>NW_027514389.1:1900464-2533952 GCF_048772815.1 Callospermophilus lateralis | reverse complement strand
GTCCTGCCATCAGCCTATCACAGCCTGACACAGCTACATTACAGGATGTGGCTCTTTGTCAACATTCAATCGCACATTCATCCATATCTCAACACACCTTGGCTCAATGGACTTGAATCCTATTTTAATATGAAAAAATAGTGGTTGCTAAAATATATACTTGTGAATTGACTGTTATATTTAAAATAGCATATTCACTTTGTTCATATTTTACTAATATGCAATGATATATATAATTTTACCATTTTAAAAACTAAAAAATGATAAAATTTTAAATCTGTTGATATACATACACACAAAGAATTGTCATTTTAAAGTACATTATATTAAGATTATTTTATATACAGTATTTATGTATTATAATACAACCGAGAAACTAGATTTATGATTCTTACACAACTGATATTCTTATCATTTATTTATGGTTCATATATATGCATTTAAATATCCATGAGCACATTTGGAGATACTATTTAAAATTCATTTTTGGTGTGGGTACTTAAACATTCTGGTTACTTTTTCTTTTTAAAAAACATTTTCATACAAATTATTTAATTTTAAAATATATTAAGATTAGCTAAACACAATAGTTAGTGTTGAGATGTCAATTAAAGAAATTAGTTTGGAGTACCTATGGAAAAAGTTCATACATAGTGTGTCCAAGAGAAGAAAATTTCTGTGGGATCTTACATACATTGTAGCATTCATTTTTAAAGCATCAAAGATATTCATATGGGGTATAGTTTGGTTATATAGCATATATATTTTAAAAGGAACATTTTAGCCTACCAGGGATGAGATCCTGTGTTTGAATCCTAATGCAAATTTTTTTAAAGGGAAAGTTTTGAATAGTTCCCAAACCTTTGAAAATTGCTATATAAAAGATAACTCTTTGCCATGAACAATTTTCATATTCCATTGTAGTAAACAAAAATAACAACAAAACAACAAGATGGTATATAATAACATTAATGTATTCCAAGTAATATGTATGTTTAATAGAATTTAATAGATATTGGTTAGTAAATGGTATTTCTCTTGACCATTCCATTGAGATGTATGTTTTGCTTATTTCTACCATGTGACTCTTTACACATGTTAGACTAGGATCCACCAGACATTATACTGAGTATGATTTCATACACTGAAACAAATTAATTCTACACAGATGGTCATTCTAGACTACTAATTACTATGTAACCTAGGTGAGGCCAGAAGAGGGTTTTCTGGAGATTTTGTCAATTTAATATTCTACAATGCAGAGTTCTTTTCTTTCGACAACTGTTGAAATTAAATTCTAATTGACCATGCTCTGTTTTACTGGATAAAACTTTTCTCTAGTAGTATTAGTGAAGAAATTCAGGAAAGAAATAAAAACAAGTGGGAAAGAAAGTTAAAAAAAAAAGAAAACGTAGAAGGGAATGCTGAAGTTGACTGATGGCTGAATTCAACTTCATGCATTCAGTTTTCTGATACAGCTCCAACATTGTATCCATTTGAAAACTTTAGGCTGGGCATGGTGGCTCAGCCCAATAATCCCACTTAACAATACCCTGTCTCAAAATAAAAATAAAATAAAATAAAAAATAAATCAGAAGATCTGGGGATGTAGCTCAATGGTAAAGCTACCTTAGATTCAATCTCCAGTAAAAAATATAAAATTAAATTAATAAACAAAACCTTATACTAAATATAATGATGAGAAATAATAATTTATAAACAATGGTGCAGAGTAAAATTTTTCTTTGATTTGGGAAACTCTTTAAAAATACATTAGAGCATAGTTTTCATAAGAGAAAGAAAATTTCTGCATTGTTTTGTGGTGCTGCTAATGATCCTGTCCACTTTGGTTGATCTCTATTAACCAAAAATCTTCCTGGGCTTCCAGAGTGTTTGAAGTAGGACTAGGTAATGGGCATTCTTTTTTTTTTTTAACTTCATTAGGTAGTACAGTGTACCATGTAGTACAAGGGGTTATTCTCTACTTCTAAATAATATATTAGTCATCATATCCACATGGGTTTTAGAGGCATTAATATTTTTTTTGCCAAGAAATTCATGCTCCCTTCAATTTCATTTTGGAACAAGATAGAAAAACAGAAACTAGATTTATTTCCCACTTGAAGTAATTGGAAAACAGAGAAAATACATAAAACAATGAAGTGCAAGACATTGGACGAGAGGGAATGGAAGACAATAGTTCCTTAAAGAAGGGGAACAAATGAGGTAAGCCTTACTCCTGCCCCTGTTGACTGCCTTGAATTTCCAGGCTGCAGTGCAGAGTCAGAGAATGGTGAGGTGATGAATAGAGCTGTTTTTCAGGATAGCCCAAAGCAGCTAGAGCTCTCACACACAGAATGAGAGACAGCATGGGAGAATGAATAGCACCACAAAAAATCAGTTGGCAAAGAATATATATATATTTCTATTTGAAACATGGGTGAGTAAATGGAATAGGAGACCATCAGCAATTTCCAGTGACATTAAGGGTCCATTTGGGCCTAGTGATTAAGAATTAAAAGTTAGCCAAGTCAATATAGCTGTACGTGTTTATCTAGAAATATTCAGATCGTGGGAAGCCACAAAGCAAGTAGAGAAGTTTAGTGTAGCCAAGAGAGTACTAAGAAATAAGAAATGGGCAAGGAAATTGAAGCCATAACCTGGAGATGTTTACTGTTTTTTAGATCCTACTTGTCTTTTCCTCCATTTTTTTTTTTGTGCACCAACTTATTTTGTGACTTTTACACATATTGGGCATATTTTATTTCTTTCTAATCACTAATTCCACTGTCCATTTCACTGCAACTGCTGATCACATGGTCATTAGTTAATTTCATGTTGCCTAAATGGGAAGTAATATTTCTGACCTATGCAACAAAGGAGTACCACTCAACATTGCCAGTCATTTTCTCTCTTTATTCTCCGGGTTACACGAAAACACTCCCACTTTAATTTCCCCGAGCCCTCAGTTCCTGACCTTTTATTTTATTTTATTTCTTCTCTTTCAGTTATTCTATGTTGCTTTTACTTATCATTTGTGAAAATATGAGTCCCAGATTGATTTCTTTTAGTTTGAAATTCTCCTCTGAGCTTCAGATTTATGTGCATAATCATCCTATTTTAAAAATCCATTTTTATATCAGAATTTGCTGCCTGAGAGAAGTATCCTTTAAATATAATGATTTGAAGGGTTGAAAGTAAATATGAGGAAAATGCATAGTTAAAAATTTAAGCAAAAAATTTTATTAATATCACATAAAACTGGCTTCCAGTCAAAGTATATCATAAGTAAAGATGGATATTTCATTATGGTAAAAGGGAAATTTCATCAAGTCTTAACAATGTATACATCTCAATTACTTTTTTTCTTAAAATTTATTTAGATCTGATGATACATTTGATTTGATTTTATAAGATATGGGTTAATTTGCATAGTTTTTACTGTTTTAGTTTCATTAATATTCAAGGAAAATATGAATTTTACTTCTTTTTGAGTTTTTTAAGTTTTATATTTTATAAAATGTTTTATTTAAATATTGAAATTTTCAACAAAATTGAATATATGACTTTATTAGTAAAACTATTATTTTATTTTATGCAATACGTGAATACTACTATACTACTGTCACTTGGTGTCATTTCATTCCTTTTCTTTCTCCATTAAAATTCCAAAATATTTATTTTTTAAAGAATAAGTAATTCTTTTATCTTTTTATCATGGGTTTGTGATTTCCTTCAACAATTTCTCCCAATTATTATTATTATTATTTTACTATTTATTTAATCTTCTTTACTCTTCTAGCTGGGCTCTGCAGTATGTTTAAAAGTTAGGTTTTTCTCTTTTCGTATTTAGGTCCACATTTCTACAGTACATAGACTGTTTCTAAAATTTATATAGGGTTTCATTATTGTTAATTCCAATGAGTTTTAATTTTCATTATAGCCTCTTTTTGTCAAGATCATTATTTATTAAAATTTCTGCATTTAAGGAGAGTTTGAATTATTTTCTAGGAATTATGTTTTATGTTTTTGTGCTCAGAACAGTTCGGCTGTATAAATTGGTATTTAAACTTTTGAAAGGCCTTAGTGTTTGAGCTAAGATGATTTCTTTTTTTCATAAGTATTTCAGATATAATTAAAGATAACATATCCTTTTTAAGAATATTTATTTGATACACAAGTATTCTAGATGTGCTCAAAAGAGTTACATTTTTTTTAAAATTGCATATAGTATTCTATGAATGATCATTATATGAATGACCATTAAATCACATTTTGTTTGAATCACATTGTGTGATTCAAACCATCAATTCTTATTAATTTTTATTTGATATATTAATTACTTATTATTTTATGAATAGTTATAGGGAAAGGAATAGAGAGAGTGATTGAAATTGGTGCTACACATCTCTTTTAAAAATAATTACCATGTAGTAATCAATATATACTCGTACATAATACTGCTATTTATCTCAAATTTATTTTTCTTTGCAGTCTATCTGGATTAGTTTTGTTTGTGGCTTGGCTTTTCCAGTTAAAACATTATCTGACATATTTCTTCCATTAGTTATTTTCATTTTTTATACTTTTTATGGTTTTGTTATTATCTTTTTATTTATCATATTACTAAAATTTAAAAAATGAAATTTAACTACCAGCTATTTTATTTATTAATTTATTTGATTTACATTTTGCTATTCTATTGTTATATTTAAATTGTTTTCCTTACATGTTTTATATTTGCCCATATGTTTAAAACAATTCTCATGCATTTTTTGTCTTTATTAAAGTGTTTGTCTTAACTTTTATGTTTACCTCCATTAAAATTAATTTTGAGAATTCTTTTGTAAATTGTCTTTTTATCAATATCTCATCTCCATTCCACATTTGCTGAATAAGGCTACGAATAATCAGCAATTATAAACTTTGCTAAGATTCATTTCTGGTTAAGAATAAACAAGAAAAATAGACATTTTTTGTAGATTAAATCCAAATGTAAATTCCATATACCTTTGCCTCTTGCATAGCACTTGTGATTAGGAGAGAAGAAGTATATTTGTATGTATGTGGAATGTCTTATACACACTGAGGATATCTCTTTGGACATATACAAAGCACGGTTTGACCATGTACTATAGATAACGCCAAGCACAAATATTTTTGAAAGTTTTCCCTTAAACACTCAAGAGTTATGTGACTCAGCATATGAATCATGCTTTTTTTAACACCTGCATTACTGAACTTAAGTTCACCAGATATTTCAAGTTAGTATTGATTTTACATTTGGGATTCGTTAAAAAATATAAATTAAAGCTATATGGATACTATAATTTGGATCTGTAAAGTCCCCCAAAAAGCTCACAGTATTAGACAATTCAGCCATGTTCCAAAGTGAAATTAATGCTTCATGAGACTTGCCAACTTCTTCAGTGGATTAATTCATTTAATAGATTAAAAATTTGAATGAATTACTGGGTGGTAATTGTAAGCAGGTAGGGCATGACTGAAGAAAACACACAACTGGGACCTAGCCTTGGGAATTCTATCTGTCCCTGGTCACTTCTCTCTTTCTCTTTCTTTCTCTCTCTGTCCTTCTTTCTGCTTCTTGACTTCTCCATTTCCATAAGCTGAGTAGCTTTCCTTCATCACATCCTTTCTCTATGATGTGCTGATTCACTTCAGGCCTAGGGTCATAGAGTTGGATAACTATAAATTGAAAACTCTGAAACTGTGAGCCAAAATACCTTCCCTTCTCCACATTGTTCTTCTCAGGTGTTTGGGTCACAATGATGAAAAAGCTAACATAACAAAATAACTGAAATATTTCTGGAATTAAAACTTAATATACAGTTATTTTATCATTAATGTTAGCACACGTCATCAAGAAACAGTAACTGCAATCTTTAATTGAACTCCAAATTAATAAATAGAGATGGTCTATCATGCTGCCATTCCAAATTTTAAAAACTTTGCTACCCTAACTTTCAGTAGAACTTTTGAACTTTGTTCTGGCCTTTCCTTATTGAAAAAAGCACAAATAAATTTTTCTTTGATTGCTCTACTATATTCTGTAAGTTTTGTTGTGATTGTATCTTACCAAAATATACGCTTCACACTTGTATATTAAAGAAGACAAGAAAAGCAAATCACATGATGATATTTTATGATGATGTTGCTAAGTAGAGTTAAGAAAAAATAACTTCATTTTAAATTGAAATTTCTCCAGAACAGATTTTTTTTTGTTTCCTTATGCCAAATTTAAGGTATACCATTTCAAACTAGATCAATAAAGAGTTTTTTTGACAAAATGATGGTAAGTAATGAATTAAATATACAGGTTAATACTGTATTCTCAATTGAAAGTATTAGCAGAACTTGAAAAACTGTCCCATGATTTATTTTGCCATAATAATTAGATGTGAAATTTCAGAGATTTGTTACACTTAGTTCAATTTATAAATAAAAGAATTAAATATTAGCTTCAGTGTTATCTGAATGAACAGTAGAAATCATGTCATTCCTCTTTCTCATTATGCTTAGTTTTAGAACACTTTTGTTAACAAGGTAATATCAATACTCAAACTCATATTTATTCATATCTTGTAACCTCTACCTATCTTGATCTTAGTTCATATTAAAGGTTGCATAATTTAAAAACTAATTAGAATAAACTAAATATTACTGATAGGATAAAATCATTGTGGGATAAAAATAGATACAAATCAGCCACTGTATTATTATACATAGCATATACTTGACATGCATAAACAAATAATTAACTGTTTATTAAAAAGATCTAAACAATAAGCTTTAACCTTTCACAAAGGTCATCTGATTACATGATGAGCCAGAACAAATAAAACCATTTTGGTTGTGACTATTTAAGAAAGTTTCTAGAATTTGGATAGAGGTCATTTTATTATCTGCAGTTTATTCTCATTGTGAAATTTGTGATGTTTAGGCTGAAATTAATTTCATTAGATATTTACACAAATATATAGAAAACATTTATGCTATTGATGTTATTTTAGTAACAAAAATACACCTCAAAGGAAAATAAGACAAGGAACATGAAGACTGATTTATTACTGTATTTTCTGAAAATTTCAGTTCCATCAAAATAATTAATTAAATTTAAATTCTGGGATGATATACAGAAAGTTGCACACAACTGATATCATTTGGAAAAGTCAACCAAATATTAAAACATCTGTGGAAGTATTCCTGATGTATAATTAGGTACAAAGTATAATTTTAATATATAATATAATATGTTTTATCTATTGCTAATATTTCTCAATTTTCATGAAAATCAACAAAAAAGAGTCATCATTAATCATAGGTGTTATATTACTTTAGATTATAACTAGAGAAGTCTACATTATCGTGACTTTTTAAACATAGATTCTAGTAATCATGGTTCTAATCATGCATTTTTAAAGAATTATTTAAAATACACTGAAGTGTGCATACTTAACCATAGTGTGGGTAAATTATTTGATATGCTCATCAATATGCTCTAATATATTTGATATGCTTTAAAATATCCAATTTAGATGAGATCAGTATGTAAATACCAATATTGCATTTTTTTTCTTACCATGCCCAAGGAAAATTTTAAAAGACTTTTTCTTGTACTATAATATATAATATATAATAATTTTATGGGAATATATTTTTGTTCTAAAGCCTTGGAATTACTACCAGGAATCCACGATTACCAACATCATTCTGATGTGATAGACACTAGTAATTCATCAATACCTACTATTTCTCCCCTTCCAGTCTTATGGCACACTGAATTTCTCATTCCCTTTACCTTCAAGCAAGAATCTGTGATTATTTCTGCCCAAGGGCATCAGTAGAAGTTATGTGTGTTAGTTCAGGGCCACATCAATTAACTTTGTGTAAAAGACCTTCCAGTCTCCTCTTTCTCCTTGCACAGTGAAACAGGAGAAGGCCTTGGTTAGAAGATGGTATTGCCAAGAAGATCAATTGCAGCCTAGACAAATGAATTGCTGTGTGGAAGACAGGAGCCTTTCCGAGAATCAGTCAGCCCTGCAGTGGTGTTAACATGTGAGAAGAAAAAAGGCAGAAAACCAAAAGTTCTCATTATGTTAAGTAGCATAAAACCCTAAACAATTTGGAGAGTTATGTGTTCCCATGTTTCCTTGTACTTTCTCGACTTGCTATCTTTTGAAGACCACATTCCAGTCATCTCCAATTTACAAATGACATTCATTTTTATAAAGGTTATTGAGAGATTAAGAAAAGGAATCGTTGAAAAAAAAATGTATCCTTATTGTTTCCTGTGCTCTAACTCTGTGTTCTCCATCCTGCAAGAGATCACACTGTGTGTGATAGTGGTAAACAAACTGTCAACCACACATTAGTTTGTTCATGAACTTGTTTTTAAAAATATGAAAAAAGCACCTTTTGAAATGGTAAAAAAAAGCATGTCTTTTGAGAGTTGTTTAAAGTTATTGGCATATTTACCTTGTAATAATAAGCATATGCTATTCCCCCTGTGATTGACATGCTTGTGAGAAAATGTGATGCTCCCAGCGATTGATCAATCCTCTGAATCTCCTCTTATGCATTAAGTTATTTTGGAAACTGTCACACATAAAACATAGGCAGCTCCAACTTTATGTAAGTTGGGAGACTTTGGGAAAATGATGGAACACATAAGTGCTAGATGCATCCGCTGGAGTGAAGGAAGAGAGAAATTACTACCCTGCTTTCCCTGTTGATTACTCACAGTTGTCACTTGCCTTGTTGAGAAGAATAAATAAACGAAAGCTGTTAAATCTGAGTCATGTTTGTGTCTCATTTTGGCCCATTCTTTCCAACATGGTCACAGCTCATTGTTTTGATTTTTGAGGCATGATTCCTAGATTTAAAAATATAAATACATGTGTTCTATTTAGTTTATAATGCAATCTTCCACAAATGTGATAAAATCTTACTATATCAGTATTCTCGTAAAATTCAGCAACTTTGAAAAATGACCTACAATATTAATTTTGTGTTTTCATCATTAATTTGAAAAAAGATATAAAACTAAATTTCTCTTTCTGGAAAGAGAAGTAGATGAGATAAAACAAAGAGAGGATGAGTTTTACTATAGGATCTCAGTTTCCCTCACCTTTTTCTCATTGGTGTCCATTCAAGGTCATCAACTGATCAATTGCATAGTTAAATGTGCATCTGAGTAAAGTAGCTGAGAAAGATATTAGTGCATTGAAGTTTTTATAATCATGCTATAATTAAAGTTCCAATGTATGTTCAAATGAGCACATCTCAACTTTATTTTAACCTATAATCCATTTTGGTAAACATCAAAGTCTTATATTCCCATTAATGTCATTTGAGTTTCAAAATAAATTAGGTATTGTCACCAAGAGCATGGCAAATCAATGATAATATTAGTAAAAAAAAATTATAATGTGAAAGATAAGATCATTCTGTGTTTAAGGTCTGCTTCTTTGGCACAAAGTTCACTGTCCTAGGAAGTGAAGTTTAAACACAATATAGGTCATTCTCAATGTCAAGTTTGTTTTACTCTTTAGTTTCCAAGCTGAATTATTATTGTACGTCATTTTGTCTGTTTTGGTTTTTTTTTTTTTACTTTCACTTTTTACTTCTTTAATAATTAAAAAATCCTTAATTTCATTTTTGCTAATTTGTCCTCAGAAGTTGTCCTCAGAAGTTTCTCCCTATATCCTCAATATATTCCAATTTAACTTTTCTTTGTCTACAAGGTTTACATGTACATCAGATACTAAATTTTTGCAATTCACCATAGACCGGAAATAAATATGTAAGCACAGGTAAAGGACAGTGCAACCAAGTGCATAAACCCTAAGAAAAACACAGCTCATATATATCCCGGGAGTTTTATTTTACTTTGTTTTCAAGATGCTTGACTATTTTTAAGTTTTCATGTGAAGGAATGGGTATATATTTACACCCATTACACATATTGTCAGTATGCATTACAATATGTTCCGTCAAAGATAATTAAACATTTTATTCGATTTTATAGTCACAATACTCTATATCCATTATTAATTCCACATGTAGTAAAATAATTGCACACAATTAATAACAGGGTGGAGATGCACTAGAATGGTGAATCTTTAAAAGTAAATCTATTTAAATAAAATAAGGCCATAATTTCTTTCTCACACTTAATAATTTACACAGTAACTTTAGGAAATAATGCATTTTCTGAGGGAAAAAATGAGATAAAAATAAAAAATTTTGAAAACTTGGCACATTTATTAGCAGCATGACTTTATCTATATGCCATCTCATAAAGACTGGTTCTTACTGGCCAAATGAAAGTGCTGGTTCCTAATTTATAAATCTACACTGAGATTTAAGAGGAAATAGAGTATGGAACTACTGCATACTTTGATGACCTCATATTTACTTTGTTAGACCTAAATAATCTCCCTACCATTGGAGGTCTACAGAATATCCCCAACTGAACACTATGACTTGGTTATTACAGTTATTTTAAACAACTTTTCTAAAGTTGAACTCTTTGTTCTCCCTTACATTTTTATATCTTATGTAACTGGTATAAGTAAATAGTACTATCCACATTTTAGTAGTTCCCTTCAGCTAAAAAATATCTTCCATTATTAATAGTTGCCTACGTTGTTTCTTTTATTTTCTGAATCTTGTAATAGGGATTTTTTTCCACCCACAGTATTTGTAATAAATCTTAAAAAAAAGTAACTAGGAAAGAATAAAAATCAGAATTCAAGGATATTATATCCAGACAATAGGAGACATGAAGCAGACAATAGGAGGAAAAGACATATAAGAAAATTACACATACATAACAAAAAGGAAAATTTTACCTCAGCAATCATAAGGAAACAGGAAGCAAAGGATTTATAATTTAAAAAATAATAATAAAGCAAGAGAGGTGGAGGGAGTTTAAAGTAAGACCATATTTCATGAAATTAATATATATATATCTATATATCTATATATATATATATATATATAAACATAATGTTGGAATATTGAGAATCTAAGAAAAGAGAAGCATAATTTATTTCTTTTTGAAATGCATATTGATTTAAATACTAAGTTAAAGGAGGGCCAAAAATCAAACTTTGATTTTATTTTTATAAACCAGAAAGCTAACCTCTTATTTTACATATCTGTAGAAAATAGGCTTAAGTTCTTAATTTATTGCAACATATATTTCTTGAATAACAACTATTTGTGAAGCAATGTGTTCAGCAATGAAGACACAAAAATTAATTTGTCGTATTCTTCCTACAGTTAAAAGCTAACATCTATTAAAAGAAACAAGTATATAGAGATATTTTTAATATGATATATACTGAAGCAAAGTTTTTCAGAATAATTCAATGTATTCAGATGATGAACACCAAGGATAGAATGAGTAAAATTAAAGAGATTAGAAATTGATAAAGGTGGGCAGTAATGCTAGCTTTCAGTTTTATGGAAATATCATGCTAGTAAGTAAAAAAACAAAATTCAATATATTTAAATTATGGTAACACACACATACACACACAAATAACATATTATTCCTACATAGTATTTTTATCTAGGTGGTAAGTATACCACAGACAGAAAAAATTAAGACTGTATCAAAATCCTAAACAATTGTATGCTCAATATTAACTCATATTTAATAACTGAATAATATATTAAACAATATTGAACAATTAAGTATATATTCAGGGTTTTTAATCCTTTATTAGCATGAGTTTCTCATGAAAGTTAGGATCACTGACCATCTTCATCAATTTAAGGATTTCGTATGTTCCTATATATAATTGTTTCATTGAATTCTGGCTCTTTTGTATGAGCACACTTATTCCTGAACACATTTAAGAAATGTATTTACTTCAAGAATATTCTATTCCCTGCTGAATTCCCTATTCACTTACTGAATATTTCTACCTAAAATTTCCAAAATCACTATTTTTATTTTTTGATATCTTCAAATTCAATACTTCCCTTACCTTATTTTTCCAATTCAACCAGCTGCAGTATCCTGTTGAAGTTCTGCTCTGATCAGAGCCATTCAGGGTTAGGTAGGAGTTCTGCATTTACTAATGTAAAAACATGCTTGGTGCTGACTTCATAATTCTAACAAGGCTAGGTGCTTTTTTAGTCCTTTATCTCTACTCCCTTTATAGCACTGGTTCTGCTGTTATCAGTAATGTTACCTGTGCTTTCAAATAATTTGGAGTTTTCAAATACCTCAGTTTTATTTGCAAAAGATGTAGATTGGGGAATTTTTCATTTACTTTCCTCTTACTATGTATGATCTCTAGGAGAGAAACAAGGATTTGAACATATGCTGCCATCTTATTCCTACCTTTTCTGCTTGTATGTGAAACATACTTTCTCAAAATATTCATTCAAATATCAATATTTAATTGATAATGAAAACCAAACCTGGTATACAGGGTTTAGGATGGATTCATCAGGTTGAAATAATTTTTAAGACATTAAAAAACTTGATTTTATAGTGCTTTCCAAGATCTGTCCTTTTTAAAAATTTAATGCCAGTTTACTTAGTTTTCTAAATTTTTACATTGCTTTATAAAGCATACAAACTTAAGATAATATTGAATGCTAATTCACAGAATCATATTTCTGAAAGTGGTAACCTCTTATGACCATGGGTTTCTTCTGCAGCAATTTATATAGGACCCATACAAGGAACAGATAGAAAAGGAATGTATCTTGGGATACAAACAAATTTTTTCTCAGGTTTCAAAGTTACTGTTTATGGACCAAATTATTATGAAACTCCATGTGTATACAAAATCTAGTAGAAATATTTATTACAGGTAGATGTTTTAGGTAAAAAACTTAAATGTAGCAAAAATATCAATCAATGGCAAAGGTTTTAGCAGTTCTCTGGCATGTTGCTGTTATTTTGCTAAACAAGATAAATTATTAAAATAACCAGAGTAGAAATTAATTCACAATAACTGCAAACTATGTTAAGTACTGTGTTGTATTGCTTAGTGTGAACTTTATTATATGGATAATTTAATTTCTTAAATTAATTTTTCTTCAAACACTATCTTATTGCTTTGTATTTCCCCAAGTACCCACATGAGAAAGAAATCTATTCCTTAAATTTATAAATACAGAATTAAAATACATTCAATGTGATGATAAACACATTCAATCTGAATCATTTATGCAATTAGAATTCAATAAAGTTTAATCATCATCACTTGATATTTCAGTTTTCAAATGATTTTGTTCATTGTAAATGCATATGATATCCTTTTTACAATAGTTGAAATTGTGCTTCTGAAAATATTTTCATCTCGAATTTATCTTGGAATAAAAAGAGAAAAAAGAATACATACCTCTTTAAATTCACATAATCTATGTGGAACCTTTTAAAAGCTCTTATTTTCATACTAATCTTTAATAACGTTCAGAGGAATGTAAAATACAGACTATTAATTTTTCTTCAAACATTATCTTATTGCTTTAATTCCCCAAGTACCCACATGAATATGTACTGATGTTGATCTCTATTCCTAATAGCATAAAATAAAGAAATAAAAAAGTAACCAAACTGAATATCTTATAAGACTTAAGAAATTAAAGTACATATACAATGATACATTATTTTACAATCAGAAAAATATATGTTAATGAATACACATAGGTAGTAATGTAAGTCTTCTAATGTTTCATAAAAATTAAATGCTTTGACAAAGTATATTATTAACTTTATCAATACTAAAATATAATAAAGCTCTTTGGAGACTCTAATTTTTTAGACATTTACCTGTATCTTGATAGATAAATGAGTTAGATGATAGATAGATGGAACTGCTCAATTGGCTAGATTTCCAAGTATTCAAAATCTGAAAAGTGGCAGACCAGTTTTAAAATCATACTAAAATTTAAATTATTACTTACTATTACTTTCAGACTCCTGTTCTATAATTTTTCTCTTGGAAAATGAATGAAATTTGACTGGATTAAACAAAACTTTGAAAGTTCTATGGCCTAAAATGTAAAAAAATTTACAATTATTTTTAAAATTATTCTGCTAAAAATAAATATAATAAATATATAAGATATCACAATGATATAAGCAAACTTATCAAAGTATCATGTAAAAATTTTTGGTTATAAATAAGAAATCAGGGCTGGAGATATAACTCAGTTGGTAGTGTTTGACTCACATGTATAGGCCCTGGTTCAATCCTCAGCACCAAAAAAAAAAAAAAAAAAAAAAAAAAAAAAGTCATCACTTTTCAGGAATGCATAAAGCTTATCAGAGATTGTCAAAAATCCATATTACCACAAATAAATCCTTTATTTGTATAAAGAAGTTAGCTTTCCATAATACAGATTTCCTTTCAACTTCAGATAATGTAACCATGAATAGATATAAAATTGAAAATATCTTACAAAATGTGAATTAGCTCAATCTTACAGACCAAAATGTATTTGTTCTGCATAGATATACCTTATGGAACAAAGTGACATGTAGATTATGTTCTAAAATATATCTAATTTGAAAAGTTTTTCCCAAATTTTAATTATTAAAGTTAAGATTTAAATACTTGCATTGAAACATATCTTAAGGTTATCCTGTAGGTTAATAAAACAAGTTGAAAGCATTATAAATCCTTACAATGAGAAGATTTATAATAGAAGTTTTTAAATTACTGGGCAGTGTATGCATATACACACATACTATTTCTTTGTTACAATTATAAAATTAAATAATGAAAGTGAGTTTACAGAGTGAATTCTGATTTATATAATAAAGAAGTAAATTAAAAGGTAAAACCACAACCAATACATTATAATTCCTTAAATATTGAATTTAAGATTGTCATTTTTATTAATTTAAGAAATGTCATTACTATGACTATAATTACAATGATGATTTTATGTGAGATTTAAATAAGTGCTCAGAAAAGTCTACATTAAAAATTTATAAAATCATTTTTTAAGACTAAGTGTGCTTTAAGTGATATGTATTCAGTTCTTAGGAATTGTAATAATACAGTAAGTAAAATTTGACTATACAGTAAAAACTAATATATTCATTTAGCTTGGAAGAAATATTGTCAACACTTCTTTACATAATTTACATATAGGTGTAAATAGACAGGATAAAAATCCATACCTGTGATAGCAACTTAAGCATTGGGGTAAATTCTTCTTCAGTCTCAATTGTTGCAACTAAATTTTTCTATTTTTTTTTCTCTCTCTCAAGAAGGCATATTGAAGTCAAGTGAGAGAAACTGACTGTGTAAAAAGAAAACTTCTCTGATTCATGTTTATAAGCAAATATTCACAAAGTTTAATTTACTTTAGTAACAGATTTCATATCCTCTACCTCATGATTGGTTTGGGTTATGTCTCATTTTTCAATGGACTTAAATCTCTGGTTGAAGTGAGGCAATAAAATGGATACAGTAGACTATAGGATGTTGACTTTAATAGTTTTTCCCCCATCTCTCTAATTTAAAACAATGGATGGAGATTTAAAGTCTAGTTAACTGTCCTCCCAGGTTTAAGCACTGAATTTAAGTCCATGTATATGGTAAAACTATTACCAATACTATTAAAATTCTGACTTAAAAATAACAGTAGTATTATGGGTTAATACATATTGTGCATTGCAATATATTTAAAGCATTGTTTTAAAGACTATATAAATGAAATTTAATTATCATATTAATTCTAGAAATTATCTAACTTGCCCAAGAACACCAGTTAGAAACTGAAAAAGGCCAGGATTCAAACTCAGTAAGTCTCATACAATAATCTTGTTTTCAACATGAAAACATCATTAAAATGTACAGTTATTAGATATTACCTGATATATGGTTTATTGAATATATGTTATTTTAGGCACACCACAAGGAAAATTTAACAGTGGTTTAGTTTTCTTAGGAAAATCGTCAATTACTGTGTTATTTTTTATAGCTGTTCAATCAGATTCCATAATTATGTTCATCTTTACAGAAAACCAAAAACATAAATCTCTAGAATTTTCCTAGTGTGTGAGGAACTTGGCCAACGGTATAAATTAGGTAAAAAGCAAAGTGGCTTAAGACTCTAGAATATGTGTTTCTACTCATTGTTATGTTACTCATGACAGATAACCTGGAGAATTGATATGGTAGAAGTGACACCTTTTAAGTTAACAACAATCTCAAGTTGTAATATGGGGATCATTATTAAAAAATCACACAAATGTGCTTGTGTTCAAACTAATATTAATTAATCAATATGTGATCCAGTGCCTATTACCTATATTTTAAGACTATGCTCAATGATGTAACATGGAGCATTAAGTCAGGTTAGAACTGTATGATATGATGGAACCAGTAAACAGATGAAGAAAATCTTACTGGGAAACATACATTAGGAACAGAAGCTGGTTGCTTTGCCAACTTTTTTACAAGATCTGCTCATTTCTTTCAAAGACATAATATTGCCTCTAATCAAATGCTTCCTCAAACATCATTCACTATATGTTTTACTCTAAATTAACGTGAGTTTCTGACACTTAGTATTACATGAAAAGTTTAGAATCATATGAAATATATTTTAAAAATACCTAATGTATAGAAGTTTTACTTAAGAGGTGAGATGTGCTATCTAGTACGTCTCTTATCATTTTAATTAATTTCATAATTTACTGTCATATATAGTTTTATAAACAGTCATCTTATGAGAATTTTAATTTTCCTAAAATAACAAAGGAATTATTCTCAATCTATAGTCTATTTATAATTTGTATTTTGCATATCATTTAAAAAGACACTAAAAATAAGAATTAAGAAACGTATTTGGCTTCTTTAAGAGAGCTGTACTGTTCAATTTCTCTTTCTTTTCTTATTTTGTCTTCCAATAGAAAAATGTTTTTTTTTTTTTTTTAAAGAAAAATGTTTAAACTTCAAGGAAAAGGAAGCGTCTACTGGCATGATGTTTTCTTTCTATTTAAAGATACTTAGTTATTTTCACCCAGAGCTTTCATGGCATTTTCACACTATCTCATCAGCTAGTCAATAAAGAATTATGCACAGAGCTATAATTCCTTTAAAAAAAAAACTTTTGCTTTTTTTTTCTAAATTGAGCCATGACTCACACTTTTGTAATGCAAGCCTTGATTTATCAAACTCAAAGCCAGATGTTTGATATTTTTGCATGTAGTTTTGCCAGTATTGCATGAAATTTATGACTTGGATTAGGAGTATAGAATCAATGGACCCTTGGGTTAGTCATATCTGCAATTATCTTTCTAATGTTTCTCATATAGAATAAGAAAAAGCTTTTGTTTCATATGTTTACTCAAGTGAAATATAAAGAAAATTTTGTATTTTGGTAACATTTTACCAAAAGTAATGGCTATGCTAGTTGTCATAATTAATTTTCCCTTAATTAATTGAAAAATTTTACTAATAATATCACCAATATTTGTAATTATTATGATTTTTTAATAAACATATTCAATGATATTCAATATTTCTATCTCAAAATGCTATAAAATGAAAATTTATCAAAAAGAGAAAGTGAAGATAAAAGAAGAAATCAGTGCATAAGAAAACAAAAATACAATAGAGACAAAAAGGACAATGTTAACAATCAAACTGATATACTTTTATAAAATCTAATCAAAAAAGAGAAAGAACATGTCATCTTTACCAAAGATCTTATGCAAGAAAAACATAAAATTATTTCTAAATTATTTTGCCAATAAGTTTGCTATATAGACAAATTCCTCATAAACCATAAGTTTTATTGAAAGAGAATAGAAACCTGAATTCTGTGTATCTTACACAAATAAACCCATTATTAAAAAATAGAAAATTGCAGGACTACATGTTTTTCTCACTAATTTCTTCTATATTTTTAGGAAAGAAATATTGGTAAATTTGTACATGGTATAGCTTTGCAAATAGCTTATTTTATGAAGCCAACATAAAGTTCATGCCAGAAATGGACTAGCTTATTTTGAAACTCATAAAGAAAATTTCTTTATCAAAATCTCTCATGAATGTGGATGCAAAAATCCTTTGCAATATATAAGCAAATCAAAATTTAAAATGTATCAAAAGACAATATGATAAATAGAAGCTTGTACCATTAGCAAAAGAATAATCTATCATTGCAAATATGTGATAGAATTCATAACATTAGCAGGATAAAGAAGAAAATATGTATGATCCACAACAGAAAAGCTTTATATTCAAATCCGTCCCTATCATTGAGTGGAAGAGATCCAAGCAACACAAGATAATTTACATTATCTGATAAAATATATTGAGAACATTGAGAATTTGACAAGTTTCTCTTTGAAACGAATGCACTTCTAAGGTATGATAACTGAAACTGTAGACAGTCCAATACAGCAAGATAATAAGAGATAAAAGTGCTAAGGATCAGAAATACAACGATTTTTCTTCATTCTTAAAAAAAATTATTTAGCATTTGAAATTCTGCCCAGACACACAACCATATACTTCTCCAAAGTCACACACTGATTCTCAGGCAAATTCATCACAGTAATTTCAAAGATATTAATAAAATGTTTTAACCCCATTTAGTTTGTCAAACATGTCTGCAAGTAAGAGAAACATTTATGAAACTACTTTCTTTGTTTGTAAGTGCTCTTGACAAAAACTATTTAAAAAATCAATACTTGATAAGTAGATGCATCTAGTGATGGATAAAACATATATGCTTAATACCAGACATAAAAATTCTTGAAGACTCTCAAAATGCATCAATGGACTTTAAAAAAAAACACAAACAACAACAACAAAAAAAAAAACCTTAACAATACTACAGCTGACTTCAACATGCTTTAAGAGGAGATATTTATTTTTCTTGTTTAGGTTTATTTCACAGAAAAGATTCATGGTTATAAGAAGAAGTTCCGTTTTATGTACTGGCTTTTTCAAATGTTTCATTAAAAGGATTATGATGTATTTTTGTGATGAATAGCTATAAGGAACTTATTCAACATTGTTATTCTATGTTTCCACAATAGAGAAATAACTCAAGGTTGACAGAGCAGTTGATTTTGACAAATAACAGATTGGTTGAATATTGAGGATACTTTACATTAAAAATAAATAAAAAGATTCCTGGATGTGTAATCTATGAGGAGTATCAATAATACATATAATTCAGTGAAACTTGCCACACTTAAACCTGGTGTTTTAAAATTATCTCTGGCTATAGGTAAGTCAATTCTGAGTAAATATCTATGATAAAAAATTGAAAATTTTTGGACTAAATAATGGCTAAAATTCCTTCCAGTTCCCAAATTCATTTATTCTGAGACTCAATAAAGTGTTGTGTGATGTATTCAGTTTTTTTTTCTTTTTTAACAATTGTAATGGCTCTCACTCAATCAACTGAATTCCCACAAGGTTGGTCTGAAGCAACTGAAAAATAATATACTAATCATAACTTAGTCCAGTGATTTCTGCTATTCAAATTATCAAATAGGTTTGGCAATAAACTTACGTAATTTTTTGCAAGCCAATTGGCTATTTCTATGTCCAGAATTATCTAAATATGTGATAAATTGAGAATTTTTATCTTGACATTTAGATGTGGCCTTACTACAGATGGAATATGACTTCAAATGATGTGAACTATCATCACAAAATACAGTGTTTAAAATAGATACTAACATTTGGCAAAAATGGGATCTGACCTTTGGAGACAATTAAGGTTTTTGTGCTTAGATTTCAACAGTCTATCATGAATGCATATTATTTTACTTGTGCACAGTAAGGAAAAAAACTGACTATTTTGCCTATTTATATTGTGCTAATTAAATTAAAAGTACCAGAATCTAAATAGACCTACATTGTAAATTAATAATTTTGATAATTATTAATTTATATTAAAAACAAGAACTTAATACTGTCACTCTCAATGAAGAATGAGTTTATCCTCTAGCATATAACTGGCAATTTCTGGAGACATTTTTGTTTTTAACAAAATGTAATACAGAAAACTGAGATTTCCAGCTAACAATTACAAGAGCCTCATGCATAGGAATAGTCTTGCCCCATATGAAAGTGATTTAAGGAATTTAGAACCCCTTAATTGATATGTGAAAAAAAATCATATGGTTTGTTAATGTTTTTAGTTTATTCTATTTGTAAAAGTATTTTCAAAAGAAAAAAAATTAGTTAATATTGAAAGAATGCAAAGAAGGAATGCAACAGAGAAGATGAACTTAGCTCACTTGTAGATAATTTTAAATATTGGGGAGTGAGGACGTCTCTTGTATACACATGTACAGATAAAACAGAAAAAAAGTTAGTAGAAATGAACTCTGCTCAAGGAAGGGAGGATGACAAGATGTAATGCCGCAGTCCGGCTGCAGCAAACTAACCGGGGGGTGACGAGGAACTTGTGTAGATTGATACAGCAGGAATGGGATCCCTTTATTGTAGGACAGGAGGGGTATATATACATTCCACACAGCTTATCTTAATTAGCATAAACTAGATACAGCAGTCAACCAATAAGAAATCTCCACACTTAATGGCTCCCTGGTGTTACTTCACAAACCACTCCCTCTGGCATTTTGCCAGGCGCCATCCAGACTTGTTTACAGACTCTAACATTAACCACTCCCTCTGGCAAAATACCAGGTGCCATCCAGACTTGTTTACAGACCTTAACATTTCCCCCTTTTGTTTAATTTAAATAATGACCATAGTGGTTTTTACACAAACACCATAAATAACCTACTGCAAACAGAAAGGGAGGATACAAAATGCCACAATACCAAGCCACTTGATGGCTCCATGCAAGAAGCCCTTGGAAAAATTATACCAGCAATGACACCATTTGTAAAGATACCAAGTTACAATTTGTTGTAGATTACAGTTTGTTGCTTGAGTCCAGGGAAAGCAGTGTCTCAATAGATTAACTCACAGTCCAGGTAAATCACAGTCCAGGTAAGTTCTGCAGGCAGCTAGCTTAAATCATAGTCCAGGTAAGTTCTGTAGGCAGCTAGCTTGATCCATGTCTTGTCCGGTTCTCAGCAACACTGGAAATTTTTCCACTTTTGTCTTCACTGGCACTGGGATGAAGGCAGGAACTCTGGATGACTAAAGAATATCCTGTAGTATTCTACTAAGAAAACAACCTTTTGAACAATTTAGTACATTATCTCAATGTTTTTTACATTTGAAATAAGCCTTAATAGTGCTCATTACTCATTAGCTTCCAGGTGTGGGAGAACCATTGTAGTTACTGGCCTTGGAAATGATCAAACTTCAGGGACACAGGCCGTCTTCCACCTGCAGCGTACTGGCGGCCAGAGAGTCAGGGACTCAAATTGCTTCTGGGCATAAGGAGCAAGAGCCTGTGAGACTATGCCTCCAGGTCAGGTCTAGATTTGGGCTCTAGCAGTGGCGTCCCGCTCCCCCAGGCAGGGGGGCGGGGAAGAGCTGGCTGCTGCCACTTGAAAAGTCCTTGCTGCGCCATGACAAGCTCCCACACGTGGCAGCCTGCGCAGATTCACGAACCCTCCAGTAACAAAAAGTATTCAATAATAGCCTTTTGCTGCAACTTTTTTCCTGATAACCCTTCTTCTTCTGAACTTTCTTCTTTCTGACTAGAGTTCCTGGGCTCTTATCAACACATGCCCTAACTATTCTTGGTTCCACTGGGGTGTCTCTTTCCCTTATCAATTTACTTAACACTGCTTCCATAGTTTCATCACAAAGACAATACAATACACCAAGACAAAACAAGACACAAACATACTGTATCAATCTTCTCCATTTTCTCAAAATGGCCATTTTTCCTCTCGCCCTATCTGCCTAGAGATGAGCAGATTTGCTCCTGTCCTATCTATGGACGGGCAGCTTTTTTTTTTCGTCATTTACCCCCGAGTGTCCCGGGGCTCCCACTACGGGCCACCATCTGCAGCAGCCCAGCTGGCTGGGCAAAATAACCGGGGGTGTGAGGAACAACTTGTGTACATTGATACAGAGCAGTAGGAGCCATTTATTGTAGGACAGGAGCAATATGTATACATTCCACACAGCTTATCTTAATTAGCATAAACTAGATACAGCAGTCAACCAATAAGAAATCTCCACACTTAATGGCTCTCTGGCATTACTTCACAAACCTCTCCCTCTGGCATTTTGCCAGGCACCATCCAGACTTGTTTACAGATTCTAATATTAACCACTCCCTCTGGCAAAATGCCAGGCTCCATCCAGACTTGTTTACAGACGTTAACAATGTAACTTCTCAGAGAAGACTATGGTTTCACTAATCCAAGTGGGTTAAGAAATTACTGAACAGCTGGTATAACACTAATATTGACCAGATAAGCTGCTTCTTCTCCAGTTGTAATGCAACCAATGCTCAGCATGCCAATAGAAAAATTCACAGGCATCCCTGGTGAATCTCAATCCTCAAATGATTTCTTAAGGTTTTCAGATTTGTGTTTGTTCTGGTTGTTTCCATTATCAGTATTTTGTCACCTAAGTACTAGAACATCGAATGGAAAACCAAATCTCTTTTCCCAGCTTCCCTGAGATTTCCTTCACATTTTCAATAACACAAAACCAGAGCTGCTTTTCCACAACCATGCTCTTCACAAGAGAAAATCTTGTGAGTTAGGATCAGTTGCTTTTAAAACTGAATATTATTTAAATATATAAAACCCATGCATTATGATCTGATTTGTGGATCAGTAAAATAATCTGTGCCGCAGTCTGGCTGGGCACAAAATCACGAGCCACTCACAGCTTTGTAGATTCAAGCAGCAATTCTTTATTCCCGATCTCACACTGGCCCTCTACAAACACATTCTGGGGAAATCCACGTTCTCTGGCCAAATACTCTCTGAATCCCGGGAGAGACTCAAGGGGAACTCAGGCAGCAGGATACGCCCTATTCCCAGCAGGAATAATCTTAAACCTGGAACCGCCCTAAACCCAGATCTGCCCTGGTACTTGAGCAAGGTCATCTTACATGCAATGTTACTGCAAAATGTCCTATTTCCATGAGTCCTTCCACTAAGCAACATGCGGTACACTGGCAAGGAAATTGTCATACCTACTTGGCTAATGGCTCCCAGCAAATCTGAAGCAAATATAATACAAGTTTCTCACAGTTCTTCAATAACCTAAATAAACTGATGGAAAATACAAAAGATCAAGTAAACCTTAAATTTTCACAGAAAATTAGCATGGTAATTTTTTAAAACACAAAGTATCAAACTACTTGATCTACCATGACAAAATACCATAAGCTGATAGCTAAAACATGCAACTTAAGAGATACAAAAAATGAAATTATTCACCAGAGTCATTTTAATAAATCAGGCAGAATTTGCTAAAGGGTGATCCAACAAAGATTTAGGAAGAAGTTAGTGTTTTTAACTGTAATAAAAGAAAAACTAGAGCACTTTCAAAAAGCACAATAGGTATGAAGAAGAAGAGGTATGGTAGCATTCAGGATATCTGAATGATTATATTTAATGACATTATTTCTGAAGAAAAATGCATATTGTAATTGTACACATCAGTAAATAAGTAATTAGAGATCAAAATCCTTGGTGCCAAGATAGAATAAATAAATTAATAATTCCTAGGTGCCAAAACCCCAGAGGCATTATTATATACAGTTCATCCCTCACCATCAAGTGTGACAGGAAAGTTATCAAGATATGATGTCTCTGATGATACTCAAGTAATTAATGAGTTCAAGGGCAAGATGTGGCCAGAGTTTGATGATAAAGTGATCAAAACTTGTTGCAATGATCTTGGATAATATCTACCTTTTCTGTTCACCTCCATGTGGTCCATTTTTTCTTTGATATAATGGTACTAAGACTCAAAAGCCATTATCCTAGCCCATTTTGGTTTCTATAACATTTTTGGTAATTTATAAAAAACAAACAAACAAACAACAACAACAACAAAAAAACCAGAAAGATGTTGCTCATTGTCATGACCAGCATAGTCAAACCCTAGAAACTGACTAGGGACAACAGGAGGATTAAGAAAGACACACAAACACCTATAGAGAGAAAGTTGGGGTCAGGTGGGACACTGACTTCTGATGTAAGATCAGTGACCACGAACTAGCTCAGCACAACTATTATATAGGGCCTCACAATCAGCAAGTATCCATACAATGTTGTGCACTAAAAAGTTACAGAAGCAGAAACATTTTTGTAGCTATTCTGTTGCAATGCGAGGAACATCTTATTATCCTGCTATATCCAGAAAACAAATGTCCATAGTTTCTGCAAAGCCCACAGTTTTTAAGGTTACAGATCTTACAAGATATCATAGTTATCTGGTTCTGATCAGAATTCTGTGTCCCCACAGCTGGTGTCTGGGCTGAATATACTGTTCTGTACCTTTGCATATAACTTCCTCTGGCACGGCTTTACCATAGCTCCTGGTCAATCTCATCCAGCACTTTTGCATATAAAGTTCCCAGGGCAAAGTGCAGTCACAGCTCTTCCTTCCATCCAAGTCACAGCTCTCCAGAGCTCCCTGTTCTGGAAATTCAGGAACTTCAAGACAGAGGACCTGTTGGGAGCTACAAATAAATCATTGGTTTGATCTCTATAGCGTTGGACAGAGAGATACCACTTCTGGGAAGCTTTTGGTGCAACAGTACTGAAGACAATGCCCATTTGCAGGTAACTGCTGTTAATGGAGCAGATTCCATGCACAGTGTGGAATGTATGGGTTTTATAGCTTTGAATTCAACCACCTACTGCCCTGGGCTGGTTGAAATATGAGGCGGGCTCAATAATAGTCTTGAGGCACCAGCGGTCCAGAGGTAGAGAAGGAGATAGGCCCGGATTAGTCTACTCCAGTTCTACCTCGCTTTTGTTTACCTTGAAGAAGATTTTCTCACAATAAATCCCTTTGGTACTTTTTGCCTATAAAATAAAGCAGACAGAGAGAGTTTCATACCTTGTTAGAACCAGTCTCCATCTGAGCTGCCTAACCATTGTTGTTATTCCTCTGTAATTGAGACTTTTGTCTTTATTTCTTAATTATTTCTTGTACTTTGTAATTTTCCCAAGCCGACCCACCACCTGCATCAGAGAAAGGTTCACTTGCCCCAGTAGAGGACACAGTAGGGAGACCAGCAGATTTAGCCTCTAATAAGGACTTTCTCTCTGTTTCATACCTAGCATCTTGCTGGGTCCTCACAAGACAGAAGTGGGTAAGGGACTCACAGGGGCCTCTTTTCTAAGGGCCCTAACCCCATTTATCAGGATTGAACCCTTATGGCTTAATCACTTCCATACCATCCCTCTTAATACCAGAGCATTGGATATTGGGTTCCAATATATGAAGTTTGGGAGGGACACATTCAGCTCATAGGAGTCATTGTTAAGCCTCTGTTTTCAAAATCCCCAATAAAACTCTGGGTCTTTTTGAAGCAAAAGACAAAGATTTTACTTCTGGTATGGGTCAAAAGCACAGAGCGCAAACTGTTCTACAATGCTTAATCACAGTTGAGGGTAGGAATCAGTTTTTAAAGACTAAAACCACAAAGATGGGGGGAAAGAGAGGCAATTATAATCACAAGGTAGATTTCATACAAATGGAAAGTTACCAAACTACAAAAAAGAAAGGTCATATAATAATATTCTCAGAAATTATAGTACATTCTCAGAATAACAAACTTGCATTAGTTCCATAGTTCAAGGATATTGTGGTCAGGATGAAAGTGGGTGAGGGTGGAGGTGTTAGGTTCTATTTGTGTGGGCTCACATAAGGGGACAATTTCACACAGGGTGAGCTGTGTGAACAAAATGGAGTAAGTCTAGCCTAATTTTCAAATTAGCCCTTAACATCATGAATGAATGTTCAAATAAATTTTTCTCAATTTTGCTGAAATTTCTTTCACAGGAAACAGATATGGTTGCAAATATGGGAACAAGTTTTAAAATTGTAAATAATTGTTTATGGTATTTTTTAGTGATTTTTCTGTCGCTACACCATTCTGTTAGTTAAATTGTGTTGTCTGCCCAAAAGTACTTTGTAGATTAAATTTGCAGTGATTGAATAGTACCTCTTATATATGAAGTTTCCTCACAGTAAAAACCCTGATTCAGATTTCTTCTGATCCATTATCACACCTGGAAAACAATGTTAAATCTTGATAAATGGTTTACATGTTAGGAAAATTCTGATAACAGCAAACTCAGGGATGAAGAAAATCTCTGGAATAGAAAACAGGTGCAAGGCCATACTAAATGCAATTATGGAGATTATTCCATCTGATTATAATCATGATGGCTAATGTTTAGTTATATCCATATAATTTGACTAAATGGAGTTGATCACCATATGGCAGAATTTGACTTACTGACTGTGAGAGAACACATATACACACACACATACACAAATATTCCTGTGACCATGATGTCTTTGCTTAATATACAGATGTGTCCTTCTAAAAGGACAGCATTTATGACTGTAAATATGACTCAATATACATGAATATTTGAAATGATAAACCAATTTAAGTGATTACCTACATAGGAAAAAAAAGATATTCTTATCTTCAACACATTACAAAATGATTTATCACCAAACACATAAATAGAGCCATACCCAATTGTTTTATGGATCATTAACTACTTGTCCAATGGGATTAAGGTTAATAGTCATTAACAATAGGGGGTCAACATGAACAATGAAAAAATTTATTCAGAATATATAGTGTGTTTCACTTATAGATACTTTGCTTATGAGTATTTTACTTATAAGAATTTCATATGTATCTTTGTACATATGTACATCTATATGTTTCTTAAAACAACTTAGGTATATCATCATGTACTGGAAGAATTTTTAAGGTCTTAATTTTAAGATTATTTAACATTTAAACAGTAGATAATTGGGTTTGGGTATAATTAAATGACAGGGAATGTACTTAGCATTTATGAGGCCCTGGGTTCAATCCCCAGTACATACCCTCCTCAGCCCCCAACCCCCAAAAAAGGTTGAGAATGATTTGTACACATTCTCTCTCATTTATTCAGGTTCTCAGAGAAGTGTGGTGTTATATTACATCCTAATATTGGAAAGCATCTTTAATCTAAAGATAGTGGAGTTAAAATTGGTATGAATATAAACATTTTCTACATAATTGTAACATAATTGTAACACATGAAAAACTATGAATTATTTTTCTTTCTGTTAAGGTACTATTCCCAAATTCCCAAGTAATTCTCGAATCTTTTAGAAGTGAAGATAAAAGGCTTTAATGCTGGCAATGGAGGTTGCAGAGACCAAGCAGCTCTGCAAAGCTTGACCTCGTTTGTGGGAATAGTTCAGACTTTTAAAGCCTAAACTCACAGGCATCTGAAACCACAAGTTGGTTACAGATTCATATAGGATATTTTCCAAGGTAATGGGCAAGCAGAAAGTACATTCTCAGAAGAGCAGAACTTATATTCCATTTCTCAGTAAAGCAGAACTTACATTCTCAGAAAAATAATCTTGCATTAGTTTCATAGAAGAAGGATATTATGGTCAAGGTGCAAGTGGATGGGTGTGGAGGTGTTAACTTTCTATATCAGTGGGCTTGGCTAGCACAAAAAAATATGAGTTTCAATACTAAGATGAGGTAAGTCTGGTCAAGGCTACCTAGGTTGGGCCATAACATTTATTTTTATGATTATAGGCACTATCTACCATTTATTGAGAATTCTGGAAATTATATGAAAATTTAATTAAAACTTTTGGGAAAATGAAATTTATTTAATTTTTTTCATGAATAATTGAAGTTCCCAATATTTCATTCATTTATGAATTATCTTCTTGGCTTAAACTGTCTGGTTATATTTCCTGTTTTATTGATACATTTTAATAAAATGAAGATTATTTTAAGTTAACTTCAATATTTTTTCAAAAGGCAAACTTTCCTTTGCATTTGGTATGTATCCTAGTGTGTAATCCACAGGATTAGATAAAGACCATATTTAATGTTACAGAAGATAAAGTTTAAATGAGGAAATTAAGATTGAATTCACAGAATACCAGGTCTGTGACACACCACCTTCTACTTCAATCCTAAGGGTGAACCAGCTCTCCCTTATTCCTTCCCTTTGACATAATAGGAAGGATCAACATTTTGAACTCAAAATAAATAAGGCAAACATGAAAGATCAGCACAGATCAGTTGAGATGAGTTTCTTTCTCAAATGATCTAAATTTCTCAGTATGTTCCATAGCCAGTCTTGCCCTTGAATATCCAATCTTAAAAACCAGAGAATCAGCTTTTAAGAAAGACTCAAGCAAATTATCTTATATTATTTAACTATAAACTGCCAGAAAGAGACAAATTTGATAAGATAGAAGACAGACCTACATGCTCCTAAGTCGCAGGGTCATTTAGTGTTATCCTCCACCTTGATATATGATATTGAATGTTAGCTGGAAAGATCTGGAGCTAGAAACCATATCCAGGTAATGGGCAAAATCTGGCTAGTCTTGATGACTCATGAGAGTAGTGAAGTCATTACAATCCAAGAAATAACACAGCACACAGGTTCTTATTCTTTATTATAAATTATTAGCAAAGAGGAACATGAAGTTTCACTCCTCCCAATTGACAGCCTCAACAGTACTAATATGCAGAGATGGCAAATAGATTTATAAGAAAGAAATGTATAATCATATTAAATTGTATCTTCTAAATCCCATTGTATCCTACATTAGGCTTCACTTGCAAGATGAGAATTTGAGGTCCTGTGATCATCTCTGTCCATTCCTATGTATCCATAAAGGACTAATAATAAAAATTATTAGTCTTCATATTGCTAGGTGAAGGAAAGGCTTCAAATCAAATGATCTGAGAGGCATTTTACTGTGACATTGGGTGCCTTAAGTATTAAAGGTCAGTGTCATGAGGCTAAATAAGTAGTGCCACTAAGTGCCTTCTTATGTCTCCCCCTACTGCAATTTATAAACCAAATGGGGGTTAATTCCACTAGGTTTCTGAACTCCTTAGTTTTCAAGCCACCCTACATTGTCCTGAATTCAACTTGCAATTTCAAAGTGGTTCTGAAATAGATAGATTCAGGATACATTTGTAATTTAAAAAAAAATAAAGGACACGAATATTAAATTGGTTACTCTTAGCTTGGTATTTTCTTAGTAACTTCTATGGTTAGGGATTATTTTTCCTATTTTACAAATATAGAAATGGACTGGAATGTTTAAAGGTATGTTTTTGGCCATACAACTAAACAATGAAAACAAGTTGGGACCTATATGCTTCCAGTAACTGTGACATATTTATTCACTCCATGAAGAATGAAGTCATATGGATATGCAAGGCAGCAGGAAACAGATCTCATTGGAAGGAACCCTTACATTTTGCTGTAGGGAGTTGCTGTGATCTAATTTCTTATTTTTTACATTTTCAGAATATTTAGAAAATAAGAAAGGCACAAAATCACAAACCTTTTGTTACCCTAGTTCCACCCAATCACAACTTCATTTTCTTTTCTCATTCATGGCTTCCTTAATTCCAAAGTCTTACCACCTTCCTTAATTCCAAAGTCAAACATCCTGATTTTGATTTAGGAAATTTGCTAAAACTAAGTAGGCTTTCTCTTAAACTTGTATTTACCCATCGCCATGATATTGGTATATGGAAATTTTCACTTAGAGAAAGTCAAATAGGTAGAAAGCCATTCACATTTAGGATGAAGGAGATATGTATTATGTTTAATACTCAGTAGTTATAAAAAGGTAAAAAATAAGTAGCAAGGAGATAATGTTAAACAAACCTCACTATTATTAACTAATATACTCACATTTATTAACTTGAAACTACTCTGGTGTCTGCTACTGGGTAACTAAATGCTAAGCAATTTTCTTAGAAATGAGCATATGTGGGAATACCTCTAAGAAAGTTCTGAGACATAAATAACAACAAATAATTGATGTTCTTAATTCCTAGTAACTAATTATAAAATACAACCTGATTTGTGAAAAAAAATAGATATCAAGTAAAAATATACAACTTCAGAAAGTTATTTGGTAAAAATGAAAGAAGGGTTCAACATCAGTTGAAAAATTATACTCGTTAATCTTTGAGTTTTAACATATTTACCCTGAAAACCATTTCTGTAAAATTTGATAACAATTTTATGATATTTTACCAATAAATTTTGAAATCATATTTTGACCATGGAAATCAAAAGCACCTTTAAATAAGGAAAGCTTTTATTTGAACCTCCACTATTTTAATAAAAAGTCCAACTCCTAGGAAAAAAAAATAATTACACACTGTAAATTTATTCACTAACTTAATGATTAAGATTTTATTTTCATTAGATTTGTATTTTCCCTCTTGAGCACCTCTATTAATTTTGCATTAAAAAAAATCCCTGAAACAAAGAAAAATTTAACAACATCAAATTCTTCAAAGACAATAAGATTAGGATTAGAGCTTTTCTGCAATGAATGATATAAATCAATATTAAAAAAAAAGCCTCTCTAGGGAGGAGAGGTAGCTTCTTTCAGTTTCATCTTGGTTGGAAGGCTGCATAAAAGTGATTTGGGTAGAATAATAGGCATTAAAACTGAGATCTTGATGCAGCTCCATTTTTAGACCAAGTTGTTTGAAGCAAATCACTGTTCTTTGTGGAGCGTTATTAACTTACCTTAGAATGCTCAAAGAGAACAGGTGAAGGGAAAGACATTACAGATGAATTTGAGTTTTGCTTATTTCTTAGGTTACATAATACTTAGCACAAAATGCAATATAAACCATTAATACTTTTATGTAAGCAAACATTTGATAACATCAATAACTTATCAAATATAAAAAAGAATGACACAAAAATTTCAATATTTACCTCTTCCAGGCAAAATCATCTTAGTGGGGCATTTATTTCTGACTCCCTGTCATTTTTAATCTCTTTCTGAAAATTTTTGTAACTATAAATTTGCTCCTAGAAACTAAGTGGATAGTAACGGTCTCCTTTTAATGGATAAGCCAGAATGTTTATCTTTAGACAGTGAGTAATTAGTCATTCCAGATTCTATATGCTCTATGTATAAATCTGAATTAACAGTGGATTGCTCAGAAAGTCTTACAAATGAAAACTAACATAGATAACATTCACAGGAACCTCAGTGTCAAGTAAGAATTCAAATTACAAAATCAATTAGGATTCATTTTTTTAAGCATATTTACTTGGAAGTTCTGGGTTTGAGGTTTACAAATGGAAAATAGCATGAATAATGTCTATTTTGAATTCATTTTGAGTTTAGCTCTGTGGGTAAAATACCATGTGGGAGATTTTAGGCCTGATCCCAGGCAATGGCAAAGTATTATCTGCAGACTGCACAAGGGGAATCTGCCCTTTCCACTGCCACCTTAGTCCACAGTCAGTGTATGTTAATTCCTGAAAGAAATTGCAGGCAAGAACTCAGTACACCAGGTAAGTCATGCTCTTTATTTGCATTGCCAGCCCCATACCTTCATCCCTGTGTGTGAGCATCTGGCTTGAGCCGTGGTCCTTGTCCCATACATTGGCTGAAACAGTCTTACAGATGTTAAGGATAGAAGAAAAAATAGAACTGTCTCAGTACTTGGTACTTCCCAACTTCCAGCTCTTTCTTGTACTCCTCCAACCCCAGAGTCCATAAAATTGTCTGATCCTTTGATTTCAGTCTCCTTGATCAGCAAGATACCCTCAACCCCCATGTATGTGGTGGTCTTTATAACCCATGACCAGTGCAGGTCTCCTTGTGGGGAAATATAACACATGTGTAGTCAATTCTTTTGATCAGTGTTAAGTTTCTAGCTTAAACCATCCTGTAAGCAATTAAAGACTTGACTCTTTCATTTTTTGGTTTGTTACCTTAATCATTTTCTCCAACACCTAGAAGCTCAGCTCTGTCTTCCAGCTCAGCTGAGCTTCTGACAAAATAGGTAGAAACAGCCTACCCCATTAAGCAGAATGTCATTCTAGAAGAGCAAAAAGCTTGAGATCCTGCAGGATATCTTTTGGAGGTACAAGTAGAGTTCCCCCAAAGCATTCTAGAAGGGAGGCAACAGGTCCTTTGCAGAAGTCTCTGAGTGTGATGGGACAGGACTCTTGGAACAACTATTTAGTTATTCATGCCAAGGTGTCTAAGGAAGTACTTGCACAAGCCCTGAGTCATGTTTTATGGATGACAGCAGATTGTTCCTTTAAGGATTTCCTTTTCCAGGGAGACTTTTGTCTCCTTGATTTTAACACTCCACTCCCCTGTTGAGCTTGGACTCCCCCTATCACAATTTCAGTTGCATTAAAGATCCCACTGTGGAGCTCAGAAAAAAAGTGAAGAAAGCAATTCCCTAGACACTGTTTGTGGCCCTCCAATGTGGGGCTAGAGAAGGCCAAGGAGTTTGCAAGAGTAACTGAGTAACTGAGGAGGTTTCTGGCCTAGATAAACACCTTGCAGTGCAAGAAGTTGTTGATTATTCAGAAGAAAAAGAAAGGGGTTGTGGTTATGGAGTCCTTCTGGTTCAAATCTACTCCTAGTGTCCCTGGAGACATAATTAAATCTGCCTAAGTGTAATCCTGCTAAAGCTAGCTAGGGAGAGTGGCACAGGTTGAGGCATGTTACCCCTAGCTCTCCTACTGACTGTACTGACAAAAGCTGCTGCCAGGATAACAGAACACAAGCAGCAAAACCCACCACTGCTTTCTGTGGCCACCTCTCTCCAGGGATTCCCTGGGCTCCTCTCCAACCAGTGGACCCATCACAGCTCCTGGGAGTTCTGGACAGAAGGGAACAGCTGTATGACAACCCCTTCCACCTGACTCTAGAAATTCTATCCTCTGCTTTTAGAAATAATCACAACTAGTGGAAAAGCTGATATTCCCTAGAGGAACAGAAGACCTTATGCCAAGATCAGGGCATGATGGCAAGATTTTGAAAAATGTACTTCTGGGGCATTTTAGGTACCAGGGCATAGATGACTGTGTTTCCCACACCCTTGACTCAAAAGGAAGGAAAAATACATAATGTTCTTTGGTTTGGGGTCTGAGGTTGCCATCACCAAATCCTTGTCCTAGTATAATTTTAGATGGGTCCCTTCAGGGTCATATAAACTTCCATCATTATGCTCACCACTCCTCACTATTCCCCACTAGTAAATGTGTATTGATAATGTCTGTGGATACCTCTGCTAGCTTCGCCCTTCTGTAGTTGGTGATATTATAAAAAGACATATGAGAGAATGCAAATGTATCTGATTTAGCTAAGATCCTAGTCATTTGGTCCACTGAGAAGCCTTAGACTAATCTAAAATAAACATCCCATATGGGGACAAAACTATTTTGTGAAAATCAATTTGTTTCTAGTTTTTTCCCCCCCTGTGGACTATCACCAAAAAGGGCCTTAGACTGGACAGGGAAATCTGTCCACATTTCACAAAATAAAGTATCCTTAGCTGTTAGGGTCTGTAAACAAGTCAAGAGGGCACCAGGCATTTTGCCAGAGGGAGTGGTTTGTGAAGTAAGGTCAGCGAGCCATTAAGTATGGAGATTCCTTATTAGTTGACTGCTGTATCTAGTCAATTAAGATAAGCTGTGTGTAATGTATATATACTCCTCCTGTCCTACAATAAACGACTCCCACTCCTGCTGTATCAATGTACACAAGTTGCCCGTCACCCGCCGGTTATTTTGCTGCAGCCGGACTGCGGCACTTAGCCCCAGATCATGCAGCTCTGTTACCTGTCAATTCAGGGTTCCACAAGAGGCTTGTCTGTGAGAGTTCAAACTTTACCCTAAACTGGATTTTTGCTTGTGAACTACCACTGTAGTCAAAAGATGACAAAATAGCATGCAAAACTGTCCCATTTATCCTCACCCAAGGCTTAGAAACTTGAACCAATGGGCCAGGAGTCTTCACATATAAATGATATTGGGCCTCTCTAATGAATAAGACATGGCTGTATCTTTTGCCCAAAGAGTCAATAATCTTTCATTTTTCAATTATTGTGTGTGGGAGGGGGCAAAAAACACATTGGCTTAAAATTCACCAACTTAAGCAATTTTAAGTGTTCAGTTCAGTGGCATGAAATGCATTCTTAATGTTGTGTAGCCATCACCACTATCCATTCTGTAATTCCTCTGACAAAGCTGAAACTCTACCCATCAAACAATAGCTTCCCGTTTTCCCCACTCTTGCAACCCTGGAAACACCATTTTTATTTCCTCTATTTATACTTTGACTATTTTAAGTATCTCATAAACAGAGTTACACAGTATTTGACCTTTTGTGAATGACGTAATTTATTTATCATTATTTCTTTAAAGCTCATCCCTGTTGAAGTACATTGGTTAATTTTATTTCTCTTTAAACTGAATATAAATCTGATGTATATATGTACCACTTTTTTTTTTCAATTCACTTGTTAATGGGCAGATAGGTTGCTTACACTTTTATTATTGCCATGAATAAAATTATAAAAAATATCCCCTTGAGATGCTACTTTCAGTATATACCTTGGATTATTATATACCCAAATGGAAATTACTGGATCAAATGATTATTCCATTTTTAATATTTTAAGGAAAGTTTATATTATTTTTTATAATGATATCATTTCTCATAATACCAACAGTATACTAGGGTTAGAGTTTCACCACATTCTCATCCACACTCACTATTTTCTGGTTTGTTTCATTATTTTTCATAGTAGCTATATAAATGAGTTTGAAGCAGAATCTCATGTAACTGTGCCCAAATTTTTCTCTTTACTAGTTACTTTGAGCCATTTGAATATGATGGGCCTTAGTTTGGTTTTCTCCATGAATACTTGTAGGAGTTCATTGATCTTCTGTATACTATATAACTTCTAAAAATCTCATAATTAGAATAGCTATATATTTGGAATAATAATGAGTACATCAAAAATTGTAAGAACTCAAATTTGCTCATAGTGTATATTTTAACACTTTATTATGGAGTCTTCAAAGCTTAAAGAAGTTGAGAAAATTTATCAGTGATCCTGAATGTGTAACTCACTCAGTTTAATGACCAACTTATGGGCAATTTTATCTTTACATCTACCAATATCCACCTTTCACCTTATTATTTTAAAGGAAATTCTACATACTGTGTAGTTTTAGCAAAAATATACAGGAATATTTACAGCACACTATAATGATGTTTTTCTATCAAAAGATGAATAATAATTACTGAGTTCAAAGTCATCAGAGTTCTAGTTCCTATAATTTATTCAAATACTTAAAATATATTTTATGTAATGTAGAATTTGAATATGCCCCCATGTGTTTCAATCACTTTTTATGTACCTACAGTTTATAGGTTTTCTCTCCCTGTTTCTTATTTTAGGAAACTGGATTATTTGTACCACAGACTTACTAATAGTCTGAGCTTTTATGATTTCATTTAAATTTGTCATATAATAAGTGCTCATGTATCCTGTATTTCCTGAATTTTGATAATTAGAGAAGTTACTAATCAGATTTAGGTTTGATTTTCTGGCAAGACAATTTCTTAGGTTGGCTTGTGATTGTCTTTTGTGATCTTAGTAACCACTGAATTTCATTGTCTATATATAAATCATGATACAATGTATAGATTTGTGGGGACTTTTAGTATACTGTAGAATTCTGCATGTGGAGTCACCGTGCAATATCTTTTCAAATTTTCTTTCACATAGGTTGTATATTTGGTGTTCACATCAGTAATATATGACACTTTTGATTTCCCAGCTTGTGAAATGTGTTGTATATCTTTTCAAATCTGATAGATAAGAACGTTAATACGTATTTATATATAGATATATATAGATATCTATATATATAGATAGATAGATATTTTTTTTACTTGTTGATGGACCTTTATTTATTGTTATGTGGTACTGAGAATCGAACCCAGTGCTTCACGCATGCCAGGAAAGCACTCTACAGATGAGCCCCAGCCCCAGCCAGTCCCTAAACATATATTTTTAATTTGCATTTCTTTATGAAAAATTTAAGTATTTCTCAGGACACTTAAACATCTCTCTTTATAAATAAACCAATATGTTGTTGAGTGGTTGCAATGTTTTTTAATTTCAGAACTGCTTTTCACATTGAGAATATGAATTCTTAAGCTCTGATATCAGTTGAAATCCTTTCCCTGTATTAACTATTTAATATTTATTTCCCCTTAAGATTTTTTTAATTTTTAAATACTTTCATCATGTTCAAATCTATTTTTCAATTTTAATAATCATTAATGTGCCTTGGCTAGTTGATTTTGAGCCACTTAGTTTGATTTCCAGAACTTTTTCTGATAATATATTTATAGATATTATATTTATTTAATAAAATAATTTATATAAGATAATCACCTTTATGATGGGTTGTAATTCTATCCCATAATATCAGATCTGTTTCCATTTGCTTAATTATAATGACATATCTATTCCAAGTAAGTTGAGGTTTTTCTAAAACTGGTTTGGTGTATTTCTTAAAACATTTTATTTATTTATCTGAATTTTATATTTTTTGGTACTTATATTCGTTTTTGTTTTTTATATTGCTTCTCTAAATGAAGGCTTGCTTATCTTTAGATTTTTTTCTTTTTGTACCAGGGATTGAAGCCAGGGATGCTTAACCACTGCGCCACATCCCTAGTCCTTTTTCATATTTTATTTTGAGACAGAGTCTCACTGTGTTGCTGAGGGCCTTGCTAAGTTTCTGGGGCTGATTTGAACTTGCAATCCTCCTGTCTCAGCCTCCTGAGCCACTGGGATTATAGGCATGGTCCAATGCACCTAGCTATCTTTAGATTTTAAAACTTGCTATTTTGTATATTTATGACACAAGTTTGTTAAAGTTAATTTTATAACCTGATAGATTCTTTCTGCTTATTTTAGTAATTTTATATATATGCCTTTTGAATTTTTCAAATATAAGTTTATATATTCTTTAAGCGATAATTCAAACTACTGCTCCATTGCTTTCCCTTATTTAATTACATTAGTAATTTATTTATCATAATATTAAAAAAGAAGTTGACCAGCATGGTATTGGCATCCAAATAGACATGAAGATCAATGGTGCAGAATAGAAGACCAAGAGACAAACCCTCATAAATATAGTTATATTATACTAGATAAAGGCACCATAAACATACATTGGAGAAATAATAGCCTTTTCAACAAATGGTGCTGGGAAAACTTGAAATACATATGTAGCAAAATGAAATTAAACCCCTATCTCTTACCTAGCAGTAAATGCAACTCAAAGTGGATCAAGAACCTAGACAGTAAACCAGAGACCCTGCACCTAATTGGAGAAAAAATAGGACCAAATCTACAAGATGAAGGGTTAGGAACTGACTTCCTTAACAAGACTCCTAAAGCACAAGAAGTAAAATCAAGAATCTAATGGGATGGATTCAAACTAAAAAGCTTTTTCTTTTCAGCAAAAGAAACAATTGGTAACATGAAGAGCAAGCCCTACAGAATGGGAAAAAATCTTTACCACATGCACCTCAGATAGAGCATTAATCTCCAGAATTTATAATGATTCAAAAGACTTAACACCAAAAAAAAGTAGCCCATTCAATAAATGGGATAAGTAACTGAACAGACACTTCCAGAAGAAGAAATAGAGTCCATCAACAAATACATAAAAAATATTCAACATCTCTAGCAATTAGAGAAATGCAAATCAAAACTAAGATTTTATCTCACTTCAGTCAGAATGGCAATTAGAATACTAGCAACAATAAATGTTGGTGATGATGTGGGTAAAAATGTATACTCATACATTGTTGGTGGGACTGCAAATTGGTGCAACCATTATGAAAAGCAGTATGGAGATTCCTCAGAAGACTTGGAGTCGAACAATAATTTGACATAGTTATTCCACCTCTTGGCTTATACCCAAAGGTCTCAAATTAGAATACTACAGTGACACAGCCACATCAATGTTTGTAGCAGGTCAATTCATAATAGATAAACTACGGAACCAGTCTATGTTCCCTTCAGCAGATGAATGGATAAAGAAAATGTGGTATATATACACAATGGACTATTATTCATCCTTAAAGAAGAATGAAATTATGGTATTTTCTTGTAAATGGATGGAGCTGGAAAATATCATGCTAAGCCAAATAATCCAATCCCCCAAAACCAAAGGATGAATGTTCTCTCTGATATGTGAATGCTAACTTACAATAAGGGGGTGGGTAGGGAAGAATAGAAGCATTTTGGATTAGACAAAGGGGAATGAAGGGAAGGGAGGGAAAATGGGAATAGGAAAGGCAATAGAATGAAACTAACATTACTTTCCTATGTTCATATATAAATATATGACCAGTGTAACTCCACATCTTGCACAACCACAAGAGTGGTAAATTATATTCCATGTATATATAATACGTCAAAATACAATCTACTAACATGTAAAACTAAACAGAACTAATATAAATTGTAAAAAAATATATAAATAAAAATATTGACAATACTAAGCATGATTTTCTTGCTCCTGATTTCAATGAGAGGCTTCTTGCATTTCTCCTTTAAGAAAGATACTAATTTTGGGTCTGTGGGTGTATCAACAGGTATGTGTTTATTTATATAAGTATATATATTTATGTATGCACACATATATCCTTACATATATAAGAGCCATCATTTTATTTCATATAAAAGATTATATATATATATATATATATATATATATATATATATATATATATATATATATATTATATACACCATGGTATCACATATAATATATACATATTTTATATATATGGAACTATTTTGTGGGCAACCAAACATGCAAATATAAGTAAAATAATTAGTGGCTCAGTTATTGTTAAAGTTTTAATATGTCAAGACTATTTATAATATCTTAAGAGTCATACTACTATATAGATACATACACAGACAGATATTGTAGCCTTTACCTTAAAACCTCATTCTTAAGTAAATCTACTATGCTTCATTGTTAAAAATAAATCTCTAGAATTTCCTTTGAATGTGAAATATAGTAAACATCATAACAACTGTGTTTGGAATATAGTAAATGATTTAATTTGCCTTTCACCAATGTTCTTGTTACACAAATTTTTTTTGTGGTAAAATGACAATATTTTTTTAAAGGCTTGTTATCTAATTTTGTGTCTGTTAAGCAATGGTATCCAGAAAGTCCCTGATGCCCAGAGCACAATATCTCTGTGTGAGTCTTGGGATGTGATATCATTGTGATAAGGAAGAGTGCGTAGGGCAAGGTGTGAGAGTACACACAGGATATAACTTTGACTTTCAGAATAAAACACTTTGTGTAATTTATTTTACTCAATTTCTCCTTCGCCTTTTCCCATTCCAATTATCTCTCTTATTCAACTCCTATTACAGCTCTCAGCCACAGGCAAAATGGCACACAAGAATGATTCCTCGGAGGCAGACATTCACTCTCATCCCTAGATTGCCCAATAGCCCCTCTAAATTTTGTGGCTTGAATTCCCAGAACACCTCACCCTTACAATAGCAGATGGTGACCCTGAAATGATAAGTAGTAGCAAAATGTCCCAATTGCTTATGGTAACTTTAGTTGCTCAAGGTCAGAACAACACGGTTATCTATTTAGAAATCCCCTGTGAGGAATTGTACCAATTTTCCCTTTCTTGTGAATGAGTCTGAAACTACAAATGCCTTGTGCAACCAGTAATGTAAATTTGAAAATACAAATCTTCTTCATGGCAGCAGTGTCTTTATTCTTAAGGATGAGACTGAACATTCTTAAGATAAGCAACCACTTGCAACCATTAAGCAACCATTCTTAAGGTAAGCAACCACTTGCTTGAGTAAAAGCAGCTAAAAGAAAGATGCATCATCGCAATTACTCTGGGGATTGACCTCAGTTCTATAAGTAAATAAATAAATAAATAAACCCAAGTAAAGGAGGTTTTTGAGGGGAAGTCCTTAAATAGAGAAAAACTTTTCTGGACCTCATTGGGATTACAAAAGTAACCCAGGAGTAGCTATTGTACTTATGAAGGTAATGTGTTGAATTCTTTCATCATTCCTGTAATGGCAGCCTCTCACTCAGAATAGTCATAATCACCTAGAATTTCATCCTCATTCATCAAATATTCGTGACTATACAATTAGTAAATAGCTGTACTGCTGCTATGCTTAATTAGTGACTTTGGCATAATTTCTTTGTGGATAAAAACTTTTGATTTTTAGGATTGATATTGAACAGTCATCAGCTAATATATACCAGGTTTTCCCAACCATACCTCTTACTTGAACCAAGGGGCCAATGGTGTTCTCCAATTGTTGTGTAGCCAAAATTGATTGCAAGCAAAGTATGAGACGTGTGTTCTACATGCATTCACTCAATTCTCTAAAATTCACAGTTAATTATTATTTTGTGACTGTATTTTTGGTAAGCAATGGAAGAAACTGAAGTTTTAAAATTTTACATGATTATGCTAATATCTAACTAATAATAAATTGAAGTCGATATTTGACCAAAGGTACCCGACTCAAAAACCCTATGACTCTCCAGTATAAAATCATGATTCTTTCTAGTTAATTATTAACTGAAATTTGTGGGTAAGTAGGCATTATAATAAAGAAGGAATTAAGGTATTGTATTGCTAGGTTAGAAATTGTTAGGCCTTTGGTAGAGGAAATAATTGACTTTTGAATTATCACAAAATTTCACTGTTTAAAAAATTATAAACTAAGTTAAAAAAATAAGGGATCTAAATGTGTAAATTCTCAATGAAATTTGTGGAAGAAAAAAGTAGGAGGAATGTGAAATACCCAGTTGACACATTGAATCACACACATGCACACACTTATCCCACACCTCCCCAACAGAAACAAGCATATACACATACCTTGACATATGTGTACATGTTCATATACACTTTTATGTAGTGATTCACTATTTTCCCATTTGGCTACCATAAAATTTGGTAATAAGGGACTAGGGTTGTGGCTCAGTTGTGGAGCACTTGCCTAGCATTCATGAGGCACTGAGTTCAATTCTTAGCACCACATAAAAATAAAAGGTCCATAAAAACTAAGAAAAAAATCTAGAAATTTGATAATCAGGAGCATAATTACCAAGTTAATTAATGATTTACATTGAAATACACAGACCCAAGTCAATAATTAAAATATAAAAGTAGATGAATTAACAGATTATTTATAGTAACATACAACATATTAAAAGATCGCTACTTTCTATTCCTTCATGTTATCCAGTTGGTCAGTAGAAGTATTTGCTGAAAAGAAGATGTTTTGTTTTGAATTTATTATATACTATTTTTGAGTAAAAGTTTTGAGTTTTTTTAAAAAAAACATAGGATATTGCTATTTAAGATTATAATAAACTAATTTGGTTAAAAAATACTGTATCTTCTTTTTGTTCATGTTAAGACACTAGTATTATACTAGAAATAGTTGCCAATATTTTGGGGTAATCAATGTCCTTACATTTTTATTTTAAAGGCCTTATCATTGATCCTTCTATTATGGGACATTGATATGTATTATATGATAAAACATAAATTTGTAAGAAATTGTATCTCATATCAACTAAGATTATTTAGGGTGAACAGTTTGGGGGGCTTTTTATTATTGTTTTTTACATCTGCTTCTGTGTCTTATCTGAAATGTTCCTTCTCTTTATGTTTTTCAGATCAACTGCTATTCTCACCTTAAATTAAAACAATATTTATAAAATTTAAAAATACAAATATTAAGTTAAAAAAAAACACTTTATAAAGCACCTAAAGCATTACCTTGAAAGAAATTGTAAAGCTTTTTCTTAAGGAAAAAATTACATCATAAGTTACAGCATATTTCAATATACTTAAAATATTTCAGTATCTTTTGTTAAAAAACTAATAATTACTTATAAAATAAATTTCATCACTAATTTAAATTTTTGAAAGTCATTCGTACATTTTGCCTTAAGACTATCTACCAAAAATCTCTTGAGACCAGTACACACAGAACTCTAAATTAAAATAGTAAACATACAGTGGCTCACAATGCTTCATTGAATGAATCACATAATGTTCTTTAAAATAATTATTGACTTGAAAAAGAAAATATTATTTTGTTATATCTTACCATTTTTGTGGGTCAACAATCCAAGCAGGCAGAATAGACACTTAGTGTGTAGGGTCTCATGTGGAGGATTCAGAATCAGATGACTTGTACCACATAAAGTCTCACTCACTCTATGAGACAGCTGGTGTTGGCTCCAGGTGGAAACTTACAGGAGCATTTGGCCAGTAGTTATTATACAGGACCTTTGAACGTGGAATGGGCTTCCTGATAACTCTTTCACCAGGCTTTAAGTACATATGTCCTAAGTAAGAGAAAGAGTCCAGTAAAAGTAATATTTTCTTTTTCTTTTCAAGCTTTGTCAAACAGTGTCACTTGTACTGCTTTCTACGTGGCCACTGTACAGGTCTGCTCAAGTTCAGTGAGAGGAGTACAAAGATCTTACCTCCTGACATAGACTTTTCAATATCAGATGATAGTGTGATTTTGTAGGCCGAAATGCATTGTGATACCATAGTTTAAATTTAGGTTCACAAAACTCAAATAATTCCAATTCCTTTTCTTGCATAAGCCCTGATGCTTCTTCTTGCTAGAGTATTAGCTGATTGTCTAGGATGTCACCATGTAAATAAAGCTCAGGTGCAAATGGATCTCCTTTGTTGGAATTCCCAGAGTACAGCTGTTTACATACAATTCCTAGCATTTTGAAGATTTGTAAAATTAAAAAAAAAAGTGAATATGCTCCCATATCCAATATCCAATTGTTATGCAGACACAGTATAATAGCTACAGACACCGCTATTCAATGAGAGAGAAATTTGAAAGAACGCAGGAGACACTGGTCCACCAAAATTATGAAACTCAACTAAGCACATGATGCTTGCATCAGCAATCAAGTAATCAAGTAATTAATCAAGTAATCATACTTGATTAGGATTCAGTTTTATTTCCTGGGAATGATTTTCCACAGCTGTTTGATGTACACTCTGGTTTCTTGGATACCTTCTGAGTCATCATTTCTTCTTCAAAATAGCTAACACTTGCAGCTTCAGTATTTTTCCTGCCTGTTTCGGTTGGTTATTTGAAGTCCAAAAAATTCTTTGTTTTATACTATTCACACCTTTTTATTCAGATCTAGTTGTGTTTCTATATAATTCTCTTAAAAACATTGTGGGTTTTCTATGGAACTCACAATGATATGCTCCTTTTATACAGAGAGAACCATTGTAGGATAACATTAATAAGATTCTTACAGAAACTTTTGTTAAGATATTGACTTGTAACTTTCATAAATCTTAACAAGAACTTTTACAATCACACCCCAAGTTTGATTTTTAGTTTATATTTTCCAATAATGCCCTTGGTATAAGATTAACTTAGAAGTAATTTAATAATTTTAACACCATTCACCATCTGGAGAGGCTAAAAGCTAGAAAAAAAACACAAATTTTAACCTAAAGAAAACCATAGCTCCTTGATGTTTTTTTGTTCATTCTTTAGATTTTATCTGTTTTCATATCTTACTAAATGCATTTAGAATATGCAAAACAACATGTGTGGTGCTTTACCTGGAAATCAGGATAAACATCTTGTTTACATTCTTCCCATAGATGAATCTTCTTAAAATTTTCACCAATATGTAATAGCACTTATAGTGTAGTCAAGGGTCATCAGATTTTGACTGATCTCTTCAGTATCATTTTAACTTGGTCTTCAAGTCATTAACTCAAATTTCAGTATGTGCAAATGCATGTGTATGTGATGTGTTCATGTGTGCGTAAAAACTATACTTTTAACTGTTTAGTAATAAATAATCTTTTAATTATTTTCAATAGCATTAACTTTGATCTTAGTCAATTAAATAGTAATAATTTCACAATTTCTGTGGACCACAGATTTAGGAGTAGCAGAGTGAATATTACTTTTTTTTTGTCTGTTCCACAATGTGGAGTACCTCATTTAGGAGACTTTAAGATTCAAGAATAAAATTGTCTGAATATCAGTGAAATTTGGAGATTGATTGCTGCTGTTGGTTGAAACACCCATCAGAGCTATTATCTTGAGTTCTGACAAGAACCACCAGGAAGGTTATGCTTCCTGCAATATGGTGTCAGGCAGTTATTATGCTCCATCAGTTTTCAAGTAGAGTGAGAAGCATGACTTCACCTTTTGATAGAAGCAGATTAATATCAAAATCCAAGGAGAACATATGGGATTGGGTCTATATCCATGTGGTCATCTTCAAAAAATTCAATATTCAGCATTTAGCAACTTCACTTGGTTCAAAAAACACCCAGAAACTATAATTGCAGAACTCATGAGTAGGAACTTAGATGAATGACAAATTATGCACTGTGCTTTTTAAAAGTACAATCACAGCACCAATATTTCAGAATACATTGAATTTTAAGTCAATATTCTGTAACAATTATATAAATGACAATTATGTAAGGTTAATGATAGATGTATAAAATAATACATATTTTTTAAATTAATCACAATATTTTTTTTATTTTGCTGAGTGATTACTGGCTACTATATAAAAAGGAAAATAAATTCTATCATAATGACGGTAAAATTTCATAGTTATGTAGGTAGTATATCTGATTAAATAGTAATTGATCACAAATTGTATCAGGACATATCAATAATAAAACTGGAAAAATTTATTGAAACATTTTTCCTGTAACATATCAACATTAATTATCATAATTTACTTGATATATTTGCCAGCATTAGCCTCCACTTTGCACAAATGGGGTCATAGTCTTTAGAAAATGTATAAGAAAGTAAGGTTAAATTAAGAAAAAAATAATGCATACTCAAGGTTTAAGGCTGTACAGGGACTTCATTTTTTATTCATTTCTTTCTACAAATTCCTGTGTATTTCCTTGTAGCTAAAAAAATAAAGACACTGAAATTATAGTCAGAAAATAGTTTCAGAAGACAGAATGTGAACCAATCGTCTGGTCCTTTTACCAGAAAATTTGGATGGTATATGGTCAATTTTATATTCTTTGGGAAATGTGGGCATAAAATAATTTCTTATGAAGTCTGTCCACTTGTATGTATACATAATTAAAGATATACTCCCTTTACCCTACCTCCCAGAACAGTAATAAGGACTAAAGGCAACAGATTTACACTTGAAGTGAACTGCAGAGAGAAAGTATTTTCCCAGTGAGAAGGCTTCATTTTTCTTACAAGAAGCTTTAACAATACCTATCATTTATTGCATCCTTGGCACTTAAGATAGGTGAATAGCAGGCAGGACAGAAATCAAGTAGCCATTATCATTACCATCATTCTCATTCATCAACAGCATATCAGTGCTTTGTGCATATGTTGAATAAAAAAAATCCACTATTAAGAGTGGATTGATGGATAATTTTAACTATCTCACAACTTTGCCATTGGATGACCTAGTAGAAGCGATTAAAACTCAGCATAATCTCTGTCATTAGTGTAATCAGTAAATTCCATTACATTGCTGCTTATTTGTCAAATATGTTCCAATTGAAAGTTGAAAGAAAGAAATCTCATGTGCTTTGTCTCCCATAGGAGGCATGTGGTTTGTCTCAATAAGCCTTCAGTCACAACATGAATGACAGACCAGTGAGGATAAGGTAGACAAATGTCTGGTCTGTTCAAACTAATATTAATTAATCAATATGTGATCCAGTGCCTATTACCTATATTTTAAGACTATGCTCAATGATGTAACATGGAGCATTAAGTCAGGTTAGAACTGTATGATATGATGGAACCAGTAAACAGATGAAGAAAATCTTACTGGGAAACATACATTAGGAACAGAAGCTGGTTGCTTTGCCAACTTTTTTACAAGATCTGCTCATTTCTTTCAAAGACATAATATTGCCTCTAATCAAATGCTTCCTCAAACATCATTCACTATATGTTTTACTCTAAATTAACGTGAGTTTCTGACACTTAGTATTACATGAAAAGTTTAGAATCATATGAAATATATTTTAAAAATACCTAATGTATAGAAGTTTTACTTAAGAGGTGAGATGTGCTATCTAGTACGTCTCTTATCATTTTAATTAATTTCATAATTTACTGTCATATATAGTTTTATAAACAGTCATCTTATGAGAATTTTAATTTTCCTAAAATAACAAAGGAATTATTCTCAATCTATAGTCTATTTATAATTTGTATTTTGCATATCATTTAAAAAGACACTAAAAATAAGAATTAAGAAACGTATTTGGCTTCTTTAAGAGAGCTGTACTGTTCAATTTCTCTTTCTTTTCTTATTTTGTCTTCCAATAGAAAAATGTTTTTTTTTTTTTTTTAAAGAAAAATGTTTAAACTTCAAGGAAAAGGAAGCGTCTACTGGCATGATGTTTTCTTTCTATTTAAAGATACTTAGTTATTTTCACCCAGAGCTTTCATGGCATTTTCACACTATCTCATCAGCTAGTCAATAAAGAATTATGCACAGAGCTATAATTCCTTTAAAAAAAAAACTTTTGCTTTTTTTTTCTAAATTGAGCCATGACTCACACTTTTGTAATGCAAGCCTTGATTTATCAAACTCAAAGCCAGATGTTTGATATTTTTGCATGTAGTTTTGCCAGTATTGCATGAAATTTATGACTTGGATTAGGAGTATAGAATCAATGGACCCTTGGGTTAGTCATATCTGCAATTATCTTTCTAATGTTTCTCATATAGAATAAGAAAAAGCTTTTGTTTCATATGTTTACTCAAGTGAAATATAAAGAAAATTTTGTATTTTGGTAACATTTTACCAAAAGTAATGGCTATGCTAGTTGTCATAATTAATTTTCCCTTAATTAATTGAAAAATTTTACTAATAATATCACCAATATTTGTAATTATTATGATTTTTTAATAAACATATTCAATGATATTCAATATTTCTATCTCAAAATGCTATAAAATGAAAATTTATCAAAAAGAGAAAGTGAAGATAAAAGAAGAAATCAGTGCATAAGAAAACAAAAATACAATAGAGACAAAAAGGACAATGTTAACAATCAAACTGATATACTTTTATAAAATCTAATCAAAAAAGAGAAAGAACATGTCATCTTTACCAAAGATCTTATGCAAGAAAAACATAAAATTATTTCTAAATTATTTTGCCAATAAGTTTGCTATATAGACAAATTCCTCATAAACCATAAGTTTTATTGAAAGAGAATAGAAACCTGAATTCTGTGTATCTTACACAAATAAACCCATTATTAAAAAATAGAAAATTGCAGGACTACATGTTTTTCTCACTAATTTCTTCTATATTTTTAGGAAAGAAATATTGGTAAATTTGTACATGGTATAGCTTTGCAAATAGCTTATTTTATGAAGCCAACATAAAGTTCATGCCAGAAATGGACTAGCTTATTTTGAAACTCATAAAGAAAATTTCTTTATCAAAATCTCTCATGAATGTGGATGCAAAAATCCTTTGCAATATATAAGCAAATCAAAATTTAAAATGTATCAAAAGACAATATGATAAATAGAAGCTTGTACCATTAGCAAAAGAATAATCTATCATTGCAAATATGTGATAGAATTCATAACATTAGCAGGATAAAGAAGAAAATATGTATGATCCACAACAGAAAAGCTTTATATTCAAATCCGTCCCTATCATTGAGTGGAAGAGATCCAAGCAACACAAGATAATTTACATTATCTGATAAAATATATTGAGAACATTGAGAATTTGACAAGTTTCTCTTTGAAACGAATGCACTTCTAAGGTATGATAACTGAAACTGTAGACAGTCCAATACAGCAAGATAATAAGAGATAAAAGTGCTAAGGATCAGAAATACAACGATTTTTCTTCATTCTTAAAAAAAATTATTTAGCATTTGAAATTCTGCCCAGACACACAACCATATACTTCTCCAAAGTCACACACTGATTCTCAGGCAAATTCATCACAGTAATTTCAAAGATATTAATAAAATGTTTTAACCCCATTTAGTTTGTCAAACATGTCTGCAAGTAAGAGAAACATTTATGAAACTACTTTCTTTGTTTGTAAGTGCTCTTGACAAAAACTATTTAAAAAATCAATACTTGATAAGTAGATGCATCTAGTGATGGATAAAACATATATGCTTAATACCAGACATAAAAATTCTTGAAGACTCTCAAAATGCATCAATGGACTTTAAAAAAAAACACAAACAACAACAACAAAAAAAAAAACCTTAACAATACTACAGCTGACTTCAACATGCTTTAAGAGGAGATATTTATTTTTCTTGTTTAGGTTTATTTCACAGAAAAGATTCATGGTTATAAGAAGAAGTTCCGTTTTATGTACTGGCTTTTTCAAATGTTTCATTAAAAGGATTATGATGTATTTTTGTGATGAATAGCTATAAGGAACTTATTCAACATTGTTATTCTATGTTTCCACAATAGAGAAATAACTCAAGGTTGACAGAGCAGTTGATTTTGACAAATAACAGATTGGTTGAATATTGAGGATACTTTACATTAAAAATAAATAAAAAGATTCCTGGATGTGTAATCTATGAGGAGTATCAATAATACATATAATTCAGTGAAACTTGCCACACTTAAACCTGGTGTTTTAAAATTATCTCTGGCTATAGGTAAGTCAATTCTGAGTAAATATCTATGATAAAAAATTGAAAATTTTTGGACTAAATAATGGCTAAAATTCCTTCCAGTTCCCAAATTCATTTATTCTGAGACTCAATAAAGTGTTGTGTGATGTATTCAGTTTTTTTTTCTTTTTTAACAATTGTAATGGCTCTCACTCAATCAACTGAATTCCCACAAGGTTGGTCTGAAGCAACTGAAAAATAATATACTAATCATAACTTAGTCCAGTGATTTCTGCTATTCAAATTATCAAATAGGTTTGGCAATAAACTTACGTAATTTTTTGCAAGCCAATTGGCTATTTCTATGTCCAGAATTATCTAAATATGTGATAAATTGAGAATTTTTATCTTGACATTTAGATGTGGCCTTACTACAGATGGAATATGACTTCAAATGATGTGAACTATCATCACAAAATACAGTGTTTAAAATAGATACTAACATTTGGCAAAAATGGGATCTGACCTTTGGAGACAATTAAGGTTTTTGTGCTTAGATTTCAACAGTCTATCATGAATGCATATTATTTTACTTGTGCACAGTAAGGAAAAAAACTGACTATTTTGCCTATTTATATTGTGCTAATTAAATTAAAAGTACCAGAATCTAAATAGACCTACATTGTAAATTAATAATTTTGATAATTATTAATTTATATTAAAAACAAGAACTTAATACTGTCACTCTCAATGAAGAATGAGTTTATCCTCTAGCATATAACTGGCAATTTCTGGAGACATTTTTGTTTTTAACAAAATGTAATACAGAAAACTGAGATTTCCAGCTAACAATTACAAGAGCCTCATGCATAGGAATAGTCTTGCCCCATATGAAAGTGATTTAAGGAATTTAGAACCCCTTAATTGATATGTGAAAAAAAATCATATGGTTTGTTAATGTTTTTAGTTTATTCTATTTGTAAAAGTATTTTCAAAAGAAAAAAAATTAGTTAATATTGAAAGAATGCAAAGAAGGAATGCAACAGAGAAGATGAACTTAGCTCACTTGTAGATAATTTTAAATATTGGGGAGTGAGGACGTCTCTTGTATACACATGTACAGATAAAACAGAAAAAAAGTTAGTAGAAATGAACTCTGCTCAAGGAAGGGAGGATGACAAGATGTAATGCCGCAGTCCGGCTGCAGCAAACTAACCGGGGGGTGACGAGGAACTTGTGTAGATTGATACAGCAGGAATGGGATCCCTTTATTGTAGGACAGGAGGGGTATATATACATTCCACACAGCTTATCTTAATTAGCATAAACTAGATACAGCAGTCAACCAATAAGAAATCTCCACACTTAATGGCTCCCTGGTGTTACTTCACAAACCACTCCCTCTGGCATTTTGCCAGGCGCCATCCAGACTTGTTTACAGACTCTAACATTAACCACTCCCTCTGGCAAAATACCAGGTGCCATCCAGACTTGTTTACAGACCTTAACATTTCCCCCTTTTGTTTAATTTAAATAATGACCATAGTGGTTTTTACACAAACACCATAAATAACCTACTGCAAACAGAAAGGGAGGATACAAAATGCCACAATACCAAGCCACTTGATGGCTCCATGCAAGAAGCCCTTGGAAAAATTATACCAGCAATGACACCATTTGTAAAGATACCAAGTTACAATTTGTTGTAGATTACAGTTTGTTGCTTGAGTCCAGGGAAAGCAGTGTCTCAATAGATTAACTCACAGTCCAGGTAAATCACAGTCCAGGTAAGTTCTGCAGGCAGCTAGCTTAAATCATAGTCCAGGTAAGTTCTGTAGGCAGCTAGCTTGATCCATGTCTTGTCCGGTTCTCAGCAACACTGGAAATTTTTCCACTTTTGTCTTCACTGGCACTGGGATGAAGGCAGGAACTCTGGATGACTAAAGAATATCCTGTAGTATTCTACTAAGAAAACAACCTTTTGAACAATTTAGTACATTATCTCAATGTTTTTTACATTTGAAATAAGCCTTAATAGTGCTCATTACTCATTAGCTTCCAGGTGTGGGAGAACCATTGTAGTTACTGGCCTTGGAAATGATCAAACTTCAGGGACACAGGCCGTCTTCCACCTGCAGCGTACTGGCGGCCAGAGAGTCAGGGACTCAAATTGCTTCTGGGCATAAGGAGCAAGAGCCTGTGAGACTATGCCTCCAGGTCAGGTCTAGATTTGGGCTCTAGCAGTGGCGTCCCGCTCCCCCAGGCAGGGGGGCGGGGAAGAGCTGGCTGCTGCCACTTGAAAAGTCCTTGCTGCGCCATGACAAGCTCCCACACGTGGCAGCCTGCGCAGATTCACGAACCCTCCAGTAACAAAAAGTATTCAATAATAGCCTTTTGCTGCAACTTTTTTCCTGATAACCCTTCTTCTTCTGAACTTTCTTCTTTCTGACTAGAGTTCCTGGGCTCTTATCAACACATGCCCTAACTATTCTTGGTTCCACTGGGGTGTCTCTTTCCCTTATCAATTTACTTAACACTGCTTCCATAGTTTCATCACAAAGACAATACAATACACCAAGACAAAACAAGACACAAACATACTGTATCAATCTTCTCCATTTTCTCAAAATGGCCATTTTTCCTCTCGCCCTATCTGCCTAGAGATGAGCAGATTTGCTCCTGTCCTATCTATGGACGGGCAGCTTTTTTTTTTCGTCATTTACCCCCGAGTGTCCCGGGGCTCCCACTACGGGCCACCATCTGCAGCAGCCCAGCTGGCTGGGCAAAATAACCGGGGGTGTGAGGAACAACTTGTGTACATTGATACAGAGCAGTAGGAGCCATTTATTGTAGGACAGGAGCAATATGTATACATTCCACACAGCTTATCTTAATTAGCATAAACTAGATACAGCAGTCAACCAATAAGAAATCTCCACACTTAATGGCTCTCTGGCATTACTTCACAAACCTCTCCCTCTGGCATTTTGCCAGGCACCATCCAGACTTGTTTACAGATTCTAATATTAACCACTCCCTCTGGCAAAATGCCAGGCTCCATCCAGACTTGTTTACAGACGTTAACAATGTAACTTCTCAGAGAAGACTATGGTTTCACTAATCCAAGTGGGTTAAGAAATTACTGAACAGCTGGTATAACACTAATATTGACCAGATAAGCTGCTTCTTCTCCAGTTGTAATGCAACCAATGCTCAGCATGCCAATAGAAAAATTCACAGGCATCCCTGGTGAATCTCAATCCTCAAATGATTTCTTAAGGTTTTCAGATTTGTGTTTGTTCTGGTTGTTTCCATTATCAGTATTTTGTCACCTAAGTACTAGAACATCGAATGGAAAACCAAATCTCTTTTCCCAGCTTCCCTGAGATTTCCTTCACATTTTCAATAACACAAAACCAGAGCTGCTTTTCCACAACCATGCTCTTCACAAGAGAAAATCTTGTGAGTTAGGATCAGTTGCTTTTAAAACTGAATATTATTTAAATATATAAAACCCATGCATTATGATCTGATTTGTGGATCAGTAAAATAATCTGTGCCGCAGTCTGGCTGGGCACAAAATCACGAGCCACTCACAGCTTTGTAGATTCAAGCAGCAATTCTTTATTCCCGATCTCACACTGGCCCTCTACAAACACATTCTGGGGAAATCCACGTTCTCTGGCCAAATACTCTCTGAATCCCGGGAGAGACTCAAGGGGAACTCAGGCAGCAGGATACGCCCTATTCCCAGCAGGAATAATCTTAAACCTGGAACCGCCCTAAACCCAGATCTGCCCTGGTACTTGAGCAAGGTCATCTTACATGCAATGTTACTGCAAAATGTCCTATTTCCATGAGTCCTTCCACTAAGCAACATGCGGTACACTGGCAAGGAAATTGTCATACCTACTTGGCTAATGGCTCCCAGCAAATCTGAAGCAAATATAATACAAGTTTCTCACAGTTCTTCAATAACCTAAATAAACTGATGGAAAATACAAAAGATCAAGTAAACCTTAAATTTTCACAGAAAATTAGCATGGTAATTTTTTAAAACACAAAGTATCAAACTACTTGATCTACCATGACAAAATACCATAAGCTGATAGCTAAAACATGCAACTTAAGAGATACAAAAAATGAAATTATTCACCAGAGTCATTTTAATAAATCAGGCAGAATTTGCTAAAGGGTGATCCAACAAAGATTTAGGAAGAAGTTAGTGTTTTTAACTGTAATAAAAGAAAAACTAGAGCACTTTCAAAAAGCACAATAGGTATGAAGAAGAAGAGGTATGGTAGCATTCAGGATATCTGAATGATTATATTTAATGACATTATTTCTGAAGAAAAATGCATATTGTAATTGTACACATCAGTAAATAAGTAATTAGAGATCAAAATCCTTGGTGCCAAGATAGAATAAATAAATTAATAATTCCTAGGTGCCAAAACCCCAGAGGCATTATTATATACAGTTCATCCCTCACCATCAAGTGTGACAGGAAAGTTATCAAGATATGATGTCTCTGATGATACTCAAGTAATTAATGAGTTCAAGGGCAAGATGTGGCCAGAGTTTGATGATAAAGTGATCAAAACTTGTTGCAATGATCTTGGATAATATCTACCTTTTCTGTTCACCTCCATGTGGTCCATTTTTTCTTTGATATAATGGTACTAAGACTCAAAAGCCATTATCCTAGCCCATTTTGGTTTCTATAACATTTTTGGTAATTTATAAAAAACAAACAAACAAACAACAACAACAAAAAAAAAACCAGAAAGATGTTGCTCATTGTCATGACCAGCATAGTCAAACCCTAGAAACTGACTAGGGACAACAGGAGGATTAAGAAAGACACACAAACACCTATAGAGAGAAAGTTGGGGTCAGGTGGGACACTGACTTCTGATGTAAGATCAGTGACCACGAACTAGCTCAGCACAACTATTATATAGGGCCTCACAATCAGCAAGTATCCATACAATGTTGTGCACTAAAAAGTTACAGAAGCAGAAACATTTTTGTAGCTATTCTGTTGCAATGCGAGGAACATCTTATTATCCTGCTATATCCAGAAAACAAATGTCCATAGTTTCTGCAAAGCCCACAGTTTTTAAGGTTACAGATCTTACAAGATATCATAGTTATCTGGTTCTGATCAGAATTCTGTGTCCCCACAGCTGGTGTCTGGGCTGAATATACTGTTCTGTACCTTTGCATATAACTTCCTCTGGCACGGCTTTACCATAGCTCCTGGTCAATCTCATCCAGCACTTTTGCATATAAAGTTCCCAGGGCAAAGTGCAGTCACAGCTCTTCCTTCCATCCAAGTCACAGCTCTCCAGAGCTCCCTGTTCTGGAAATTCAGGAACTTCAAGACAGAGGACCTGTTGGGAGCTACAAATAAATCATTGGTTTGATCTCTATAGCGTTGGACAGAGAGATACCACTTCTGGGAAGCTTTTGGTGCAACAGTACTGAAGACAATGCCCATTTGCAGGTAACTGCTGTTAATGGAGCAGATTCCATGCACAGTGTGGAATGTATGGGTTTTATAGCTTTGAATTCAACCACCTACTGCCCTGGGCTGGTTGAAATATGAGGCGGGCTCAATAATAGTCTTGAGGCACCAGCGGTCCAGAGGTAGAGAAGGAGATAGGCCCGGATTAGTCTACTCCAGTTCTACCTCGCTTTTGTTTACCTTGAAGAAGATTTTCTCACAATAAATCCCTTTGGTACTTTTTGCCTATAAAATAAAGCAGACAGAGAGAGTTTCATACCTTGTTAGAACCAGTCTCCATCTGAGCTGCCTAACCATTGTTGTTATTCCTCTGTAATTGAGACTTTTGTCTTTATTTCTTAATTATTTCTTGTACTTTGTAATTTTCCCAAGCCGACCCACCACCTGCATCAGAGAAAGGTTCACTTGCCCCAGTAGAGGACACAGTAGGGAGACCAGCAGATTTAGCCTCTAATAAGGACTTTCTCTCTGTTTCATACCTAGCATCTTGCTGGGTCCTCACAAGACAGAAGTGGGTAAGGGACTCACAGGGGCCTCTTTTCTAAGGGCCCTAACCCCATTTATCAGGATTGAACCCTTATGGCTTAATCACTTCCATACCATCCCTCTTAATACCAGAGCATTGGATATTGGGTTCCAATATATGAAGTTTGGGAGGGACACATTCAGCTCATAGGAGTCATTGTTAAGCCTCTGTTTTCAAAATCCCCAATAAAACTCTGGGTCTTTTTGAAGCAAAAGACAAAGATTTTACTTCTGGTATGGGTCAAAAGCACAGAGCGCAAACTGTTCTACAATGCTTAATCACAGTTGAGGGTAGGAATCAGTTTTTAAAGACTAAAACCACAAAGATGGGGGGAAAGAGAGGCAATTATAATCACAAGGTAGATTTCATACAAATGGAAAGTTACCAAACTACAAAAAAGAAAGGTCATATAATAATATTCTCAGAAATTATAGTACATTCTCAGAATAACAAACTTGCATTAGTTCCATAGTTCAAGGATATTGTGGTCAGGATGAAAGTGGGTGAGGGTGGAGGTGTTAGGTTCTATTTGTGTGGGCTCACATAAGGGGACAATTTCACACAGGGTGAGCTGTGTGAACAAAATGGAGTAAGTCTAGCCTAATTTTCAAATTAGCCCTTAACATCATGAATGAATGTTCAAATAAATTTTTCTCAATTTTGCTGAAATTTCTTTCACAGGAAACAGATATGGTTGCAAATATGGGAACAAGTTTTAAAATTGTAAATAATTGTTTATGGTATTTTTTAGTGATTTTTCTGTCGCTACACCATTCTGTTAGTTAAATTGTGTTGTCTGCCCAAAAGTACTTTGTAGATTAAATTTGCAGTGATTGAATAGTACCTCTTATATATGAAGTTTCCTCACAGTAAAAACCCTGATTCAGATTTCTTCTGATCCATTATCACACCTGGAAAACAATGTTAAATCTTGATAAATGGTTTACATGTTAGGAAAATTCTGATAACAGCAAACTCAGGGATGAAGAAAATCTCTGGAATAGAAAACAGGTGCAAGGCCATACTAAATGCAATTATGGAGATTATTCCATCTGATTATAATCATGATGGCTAATGTTTAGTTATATCCATATAATTTGACTAAATGGAGTTGATCACCATATGGCAGAATTTGACTTACTGACTGTGAGAGAACACATATACACACACACATACACAAATATTCCTGTGACCATGATGTCTTTGCTTAATATACAGATGTGTCCTTCTAAAAGGACAGCATTTATGACTGTAAATATGACTCAATATACATGAATATTTGAAATGATAAACCAATTTAAGTGATTACCTACATAGGAAAAAAAAGATATTCTTATCTTCAACACATTACAAAATGATTTATCACCAAACACATAAATAGAGCCATACCCAATTGTTTTATGGATCATTAACTACTTGTCCAATGGGATTAAGGTTAATAGTCATTAACAATAGGGGGTCAACATGAACAATGAAAAAATTTATTCAGAATATATAGTGTGTTTCACTTATAGATACTTTGCTTATGAGTATTTTACTTATAAGAATTTCATATGTATCTTTGTACATATGTACATCTATATGTTTCTTAAAACAACTTAGGTATATCATCATGTACTGGAAGAATTTTTAAGGTCTTAATTTTAAGATTATTTAACATTTAAACAGTAGATAATTGGGTTTGGGTATAATTAAATGACAGGGAATGTACTTAGCATTTATGAGGCCCTGGGTTCAATCCCCAGTACATACCCTCCTCAGCCCCCAACCCCCAAAAAAGGTTGAGAATGATTTGTACACATTCTCTCTCATTTATTCAGGTTCTCAGAGAAGTGTGGTGTTATATTACATCCTAATATTGGAAAGCATCTTTAATCTAAAGATAGTGGAGTTAAAATTGGTATGAATATAAACATTTTCTACATAATTGTAACATAATTGTAACACATGAAAAACTATGAATTATTTTTCTTTCTGTTAAGGTACTATTCCCAAATTCCCAAGTAATTCTCGAATCTTTTAGAAGTGAAGATAAAAGGCTTTAATGCTGGCAATGGAGGTTGCAGAGACCAAGCAGCTCTGCAAAGCTTGACCTCGTTTGTGGGAATAGTTCAGACTTTTAAAGCCTAAACTCACAGGCATCTGAAACCACAAGTTGGTTACAGATTCATATAGGATATTTTCCAAGGTAATGGGCAAGCAGAAAGTACATTCTCAGAAGAGCAGAACTTATATTCCATTTCTCAGTAAAGCAGAACTTACATTCTCAGAAAAATAATCTTGCATTAGTTTCATAGAAGAAGGATATTATGGTCAAGGTGCAAGTGGATGGGTGTGGAGGTGTTAACTTTCTATATCAGTGGGCTTGGCTAGCACAAAAAAATATGAGTTTCAATACTAAGATGAGGTAAGTCTGGTCAAGGCTACCTAGGTTGGGCCATAACATTTATTTTTATGATTATAGGCACTATCTACCATTTATTGAGAATTCTGGAAATTATATGAAAATTTAATTAAAACTTTTGGGAAAATGAAATTTATTTAATTTTTTTCATGAATAATTGAAGTTCCCAATATTTCATTCATTTATGAATTATCTTCTTGGCTTAAACTGTCTGGTTATATTTCCTGTTTTATTGATACATTTTAATAAAATGAAGATTATTTTAAGTTAACTTCAATATTTTTTCAAAAGGCAAACTTTCCTTTGCATTTGGTATGTATCCTAGTGTGTAATCCACAGGATTAGATAAAGACCATATTTAATGTTACAGAAGATAAAGTTTAAATGAGGAAATTAAGATTGAATTCACAGAATACCAGGTCTGTGACACACCACCTTCTACTTCAATCCTAAGGGTGAACCAGCTCTCCCTTATTCCTTCCCTTTGACATAATAGGAAGGATCAACATTTTGAACTCAAAATAAATAAGGCAAACATGAAAGATCAGCACAGATCAGTTGAGATGAGTTTCTTTCTCAAATGATCTAAATTTCTCAGTATGTTCCATAGCCAGTCTTGCCCTTGAATATCCAATCTTAAAAACCAGAGAATCAGCTTTTAAGAAAGACTCAAGCAAATTATCTTATATTATTTAACTATAAACTGCCAGAAAGAGACAAATTTGATAAGATAGAAGACAGACCTACATGCTCCTAAGTCGCAGGGTCATTTAGTGTTATCCTCCACCTTGATATATGATATTGAATGTTAGCTGGAAAGATCTGGAGCTAGAAACCATATCCAGGTAATGGGCAAAATCTGGCTAGTCTTGATGACTCATGAGAGTAGTGAAGTCATTACAATCCAAGAAATAACACAGCACACAGGTTCTTATTCTTTATTATAAATTATTAGCAAAGAGGAACATGAAGTTTCACTCCTCCCAATTGACAGCCTCAACAGTACTAATATGCAGAGATGGCAAATAGATTTATAAGAAAGAAATGTATAATCATATTAAATTGTATCTTCTAAATCCCATTGTATCCTACATTAGGCTTCACTTGCAAGATGAGAATTTGAGGTCCTGTGATCATCTCTGTCCATTCCTATGTATCCATAAAGGACTAATAATAAAAATTATTAGTCTTCATATTGCTAGGTGAAGGAAAGGCTTCAAATCAAATGATCTGAGAGGCATTTTACTGTGACATTGGGTGCCTTAAGTATTAAAGGTCAGTGTCATGAGGCTAAATAAGTAGTGCCACTAAGTGCCTTCTTATGTCTCCCCCTACTGCAATTTATAAACCAAATGGGGGTTAATTCCACTAGGTTTCTGAACTCCTTAGTTTTCAAGCCACCCTACATTGTCCTGAATTCAACTTGCAATTTCAAAGTGGTTCTGAAATAGATAGATTCAGGATACATTTGTAATTTAAAAAAAAATAAAGGACACGAATATTAAATTGGTTACTCTTAGCTTGGTATTTTCTTAGTAACTTCTATGGTTAGGGATTATTTTTCCTATTTTACAAATATAGAAATGGACTGGAATGTTTAAAGGTATGTTTTTGGCCATACAACTAAACAATGAAAACAAGTTGGGACCTATATGCTTCCAGTAACTGTGACATATTTATTCACTCCATGAAGAATGAAGTCATATGGATATGCAAGGCAGCAGGAAACAGATCTCATTGGAAGGAACCCTTACATTTTGCTGTAGGGAGTTGCTGTGATCTAATTTCTTATTTTTTACATTTTCAGAATATTTAGAAAATAAGAAAGGCACAAAATCACAAACCTTTTGTTACCCTAGTTCCACCCAATCACAACTTCATTTTCTTTTCTCATTCATGGCTTCCTTAATTCCAAAGTCTTACCACCTTCCTTAATTCCAAAGTCAAACATCCTGATTTTGATTTAGGAAATTTGCTAAAACTAAGTAGGCTTTCTCTTAAACTTGTATTTACCCATCGCCATGATATTGGTATATGGAAATTTTCACTTAGAGAAAGTCAAATAGGTAGAAAGCCATTCACATTTAGGATGAAGGAGATATGTATTATGTTTAATACTCAGTAGTTATAAAAAGGTAAAAAATAAGTAGCAAGGAGATAATGTTAAACAAACCTCACTATTATTAACTAATATACTCACATTTATTAACTTGAAACTACTCTGGTGTCTGCTACTGGGTAACTAAATGCTAAGCAATTTTCTTAGAAATGAGCATATGTGGGAATACCTCTAAGAAAGTTCTGAGACATAAATAACAACAAATAATTGATGTTCTTAATTCCTAGTAACTAATTATAAAATACAACCTGATTTGTGAAAAAAAATAGATATCAAGTAAAAATATACAACTTCAGAAAGTTATTTGGTAAAAATGAAAGAAGGGTTCAACATCAGTTGAAAAATTATACTCGTTAATCTTTGAGTTTTAACATATTTACCCTGAAAACCATTTCTGTAAAATTTGATAACAATTTTATGATATTTTACCAATAAATTTTGAAATCATATTTTGACCATGGAAATCAAAAGCACCTTTAAATAAGGAAAGCTTTTATTTGAACCTCCACTATTTTAATAAAAAGTCCAACTCCTAGGAAAAAAAAATAATTACACACTGTAAATTTATTCACTAACTTAATGATTAAGATTTTATTTTCATTAGATTTGTATTTTCCCTCTTGAGCACCTCTATTAATTTTGCATTAAAAAAAATCCCTGAAACAAAGAAAAATTTAACAACATCAAATTCTTCAAAGACAATAAGATTAGGATTAGAGCTTTTCTGCAATGAATGATATAAATCAATATTAAAAAAAAAGCCTCTCTAGGGAGGAGAGGTAGCTTCTTTCAGTTTCATCTTGGTTGGAAGGCTGCATAAAAGTGATTTGGGTAGAATAATAGGCATTAAAACTGAGATCTTGATGCAGCTCCATTTTTAGACCAAGTTGTTTGAAGCAAATCACTGTTCTTTGTGGAGCGTTATTAACTTACCTTAGAATGCTCAAAGAGAACAGGTGAAGGGAAAGACATTACAGATGAATTTGAGTTTTGCTTATTTCTTAGGTTACATAATACTTAGCACAAAATGCAATATAAACCATTAATACTTTTATGTAAGCAAACATTTGATAACATCAATAACTTATCAAATATAAAAAAGAATGACACAAAAATTTCAATATTTACCTCTTCCAGGCAAAATCATCTTAGTGGGGCATTTATTTCTGACTCCCTGTCATTTTTAATCTCTTTCTGAAAATTTTTGTAACTATAAATTTGCTCCTAGAAACTAAGTGGATAGTAACGGTCTCCTTTTAATGGATAAGCCAGAATGTTTATCTTTAGACAGTGAGTAATTAGTCATTCCAGATTCTATATGCTCTATGTATAAATCTGAATTAACAGTGGATTGCTCAGAAAGTCTTACAAATGAAAACTAACATAGATAACATTCACAGGAACCTCAGTGTCAAGTAAGAATTCAAATTACAAAATCAATTAGGATTCATTTTTTTAAGCATATTTACTTGGAAGTTCTGGGTTTGAGGTTTACAAATGGAAAATAGCATGAATAATGTCTATTTTGAATTCATTTTGAGTTTAGCTCTGTGGGTAAAATACCATGTGGGAGATTTTAGGCCTGATCCCAGGCAATGGCAAAGTATTATCTGCAGACTGCACAAGGGGAATCTGCCCTTTCCACTGCCACCTTAGTCCACAGTCAGTGTATGTTAATTCCTGAAAGAAATTGCAGGCAAGAACTCAGTACACCAGGTAAGTCATGCTCTTTATTTGCATTGCCAGCCCCATACCTTCATCCCTGTGTGTGAGCATCTGGCTTGAGCCGTGGTCCTTGTCCCATACATTGGCTGAAACAGTCTTACAGATGTTAAGGATAGAAGAAAAAATAGAACTGTCTCAGTACTTGGTACTTCCCAACTTCCAGCTCTTTCTTGTACTCCTCCAACCCCAGAGTCCATAAAATTGTCTGATCCTTTGATTTCAGTCTCCTTGATCAGCAAGATACCCTCAACCCCCATGTATGTGGTGGTCTTTATAACCCATGACCAGTGCAGGTCTCCTTGTGGGGAAATATAACACATGTGTAGTCAATTCTTTTGATCAGTGTTAAGTTTCTAGCTTAAACCATCCTGTAAGCAATTAAAGACTTGACTCTTTCATTTTTTGGTTTGTTACCTTAATCATTTTCTCCAACACCTAGAAGCTCAGCTCTGTCTTCCAGCTCAGCTGAGCTTCTGACAAAATAGGTAGAAACAGCCTACCCCATTAAGCAGAATGTCATTCTAGAAGAGCAAAAAGCTTGAGATCCTGCAGGATATCTTTTGGAGGTACAAGTAGAGTTCCCCCAAAGCATTCTAGAAGGGAGGCAACAGGTCCTTTGCAGAAGTCTCTGAGTGTGATGGGACAGGACTCTTGGAACAACTATTTAGTTATTCATGCCAAGGTGTCTAAGGAAGTACTTGCACAAGCCCTGAGTCATGTTTTATGGATGACAGCAGATTGTTCCTTTAAGGATTTCCTTTTCCAGGGAGACTTTTGTCTCCTTGATTTTAACACTCCACTCCCCTGTTGAGCTTGGACTCCCCCTATCACAATTTCAGTTGCATTAAAGATCCCACTGTGGAGCTCAGAAAAAAAGTGAAGAAAGCAATTCCCTAGACACTGTTTGTGGCCCTCCAATGTGGGGCTAGAGAAGGCCAAGGAGTTTGCAAGAGTAACTGAGTAACTGAGGAGGTTTCTGGCCTAGATAAACACCTTGCAGTGCAAGAAGTTGTTGATTATTCAGAAGAAAAAGAAAGGGGTTGTGGTTATGGAGTCCTTCTGGTTCAAATCTACTCCTAGTGTCCCTGGAGACATAATTAAATCTGCCTAAGTGTAATCCTGCTAAAGCTAGCTAGGGAGAGTGGCACAGGTTGAGGCATGTTACCCCTAGCTCTCCTACTGACTGTACTGACAAAAGCTGCTGCCAGGATAACAGAACACAAGCAGCAAAACCCACCACTGCTTTCTGTGGCCACCTCTCTCCAGGGATTCCCTGGGCTCCTCTCCAACCAGTGGACCCATCACAGCTCCTGGGAGTTCTGGACAGAAGGGAACAGCTGTATGACAACCCCTTCCACCTGACTCTAGAAATTCTATCCTCTGCTTTTAGAAATAATCACAACTAGTGGAAAAGCTGATATTCCCTAGAGGAACAGAAGACCTTATGCCAAGATCAGGGCATGATGGCAAGATTTTGAAAAATGTACTTCTGGGGCATTTTAGGTACCAGGGCATAGATGACTGTGTTTCCCACACCCTTGACTCAAAAGGAAGGAAAAATACATAATGTTCTTTGGTTTGGGGTCTGAGGTTGCCATCACCAAATCCTTGTCCTAGTATAATTTTAGATGGGTCCCTTCAGGGTCATATAAACTTCCATCATTATGCTCACCACTCCTCACTATTCCCCACTAGTAAATGTGTATTGATAATGTCTGTGGATACCTCTGCTAGCTTCGCCCTTCTGTAGTTGGTGATATTATAAAAAGACATATGAGAGAATGCAAATGTATCTGATTTAGCTAAGATCCTAGTCATTTGGTCCACTGAGAAGCCTTAGACTAATCTAAAATAAACATCCCATATGGGGACAAAACTATTTTGTGAAAATCAATTTGTTTCTAGTTTTTTCCCCCCCTGTGGACTATCACCAAAAAGGGCCTTAGACTGGACAGGGAAATCTGTCCACATTTCACAAAATAAAGTATCCTTAGCTGTTAGGGTCTGTAAACAAGTCAAGAGGGCACCAGGCATTTTGCCAGAGGGAGTGGTTTGTGAAGTAAGGTCAGCGAGCCATTAAGTATGGAGATTCCTTATTAGTTGACTGCTGTATCTAGTCAATTAAGATAAGCTGTGTGTAATGTATATATACTCCTCCTGTCCTACAATAAACGACTCCCACTCCTGCTGTATCAATGTACACAAGTTGCCCGTCACCCGCCGGTTATTTTGCTGCAGCCGGACTGCGGCACTTAGCCCCAGATCATGCAGCTCTGTTACCTGTCAATTCAGGGTTCCACAAGAGGCTTGTCTGTGAGAGTTCAAACTTTACCCTAAACTGGATTTTTGCTTGTGAACTACCACTGTAGTCAAAAGATGACAAAATAGCATGCAAAACTGTCCCATTTATCCTCACCCAAGGCTTAGAAACTTGAACCAATGGGCCAGGAGTCTTCACATATAAATGATATTGGGCCTCTCTAATGAATAAGACATGGCTGTATCTTTTGCCCAAAGAGTCAATAATCTTTCATTTTTCAATTATTGTGTGTGGGAGGGGGCAAAAAACACATTGGCTTAAAATTCACCAACTTAAGCAATTTTAAGTGTTCAGTTCAGTGGCATGAAATGCATTCTTAATGTTGTGTAGCCATCACCACTATCCATTCTGTAATTCCTCTGACAAAGCTGAAACTCTACCCATCAAACAATAGCTTCCCGTTTTCCCCACTCTTGCAACCCTGGAAACACCATTTTTATTTCCTCTATTTATACTTTGACTATTTTAAGTATCTCATAAACAGAGTTACACAGTATTTGACCTTTTGTGAATGACGTAATTTATTTATCATTATTTCTTTAAAGCTCATCCCTGTTGAAGTACATTGGTTAATTTTATTTCTCTTTAAACTGAATATAAATCTGATGTATATATGTACCACTTTTTTTTTTCAATTCACTTGTTAATGGGCAGATAGGTTGCTTACACTTTTATTATTGCCATGAATAAAATTATAAAAAATATCCCCTTGAGATGCTACTTTCAGTATATACCTTGGATTATTATATACCCAAATGGAAATTACTGGATCAAATGATTATTCCATTTTTAATATTTTAAGGAAAGTTTATATTATTTTTTATAATGATATCATTTCTCATAATACCAACAGTATACTAGGGTTAGAGTTTCACCACATTCTCATCCACACTCACTATTTTCTGGTTTGTTTCATTATTTTTCATAGTAGCTATATAAATGAGTTTGAAGCAGAATCTCATGTAACTGTGCCCAAATTTTTCTCTTTACTAGTTACTTTGAGCCATTTGAATATGATGGGCCTTAGTTTGGTTTTCTCCATGAATACTTGTAGGAGTTCATTGATCTTCTGTATACTATATAACTTCTAAAAATCTCATAATTAGAATAGCTATATATTTGGAATAATAATGAGTACATCAAAAATTGTAAGAACTCAAATTTGCTCATAGTGTATATTTTAACACTTTATTATGGAGTCTTCAAAGCTTAAAGAAGTTGAGAAAATTTATCAGTGATCCTGAATGTGTAACTCACTCAGTTTAATGACCAACTTATGGGCAATTTTATCTTTACATCTACCAATATCCACCTTTCACCTTATTATTTTAAAGGAAATTCTACATACTGTGTAGTTTTAGCAAAAATATACAGGAATATTTACAGCACACTATAATGATGTTTTTCTATCAAAAGATGAATAATAATTACTGAGTTCAAAGTCATCAGAGTTCTAGTTCCTATAATTTATTCAAATACTTAAAATATATTTTATGTAATGTAGAATTTGAATATGCCCCCATGTGTTTCAATCACTTTTTATGTACCTACAGTTTATAGGTTTTCTCTCCCTGTTTCTTATTTTAGGAAACTGGATTATTTGTACCACAGACTTACTAATAGTCTGAGCTTTTATGATTTCATTTAAATTTGTCATATAATAAGTGCTCATGTATCCTGTATTTCCTGAATTTTGATAATTAGAGAAGTTACTAATCAGATTTAGGTTTGATTTTCTGGCAAGACAATTTCTTAGGTTGGCTTGTGATTGTCTTTTGTGATCTTAGTAACCACTGAATTTCATTGTCTATATATAAATCATGATACAATGTATAGATTTGTGGGGACTTTTAGTATACTGTAGAATTCTGCATGTGGAGTCACCGTGCAATATCTTTTCAAATTTTCTTTCACATAGGTTGTATATTTGGTGTTCACATCAGTAATATATGACACTTTTGATTTCCCAGCTTGTGAAATGTGTTGTATATCTTTTCAAATCTGATAGATAAGAACGTTAATACGTATTTATATATAGATATATATAGATATCTATATATATAGATAGATAGATATTTTTTTTACTTGTTGATGGACCTTTATTTATTGTTATGTGGTACTGAGAATCGAACCCAGTGCTTCACGCATGCCAGGAAAGCACTCTACAGATGAGCCCCAGCCCCAGCCAGTCCCTAAACATATATTTTTAATTTGCATTTCTTTATGAAAAATTTAAGTATTTCTCAGGACACTTAAACATCTCTCTTTATAAATAAACCAATATGTTGTTGAGTGGTTGCAATGTTTTTTAATTTCAGAACTGCTTTTCACATTGAGAATATGAATTCTTAAGCTCTGATATCAGTTGAAATCCTTTCCCTGTATTAACTATTTAATATTTATTTCCCCTTAAGATTTTTTTAATTTTTAAATACTTTCATCATGTTCAAATCTATTTTTCAATTTTAATAATCATTAATGTGCCTTGGCTAGTTGATTTTGAGCCACTTAGTTTGATTTCCAGAACTTTTTCTGATAATATATTTATAGATATTATATTTATTTAATAAAATAATTTATATAAGATAATCACCTTTATGATGGGTTGTAATTCTATCCCATAATATCAGATCTGTTTCCATTTGCTTAATTATAATGACATATCTATTCCAAGTAAGTTGAGGTTTTTCTAAAACTGGTTTGGTGTATTTCTTAAAACATTTTATTTATTTATCTGAATTTTATATTTTTTGGTACTTATATTCGTTTTTGTTTTTTATATTGCTTCTCTAAATGAAGGCTTGCTTATCTTTAGATTTTTTTCTTTTTGTACCAGGGATTGAAGCCAGGGATGCTTAACCACTGCGCCACATCCCTAGTCCTTTTTCATATTTTATTTTGAGACAGAGTCTCACTGTGTTGCTGAGGGCCTTGCTAAGTTTCTGGGGCTGATTTGAACTTGCAATCCTCCTGTCTCAGCCTCCTGAGCCACTGGGATTATAGGCATGGTCCAATGCACCTAGCTATCTTTAGATTTTAAAACTTGCTATTTTGTATATTTATGACACAAGTTTGTTAAAGTTAATTTTATAACCTGATAGATTCTTTCTGCTTATTTTAGTAATTTTATATATATGCCTTTTGAATTTTTCAAATATAAGTTTATATATTCTTTAAGCGATAATTCAAACTACTGCTCCATTGCTTTCCCTTATTTAATTACATTAGTAATTTATTTATCATAATATTAAAAAAGAAGTTGACCAGCATGGTATTGGCATCCAAATAGACATGAAGATCAATGGTGCAGAATAGAAGACCAAGAGACAAACCCTCATAAATATAGTTATATTATACTAGATAAAGGCACCATAAACATACATTGGAGAAATAATAGCCTTTTCAACAAATGGTGCTGGGAAAACTTGAAATACATATGTAGCAAAATGAAATTAAACCCCTATCTCTTACCTAGCAGTAAATGCAACTCAAAGTGGATCAAGAACCTAGACAGTAAACCAGAGACCCTGCACCTAATTGGAGAAAAAATAGGACCAAATCTACAAGATGAAGGGTTAGGAACTGACTTCCTTAACAAGACTCCTAAAGCACAAGAAGTAAAATCAAGAATCTAATGGGATGGATTCAAACTAAAAAGCTTTTTCTTTTCAGCAAAAGAAACAATTGGTAACATGAAGAGCAAGCCCTACAGAATGGGAAAAAATCTTTACCACATGCACCTCAGATAGAGCATTAATCTCCAGAATTTATAATGATTCAAAAGACTTAACACCAAAAAAAAGTAGCCCATTCAATAAATGGGATAAGTAACTGAACAGACACTTCCAGAAGAAGAAATAGAGTCCATCAACAAATACATAAAAAATATTCAACATCTCTAGCAATTAGAGAAATGCAAATCAAAACTAAGATTTTATCTCACTTCAGTCAGAATGGCAATTAGAATACTAGCAACAATAAATGTTGGTGATGATGTGGGTAAAAATGTATACTCATACATTGTTGGTGGGACTGCAAATTGGTGCAACCATTATGAAAAGCAGTATGGAGATTCCTCAGAAGACTTGGAGTCGAACAATAATTTGACATAGTTATTCCACCTCTTGGCTTATACCCAAAGGTCTCAAATTAGAATACTACAGTGACACAGCCACATCAATGTTTGTAGCAGGTCAATTCATAATAGATAAACTACGGAACCAGTCTATGTTCCCTTCAGCAGATGAATGGATAAAGAAAATGTGGTATATATACACAATGGACTATTATTCATCCTTAAAGAAGAATGAAATTATGGTATTTTCTTGTAAATGGATGGAGCTGGAAAATATCATGCTAAGCCAAATAATCCAATCCCCCAAAACCAAAGGATGAATGTTCTCTCTGATATGTGAATGCTAACTTACAATAAGGGGGTGGGTAGGGAAGAATAGAAGCATTTTGGATTAGACAAAGGGGAATGAAGGGAAGGGAGGGAAAATGGGAATAGGAAAGGCAATAGAATGAAACTAACATTACTTTCCTATGTTCATATATAAATATATGACCAGTGTAACTCCACATCTTGCACAACCACAAGAGTGGTAAATTATATTCCATGTATATATAATACGTCAAAATACAATCTACTAACATGTAAAACTAAACAGAACTAATATAAATTGTAAAAAAATATATAAATAAAAATATTGACAATACTAAGCATGATTTTCTTGCTCCTGATTTCAATGAGAGGCTTCTTGCATTTCTCCTTTAAGAAAGATACTAATTTTGGGTCTGTGGGTGTATCAACAGGTATGTGTTTATTTATATAAGTATATATATTTATGTATGCACACATATATCCTTACATATATAAGAGCCATCATTTTATTTCATATAAAAGATTATATATATATATATATATATATATATATATATATATATATATATATATATATATTATATACACCATGGTATCACATATAATATATACATATTTTATATATATGGAACTATTTTGTGGGCAACCAAACATGCAAATATAAGTAAAATAATTAGTGGCTCAGTTATTGTTAAAGTTTTAATATGTCAAGACTATTTATAATATCTTAAGAGTCATACTACTATATAGATACATACACAGACAGATATTGTAGCCTTTACCTTAAAACCTCATTCTTAAGTAAATCTACTATGCTTCATTGTTAAAAATAAATCTCTAGAATTTCCTTTGAATGTGAAATATAGTAAACATCATAACAACTGTGTTTGGAATATAGTAAATGATTTAATTTGCCTTTCACCAATGTTCTTGTTACACAAATTTTTTTTGTGGTAAAATGACAATATTTTTTTAAAGGCTTGTTATCTAATTTTGTGTCTGTTAAGCAATGGTATCCAGAAAGTCCCTGATGCCCAGAGCACAATATCTCTGTGTGAGTCTTGGGATGTGATATCATTGTGATAAGGAAGAGTGCGTAGGGCAAGGTGTGAGAGTACACACAGGATATAACTTTGACTTTCAGAATAAAACACTTTGTGTAATTTATTTTACTCAATTTCTCCTTCGCCTTTTCCCATTCCAATTATCTCTCTTATTCAACTCCTATTACAGCTCTCAGCCACAGGCAAAATGGCACACAAGAATGATTCCTCGGAGGCAGACATTCACTCTCATCCCTAGATTGCCCAATAGCCCCTCTAAATTTTGTGGCTTGAATTCCCAGAACACCTCACCCTTACAATAGCAGATGGTGACCCTGAAATGATAAGTAGTAGCAAAATGTCCCAATTGCTTATGGTAACTTTAGTTGCTCAAGGTCAGAACAACACGGTTATCTATTTAGAAATCCCCTGTGAGGAATTGTACCAATTTTCCCTTTCTTGTGAATGAGTCTGAAACTACAAATGCCTTGTGCAACCAGTAATGTAAATTTGAAAATACAAATCTTCTTCATGGCAGCAGTGTCTTTATTCTTAAGGATGAGACTGAACATTCTTAAGATAAGCAACCACTTGCAACCATTAAGCAACCATTCTTAAGGTAAGCAACCACTTGCTTGAGTAAAAGCAGCTAAAAGAAAGATGCATCATCGCAATTACTCTGGGGATTGACCTCAGTTCTATAAGTAAATAAATAAATAAATAAACCCAAGTAAAGGAGGTTTTTGAGGGGAAGTCCTTAAATAGAGAAAAACTTTTCTGGACCTCATTGGGATTACAAAAGTAACCCAGGAGTAGCTATTGTACTTATGAAGGTAATGTGTTGAATTCTTTCATCATTCCTGTAATGGCAGCCTCTCACTCAGAATAGTCATAATCACCTAGAATTTCATCCTCATTCATCAAATATTCGTGACTATACAATTAGTAAATAGCTGTACTGCTGCTATGCTTAATTAGTGACTTTGGCATAATTTCTTTGTGGATAAAAACTTTTGATTTTTAGGATTGATATTGAACAGTCATCAGCTAATATATACCAGGTTTTCCCAACCATACCTCTTACTTGAACCAAGGGGCCAATGGTGTTCTCCAATTGTTGTGTAGCCAAAATTGATTGCAAGCAAAGTATGAGACGTGTGTTCTACATGCATTCACTCAATTCTCTAAAATTCACAGTTAATTATTATTTTGTGACTGTATTTTTGGTAAGCAATGGAAGAAACTGAAGTTTTAAAATTTTACATGATTATGCTAATATCTAACTAATAATAAATTGAAGTCGATATTTGACCAAAGGTACCCGACTCAAAAACCCTATGACTCTCCAGTATAAAATCATGATTCTTTCTAGTTAATTATTAACTGAAATTTGTGGGTAAGTAGGCATTATAATAAAGAAGGAATTAAGGTATTGTATTGCTAGGTTAGAAATTGTTAGGCCTTTGGTAGAGGAAATAATTGACTTTTGAATTATCACAAAATTTCACTGTTTAAAAAATTATAAACTAAGTTAAAAAAATAAGGGATCTAAATGTGTAAATTCTCAATGAAATTTGTGGAAGAAAAAAGTAGGAGGAATGTGAAATACCCAGTTGACACATTGAATCACACACATGCACACACTTATCCCACACCTCCCCAACAGAAACAAGCATATACACATACCTTGACATATGTGTACATGTTCATATACACTTTTATGTAGTGATTCACTATTTTCCCATTTGGCTACCATAAAATTTGGTAATAAGGGACTAGGGTTGTGGCTCAGTTGTGGAGCACTTGCCTAGCATTCATGAGGCACTGAGTTCAATTCTTAGCACCACATAAAAATAAAAGGTCCATAAAAACTAAGAAAAAAATCTAGAAATTTGATAATCAGGAGCATAATTACCAAGTTAATTAATGATTTACATTGAAATACACAGACCCAAGTCAATAATTAAAATATAAAAGTAGATGAATTAACAGATTATTTATAGTAACATACAACATATTAAAAGATCGCTACTTTCTATTCCTTCATGTTATCCAGTTGGTCAGTAGAAGTATTTGCTGAAAAGAAGATGTTTTGTTTTGAATTTATTATATACTATTTTTGAGTAAAAGTTTTGAGTTTTTTTAAAAAAAACATAGGATATTGCTATTTAAGATTATAATAAACTAATTTGGTTAAAAAATACTGTATCTTCTTTTTGTTCATGTTAAGACACTAGTATTATACTAGAAATAGTTGCCAATATTTTGGGGTAATCAATGTCCTTACATTTTTATTTTAAAGGCCTTATCATTGATCCTTCTATTATGGGACATTGATATGTATTATATGATAAAACATAAATTTGTAAGAAATTGTATCTCATATCAACTAAGATTATTTAGGGTGAACAGTTTGGGGGGCTTTTTATTATTGTTTTTTACATCTGCTTCTGTGTCTTATCTGAAATGTTCCTTCTCTTTATGTTTTTCAGATCAACTGCTATTCTCACCTTAAATTAAAACAATATTTATAAAATTTAAAAATACAAATATTAAGTTAAAAAAAAACACTTTATAAAGCACCTAAAGCATTACCTTGAAAGAAATTGTAAAGCTTTTTCTTAAGGAAAAAATTACATCATAAGTTACAGCATATTTCAATATACTTAAAATATTTCAGTATCTTTTGTTAAAAAACTAATAATTACTTATAAAATAAATTTCATCACTAATTTAAATTTTTGAAAGTCATTCGTACATTTTGCCTTAAGACTATCTACCAAAAATCTCTTGAGACCAGTACACACAGAACTCTAAATTAAAATAGTAAACATACAGTGGCTCACAATGCTTCATTGAATGAATCACATAATGTTCTTTAAAATAATTATTGACTTGAAAAAGAAAATATTATTTTGTTATATCTTACCATTTTTGTGGGTCAACAATCCAAGCAGGCAGAATAGACACTTAGTGTGTAGGGTCTCATGTGGAGGATTCAGAATCAGATGACTTGTACCACATAAAGTCTCACTCACTCTATGAGACAGCTGGTGTTGGCTCCAGGTGGAAACTTACAGGAGCATTTGGCCAGTAGTTATTATACAGGACCTTTGAACGTGGAATGGGCTTCCTGATAACTCTTTCACCAGGCTTTAAGTACATATGTCCTAAGTAAGAGAAAGAGTCCAGTAAAAGTAATATTTTCTTTTTCTTTTCAAGCTTTGTCAAACAGTGTCACTTGTACTGCTTTCTACGTGGCCACTGTACAGGTCTGCTCAAGTTCAGTGAGAGGAGTACAAAGATCTTACCTCCTGACATAGACTTTTCAATATCAGATGATAGTGTGATTTTGTAGGCCGAAATGCATTGTGATACCATAGTTTAAATTTAGGTTCACAAAACTCAAATAATTCCAATTCCTTTTCTTGCATAAGCCCTGATGCTTCTTCTTGCTAGAGTATTAGCTGATTGTCTAGGATGTCACCATGTAAATAAAGCTCAGGTGCAAATGGATCTCCTTTGTTGGAATTCCCAGAGTACAGCTGTTTACATACAATTCCTAGCATTTTGAAGATTTGTAAAATTAAAAAAAAAAGTGAATATGCTCCCATATCCAATATCCAATTGTTATGCAGACACAGTATAATAGCTACAGACACCGCTATTCAATGAGAGAGAAATTTGAAAGAACGCAGGAGACACTGGTCCACCAAAATTATGAAACTCAACTAAGCACATGATGCTTGCATCAGCAATCAAGTAATCAAGTAATTAATCAAGTAATCATACTTGATTAGGATTCAGTTTTATTTCCTGGGAATGATTTTCCACAGCTGTTTGATGTACACTCTGGTTTCTTGGATACCTTCTGAGTCATCATTTCTTCTTCAAAATAGCTAACACTTGCAGCTTCAGTATTTTTCCTGCCTGTTTCGGTTGGTTATTTGAAGTCCAAAAAATTCTTTGTTTTATACTATTCACACCTTTTTATTCAGATCTAGTTGTGTTTCTATATAATTCTCTTAAAAACATTGTGGGTTTTCTATGGAACTCACAATGATATGCTCCTTTTATACAGAGAGAACCATTGTAGGATAACATTAATAAGATTCTTACAGAAACTTTTGTTAAGATATTGACTTGTAACTTTCATAAATCTTAACAAGAACTTTTACAATCACACCCCAAGTTTGATTTTTAGTTTATATTTTCCAATAATGCCCTTGGTATAAGATTAACTTAGAAGTAATTTAATAATTTTAACACCATTCACCATCTGGAGAGGCTAAAAGCTAGAAAAAAAACACAAATTTTAACCTAAAGAAAACCATAGCTCCTTGATGTTTTTTTGTTCATTCTTTAGATTTTATCTGTTTTCATATCTTACTAAATGCATTTAGAATATGCAAAACAACATGTGTGGTGCTTTACCTGGAAATCAGGATAAACATCTTGTTTACATTCTTCCCATAGATGAATCTTCTTAAAATTTTCACCAATATGTAATAGCACTTATAGTGTAGTCAAGGGTCATCAGATTTTGACTGATCTCTTCAGTATCATTTTAACTTGGTCTTCAAGTCATTAACTCAAATTTCAGTATGTGCAAATGCATGTGTATGTGATGTGTTCATGTGTGCGTAAAAACTATACTTTTAACTGTTTAGTAATAAATAATCTTTTAATTATTTTCAATAGCATTAACTTTGATCTTAGTCAATTAAATAGTAATAATTTCACAATTTCTGTGGACCACAGATTTAGGAGTAGCAGAGTGAATATTACTTTTTTTTTGTCTGTTCCACAATGTGGAGTACCTCATTTAGGAGACTTTAAGATTCAAGAATAAAATTGTCTGAATATCAGTGAAATTTGGAGATTGATTGCTGCTGTTGGTTGAAACACCCATCAGAGCTATTATCTTGAGTTCTGACAAGAACCACCAGGAAGGTTATGCTTCCTGCAATATGGTGTCAGGCAGTTATTATGCTCCATCAGTTTTCAAGTAGAGTGAGAAGCATGACTTCACCTTTTGATAGAAGCAGATTAATATCAAAATCCAAGGAGAACATATGGGATTGGGTCTATATCCATGTGGTCATCTTCAAAAAATTCAATATTCAGCATTTAGCAACTTCACTTGGTTCAAAAAACACCCAGAAACTATAATTGCAGAACTCATGAGTAGGAACTTAGATGAATGACAAATTATGCACTGTGCTTTTTAAAAGTACAATCACAGCACCAATATTTCAGAATACATTGAATTTTAAGTCAATATTCTGTAACAATTATATAAATGACAATTATGTAAGGTTAATGATAGATGTATAAAATAATACATATTTTTTAAATTAATCACAATATTTTTTTTATTTTGCTGAGTGATTACTGGCTACTATATAAAAAGGAAAATAAATTCTATCATAATGACGGTAAAATTTCATAGTTATGTAGGTAGTATATCTGATTAAATAGTAATTGATCACAAATTGTATCAGGACATATCAATAATAAAACTGGAAAAATTTATTGAAACATTTTTCCTGTAACATATCAACATTAATTATCATAATTTACTTGATATATTTGCCAGCATTAGCCTCCACTTTGCACAAATGGGGTCATAGTCTTTAGAAAATGTATAAGAAAGTAAGGTTAAATTAAGAAAAAAATAATGCATACTCAAGGTTTAAGGCTGTACAGGGACTTCATTTTTTATTCATTTCTTTCTACAAATTCCTGTGTATTTCCTTGTAGCTAAAAAAATAAAGACACTGAAATTATAGTCAGAAAATAGTTTCAGAAGACAGAATGTGAACCAATCGTCTGGTCCTTTTACCAGAAAATTTGGATGGTATATGGTCAATTTTATATTCTTTGGGAAATGTGGGCATAAAATAATTTCTTATGAAGTCTGTCCACTTGTATGTATACATAATTAAAGATATACTCCCTTTACCCTACCTCCCAGAACAGTAATAAGGACTAAAGGCAACAGATTTACACTTGAAGTGAACTGCAGAGAGAAAGTATTTTCCCAGTGAGAAGGCTTCATTTTTCTTACAAGAAGCTTTAACAATACCTATCATTTATTGCATCCTTGGCACTTAAGATAGGTGAATAGCAGGCAGGACAGAAATCAAGTAGCCATTATCATTACCATCATTCTCATTCATCAACAGCATATCAGTGCTTTGTGCATATGTTGAATAAAAAAAATCCACTATTAAGAGTGGATTGATGGATAATTTTAACTATCTCACAACTTTGCCATTGGATGACCTAGTAGAAGCGATTAAAACTCAGCATAATCTCTGTCATTAGTGTAATCAGTAAATTCCATTACATTGCTGCTTATTTGTCAAATATGTTCCAATTGAAAGTTGAAAGAAAGAAATCTCATGTGCTTTGTCTCCCATAGGAGGCATGTGGTTTGTCTCAATAAGCCTTCAGTCACAACATGAATGACAGACCAGTGAGGATAAGGTAGACAAATGTCTGGTCTATAAACATTCCAGGTTCTTCAGAAAAGTGAGCAGATTTCTACAGGAATTACTTGGGCTTTTTTTGTGTGTGTGTGCATGTGTGTGTGTTTATTGTATGAGAACACGCATGTGTTCAAATGCTGTAACATGTTCAAAATCTTCACAGTGCAATGAGAGAAATATATTCATAATACATGCCTGAAAAGGTATTGGTAAAGCTAGGGATTTTAAAAAATATTTGTTTTCCTACCTGCTGACTTGCCAAGAAGACTCCAAATACCTTTTTCTAATTTTCCCATGATCTATGTAGGAGTATAAATGAGAACTGTGATTTTATGGAGTTTGTTTAAGACCTGCTGTGTACTATGGTACCTGTGTGTGTGTGTGTGTGTGTGTGTGTGTGTGCTTCAAATTCCAGCATTAATAAACATTCAACTCCATTTCCCAATAATGGTAGCTCTTTAACCTTCACAACAGGTCCCAGGAATGTAAAAGAAAAATTCAGTGCTGCTGACTTTGAATTTGAACAGAGGACATTAAAATTTCAAGCTAAACTCTGTGAGGGCAAATTTATTTCCATGTGATAGTAAAACAGCACATTAAGGAAGCTTTTCCTGCTGTTATTTTTCCCCTTTGCTTATTATTATCTTCCCAGCATTACTATACACTTTGATAGTACAATATGCATGCAGATATGGGCCATTCAAAAGTAATATCTGTAGAGGTCAGAGCCTTGAACAGGTCATCATCCTTACTACACCCTTACGAGTGCAAGAAGGGGAAAAGCCAGGGGACTTGCTAGGGAGATTATGAAATTGACTAAAAACCCATGAATCACAGATGATTTTCTTTATTTGTAATGAATTTTCAAAAATAAGTATATTTCATATCTTGATATTCTAGAAGGGATATTTATGGTTAAAAGTATATAGAAAACAACATTAATCATGACATACCATGTTATTCAGATATAGAGATGCATAAGGATAAGAGACACTGATATTTGCTGATGACTATATGGATTAGTCATCAATTCAGTTGAATCAATAATTTCATCAAACATGTGTGGAAAACTTAAAAGCAAAGACAGTATGAAATGCCTCAGCATCAACCAAATACAAATAAGAAATCTTGAGTACATTTATATATTTAATATCAAAGTGACATTAAAAATCTCTTTCCTTTCAAAACATGTAAAACAACAAGACTCCCCTTAATATGATCATCATGCTTTGCTTAAGCACAGGTTTTGGGAAATAGATCTTCAGGCAGGCTTTTTGTGTGAACATCAAAAAACCTGAGTGTGCTTACACAAACCCAGATAGTGCAGGCCAAACCCTAAACTTGACCAAGTGATACAATTGAGATGTAAATGTAAGATATGTAATGTCACTGCTGGCGTAACATAGCATAATGTTTTACAGAACACATTATTTAAAATAGGAGCATCCTGTATAATAACGGAAAAAAATATAGCATATTAAACACAGAAACCAGGAATGTGGTCATTTTCATCATTCTTAAGTGTCGTGTGGTATACATCATTGTTTATGCTCTACATTTTTCTGAGAAGCTTCAGTAGGTTTTATAACAGCTTCACTACAACCACATGATGATGCATTTGATGTCATGATAGCTATGACATAATGGAGAGTAGGAAACTTCTCTTCATTACAATATTATGAGATCACCATCCTATATGCAGATAATGGTTGGCCAAGACATAAATATGCAGTGCACGATTATGTTTAAATGAACTCAGTTAAGCCTATAAATAATGTTATCACACGAGTGATGCTATTTTCTCAAGCTCTACCTGACTCGTGTATAAAGTGTGACTTTTTAGTTTCCGTCTGGGAACAACTTCATAGTTTTCAAAGAATGATGGGTAATTAAGTAGCTCAGTGTTAATTAGCTCACTAGCCATAAATTTAAAAATCTAATCTGTTATTTTCATTCAGTTTGAGGCATCCAACCATATGGTTCTTAAACTCTTGATGAGGATAAATATTTAATCTTTAATACAACTGAACACAGTTCCTCAAATTTATTTCCAAGCAATTTCTGCTTTATTCCACAAAGACTCTCTACCTCTACTCTCCAACTTGGGAAACTTCCATCTAAGGGCCCTACTGTCTGGTAAATGAAGGGTCTATGGAGGTCACTAAATCATAAATTCCTCCTGTATTCATGCCAGACATTGAAAAATCAGAAAAAAAAAATGCTTTTGTTTTGTTGTTATCAACATAAGAGTACTTCATGTTTTTCTTAAAATATTGAACTAGCCCAAATCATATTATTTTAATTAAAAAACAAATATTAGAAATATAGAAAAAAAATTAAAACTGATGGAAATTTGAAAGTTTTAGGCATGAAAAAAAAGTGCCATGAAATATATTGGACCAAAAAAAAAAAAGAAGAAGAAGCACTACTGACAACTATTTTAGACAAACTTTTTGTGAATTTCTCTTTTTGTTTTTAGTATTGTCTTTGAACTTATCACAATATGGCTTTCAAAATTAATGTTTTTCATAAAAGGTCAACTAAACAACTGAGAAAATTTTGTAACTGGGGAAATAGCTAAATATTACTTTATCATTGAGTACCATAGATCAAAAAACTAAAATTATATGCAAGCCATTATGAGAACTCTTTTTTGTATGTGTGTGTGTGTATATATATACATATATATATATATATGTGTGTGTGTGTGTGTGTGTGTGTGTGTGTGTGTGTGTATATATATTATATAAAATGAGTCTCCAAAAAATAAACATTCTGCCAAACTAGATCATATACTCAATGCACATTTATTGATTTAACATAAAACAATATGTGTGAATTGTGCATTTATCATTATTTGTAATTCTATGCTTTGATGGACAAAAAGACCAAGTACTTCATATAACATTGAAGATGAGGATGTACTTTAACATAATTTACCAAATTAAGTTAGGACAATTTCCTTCTGTGTATTAATATCATGCAGCAAATGCTAATCTTGAACACCTACCACATTCAACATACTATATTAAGTGCAAATGAAGAGATGAGCAAAGAACATTAATAATCTAGGAAATAAATTGTTTTTATAACATAGATCTCCATGATCCAAGTTTCCCAGTTGATGCCTGTGTTCACCTGTCCTTCAGTTTTCCCTTTGGCTACTATCTCTGTACTCTGTGCTTTCTTTTTAACTGTCACCCCATGCTTTGCCAAATGCTGTGTGCGTTCAACACGGGCAGAATGGGTCTCACCTGTGGATTATACTGGGTTAGATTGTGAGAATGTATACAATTGATAATGTATACACTTTAGTATACTACCTACCCCAGGGTAAAATAAAAGGAAGGTTGTTGGCACCTGGATTGGCTTTGCAGCATCAGGAGAAGGTACAGAATCCTAAAGTGTGCCTTTCTAAAGGGAACAAGAAGAGAGGAATGATGACATTCAGAGATGTCTAACTAACTCTAAGAATCTCTACCAAGACTGACTGGTGAAGGATTGTGAATATTAGAAAATGTTCTCAGAAATGTGAAGACAGAGTGTTTTCAGAAATATGAACTTCAGAGAGTTTTTGTGCACCCATATTTTCCTTCTCTGCTCTTATTTTTCTGCTTATAATCTAGAAAAATAATGAATCAAGCTCACAAATAGAAGTCTAGGCTGAGGATGATGGGGCATACAGAATGTAAGATATTTTACGTGTAACCAATGAGTGAATAAACAAGATCTGGAATGCTGACTCCTAAACTTCTTTCATATAACATATAAATAGTTCGTATATTTTAAATTCCTGGGTTTTTTTTTCTTTTTTCATTCTGATTGTTTATCCTAGAAAGTGAATCCAATTGCTATTAGCTATACAGGCTGTCTTGATTAGGCAATCAATTTTAATTTCAAAATATTAAAGCTTTCTTTCAAATTTTAGTTATAAATTTTTCCAACACTAAGTGAATTTTCTTCCAATGTTCACCCAGGTAAAACATTTTAAGTTATTTTGGGTCTTGCTAGAGTGTAAAAATATAAAACCTTACTAGATTATGTTTGTCTACTCCAAGGCACATTGATGACAAACTCCTCTACTTTCCTTTCCTGAATTTCTATCACTTACAACTGTAAATTGATTAGTTTTGGTCTATGAGAGTTTTAAAGAATGAAAATCCCATTACTCATTCTGTATATTTAACCATAAAACACACAACTTCATAATATCCATAAAAGGAAAATAAAATATTTGGACTAAAAAACAAATAGTAACTTTTAATGTAAAACATCATAATATAGATAAACATGCTTAGAGTGAGTGCAAGCAATATTGAAGGTATATAGTATATTAAATATATATAAAACATACATATATTAAGAATGCATATATAACTGTATATACACAAACAATATCATAGTAATGGTCTCTGAATGGGACCAAAATAATAATAAAGGTAAATAATAATACCTAATCATGGCTTATTCACTTTCAATCATTCCTAAATTTGAACCCAAAACATTTAAAGTGGTAATTCCCTACATAGACTGTTCATGTGGTTAACCATTTCAATTTAAAAATGACATTTAATCAAGGGAAAATGAGAAAGAAAAATAGCAGTTGAATGTATTGCTTTCCAGTGCTTATTATTTTGCATGATAAGTTACTTAGGGAACTTAATATTATTGTGAATTACTTGAAACACTATTTGCCAAAATGTAGTTAATGAATATTTCTCCTTGAAACTCATCCGATGATTTCACCAATCTTAACCAAACTTACCACCTTACTCCCTCAAACTAGCTTATCTTCTATTGCTTTAGTTTCTGTGCATCACTGCTTTCATGTTCCCACATCATCACATGATAAACAATCACTTTTCTTTGTTGCCTAAATCAAATTTGCTCACCTCATTTGCCATCCATTTCCCTTATGTCCATTTCCATTGCTACCACCCTAGTCCCTGGCTTCAATTTTTGCACCATAAGAATTTAATATTACTAGCTTTATGCCATATTACCTAACCTAGAATTTACAATATTTCAGTACTGCATGAAGATAAAAATTCCTCTGGCTTAAAGAGCCTCCATAATTTCTATCATAAAGTTTGTCAAACATGTGCCATCTGTTTCAATCAGGTAATAATCTCTCTGAAACTTTCCTGTTGACTTTTTTTTTATCCCCCCAAATTGTATGTTGCTGTATATTGTGGTTTATAGCCTCAGAAGTTTTCCCTTAGGTCTGTCTTTATGTTGATGATCTCAAATCTTTGTGTTTTCTAAAATTCTTCATATTATTACCCCCTTTTAAATATTGAGATTTATTTTTCATTGTTATTAGCACTTTCTCATTGCTTCTTATCAGTCACCTCTTTCTGAAAATAATAATGTGCTAGCAATTAGGTAACCTCCCTATTAGAATTTAATCTGTGGCTTTTGTAAGCATCTCATTTAGAGGGATTTCTTTTTTAAGGCTGGTTGGTTGCTTTGCTATGCTGTTTTCTTGCCTGTTTGGTAGCTACCAGATGTATGCACACTTGTTTAGAAGAGGGCAGAAAAGACAAGAGGAAAAATTATATTACTTAAGAATAGGAATAAAAGTGATATTAAATTAATAGATTTGAATTGGGCATGTGTTTGGTGGTAATAATATTTCTAAGAATTTGTAATAATATTCAATACATATTCATGGTTATGTTTAAAAATAAATACCATAATTCCATATTTTAAAAAGAAGAATCTAAAACTGAGAGGTCATTGTTTGCCAGAAGTTATCTACTCTGTAAATGGTATTTCGGAATTATATACTAAAATCTGTTTGACCTGAAAACCTATTTTGTTTTGAAAATGAAGCTGAGTCTTCATATCAGCAGTAAGTAAAAGCTTTAGTTTAAAAATGAGATAAATCATTTGAAAGTCATGTGAATGACATGTTTTCTCATATCACTATGGTAGCAGAGAAACTGGGAAACCTAGAAAAGAGAAACATAAGATTCTCTACATTTAATATAACAAATAGATGAAAAAGAAGCATTAGCCCTCTTTGCACCAGGATTTTCAAGAGCTGCAGTTTTCTTCCTCACTTCTGGAATCAACAGCAGAGCATAGTAGGTGAATGTGAACAGGACAGCCACTTATTTGAAGAATAGAAATTTCTCAATTGTTTCAAAAGTAAGAGCCTAACAATGTCCTTGAATTTTTAATGTATAATTTAAAAACATGATGAAAGTAGGTTTGGTGGAGAATTAATTTTTTGTGACTAATAGACACAGGTTGATTACATGTACAAAGTCAATCCCAAATTAACAAGATAACCCTTATATAATTAACTCAGTACAAATACAAGGATTGATCAGTCCTTCCCTTCACTGACAGCCGTGTTTGTTTAACAAAAATACTGCATGAGCTCCCTTATAGGTGGAATGTAAAAACTTTGAACTCAGAGAGAGTAGGACAGTGTTTAACAGAGGATGAAGGTTAAAGATATGTCAGACAAAGGATGTAAATTTTCAGTCATAAGTTTAATAAATTTTAGAAAGCTAATGCACAGCAACAGGTCTATAGTTAATAACAATGTATTGGGGCTGGGATTGTGACTCAGTGGTAGAATGCACCCCTAGCATGTTTGAGGCACTGGGTTAGATCCTTAGCACCACATAAAATAGATAAATAAAAATAATAGCTGATGGAGTGAAAAATATTTTTAAAATAACAATATATTATATGCTTCTATTACTTTTCTAAGTGATCTTTAAATAACATATTGGAGATAGTATAAATATGAATATTTTTAAATTTTTGTGATGAATATTATTGGTATCAGTATTGTGCTGGAAATATTGGATCCTTACCAAAATATTAACAGAATTTTATATAATAAAATAGTAGTGAGCTATTCGTTGCATTTGTAATGTAAATTCCAGTTATGCTCCAGGGCTTTATAAATCATTTACCTGTGTGTGTAAGGTCAGAAAAAAAGTCGAAATGTATACTAATAATAAAATATGATCTCATATTGAATAAGGAATAGTATCTATTCTTTATAGCTATTGAAAATTGTAATTGATTTGTGAAAATACCTGAACTATATATATATATATATATATATATATACCCACTTTTCATTTATTAAACATATAACCTGAATTAAAGATAGTTTGACTTTTTTTTTTTACTTTATAATGGTGCAAAAATAAATGCTTATTCAATAGTAATTTAACTTTGATTTTTCAGTTTTGATCCTTTCCCTGATGGAGAGCTTAAATTCATGACTTGAGTCTGGCTGTCTATATACTCAGCATTATTGATGAGCCTTTCACAAACAAATACTTCCTATGTGAGTGAAAATAGACACCAATTTAGTTTGGTGAGCTAAATATAATTCAAAATTCAAACAAATCACCACTGGAAAATAACCAAAAAACAAACTTATAGAAATATGTTCTTATTGATCAAGTTTACCACCTTAATTTAATTTTGATATATTTATAAAATTTTCCTTACACTTATTTAAACCTAATAGGTTTACCTGACATTGCAACTAAATATATCTAACATCTGTGTTGACAATTTAGTTTGGCATGTACAGGCTTATTTATAACATAGAGACCTTAATTAGTAACCAGGTGTCACTCTCAACTCATTATGACAAGACAACATTCCCGAAAAGTTAGTTTGGTCAATGTCACATAAAAATTGAATTGCCCTAAACTAGAACATTTTTCTTTTTTCTTTTTTTTTTGTTGTTTCAATAGCTTCACACAGCCTACTAAAGTTATTTGTTAGTCTGTCATGATATAAGAAATTTCAGTTTTCAGTTGATTGTAATATTTTAATTAAGAAATAATTTTGATTTGCAAAGTCATAAACAGAAGCAATTATTCCATTTTCTAGCAACATACATCTGCATATCTGAAGGCATGGTCAGGTCCTGAGGGTGCTACCTCATTATAGAACATGTTAGAGTAATAATTATTCAGAACATGAGGAAAAAAGACAGCTGTAAAGTTCAATATATTTTTACATAATGTGTTAATTTTGTTAAATGCATTTGGTGATTAACACTGAATTTTTAGTCATTTCATTTTTAGTTTGTCATAATATGTTTTAAAGAGCACACAGTACACTCATTGATATCTAGTAAGGGACATTACAAACTGTCATGATCACCAGACTCTGTTATCATTTTCATGACATTAGATCATAAGGATTTTTTTTCTTATACAACAAAATTAATTCAGTTACATCTACAAGTTCAAATCTATTATTACTTACAGAATATTCATATTTATTATATACATCCATACATATATATTATACATACATATATAATTTGTATAAATAAGATAAAATTTAAATGAGAAAAAATATTTAATTTTTTTCTAATAAAATAGAATGTTTTACCTGGAAATGTATACATGATCATTTATTAGAAACATTTCTAATTTATTTAAGATCTTCTTATTAACATACAGAAGAGTTAATGATAGAGTTAAATAATAAAATATGGTCTCATATTGAATGAGCAATAGTATCTATTCTGCATAGCTATTGTAGGTACAAAGGAATATATCTCAAATAAAGCTAATCCAAAATGAATATTTTATTTGTGGGGAAACAGAATGTTTGAGTAGTTACCAAGTTGCTCTGGAACACCTGTAACAGGGTATATTCAAATAATTACATCAGCAAATACCCTTTAAATAGAACATGCAAATTTAACAGCAAGGAATGAAGTAAAATATTATCTGATAAAAAATTGTAGGCATTAGACATATATGCAATAAAAAGTAAATAGATTTTGCATCATTAAATTCAATACCATTTCTAATGGAAATGACTTCAGTTTTTATCATGACAGCTACAGTAGGGGGAAAATATATGCTAACTTTTATATAATTAAAATCTTACTTATTAATACTCTCAACATTTTCTGCATGTGTACATTTTATTGAAGTTGATATAAAAACCAAGTTTTGTCACACTGTCATTTATATGTAACAAGTGTAATTACTATAATAGTTTTGAAATACTCCAAAACATTAACAGAGCTATTTAGTAAAACATGTATAAAATATTTTCCTGGACAAACTGGTATAAACCTTATTATAATATATGATTATTATCACTGATATGTTTAGTGTTTTATATCAGTTTCTCAAACTATCATGGCTTCTATGATTTATTCACTAATATTAAAGATCATCTATATAAAATCCAAATTTTGCAAAGAAATTAAAGAGTATAAGAAAAGTTAATTTTTAAAATAGTCATTTTTTTTCTATACTTAATGAATTATGAGATCAAAGTAAGCTTTTTTTTTATCTTACATGAATAACAGCAACAAAAACAGATTAGATATTAACATTAAATTCATGGAAGTCCAAACCAGGGTAGAAGAAAAAAGTTCTTTTTTTAAATATATTTTTTTTAATTTTATTTTTTATTAGTTGCTCAAGAGAATACAGTGATCTTGACATATCATGCATTTGATTCAAATAGGATATGAATTCTCATTTTTTCACATGTACAGATTGCAGGATCACATTGGTTATATATCCATGTGTATACTATAAATAAAATATTGCATGTGAAAGAGACTGTACTTTGAGACTCAAACATTGAATAATATCATGACTTCCAATTTCTCTTTATGATATTCTCCTTTGCATACTCATGTACTAAAAAAACTGAAACAATCAATCTTTACAGAAATAAAATTTGCTTAGACCTAACAATAAGAACCCCAGGAAAAATATTGCATTTTTAAAAATTTTCTTAGAATATGTTTATATCTTCAAAAAAGCCATTAAAATGTTCAGATTAAATGGAATTGAATTGAAGTTATAATTTTTCTGCTTATAACTGCTTTCTAACTGTTATCTTATTAAATAAAAATATATAAAGTTGAAATATGATGAGATATAAAACAAATATACAAATAAGGTATAAGTTTTTTTTAAGTTTAGATAAATTCAATGCTTCAGAATGAGTATGAAGATATGTGTACTGGGCAGTATATGGGAATTAAAAAAAAACAGATAAATTAGAACAAGATTAGGACAGAAATTACATGCTGGACTAAGGAGTTTGGATTATATCACCAAAACCTCAAGAAAATACTAATAATTCTAAGCACCAAACTAAAACATTAACATCATCTCATCAAGTTCTGGTTTTGTTTTGTGTTAATTCTATCTTCAGTTACTTTTTTAGTTTTCCTTTCATATCTTTTCACTTTTAAAACAATATAAAGGAAAGAAAAACTAAAATAATGTCTAACTTACTTATGAGTTGAGTTTGATTTTGCTGGATTTGTATTTGTTAGAGAAGGAGATAAATCACATGGAGCAACTGATATCAAAGAACACAGATCAGAAGCTGAAGTTGACTTCAGATTTTAATAGACTTCAGGAGGCCTATAAGCATCTTCTTTTATAAATTTTTCTAATTGGTTATATATGTCAGTAGAATATACTTCCATACATCATCTATAGATGGAGTATTATTTCTCATTCTTCTCATTGTACATGATGTAGAATCCCTCCAGATGTATAGTTTTATATGTACACAGAGTAATAAAGCCTAATTTCTTCTACTATCCTTCCTATCCCCATACCCACTCCCCTCTACCTAATTTAAAGTAATTCTATTCTTCCCTAGCCTCCCTACCAACTTGTTGTGAATTAGCAACTGTATATCAGAGAAAATATTACAGCTTTGGTTTTGGGGGATTGGCTTATTTCATTTAGCATGATATTGTCCTGCTGCAGTCTGGCTGCAGCAAAATAACCGGAGGGTGACAAACAACTTGTGTACATTGATATAGCAGGAGTGGGAGCCGTTTATTGTAGGACAGGAGGGGTATATATACATTCCACACAGCTTATCTTAATTAACATAAACTAGATATAGCAGTCAACCAATAAGGAATCTCCACACATAGTGGCTCCCTGGCATTACTTCACAAACCACTCCCTCTGGCAAAATGCCAGGCGCCATCCTGACTTGTTTACAGACCCTAACATTTCCCCCTTTTGTTTAATTTAAATAACAACCATAGTGGTTTTTACACAAACACTACAAACAATCTGCTACAAGCAGAAGGGGAGGATACAAAATGCCATAATACCAAACCAATTGATAGCTCCATGCAAGAAGCCTTTAGAAAAATTATACCAGCAATGACACCATTAGCAAAAAATACCGAGTTACAATTTGCTGTAGATTACAGTTTGTTGTCTCAGTCCAGGGAAAGCAGTGTCTCAATAGATTAACTCACAGTCCAGGTAAATCACAGTCCAGGTAAGTCTGCAGGAAGTTAGCTTGATCCAAAGTTTTGTCCGGTTCTCAGCAACACTGGAAATTCTTCCACTCTCATCCTCACCAGCACTGGCATGAAGGTAGGAACTCTGGCAATTATGCTAAAGAAAATCCTGTAGCATTCCACTAAGAAAAAACCCTTCTGAACAATTTAGTACATTATCTCAAGTTTTTTTACATTTGAAATAGGCCTTAATGGAACTCATTACTCATTAGCTTCCAGGTGTGGGAGAACCATTGTAGTTACTGGCCTTGGAAATGATCAAACTTCAGGGAGGCAGCCCAGCGGTCTTCTGCCTGCAGCATGGGGCAGCCCCAGATGGCCCCGGGGAGAGTCCAGGGAGTGTTCTGGTCTCAAACTGCTTCTGGGCACAGGGAGCAAGAGCCTGCGGCAGTGGTGTCTGCTCCCCGGCATGGGGGGGTGGGGTGGGGAAGAGGAACAACTAAAATTATAAGGATAACAAATATCATTGTTTATTCATTTAATACCTTCCAGGCACCATGTTAAATTCTTTATATCAGTTTATACTTATTTAATACTTAAGAAAGAGGCCTAACAAGTTCATCCAATCTCTTATAGAGATGAGATGAAAGCACAGTTAACCTTTTCTCAAGATTACTAGATTGGTGTGTAATTGGACATAATTGCTGATTTAAACTTAGTGGGCCATTATGTCATCTTTCTAATTCTATGACATAACCTGCTAGGAAATTCAAGAGTTTAGGGAAGACACACACAAAATAACATCAGTTTCACTAATACCAGCATGAAAAAGATAGGGCAGGAGACAAGTTGGATTCTTTACTCTTCAAGGGACAATATTAAAATGTAATGTTCTTTTGTTCCTGGATCAAGAATCTGCTAATACCTGGAGCTTTCTGTCATCTTTTGATTCTCACTTAATTTAATTTAGTAGTAGTGTATTAATTCAATATTTAATAATATTTCAAATTGTCATTAAACATCCCTTGCAATAGTACAACCATTCACAATATTTATATTTTTATAAATACAAATGCTAACTAATATTCTTTTTATAATATAAATTTTTTATTTGTTTTAATTAGTTACACATGACAATACAATGATGTTGATATATCATACATTTGAATCAGATGGGATTTAATTTCTTATTTTTTTGAGTGTACAGGTTGCAGAATTACATTGGTCATGCAGTCACATATATACCCATAGCAATAATAATGTCTGTTTTATTCTGCTGTCCTTACATTCCCCCCTTCCCCTCCCCTCCCCTCCCATCACTTCTATCTACCCAGTCTAATGTGACCTACTTCTTTTTCTTTTTTTTCCCCCTCACATCTTTATACCTGTATTCTGTATAAGGAAGGGGGTCTCCTTCCCTCTTCCATGCAATTCCCATTCTCCCTTCTTTTCCCTCCCACCTCTCTTCCCTACCTAAAGGTAATTTTCTTCTCATGCTCTTCCTCCCTACCTCATTTTGAGTCACCTCCCTTATATCAGAGAAGACATTTGGCATTTGTTTTGGGGGGATTGGCTAACTTCACTTAGCATAATCTGCTCTAATGCCATCCATTTTCCTGCAAATGCCATGATCTTGTTATTTTTTAGTGCTGAGTAATATTGCATTGTGTATAAATGCCACAATTTTTTATCCATTCATCCATTGAAGGGCATCAAGGTTGGTTCCACAGTCTAGCTATTGTGAATTGTGCTGCTATAAACATTGATGTGGCTGTGTCCCTGTAGTATGCCATTTTTAGGTCTTTTGAATATAGTCCAAGAAAAGGAATAGGGTCAAATGGTGGTTCCATTCCCAGTTTTCCAAGGAATCTCCACACTGCTTTCCAAATTGCTACATCTATTTGCAGTCCCACCAACAATGTATGAGTGTACCTTTTTCCCCTGCATCCTCGCCAGCACTTGTTGTTGTTTGACTTCATAATGTCTGCCATTCTTCCTGGAGTGAGATGGTATCTTAGAGTAGTTTTAATTTGCATTTCTCTGATTGCTAGGGATGGTGAGCATTTTTTCATGTATTTGTAGATTGATTGTATGTATATCTTCTTCTGAGAAGTGTCTGTGCAGGTCCTTGGACCATTTGTTGATTGGGTTATTTGTTTTTTTGTTGTTTAACTTTTTGAGTTCTTTGTATATCCTAGAAATTAGAGCTCTATCTGATGTGTGAGGGGTAAAAATTTGTTCCTAGGATGTAGGCTCCCTATTCACATATTATTTCTCTTGCTGAGAAAAAACTTTTTAGTTTGAATTCATCCAATTTGTTGATTCTTGGTTTTAATTCTTGTGCTATAGGTGTCTTATTAAGGAACTTGGGGCCTAACCCCACGTGATGGAGATTAGGGCCTACTTTTTCTTCTGTTAGACACAGAGTCTCTGGTTTGATTCCTAGATCTTTGATCCATTTTGAGTTAACTTTTGTGCATGGTGAGAGATAGGGATTCAATTTCATTTTGTTGCCTATGGATTTCCCTAACTAATCATCTTAAGAGGAAACAATAGCCCCTGGAAATTTTATCCTTAAACACTGAGTATGGAAGGGAAAATCCTGAATTTAACATCATCACAACAGATCTTTTGGTGAGTCCCAGTGCCCTCCATTTTTTCAAACTTGGTGCTCTTTTATGTTCTCCTCCTCAGTGATTTTATCTTCATTGCTGTTCTCTAATAATATCTAGCTCATACTTTCAGTTCTAGACCTCACTACCCAAATGTCTACTTTGTCTTGCCTCTTGGAGGTCTTTAAGCTATTTTTAGGGAAAGAATCAGTTTCCTAATCCTGATAATTTCTTCCATGAGCACAAAGTCCCAATATTAGAAAATGCCTGGTTTTGCTCCACTCCCTTATTCTAAAACAAAGAAAGAAATAGTCTTTTTTGGGGGGCAAACTAAGGAAGAAATGGTCAAACATGTATCAGCCAGATAATTTTTCTCTTATTTGAAACAAGGAACAGTCAGGGAACACGTTTTCCACTCTGGCGCTTACCTAGTCCTTCACTCTGTTTCCTTACCTGACCACAAAAAGAAATACAGAAAAAATTTAGACTTGGTGTAGCAATAAAACAGAAACAGATTGTTAACATTGAATTTACTTTAAGATCCAAGAAATCATAAGGGAGCAAAACAAATCTTGCATAAAAGTAAACACATTTTTAAATCCTGCAAAACTTAGCAATCAATGTTACAAAATGCTGCTTTCTGCTTTCAAAAGGTTAATGCTTTTGTCTTCTAACAGAATAAGGACATAAATTGATTCAATGAAGACACATTATATATACATTAAAAGTCCAACCCTAGGTATAATAGTAAACCCAGCTCAAGCTAACCTATCTATTCATCTCCCAATTCTATAAAATTCACTCTAAAAAGTAGAGAATAAATATTCAAAGTTAGCTCTAACAATAAGGGTCACAGTTCTATTTTAAAGACTTTTAGAGCAACAAGGATACAAAAATATTTCAAGGGCACAACATTCCCCACAGGAGATCTAATTAGTGGCTGTGGTCATTCTGAACATTTTACTGAATACATCTGTCCTCCTAGATGTCCAGTATTCCTCCATCTGCTTTGTCAGCTAAATTCTTAAAGGCACAATAAGAAACATTGCAATCAGCAGATTAAAAAGTTAGGTCTTCCATAGAAAAATTTAGAGAGCAAAATGAAATAAGTAGAAATGATGGGAAAGACTTGTAATAAATCAGGATTATAAAGTACATGAGTTATTGTTGAAAGTATAGAACTTGTAGCAAAGAAAAAGTTGCAAAAACATGTTTTCAAGGTAGAGAAGGTCTATAAAACATCAAGGTGTGGAAAGAGTTGGTAGGTTATCATACGTTATTTTTAAAAACAATAAATTAATGTAATAGATTGGTTTATATGGATTGGGTTTGAAAACTGGAGTTACTGTCTTGCTGTTTTAATTTTATTAGGAGTTCAAGTTCTGATCCAATGTTATATCCCATTATATTACAAAAGAAAATACTGTGCTAAATTCTAAAACAATGCATGATATCTCTTTCCTCAGAGAGTTCATCTGCCAACAAAACACTCATTCCAAATCAATAAGTAAATAACTCCAGAAAAATATAATTGGAGATGAATTGAAACAGAGTTAAAGTCTAGAAGGAAAAAAATAATTTTTAAAAATGCTGAGACCTTTCTGCAGTATTTTAATCACAGAATATCACTGTATATAACTAACTTAAAATTGTGGCATTTGTGAATTACAGATCTGTTGTGCTCAAGTGAAATACAGGTTTAAAAAAAAGGAGGCATATCATTCTCCTTTTAAGAGTTCTTTAACAAATACATTGGTAGTGGCTGGACTTTCAGTTCTTTTTTTTAAATCAATTAGTGTTTCATATATCACATTATGCCAATATTTTAAGATCGAGAGAAATATGTGACTTCCTAGGTACTTTATGAAACTTGACCACAACTTATCAAACACATTTGATTTGTCTATGATTTAAAATCAAGGAAAGAGCTACTAAATTCATCTGATTGAAGTGCCCACACAGGTGGACTATCCACAGGTTGTCAAATTAGGTTAGGAATTGTAAGAAGAAAGGAAATACTATTTTATTAAATAAATAAGAATATTAAACAATTCACTATACTAAATGAAAATCTGGAATTACTAGTAGATGTTAATAAAATAGAAAAGTGTTAAAATAAATGGTAGACACCTACAAAGTAATTAGATGAATTTAATTACATACTACGTGAACTTGTTGAGTAGATAATATTGATCAGAATTTTATTACTTACAATTTCATAACTAGCTATCAACATAAGTTTAGTGATAAAATTATACTTCAAATAGCTGGTCAGTATACCTAAATGAGAATGTCAGATTACATCAATTTGTTTTAGATTTATGGAAATCTTCATCTTAACATGCATTTCATAAGGCACAATTGCTTTTGAAGAACTAAACAAAATTTTAATAGTAGATAGATAAACTAAAACAATTCTAGAAGTACTAAAAATAACCATTGATAAAGGACACCTAGAAAGGTCTCTGATTTTATTCCATGCTCTAACTCTGCTGTTTGTTTTTCATTATAAGCTTCTAAGAAATGAAATGCTTTATAATTGAAAAGTATATGTGTGTGTGTGTTTGTGTGTGTGCATACATAACATATCATAGGCAGACACAGATATGTATACACATCTAGATATGTGTGTGTGTATACACACACATATACTTAATCATATTAATATCTACAGGCACACCTATGTACTCACACAAACACAAGGTACAAGAAACCAAATATATAAAAGATGATGTTAAAATAACACAGGAAAAGATGCAGAAAAACTAAATAAAGCCTAAAGTTTAGATAAACTATAACTCAAGGACTTGCTACCATTCTAGTTTTGAAAGAATGTTAAAAATTGTAGGAATTTATTATTATTAGGCTATTCTTTCTCTTGCAGCAGTCATATCTGGTTAAAATTGACTTTCAGTGTAGCAAATGCAGATAGGTGTGCAATACCTTTGGAACAGATATTTGCATTTCTAATAATTTAAGGGATATTTAACTTTTACTGTGCCTCTCCTCACATTATCATAACTTAATCACAAAAATTAAAGTATTGCCTTCTCTTGTAAAATATTACTGAAAATCAAAACTAGATCACAATATAATTCAGTTGAAGTAATATCCTGGCCTTCCATTCATTTCTTATCAACGTCAATTATTTTAGGTGTTGTGCTATTAAAGTTGTAGGAAAAAATAGGTATAAGAAAAGAGTGGAACAGCATCTTTGATAAGAAGTTCTGTCTCAAAGGTTAGTAGAATAAAATACAAGTCTCCATCTTGGAGGTATAAACAGAACTAGAACTCAGGAAATAGAGAGAATCTAGAAATGATGATGATAATATTCATATCATCCTCAAAAATGTTTTCAATAATGACGAACTCACAGCAATTTTATTTTTATCTGCTCAAGATCTCTATGAAGGATGCTGAGATTCAGTTTAGTTCAAGTCCTATTTTTTAAAGATAACATGTAAGAGTATATTGGTGAAATGCAATGCATGAAATCCAGAGACTTTGGAGAATAATCTTGGTTTCTGCTGCAATCAAGTTATGTGTCTTCATATCTTTGAATTTTGGTATGTTATTGACTAAAATAAAAATAAAAATGATTGATTTTCATTAAAATTAAAAGAATTATGAAAACTCCTACATTTGTCTGTCTAGGTGACACAGTCAGGGGTGGCCCCAGGAACAAAGGGCAGATGCATTGCTGAGGCCTCAACTATGACCTATTACACGTTAACAATACCATAAACACTGGATAAGCCCAAGCACTCAGTTACATCAGGGTCTTAAGAGAGACTGCCTTTACTACAAAACATTGATGTTTCACTTGGGCTTACTAATGACCAAGGGGTAACTAAAAGAAGGGTAAAGTCTTGGCATCTCTGCCTTAATGCAGTTTCTTGTCTTGTTGGCCTTTAACTTTCGGTCATATTCTTGTTCAACTCTACACATAGGCATTTAAGAGGTGTTCCTCTAAATCTGATAATCTATCTCATTCAAAGATAATAATATTCAGAGTAACGGAGATATTTTCCACAGATTGCAAACTTCCAGGTTTTACAACATCCTGTTCCAGACCCCTAGAGTGGTACCCAGAAGTGTGCAATTATTGTGCTATACCTTTAAGGAATAGCAGAGCCTTGTAGGCAGATCACCCTATGATCAAGAAATGCCTGATGAAGAAAAAGCAATCACTTTCATAGGAACTGAAATGTAGCAAGATCTCAGGTTTGATAAACATTCTGTGAAACAAATGGAGATTGTCCCCTTAGAAGCCACCTGGCAAAAGGAGAACTGAGATCATGATCAACCAGACTCCAGTCTATCCAATCAAACTTGATAAACATTTGTCTCTTCCCTTATTCAGGAAATAACCTGTTCACTCTCACACTGTTAGTGCTATCTCCATTGCCTTTCTCTAAGAAGTAACGATTTCCATTTAAAACTTTTCCTGATATTTGTATCCCCTGGCCCAGTTTCTTTCTATCAGTAATATGTCAGAAGTTCCAATCTCCATTATCATTGGTATTTGAAGTTATCATCTATTCTGTAGATTGTTATTCTTCAAATTCACATATTGCCTTGTAAAATGTGGATGATTTTCATAAGCATTATGCAAAACTGTAACACTCAATTGTACTATAGTTAATATCTGGCTTTTAACATTTTCAATCATGAAATCCACAGCATGGAGTTGGATGGATTCTTTGTCTTTCAATTTCAAAGAATGAGCTTCACAGACAGCTGTGGTGAAGACAAGGTATAAGAATTTATTAAAGCAAAGTGAAGCACAGTTCTCAAGGCTGGGAGGAGACCTGAGAGGGTCGCCTTGCCAGTGGATGGCTATTGTCTAGGATTTGTATCAATCCATAGGTTTAAGGAAGTCAGCCCCCAGCCAGATTATAGGGAAGGCACTTATTGTTTATGAGGCATTTATACAACATTTTGTTTAACTGAAATATTGATCAGGCATTTTTTCCTTCTTTGAAGATATTGTGGACCCCAGATCACATAGATCTCGATTTTCTATGGACTCCAAGTCATTATGTCTTTACATAAAAATAACCCTTTGGCAAATTTCTCAACAGAAACCTGCAGCTGCTGTTTGTGCTTTGCTGCCAAGTAAGTTGCCCAAGGATCCATTTTGCTGTCTGTCTAGAATCATCTCTTCCTTCATACCTCAATACCAAGCTATTAAAGCTAATATCTTTATAAGGACCAACTTTTATTTATTATAATGCTATTCAAATATGACAAACAATGGAACTCAGGATTTATTCCAATTTCATACTCAGATATCAAATTGTCATCATGTTTTTATATTTGTAAGTTCTACCTCTTACTAATTCTTACCTTTGTATTTTAATGTATTTTAAATTTTTATTTTCTTTTCCATTTTGAAAAAAAAATAATTTTAAGGAATAAATAGCAACCACTGATTTCAGTTTCAAGTTCTATCTGAAAAATCATATTAAATTATCATATTATTTGTCCTATTTGTATGATAAATCCTGTTATGGTCAGAATACTGTTTGTCATCTTCTAAATTCATACTGTGTTTGATTGGCATTGTGGCTGGGTTAGGGGGTGGACCCCTTAAGAGATGATTCAATCATTATAGGGATTAATACCTTTATTGTGGGACTGGATCAGTATTCACAAGAGTGAGTGAGTTGTCACTCTCATTGTCACTCTCATGGAACTAGATTAGTTACTGTGAGAGAAAGTTGTTATACTCCAGTATTGCCTCTCAAGGATTTTTTTCTCTTGTTTACATGTTCACTTGTCCTTCTAACTCTCAGCATTCTCTGAAGAAGTCCGAGACCCTCAATAAATGTGGCCATCAGATGTTGATATTCTCAGCCTAAAGAATCCTGACCTGAATTCCTTCCTTTAGAAATCACCTAGTCTCAAGGATTCAGTTATAGAAATAGAAAGTAGACTAAGACAAATCTCATAAAACAATTTTAGTGACATAAAACTTTTATCTAGTTTGTCCAGTGAATTAAACCAAGCTATTTGATTAAGTCAAATGGACTCTTTGAAACGAATCATAAGAAATGCCTACATGGTGGTGTGTGTGGCCAGGTGCCAGCATGAATAAACATGTGTGGGTGTTTGTAGGCTTGTGGGCCTATATGTTTGTGTGTGGGTGCATGTGTTTGTGTGTGTATAGAATAAAGAATGGCAACTAGAGTTCAAAATTTGCTTAAGGACATGAGTTTGAATAAATGTTTATTAAGGGTAAACTACTTCAACTGATACTTGTTTGCATAAGTTCTTCCTTAGGGGATAGGTGCTTAAAGTCTCCTTCAGGGATATTGCTTAGCATAAGCTGTTTGCATTTAGATTCCCTTTAGGAGATGTTAATTGCATGAGCTGTCATTTACGTGTGGAGATTTAGATCCTTTTAAAGTAATACCCTGGAGTGTAACTGAATAGAGTTTCTGAGGTGAATTTGAATAAGTTTGAGTCCTGGAGGCTTGCTCTAGGATGGATAAAGGAAGAGGTAAATTGTCTCATCCACCAATAAAAGGTAAGCATCTTGCAAGCAGACATTCTGTCCCATTGCTGATTTTTCTCCATAACCTAAAGAACACATCTCACATGTGAAAAGCACTTTTTTATTATATTACCAAATGAGTGAACTAATTTTTATCAAGAACTATTCATCTGCTTAGCTGCTATCCATTTATGAAACAAAAATTTCTTGAAAAACTGAGATTTCATACTTTAAATATTCTATATCCATTTGGATTTACTCCTGTTGCCTCCATCAGTCTAGTGATGATGATTGGTGGACACATCTCTTTCTTTTTGTTGTTTAGTCCTCCATTATCCATTCCTGTTGGTTAATTTTACTTAGTTAAGCTAGGGTACCCAGAGTAGGATCAAGTAACCAGTTAGGTGTTCTTTGGAGATATTTTTTTTTAGATGTGATTAACATTTCAATCTCTAAGCTTTAAGTAAAGAAGACAATCTTTCACTATGTTGGTAAGCTTCTTCTTAGTTGAAGAAAAGACTGAAGTCTCTTGAAGATGAAGGAATTCTGCCTTCAGACTCTTTTTGGACTCAAGACTGCAGTATCAACTGCTTTGGAATTTTTCGCTTGCTGCGAGTACTGAAGATTTCAGACTTTCCAGCATCCACAATCACATGAGCCAATTCTTTAAGTAAATCACTCCAACTTTCTTTTTTTCCACCCTTCTTTATTCCTTTTCTTTCTTCTCTCTATGCCTTTTGTATTTCTCAAGAATCCTCACAAAATACTATAATCCTAAGTGAATTTTTGGCAGTTGGATCTCCCCATGTAGCAAGGGCAAATATATTGAAATTATTTTTTCCCATTTTTTAAAATTGATCATTCATTTGCATTCTGGTCTAACTTTGAAAAGTCTCAAGGACGTGCCAAAATTCTCTTTTATTCAATATAACTTTGCCAGAGCCATGTATCCTAAATTACTGGACAAGGAAGAATAACTGATGAAATTGTTGTGGGGAATCAGACTGGTTAAGAATCAGCAAAGAGCACTTGGAGAGTGGGAGAACTCAAACTTTATTTTTACTGTGGTGAGCCCAGAGATCAGATTCCAGAATCTTACAGCATCTATAGGCTATCTGATGCTGTAATATTTCTAGTCTCCATGATAGAAGGCCTGAGGAGGGTTTCTAGCAGGAAGCATGTTTAGAGAAGCATAGTGCAATAAAGGGAAAAACTGGCTCTTCTCACAGGCCTTGATAAATCTCTAGATTTAGGCCCTAGGCCTCCACAGGGGTGTTTACCTTTCAATGGTTAGTAGTTAGATTGCTAGGGGTAGTTATTTATAATCCAAAAGGTAGATTAATTAGGCCTATAGTTAATTAGATTTCCTGATGATGCAGAGAGGACCTAACCCTTTCCCCAGGCACTGGTTTTTCAGGATAGTATTTTTGTAATTTCATTTCATAACCAGGCTTGTTTTTTCTATCCATCACACAATCAGAGTTGTTTTATTTCTACCCCTAGCTTGACTAATCTAGCTGCACCCATACTTAATTAGTCTCTTTTAAGTTCAGCACTACTTTAAAATGTTTAAGTGTAAAAATAGAGGAACATTTTATGAAATAATAACTAAGGTAAACAGAATAATGGTTTCTAAATATATCCACACTCTAATCCCTGAAATTCGTAAATATGTTTCCTAACATGGATACATGGAATTAGGTTTGGAGATAGATTAACGTGACTAATTAGCTTATTTAAATGTGGGTGGTTATTCTTGATTTTCCTGTGAGCCAATGGAAACATGAGGATCCTTAAAAGTACTAGAGAAGCAGAAGAGCAGATCAGAGTGAAAGGACCTGAGAAAGATATATCTTGCTAATGTTGACCTTGAAAATGCAGGGAGGGGCTATACCCCAAGGAATGGAGATGCCTCCAGAGCCTGGAAAAAATGGGAAATAAAATAGATTCTCCCTACTACCAGCCAAACAAACAAACAAAAAATACAGCCCTATAAACACTTAACTTTATGCTGCTGAGATCTATAACAGTCTTCATCTAAAATAACATCAAAATAAATTTGCATTGTCTTTATCTATAAGTCTGTGTCAGTTTGTTAGAGAAACAATATAAAACTAATATAATAATTATGACAAAATTAATATCAGCCACAATTTTTATTAGATACGGTACCAACTGTACTTTAATACTACTTCAGGGAAATCATGTATTTGCAGATCTAATTTGTTTCCACAACTTACTCAATTTCCTTAGTTATTATTTTCTTCACATAACATATATTCAATAATCTATCATTAGATAGATTATCACAATTTACTTGATGATTCTAATATTCTGGAATTTTTTTAGACCTGTAAAGAACATCTAGAAAAGTCAACAAAATATATATTTTCCTTATTGATTTCCTAAACTTTGGTTCTTTGATATTTCTGTGCTCAAATATTCTCCAGTCATTGAATCAGACATTTTAGGGGGGTTCAGTGCCAACTACATGATATCATATTTTTTATGTAATAATGTGATTGACAGTTTCTTAATGAGCATCAATATATACATTTTGATAAGTATGGAGAAGAATGCTGATTGTTCCCTACATTTGTTTACTCTTTCCTTTTTAGAGTTAGGAACCCTAATGTTTACATTGACACATTTTGGATAGTCTTCCCCTGTTTTTCTTGTTCCTTCCATAAATTTGTGATTAATTTTTCAACAATGGGTTTGAAATACAAGTGTTATGTGTGACATTCAAAAACACGCACAAAAAAAAGCAAAAATTTCTTCAAGAACATTTCCTGTCTGATTGTTGGAAAGTAGTCAAGATTCCTCAAATTTGAGCAACCACTTTGGACCTTAGATTCAGAACCTTGTGTTAGACCAGGCAAAACATCAAGATCACAGGGATCTTTCTCTCAGGTGGTAATAAAGTACCCTTAGAACTCTGCACTTGGTTAGTATGAAACTGATTTATGTCACATGAAAGCAGTATGTAACTGATATTTCTGTAATCTTGCATCTAGAGTTTCTGTTTTATACACCTCTAATAATATCATTAGATAGATGGAGAGAACATATTGAGATTTATGGGAATTTATTCGCCAGTTTTATACTGAATAGCATTAATATGGCCTGCAAGTAAAGAAGTTCAACAGACTTGGGCATTGCAGAGACCCTATTGCCAAATCAAATTTTAAAACAATTAAATTATGATAATCAATTTTTACCTTGTTATATGGTGACACAATGGACATTAAACAAGATTTGTTAGACTCTGAGAACCCATCAATGCTATAAAATTTTAGTGATTGAATTCCATGATAAAAATGACTTTGAAACTCTCTACATTATGCTCTGTATTTCACTGTCATTACAAACCTGTAACCCTTATTGAGATGCAATTTGCTCCTCTTTAACTGCCCTAGGACCTAGAATAGCCATTAGTGAATACCTAAGCACTGATAACCATCCCTGTATTGATCTGCTGTTGGCAGGTTCACTTTTCTAGCAGAACACTTCTTCAGGGTTTTATATCATGTTCATCACAAGGAAAAGCACCAATATTTGTACACGCACTGCCTTAACAGAAATTCTTTCCAGCATATCCAACAGCATGAATGTCAATGGAATCTCAATGACTGTGTTTGCTACTCCACTGTTATTAATGTCACTGAAGTAAAATAAAATTAAAAGGATAAAGAGACTGTAAATCTTCCTCACATCTCTATGAATATAAAATAATCCAAACTCTTCACTCATTCACATACCTACACATTTCATTCTCCCTCTTCACATTTTATGCTTACCTGGGATTTTAATTTCAAGCAATCACTGGTTATTGTGAAATGGTATTTCAATAATATAACCTTTGATATTTTCTTTTTCTGAAAACAAGTTTTTAAAAGGAATTGGAGAGACATACTTTTTAAAAGAAATTTTTATGGAAAAGAATGCACTAATATTTTATTTGTTTTTGGATATAATGTAAGTTTGAACTGAATATCTTAGAAATTTTTCTTACCAAATATTATTTAATTTTAAAGTCACTGCTATAAGAGAATAAATAAATAAATAGATACTGGCACCAGTCAGGTGCAGTGGTGCACACCTGTAATTTCAGTGACTCGGGAAAGTGTGTCAGGAGGCTCTTAAGTTCAATACCACCCTAAGGAACTTAGCAAGTTCCTGTCTTCAAAATGTAAAAAGGGCTGGGATGCATCTCAGTGTTTAAAGCACTCCTGGTTTAAATCCCCAGTACAAAAATACACACACACACACACACACACACACACACACACACAGTGGCATCAATTCACCTTCCATTTTAAGAATGTTTCTCTGATATCTTTGTATTTTTGTGAATGACAAATGATATATGTTACTCCCTAAGGAAGCTAGAAAAGCTAATAACTCTACAAAATAATAAATTTATATTAATAAAATGCCTATTATTTCCTAAGCTCTGAATTTAGCACTTTTAAATACTTATGTGAATTCTCTTTCAAAAGCATTATTTATTAGATAGAAAATTTTGACTTAAGCAAACACCTGAGGTCCTACAGATTAAGTTGTAGTGCTGGTCTTTAGATTCAGAGTGAGTCTAAGTTCTTTTTGTAAGCTGCAAGGAAGAAACAGAAACAAGCCTGGTAACTCAGCAGAATGTTTAGGAAAAAAATCTAGTTAAATAGCTTTGTAAGTTTTGTTGACTATGCAAGTAATGTACATGTTTTATAAAATATATTACCATAGAGATGTAATTAATATATATCAATGGTTAGCAAAATATGACCCTAGGGAAAAATCTGGCCTGTTGCCTGTTTTTATAAATAAAATTTTATTGGAACACAGCCACATTCATTACTGTAAGTATTGTCTATGGCTGCATTTTTGCCACTAGGGTAGAATTTAGTAGTTGCAGCAGAGACCATATGGACCACAAAGCCTAAAATATATGCTATTTGACCCTTTACAGAAATTATGTGGAAATGTTTAATATAGATTATTATTTTTCATGGCATATAAGACCTCAAAAAGCTATTTTAGCTTTTATAATAAGTTGCAAACTAAAGGGCATATTTCTAAATTAGAAATAAATAAATATTGAACATGCATATCAAAAGAAGGAGTGAATTATCTTTCTTATCATTCTATGAGAAAGAAAATTATAAATGTTGTCATTTAAAGATCTAAAAGAAGATTTAGTCAAAATGTAGAAAATATATTATACAAATATGTAAAGAAGTTTGTCCCTACAATGTTTCTTTTTAGAACTTATGTTTGTTTATAGTATATTTTCCTCACCCATATTGAACTCAGTGAAGGCATGACTTGTTATTCTTATTTATCATTTTATTTACTGAAATTGTTGGGTATTTAACATGCAATAGATGTTGATTCTCATTTTCCATGAGTGAACATATTTATTAAATGCAACATACTCCACCATATCCAAACATAGAATAAACAGAATGAAATATACAGAAAACATTATATATTACTAATATGCTTCCTATAAAATGAACACTCTGAATTAGTTAAGAAATTAAGAAAAGGCATTTCTACTACTACATATAATTGGGGATACACAGCATTAGAAAGAGGATTTAAAAAGAGAGAGAGAGAGAATCCCTGTAAAGAGGCTTCTTAGGACTAATAGATTCAAAAAAGAAATACAAAGGATAAGAATAATAGGTACAAGAACAAAACCAGATAAAGAAAGTCAGGAAAGATAAAAATTTCATATAAAGTCCAAACGTGGTCCTACTCATATTTTGCATGTAAAATGTAAAAATTGAACAGTTTTTTCAAGAATTCAAAGAACTACTCCAAATACTTATTCATAAATATCTTTACAAATAATTGTTTTCTAAACAGTATGAGTTACAGTAAGGTATCCCCCATAGTACCAGGTCTCACAGACAAACAAATCATAAAATCCTTTATTCCATTGAACTCACATGTATTAGTTATTGACTTCAGAATGATTCAAAGAATTAGTGCTGCTTTAGCTGTCACCAGGACACTGACTTAACCTACAACTTAACCAGAATGAGACTATTATGCATATGAGATATACTCAATTCCCAGCCCATTGCGGAAAGGATAGAAAACCTGAAGAGAAATTTTAAAGGGTGAATATCTCTCTTTAAGAAAAGAGGAAAAAAGGTAGGGAATAAAATTTATAAAGAACACAAATGTTATTCATTTGTTTTAAACTGAGGTCACCAAAGAAAAAGCCCTCCACAGCATTGAATAATAACATCATAAGCCTCAAAGAAAAGGCAACCATTTATTTGAAGTGCCAGTGAAATCCCAGAGTAATTACACTTTGTTATTAAGTTCTCTTTATTCTTATTTGACATAGCATTTTCTCTACTGAAAGATTTCATATCGAACTCCTAAATTTCATCCCATAAAGGTGTATCATCAACATTCTACATTTCACATTAAGTATTTCACTAAGAAGAATGTACATTGATCCAATTTGTAAGTCACATGACACTGTACCCATCTAATGCTTGATTCAGACTGCAGTGCTAGCCTTTTTGTTTCTAGAGTTGGAAATATATTTCAGTAGGCATAGATAGCTTCTATACTAGAAAAAATATATAAAATATTGAAACAAAGTATTCAAACTTATACAGACTGTTTTTATGTATACAATTTTACCAATTCATACTTGAGAAACATTTTTTATTCTCTTTGTACCTAATACTTTTATTTTTAATTTGAAAACAATACCAATTTCATGTAAACCAGTTCAGGACAAATTAAAGCTTAAAACATATATTTTAGTAACACATTCTTTGTACATAGTCCTACAATCTTCAATGTCATTCTTTTAGTTAGAAAACATCAAAGTCCCCATCCACAAGATCAAACAAGTAGCAAAGAAAAATATGTGTGTACACTATCTCAGAAAATGATAGAATACTGTTTTGAAAATTTTGAACACTTTCAAAAAAGAAAGTATTTAAAGATACGGTAGCCAGGCATGGTGGCACGTACCTGTAATTCCAGCAGCTTGGGAGGCTGAAGCAGGAGGATCACGAGTTCAAAACCAGGCTCAGAAACCTATTAAGAACCTGTCTCAAAATAAAAAATAAAAAGGGCTGGGGAGGTGGTCTAGTGGGTAAGCACTGCTGGGTTCACTCCCCAGAATCAAAAAATAAATAAATATAAAAATAAATAAATAAATAAAATATTGTAAATTACATGTAACAAATACCATTGGGTTTGGGTAAAGAAAACGAAAAGTATATTTCAGCTTTTCAAAAATATTTAGATTTTGTGGTTTACCAGATATCTGGTGTCCATTATTTAATTTTTACTAAAGCTTGAAAATTATGGGAAAAATTGGTAGAGAGACAAACCATCCCATAATTATCATTTATTTTAAAGAATGTCATTCTGCTTTAGACAAAATTTATCCCAAGTTTCTTAGTCATCTTAAACAATTCATCTTGTCCGTCACGATTATTGATATTTGCTTTTGGGAAAAGGGTACATTTGTACTTCTAGACTGTATTTTTAAGACATGTCTACATGTGCTTTTATATACATTTTTGTAAACATGTGTCTATTTTATTTGTTTGGCTTGAAATTGTCTATTCTGTTGATTTCTTTCTTTCTAAGGAAGGTTTACATGCATTATATTTCTGATTATTGCTAGTAATAAATCCTCAGTATTTATCAAGCAATACACAAATCCTCAGCCATATTATCAGATCTTTACTCCCCTGAAATATTTCAACTGACAAAATCTGGTTATATTATCATGATATTATTCTTTGGATTTTAGGATTGTCTTAGACCATGCAAAAGGGCAGGTGTTCTAGTTTTTCATTAAAAAAAAATTACCAAAATAACAGATTTTCCTCTTTAAATGAATTCTTTAAGTTTTCTTAGTGACTTTTGCTGGGGCCTCTGAGGACATCTGTATGTGGTTAAGAATGAGTTGATGCTCCTTGCAACTTTACTGCAAGAAAGGAGGAATACAGAGGAGTGAGAAAATCCATTCTTTGGAGTTTGAAGTTAAGTTATGCTACTGATTCATGGGATTTGACATTACTCGACAGTTTTAAGCCTCACATTCCTTATCCAATAAATAAAATGAATGTATTAACTAAATAAAATTTATAAAGCTCAGTATTTTCATGACACCAATAAGCAATGAATAAAACACATATCATTATTTAGAACACAAAGTCTACCATCATATTTATTTAAAAGGGAAAAAAACTCTAGCAATAAACCAGTTTCTAATTAGCCTTCATTTTTCTCCTAGGAATTAACTCCAAGAAAGGTGGGTTATTACTTTCAAATTATTAATATAGTTCTAGATTTATGAGTTAATATACTCAAAAAGGGTAATTCAGCACTATGCTCTTGGTTTGACTTTTTGAGGGCAGGGATAATAATTTATTAACTTCCACTTTTTTTTTGGCAGTTGCACTGTGCTTGGTGCACTATAGGTTCCCAATATCAATATATATATATATATATATATATATATATATATATATATATATATATATATATATATGCATGCTAAACCAGTAGAGTTGGAAAATTGTTTAAATCAATGTCTTGTAAATTTCATTTTTACTAAACCAAAGACAAAATAATACTGTCTTTACATGCAATATATTTGGAATCCTACTACTAGGAGTCAAATCCAGGTTCTTCTACTCACTTGTTCTGTGGATCTGACTGAAAACCTACTGCTGCATTCATCCACTTTTCCTGCTCTAACAATTACTCCAAATCTCAGTGACTCACAGACAGAATTCATGGTTCTACAGATTAGTTATGGTTATGCCTCTGCTTTGTTCAACTGATTAAACTGTGATTAACTCCAACATCTTCACTGTGTACAAGTTTGCTTCAGGCTGTTGAGTGACAGAGTTCAAGAGGATGATAAAAAAAAACCTGTGAGGCTTCCCAGAGCATCTGCTCAGACAGGCACTATTCCCCGTCTTTTCCACATACTGCTGGTTAACAACGAAATATCATATGGCTCAGCTCAAAGTCTATGGTAGATAAGTATACTTTATCACCCTATTAGGAGGAACAGGAAGGCCTAGATCAATGATATGGATACATATTCATGTTCTATGGAAGAGACAGAATGAATGAATCCATCACCAACACTGACTTGGTGCATATTTTTTTTTATGATTAGGTTGACAAAAATACAGAATTAATGAGATTATTATGAAATTAGTAAGACATTCTTATGGTCTGAATATGATGTCCCCCCCCAAAGTTTCTGTGTTAACACAAGAATTTCAGAGGTCAAATGATTTGATTTTGAGGGCTATAAACTAATCAGTGTATCCTAGTTTGAATAGACTGACTGATGCGATTTCTTTAAATATTCTCTCTGCCTTATCAATTTTATTTCTATTTTATTTTAAAAGCTAATCACTTACTAATGATTTTAAATTTGTATTTCCATGCTACAACTTTTCTTCATTTTCCAAACTCATGTGTTCCTCTGCCTACTTGAAACTATACTTTCTAAATGTCTCAAATTCATCATGACCATGACAGAAAAATTTTTTTTCCTTCTTTTTAGCCTGTTCTACCTCCAGAATTCCTCCTCAAAGTAAATGATGTCACCACTCATCTAGTGTCAAAAACCAGACCCAGTGGAATTCTCTTATTCCACATATCCTCTCTGATCCACTTGATCAGTGATCAGAGGCACAACATGTGGTATATGATATTAAGCTTAAATATTAAACCCTCTCTCTTTCTACATTAAAATATTTAAAATGAGTTCACTCCTCTTCATCTTGTCATTTTGCTAATGCACACTATTTTCCGTTAATATTGAAACACCTTAATAATTTTACACTATTTCTTTTTACTATTCTGACTTTCCTCAATCAGCAACTAAGGAGGAGGAGGAGGAGGAGGAGGAGGAGGAGGAGGAGGAGGAGGAGGAGGAGGAGGAGGAAAGAAAGAATGAAGGAAAGAAAGGAAGGAAGGAAGGAAGGAAGGAAGGAAGGAAGGAAGGAAGGAAGGAAGGACGGACAAAATATAAAACAGATTATATTACTTTAGGTAGTCTTCATGTTTAAAAAGTTTCTTACTTGAAAAATAATACAAATTATTTAGAGGTTTTCAGGATCTTTCTGAATCTGGATTGTGTGATCTTATCTTCTGGTTCTTTTATTGCACTTACACTATTTTCAGCAACTGTTAGGAGAGAGAAAATTTTGGTTTCTTCTTCAGCCTATGAAATGAAATTTGCTTTTCCAAATATCATAGTTTTCCTCTACTTTTCATGAGACTGAAAGGACTCTTCATTCTACTAATCCCAAAATAAATATATTTTCCCTGAACATTGTTTAATGAAAACTCCATTCAAAAATAGTTTCCTTATTATTTTTTTCTAGATAATAACAAATTTCTTAGCACATCTAAAGCTGCAAATTATTCATAACTTTTTTCTTGATTGCCTGCAAGGTAATTATAATGTCAGCTTTTTTTTTTTTTTTTTTTTTGGCCAGCCCATGCTTTTACCATTCACAGTGGAACTTTCTAGTCCCTAACTCCATGTTGGTCATAAATCAGGGGTCATAAAATATGTTTGTTCAAAGAAACAGTGAAAATATTTCTTATAAAAATCTCTTTAACTAATTGTCTCATAGCAATAATGATTTCAGCATTAATTAGATAGCTTCTACGCAGGTAAATGTTATTCATGAGAGATTTAACAAACCTTGAGAGAATCCCTGTATAGCATTATTTTTCCATAGTAGAACTCAAACTCAGAGAGATGCAATTAATTGCATTTAAAAAATGGTCCAGATCTGGTCTGAATTTAAAGACCTGTGTTGTGGTAAATGATTATACACTTCAACTTCAAACCTCTACCTTATAGCAGTCAATATTATTGAAAGAACTTTGTTCCTTCATTCTAACTTCACATTTTTATTCTTTCTTTTTTGAATATACCTTGATTTTCATTGGTATGTGAGGATTGTTATAAATATTTTAAAAGGCTAAATTAGGGCTTTGAAAAGAATTCCATGGCAAAATCTTACATATTGCTTATATCAAAATATTGTATAACTTGATTATCCAGCATGTTGGATGAAACTAAAATGGTAGTTAATCAAATGTTCTGGATGAATTAATGTTTATTCATGTTGCTATAAATGGTTCTGTTGCCCACTGTTCTAAAGGCTTTAATATAAGAGCAACTATTTGGAATAATGTGAATAAAAGGTTGTTTTTTTTTTTTAACATTTCTAAGGCATTTGTTATGTGTACTTCTCTCACTTCTCAACATATATGAATATAAAGAAAAAGGTCTTTAAAGTCTAGATGTTCAATGCCTCTCTTTAAAACAATTTGCCTTTTCTCTTCTCAAAGCTTCACTATGTGGGCTGCGTTTCACAGGGAAGATCTCTGCTACAATACATGACAAAATTTTCTGTAAAAATAGAGACATCATGGAATGAATAGGATCTCAAGATTTCCAATGAATTACTATACCCAGTGAAGAATTAACCTCTGAAGTGGACCTGAAAAATAAGTTCAATTTCATAAGTTTTCAATCCAGATATTTTACAATTTAAAGAATAAGAAATCATAACGGCATTTAGCCCTGAATTTTATGATAACATAAAAGTTACCATTTACATTGTGTCAATTCATTTTTATAATATTCTAACAAGATAAATATAGTTACTTGCATTTTAAATATTAAGATGTTTATTTCCAAGCATCTTTGTTTAGGTTCTTTGGTGGAATTTTGCCGCAGTCTGGCTGGGCACAAATCACGAGCCACTCACAGCTTTGTAGATTCAAAAAGCAATTCTTTATTCCGGATCTCACACCGGCCTTCTACAAACACGTTCTGGGGAAATCCATGTTCTCTGCCCAAATTCAGGCCTCCACTAGGCTTCTGTCTCCCAAAAAATACTATCTGAATCCCTAAGAACTCAAGAGGAACTCAGGCAGCAGGATACGCCCTATTCCTGGCAGGAATAATCTTCCTAAACCAGGAACGCCCTAAACTCGGATTATCCTAAACTGGGAACAACCTAAACATGGATCCGCCCTGGTCCTTGAGCAAGGTCACCTTCCACTAAGCAACATGAGGGTATGCTGATAAGGAAATTGTCATACCTACTTGGCTAATGGCTCCCAGCAGAATTTAAAATCCATGCTGTTTTGCTTTTCAAATATGGTTAAGTAAGTTGAGATATTGTAGTATATTTAGTTTTTAATTTTTAGATACAAAATTATGACATTGTTATGACATTATTGGTAAGTCCAGGTCCCTGAGTGACATTATTAATGTGTTTTCTTATTTTACTAAAATACGTCTAAGAAAGAAGTTAGAAAACATCAGTATTCTATGTTTTAAAATGTTTTTATTTTTTTCCTTCTATGAACACTCTATAAATTAAAAAAAAATAAAAGGACTGTAAGAATTGGGAAGTACTTATATCGACAAAAAACAGATTTCAACTATGGTTGATAATTAGTGACTAATGAAGGCAAAGACAGATACAGCCTAAATTATAGGTCCAAGGGACTTAGGCAGATTAGAAAATATCATATCACCTCAGATCTTAGAAACTGCAAGTATACAGGAGCAGGAGTGTGAAATGGAAAAAAAAATAAATAAAAGAAGATTCACTGACACTCCTTTTTTATTCTCACAAAAAGTACTACTCATCCAATTATTTGTTACCCTAAAAGGGCTGAGTTGATAAGAATTATGTTCTCAAAACTAAAAAAAAAAAATAGAAAGAAAGAAAAAAAAGAGAGAGGAAGAAAGGGAGGGAGGAAAGAATTAATTAGAAAACGTTGAGCAGTTGGTATGCTAGGGAAAAGTCCCATCTAGGCATCTGGATATCACAATCCTTGATTGATGGTTCTCTACTTTTCACACTGAACTATGCCATCTCCCTGTTGAAAAGTCCAAACACATAATTTAGGCTCTCAACCAGCTTTATGAATACCTAATTTCTAAATATAAATGAACATGTAATACTCATCATATATCTTACTAAGTCCAGAATAAGAACATGGAAACCCAGATTAAAGATGAAGAAGAAAGGAATGCGGGAAGATAGGAAGGAAGAGAGATACAAAATGTGATCCTAAAGAAAACAAATCAAAATAACAATTCAAGGAACAAAACAAACCTAACAACACCCGAGAAAACCTCTTAATAGGATCCTGCAAGAGTAACACAAAAATTGAAAGCCATATAAAGGAAATTTTCAAGTATTATGAACAGGCCTTTGAAGAAGATAAAAATCAATAGAACATTTGAAACAAAAGAAAAGTAAGATATAGGAAAATTGAGAAATCATAAAAAGAAGACAAAATCTGGGAGGACAATAAAAACACAGAAGACTAATTCATACTTTAAAAATGTGCAACAGATTACAAAAATTAACTTACAAAATAAACATAAAAAAGATTAAGAAATAGCTGCACCAATTTTCAGTCCCACCAGCAATGTATGAGTGTGCCTTTTTCCTCACATACTCATTGCAGAATAGGGAATGGAACCACCATTTGACTCAGCTATCCCAGTCTATACCCAAAGGCCTTAAAAACAACATACTACAGGGACACAGCCACATCAATGTTTATAGCACCACAATTTACAATAGCTAAACTATGGAACCAATCCAGATGCCCTCCAATAGATGAATGATAAAGAAAATGAGGTATATATACACAATGGAATATTATTCAGCATTAAAACAGAATAAACTCATGATATTTTCCAGATAAATAGATGGAGCTGGAGAATAAAATGTTAAGTGAAATTAGCCAATCTCAAAAAACAAAATGCCAAATGATTTCTCTGATTTAAGCATGTTGATCCATAATATGCTGTGGGAGAAGGTATGGGAGGATTAAATAAACTCTAAATAGGGCAAAGGGGAAAAGAGGAGGGAAGGGAAGAGAAGGGTTATAGGGAAAGGAAAGACTGTGGAATGCTGTGTCATCATTACCCTAAGTACAAGTATGAAGACACGAAGGATGTGACTCTACTTTGTGTACAACTAGAGATATGAAAAATTGTGCTCTATATGTGTAAAATGAATTATAATGCATCCTGTTGTTATATATAACAAATAATTTTTTTAAAAAATAAAAAAGATTAAGAACTGGATTTAAAGTTTTACTCAGCAGGTATGAAGGAAAACTCCACATCAACATATATCATTTTGACATTACAGAAATGCAAAGATAAAGAAATATTCCCCCCAATACAGAGCTAATATACTTTCATTATTATAATAATAACAATTCCATCAATAACAGAATAAAGACCAAGCCACTACAATTTCCCTAATGAGCTGTGATGTGTGCTAGAGGCTCTCACTGCAGCAGAATCTACCCTAGCAAATTTAGAATATGTTCTGATAAAATCAGAAGATAAGCTGGTAGTGCATGCCTGTAATCCCAGTAGCTCAGGAGGGTGAGGTAAAAGGATCTCAAGTTCAAAGTCAGCCTCAGCAAAATTGAGGTACTAAGCAATTCAGTGAGACCCTGTCTCTAAATAAAATACACAATAGGGATACGGATATGGCTCACTGATTGAGTGCCCCTGAATTCAATCCTCAATATTCCCCCACAAAAAGCCTATAAAAGGTAAGACAAAGTTACTAAAAACATAAATATAACCTAAAGAATAATTCAAGAATCCTTTTTAATAGCCCCCAAAAACAATTGGTAAGGATAACAGTAACAGGCTGCACTTACCTTGGTAAAAGTACAAGGAAATAAAGAGCAAGCCAATAGATTTGCTTATCTCTGGGCAAATTCTCAATTCGGGGGTGGGGGGTGCAGGAAGTTATTGAAAACAAAATATCATGAAAAACTAAATTCTTCACAGATTATTAATTGATTTTTGAATAAAAGCTACACCTTTTCGTTTTCAACTTTTGGCATCCCAACTAAAACTTAGTTGCCTAAGTGGAAGAAAGATTCACTTAGAGAATCTAAGAGAGATATACACTGAGAGATATAGACTGTTGTCATTCATGCATTTAAAAATTTTAATGATTACAGCAATGAATGCATTAAATCTAAGGACTCTAGAGGAGACTGAGGAAGCAGGGGGTTAAGTTTGAGGACAGTCTCAGCCAGTTAGCCAGAGATAGTTTCAAAATATTAAAAGGTATAGAAGTGTGACTCAGTCAGTGGTAGAGAGCCTCCGCATTCAATCTCCTATAACCCCCTCCCTACATATAAATTATTTATTAGAATATTTCATATAAAACATATTGTTTCCAAACACTCCCAGAAGAAGGAAAAGCAGAAGATATAAATTCATGAAAATTACTTCCCTCATTTCTTTAAAGTCCCCACACTATTTGTACTTTGTAAAAAATAAAGTGTCATTAATATTATGGATTTATATTTTCAATGAAGCAGTTAAAATAAATTATTTTCATACCTAATTGTATTAGTTGCCATACAAATTAATACAAACTTGGCTAAAAACCATAGCCACTTCTTTCATAACTATAGACACCCCAAAATTTCAAACCAAGGTGTCAGCAGGATCAAGCTCCCTCTAATGGCTCTAGAGAAGAATTCACCCTTGCCTCCTAAGGGTTCTGATAGATCTAGGAGCTTCTTTCACTTGGCTACTTTATTTCAATCTCTCTGCCTCCCATCTTCAATAAGTCTACTCTCTGTGTATCAGTCTCAGATTTTGTTTTTGTCTGATAAATGTGCCTACCATTGATTTAGGTCCAATACTAAATCTAAGATGATCTCATCTTGAGAACAAAAACCCTTTTTCCAAATAAAATCACTCATAATTTTAGCAGTCAGGAGAAGGACAGATCTTTTGGCAGCCCCAAATTATGCAAGGATACTATTTGCAAAAGAAATTGCAATACTGTTGCAGTAGTATTTCCAGAGAAATGGAATAACATCATATTAGTTGCTAGAAAAGAGATGCTTTTGCATTCTTAATTTTTAAAAGCATATAAGCATTGAATGACTGCAGATTGAGTCACCTTGGAAAAAATAAAATTCATGTACTGAAATGGAAACGTAATCAAAATTAAAAGCCTTCATAGAGAAATAAAATTACAACCATAAAGTTAGAGCTGCTGCAAGAAATTTCAAATGTCTAGTGATGGAAATTTTTTTAATAGATGATGAGTATGTAAAAGTGTATCTATGGAGTACAGCAAAAAACAATTATTTTAAATGCACATGCACATTTTTAATGGAAATTCAAATACAAATTTTCTAAATTTTGTTTTTTAGTGATGAATAAAATCTTCATGCTGAAATTCTGTGGAATAGATAAAAGTAACAAGGCATTTTCTATTGCAGTTGATGACTGTAAAGATATAATAAATGATACCTGGCTATAATATTTATTAACAATTTTTGTGTGGTCAGAAACTGATCAGATTTGGGGCTTAATATACTCACTTTTGTGATGTGACATATTGTACATATGTGGGAAAATGTTTAAAGCTTCTTATAATCTGATCAATAAAAATGTTAATATAGGTCAAGGCAAGCAAAAAGCCTATCATTGGATGCATGGGGTATGCCACCTGCTTTTGTACTTATGGTTTTGTGGGAACACAATCACACATCTTCATTAATGTGTTGCCCATGCCTGCTTTCCTATTATAGTGGCAAAAGGGAGCATCTACAACAGAAAACATACAGCATAAGAAGCCTAAAAATGTGAGCCTACACAGAAAATATTTTCTCTGCTGAGCATCAGCACCTTATCATGCTATTTTATGGAAAAATATAAATATGTTATATCTCTGTTGTTTAATAAGTAGCTTATATTGCCAGAAGTGTCAGCAGACACCTATGATCCCAGGGATTCAGGAGGCTAGGGGAAGAGGATTGCAAGTTTGAGGCTAGCCTGAGCAACTATATGAGGTTCTAAGCAACTTAGTGATACTATATCTCAAAATAAAAAATTGACTGGGAATGTGACTCAGTGGTTAAGTGTCCCTGGGTTTTTAACAACAAGAACAATAAAACAACAAAATGTGGCTACTATTTATAACTATTAAGCATTTGAAATATGGCTAGTGTAATAGAAGAAATGAATATTATTTTTAGTTTAATCTAATTTAATTTAACTTAATTAAATTTAATTTTAATTTTAATATCCACATGTAGCTCCTGGCAAGCTTACCAGACACTGCAGCTATATGGAGATATAATTTCAGCTGTGATGACTAGTAATATAATTTTAGGTAAAAACTTAAATAACAGTGCTGCATCATGTTTTCAAGGATCCAGGCTATAAATACACTCAATATAGTTCCCAAATAATTATTCCATGCTATAAATTTAAAAAGTGAGTTGAAATGTTTTTAATGTAATAATTAACTAAGTGTACCAGAACTTTAAGAAATCATAGAAATAACAACTTACTAAGTATGCTATATGCACAACACAGTTCTTTAAAAATAAAATGTTGTTATAATATTTTTTGAACTTTTGAAACAAATAAAGTTATCCCTGGCATCTCCATGAGATACAAACTTTAGTTTAATGAAAAGGAGGAATCAAACTTTAGCTTTCTTATTTATTTATTTATATTACACAAAACCTACCTAAATAGTTTGAACATTTCTTGGTAATAGCCTCCAGTTATGGAGATATATATATATATATATATATATATATATATATATATATATATATATATATAAAAATTCAATTTTCTCATTCTTAGTGAAATGGTTTCTTTGGGAAACTCATTTGGCAAGGAATAATCTGACCCAATTTCCTATGCAGATAGACATTTTGCAAAATGAAAGTAATAGTCTGAACTACATTAGTATAAATTGTGAAATTAAAGAATTTTTAAAATGTTCTCTGATTTGCTACTTTATGAAATTGAACTAACATTGTTCAATTCATCTCATTCAATGAATATTGATGGTGTGAATGAAGAGCTTCAAGTGGATGGTTTTGAACTATAATAAAATATATTATTGAAAATTAAATATGAAAATATTGGCACATTAGAACTCTATAAATACCTTGGGACATGTTACTATAAATATAAAAAATCATTGTGAAAAGATTATATTCATCTTTGGAAGCACTTACACTGGTGAACAGCTGTATTGTACTATAAAACTGAACATAATTAAATATTTTTCCATGTTGAATGATCCAAAGCTAACTTCTTAGTGCATAATAAAAACCAAAATATAAGAATGACATTGACATTTTTTTGGCAAAGAAGAAAAGGAGCAGGTATCTGGAACCAAATTAAAGGAGTAATAGATTTGAAAAACATGTACATCCTGTCTTTAAGAGTCTATTACCAATTTCAGATGCAAATCCATTATGCAATATTATCCACATTATAATTTTATTATTTGCTTAAATAATGTAATAAAATTAGATATTTTAGATCTATAATATTAAATGTATTAAATAATAATATTCAACCAAACAACTTAGCTTCATTTCTGATACTTAGTATTTCTTGTTTCTGTGTTGGTTCTCTTGTTTATGCTTCCGACAATGTCTTTGTAAGCACTTGAGTTTCTGCCTTGCCCAACAGACAAAACAAAGGTGCCTTTAGTACATTTAGAGAACAAATAGAAATTATTTGTATAGGAATGCAAATATTCTCCTTTTACAAAGGATGGTGAACAGACAGTAGTATCTAGGGATTCTAGGATAATAAATAAAAGTGAAGTCATATTATTAATATTTATAATGGTAATTAATGAAGGAACTGAAAATAGTGTTATTAAATTAGAAGGGAAAATTTTATCAGTGGGATGAGAAGTGTGATATATCCTCATCAGTCAAGGAGGAAATGAGTCTATGGATCAAGAAAAAGAGAATAAATATATTATTTAGAAATATGGAGAGAAACACATAGAAAACTTATGAATATCAGGTAAGGGAGTACCTATACATTCATTATAGTTATTTTGAGAAAATTTTGGTTTTTTAATATAGTATAGCCACGCTTTGATTAAATACCATTTACAATGTATTTAAACTTTTGAATAAAGAACAACACTTAAATACCAAAAGACTAATCTTGTACTGTAATAAATTTGAAAAAAAAAACAACTCCTCTACCTCCAAAGAATCAAAAAAATCAAAATGAGGAAGCAACAGCTAAGTGCTATCTTCTTTTTCCAAATAATAATTCTTTGCCTTACATTCTAATAATTATATACACATATTTGGAATATTTATAACAAAACACCTGCTGAAATCTTTTTCATTTAATCCTTCAATACTCTGACCACACACGACTAACATTTTAACTGAGAACACAATTGAAAGTATTTACATTAATGTTTGGTAAGCATTTTAAGCAAAATAAGATAGGGTGGCTTTTTCCAATAACAGTCTCTCACCAGGTTAGGCCAGGTCAGGAAATAAGAAAGTCATGTTTCATGTTAAGTGTTTTAGCAACATGTTGATCAGGAATGGTATATGACAAAACTGTTATCTAGAAAGTTGAGCAGTTCTAGAGGTATAAGACCACCAAAACCTTCCTGAAAGGCATTTGGTAACTGAAATGAATTAACCCACTTGCAAATGTCCTATAAATGTTACCATTTTTACATTTGTAGTATCTTGGTTAGTACAGGTTTTTACTAAGATAATGTCTAGAAAATGAAATAAAATGTATACATTATAAATATACTTTTAACCTAAAATTGCATAGAAGTTAGGTAAAATACTGTTTTTCCCGCCTTGGACATTTTAACAGTAAGGTACAAACTTGATAACTATATCAACCCTTAGTTGAGAACAGTCAAGTACAGGAACAAAGAGCCTACAAAATGGGGAATATCTTTATCACCTGCACTTCAAATAAAGCATTAATCTCCAAGATATACAAAGAACTCAAAAAACTTAACATAAAAAAGACAAATAAACCAATCAATGAATGAACAAAAGAACTGAACAGGCACTTCATAGAAGAAGAATTATAAATGGTCAAAAATATGAATGAATGTTCAACATCTTTAGCAATTAGAGAAATGCAAATTAAAACTACACTGAGATTTCGTCTAACTTCAGTCATAATGGCAATTATCAAGAAAAGAGGAACAATAATATTGGTGAGTGTTGGGGGAAAAAGGTTCACTCACATTGCTGGTAGGACTGTAAATTGGTGCAACCACTCTGGAAATCGATATAGAGATTCCTTAGAAAACTCAGTTTATATCCAAAGGACTTAAAATGAACATACTACAGTGATGCAGCCACATCAATGTTTACAGAAGCTCAGTTGAACATAGTCAAACTATGGAATTAAACTAGATGCCCTACAACAGATGAATGAATAAAGAAAATGCTATATATATATATATACAAAATGGAATATTACTCTGCTGTAAAGAATAATGAAATTATGGCATTTGCCAATAAATGGGTGTAACTGGAGAATAGCCTGCTAAGTGAAATAAACTAGACCCAAAAAATCAAAGGTCGAATGTTCTCTCTGATATGTGGATGCTAATTTGTAACAAGGGAGGAAGGGACAGGAAGTATAGAAATACTTTGAATTAGACAAATGGGAAAGAAGGCAAGGGATGGGAGTAGGAAAAACAATAGAAAGAATCAGATGTAACTTCTTTATGCTCATATATGAATACTCCACATGATGTTCTCCATAAGAATGGGGCCAAAATTGTTGTGAGTTACACCCCATGTATGAATAATATGTCAAAATACACCCTACTGTCATATGTATCTAAAAACATCAAATTTTTAAAAAAAGAACATGATAGCTTCAAATAAAAACATTTGTCTTTGATTGTACAACAGAACCTTCAAAATTAGGAAATTAACATTTAATGCACCACTATCATCTAATTTTTAGACATTATTAAATTTTTGTCAACTGTCACATTATTTTTTTATAAGAAAAGAATGTAGTTTAGAATCATACACAGTAATCAGTTCTGCCTCTAATCTCTCATAGGCTAGACTACTCTTCAGTTTTTCTCCCTTTTGACACTTTATTTTCTTATTTTCATTCAGAGGTAATACCTGAACATTTTTATGGGGTGCCTTTATATATATGTATATGTATGCAATTATCAAAGTAATGAAAGAAGCACTTACATTTCCTCAAATGTTAATCATTTTATGTGATAAGGTCTTTCATAATTTATTTTCTAGCTGTTTTGACATAGATCATAGATTGTGGTAATCAGTACTTACCTTGCTGTTGCAATAGTTACCAGAACTAATTCCCTTTCTCCAACTGCACTTTGGTACCCTTGATGAACTTCTTTTCACTCTCCCTATCCCCTGCAAGTAAATGAGAACATGTGACAGTTGTCTTTCTATTTCTGGCTTATTTCAGTTAATATAATATATTTCCATCCATGCTCCTTCAAGGGACAGGATCTCATTTTTTTTTAATGGCTGAATAATGTTCCATTGTGTGTTTCCATGTTTTCATTATCCACTCTTCTCCTGATGGACATCTTGGTTGATTCCATAGCCTGTTCATCCTGAATTATTCTATAGCAAACGTAGGAGTGCCGGGATTTCTTTGATATAATAATTTCATCTTTTTATGTATATCCAGTTGTGTACTGGATCGAATGGTAGCTATGTCTTTAGATTTTTGTTTGTTTTGTTTTGGGGGGGAGGAATCACCAAACTGTTTTCCACATTGACTGTAATCATTTATATTCCCACCAGAAACATATAAGAGTTTCTTCCCAGGCAAAGTGACAAACGCTTGTTATACCAGCAGTTCAGGAGGCCTACATAGGAGGATCACAAGTTCAAAGCCAACTTCAGCAATTTAATGAGACCCTCAGCAACTTAGCAAGATCCTGTCTCAAACTAAAAGAATAATTTTTTTTAAGAAAGAGTTCTTATTTATAAGTTTTTGTCTTTTTGATGATAGACTTTCTAACTGGGATTGGAAGTTCATTGGGTTTTGATTTGCATTTTCCTGGTGATTAGTCATATTGATCACTTTTCATATATTTGTTAACCATTTGTATGTCTTTTTTTGAAAAAAAAATCTATTCATATTTTAGCCTATTTTAACAATTAGATTTTGATTTCTTGCTGTTCAGTTGGCTTCCATATATATTCTGGATATTAATTCATCATTGAATGAATAGTTTACAAATATGTTTTTCTACTTTGCAGTTAGTCTCTTAACTCTGTTGACCTTGTCCTTTACTGATCAGAAGCTTTTTTGATATAATTCTCTTTGTCTATATATTTTTGCCTATGGTTTCAGAGTCATATCTTTAGAAAAAAATCTTTTTCTATACCAGTGTCTTACAGTGTTTCTCCTACACTTTCTTGCAGTGAATTCATAGTTGACCTTGATATTTTCTGAAAATGAGATTGCACTTCCATTTGGGATCATCAAATGTTTCCAGAGTCATACAACTTGATTCAGGCTCTGCATTATTGGAAAGGATATCAAAGAGGTAACATTGTGTTGTCTTTATTGCACATGATCAGGTGACTTATGATATTAATTTGTCAATTATTGATGAAATTATTTTTGATCCCTTGATTAAGGTATTGTTTGCCAGGCTTCTCTGCCATGTGATTAACATTTTTCCCATTAAATTAATATATACTCAAGGGTAGAACACCTGCATGCTGCATAAATATTGCATAATATGCATTGACCTACTGATATGATTATAATACCTGTGATTTTCTATTTGATTACACATTTTAAAATCTGTTAGTATCATGCTTTGTTTCAATGTTCAAATTATTCATGACATTTGGGCAGTGGAAACGATCTTTCAATTTAGCTCCTATATTCTCTTTATATGACTCCATAATTTTTGACTACTTTATTTTCAAGGATAAGATGTTCAAGATTCATTTTGGACTCTCTATGATTCAACACTAGAATCAGTCTTTTCTACAAGAAGACTTAATTTCTTTCAGCAAAAAAATTATATTTAGAAATTAAAAGCTGCATTCTAGCTGTTATCATAGTGACTTTAGTGTGACTAAATCAAAGCTTTAGTGTGACTAAATCAAAGTGGATATTCTTAAGGAATGTGTATAGAAATATATATAAACACACACACACACACACACACACAAACACACACACACACACACACACATTTAATCTAGTCTATGTTTTTCTATCATCTACTCATATGTCTACCCAAATACCTATCCAAAGTTAAGATTTCAATTTGATATATTCAATTCAACATCATAAGATCCATTCTAGTTTTCGTCCTTTGTTTATTTGTAAATTCCATCTGCATTTGTGAGAAGCTGGCTTTTATTTTTCACTGTATTTCTTTCGTTTGCTTACTCCCCTGTACCTAATTCATCTTCTGCCTCTGCTGCCTTTCCTCTCTTGCACAGATGTTTCCCACTCCCTGCCCAAACTCCAACTTCCTTTCTGGGCAGCTCCCCACCCCATATGGATGTTATATTAGATAATTATTTTTTTCCAGCTTTTAAAAATATATACATGTCATCTTTGTACATCTTTGATACTACAGACTTCAAATCAATCAAAGTTATTTGACTTTCTATTTCAGTTAACAAGAACATGCATATAAATTTTTGTTGCATGCATACTATGCATAATTGATACATTATAGGCATCATTGTACATGTGTCACATTGCAGTGACACTATTTTAAGACTACATTCCATATAGAAGCAATATTCTATAAGAAATTGCCATGCTAAGGTAGATATTTGCTGTTGAAAACAGTATTGAAATAGTTGTAATTTTGAAAATATACTTGTATATGTATTTCAAAAGTTAGTATGGTTTCTGGGTGCTTAAATAGGGCATATATATTTCTTATGTACTAGTATTATTTTGAATAATTGGGGCTTGAAACAGAGCCCTAAACACTTCTTATTTATATGCATGAATATTTGATATTTTAAATATCTGTATTCATGGGCCATTAAAATTGGAGCACAAAAGCAGTAAGAGAATTAATTAGGTTCTTTTTTTTAAGGCAAATGTTTTTTCTTTTTCTTTTTCTTTTTCTTTTTTTTGTGAGACTAAATGCTATAGAAGCTATTGGTCACATATTGGGTAGAGCACATTGCATGAAAGCATGCATTTTTTTATCAACATATCCTGAATTATTATCACAGTTTTCCTTTTTTCAAATGTGTTTGGGGAAAAGTTACTAGTGTTATGTGTTTCAGTTCCTCATCAATAAAATGGTTAAGGAATATCTAGCACATTGGGTGAGGATGAAGATTAAATGTGCTACTATTATAAAAGAGACTGCCATATATTTTGTACTGTGTTAGCTCCTATTGTTGTAGTATAAAAATATTCTTTTCTCATAGATGATATTAATAATATGTGTTCTCAGAGAACCTATAATATATTCCTTTATTATATTTTTATCTTTCACTGGAAATCTCTGTTTATGCCTAACAATTTTTGAAAGCCAAATTGGTCATTCCCAACTAATTTATTTGTTTATTTATATAAATAAATTATATATGTCCTAGCATATATAATTTATTTATATATGCTAGGACCTATGAATGTTATCTAATTTGATTTTTCTGTTCTATGTTGTCTCACTCTCCTTAATGAATCTCCCTCCAGCCAATTTGAATAAAGAAATTGTTAGGTGGCAAATATTTTAGTGAGTTTAGCAAAAGAAACACATAACTGTGGATATCTGGGGAGAACAGCTTGTATTTGCCAGCAAACTAGCCAGAAGGCACATTTAACAATTTTTCTCAAAACTTTTGCATTTGACAAGTAAAGAATACCCACTGTTTCATGTTTTTCCAAAGGAAATGTTGTCTACTTTTATTCACTCTGTCCCATAGCTCTCTAAACACCTGAGCAATAACTATTTTCTCCTTTTCCTTCCCTGCTTGAGCTAGTCATCAATATCTATTTTTTTGCTCTCCCCTGTTTTGGAGGACAGATGCCCTTGATTTTAGTAGACTGGTGCTGATTCCTGGTATCAAAGGCTATTCCACCATCTAGCGCCATCAAAGACAATTCAAAGTAACCTTTCATCCCTCTTCCTTGTGGACCATCATAACGGAAACTTGAATTTTTAATGCTACAGCCCTGCTGACCACCACCTCTGAAACCACAAGAATCAGTGTATGCAAAACTCCATCCCACTGTGCTTTTCTTTCACTGCCTTGTGAAACTGAGATCCAGTGCCGCAGAAAGTCATGTAGTTCTGATATTTCATTTTGAATTAGAGCTTTGTTGTTTTGGCACCAGAAAAGAAAAACCTAGGGAGGGTTGTTAGCTTACAAAGTTGGATAATAATAAAATACTCTTTAAAAAGATTAGAAAGTAATAGGCAACGGGAATGGGACAAGCCAATGAATAGGGAATTGCCGTGAGAGTGAGTACTTAGTAAAATTTTAGTGTATTGCACTTGATTAACCTTGGAAATGTAAATGAATTGGGCTCAACTTACATTTTTCAGGCTCTACTTCACAAGAATATTCTAATAACCAATCAATTGATTGCAATACTTTTAAAGACACAATGTTAAATCCTAAGAAATCATGATCAGAATTGAAATCTTGTATCCTCTCGTAAGGAACTTTCTAACCTCTCTGATGAATGAAATTGACAGCTTAAATAAGTAATAGGTATGTACTTGTTATGTAAACCAACAAAAAGAAATCATGTTTCACCTATATGTTGAAAATTTAGGAACTCATTTTGGAAATTAGATGAATTTAGAAAGTCACCATAAAAAGATATTTTGAGTGCTTTTTATAGCAGAAGAGGTCCAACAGAATCATACAAAGGAGAGATAAAAAGACTCTTGTGCCTTTTTTTTTTTACCCATGGGGTGATTTCCATATCATTTGTAGAAAATTCCTTCCCACTAAACACCAATCAATATTCAGTTGAGTGTTATCTTAAATGATATGGGAGAAATTATGTTGTAGCAGAGCAAAACCAAACCAATATAAACAACCAAACATGATTGAATACCAACGGTTCCATGTTTTGTGTTCATTTAATCCATAAATTTTATTGTGAGCCTATTACTATGCTAGGTACTTAAGGTACAACAGTGAATTTTAAAAAATCTCCTTCAAGAAAAAGTAATTACAGTAAGACATTAGGCAAGTTATCTAAATTCTGAAAGTCAATCTCCTAGCATATAAAATGGAAGTTATAAGAATACCCCATCTGGTGGATAAAAATAAAATAGTTTATTTCCTTGCCATAGTCAATGCTTTAAACCTATTACCTGTAATTTTATCATCATCATTATCTTAGTTACTATACCCACTGCTAGTACTACCACCACCACCATATCAACATGGGAACTTTATCTCAAACAGAATGAATATCAATTTTATAGAGATTCTAGAGGTAGTTAGCAGCTTTATAAACAGCTGGCCTAAGTAATTTGGAACAATACTTGTTTGGCACATGGCTGTAGTGGTCTAATGAGGAATGGTTTTACAAAAGATGCTTAACACAGTCCCATATCTAGAATCGAAAGAAAAAAACTACCATGAAGTAAACACATGAAAGTGTAAAAGCCACTGATAAAGTAAATATACAAAAAAATAATAATTTGAAAATAATAAAATCTTTTCAATATAACAAACCACCAAATTCCACAAATCAATAAGGAAGAAGAAAACACATGATATTCAAAAACATATGAAATTTAAGAAAATCACTGTAGTACTTCAATTAAATGACATTTGTCAAATAAACCAGAGTAACAGCTCATACAATATAAATCCTCAAAAAAGATAGAAATAATTATTGTGTTCACCCCGTATTGTCATAGCACAAAACTAATGATTAAAATTTATATAAAATGATTAAGAGCAATTTATGTATCTTAGAATAACGGATGTAAAGGAGAAATATTAACTTTTGCACCAAAGTACACGTTACACTATTTCTAAACTGCTTTCTGGATGACTAATTTTAAGGCCTATGTGATGTGATGTACATTCTTCAAGGTTATTAATAGTAGTCAATGCCAGTGAAAATATTTAAGAAGATGAATGATCAGTAGGGGAACTTTTAAGATCACAGTATTTTGAGGTTGATATAGAATTTGATGATAGAGTCTGTCATTAATGTTTCAAAAAAATATCGACTTTTAGAATTGAAACCCACTCACTCATTGTATGCTAGTTCATTCATTCAAGATGCTTTTTTCATGCCTTATACTATTCTAGTAGTAAGATCCAAAGGTAATCAAGACACATGTTGGTGGTCCTTTAAACAGGAATAGTAAAATGAGGGAGGCAAGTATGTGCATATGTAACTATCCAGCTAGCTATTTATTTTCCTGTGATACAAACACACACACATACACACACACACACACACACACTCACACACACACACACACACACACACACACACCTCTAATTATATGACAATTGTCATTATTAAAAATTGTGTGTTCTGTCACCATATCTGTGTGTCCTTTGACAGAACTACATCATTCACAGCAAGAAACAGATAAATCATCCACCCCAGCTGCCTGAATTTCAGTTCTAGATAGAGACCTGTTTATTCTTTCACATCTGCCTTAACTTCTCTATATCAGTGTCATCCTTTTCTACACATTGTATAGGGATCATATCCTGATTCCTTTATTTGCTTAGTTTGACTTAAGTTATTTTGGGTTCTATGACCTGGGTCTACTTTGCACATTTTTATTTCTTCCCACGAGAAAGTGGCCTTTCATCATACACTAAGCCTGGGGTTTTGAGCACATTGCACATAGATCCCAAGTATGCAAGGAAAAAGGAAGCAAAAAACGTAAAAGTCTAAGGAATTAGAGGAGAGAGTGAATTCACATATAGGAGTTCAGTTCTAAGGATGATACATGAAGTAAGAGTTGCTTAAGTAGAAAGCAAATTGGATTTGGACACATTGCATCTGCATAAACAATCTATACAGCCAATACTTCCTCCAGCATTGGTACAGATTTAAGAGAAAATTGTTTAAAAAAATAGCATTTATAATATTAAAAGTGATAACTATACAATAACTTTGTGCACAGATACACAATATTTTAAGTATACACATACATTTATCCATATATTTTCCTAATAAATTTAAAAGGTATTAATTCCTTGATAAACCTGCCCCTTATCAATGAAGCAGGTTAAGCCAAGAGTATTTATGTAGAAAAAACGTGGTGTGTTCAGGGACACTTTATACAGATATAGGGATATGAAAAGGAATAACTGCTTTTAAAATTCAATAAATATGCAGTCAGATTCATCTAAGTCTCCCATAACCAGGAAGCAATAAATGATAGAAACTTTTTTTAATTCTTTTAAAATTTTTTTTAAATTTTTATTGTTGGTTGTTCAAAACATTATATAGTTCTCGATATATCATATTTCACACTTTGATTCAAGTGGGATATGAAATCCCATTTTTACCCCAAATTTTTATTGTTGGTTATTCAAAACATTATATAGTTCTTGATATATCATATTTCACACTTTGATTCAAGTGGGATATGAACTCCCATTTTTACCCCATATACAGATTGCAGAATCACATCAGTTACACATCCATTGATTTTCATATTGCCATACTAGTGTCTGTTGTATTCTGCTGCCTTTCCTATCCTCTACTATCCCCCCTCCCCCCTCCCCTCCCCTCTTCTCACTCTATCCCCTCTACTGTAATTCATTTCTCCCTCTTATATTTTTTTCCCTTTCCCCTCACTTCCTCTTGTATGTAATTTTGTATACCCCTGAGGGTCTCCTTCCATTTCCATGCAATTTCCCTTCTCTCTCCCTTTCCCTCCCACCTCTCATCTCTGTTTAATATTAATCTTCTTCTCATGCTCTTTGTCCCTACTCTGTTCTTAGTTACTCTCCTTATATCAAAGAAGACATTTGGCATTTGTTTTTAAGGGATTGGCTAGCTTCACTTAGCATAATCTGCTCTAATGTTATCCATTTCCCTGCAAATTCTATGATTTTGTCATTTTTTAATGCAGAGTAATACTCCATTGTGTATAAATGCCACATTTTTTTATCCTTTCCTCTATTGAAGGGCATCTAGGTTGGTTCCACAGTCTTGCTATTGTGAATTGTGCTGCTATGAACATGGATGTAGCAGTGTCCATGTAGTATGCTCTTTTTAGGTCTTTAGGGAATAGACCGAGAAGGGGAATAGCTGGGTCAAATGGTGGTTCCATTCCCAGCTTTCCAAGAAATCTCCATACTGCTTTCCAAATTGGCCGCACCAATTTGCAGTCCCACCAGCAATGTACAAGTGAACCCTTTTCCCCACATCCTCGTCAGCACTTGTTGTTGTTTGACTTCCTAATGGCTGCCAATCTTACTGGAGTGAGATGGTATCTTAGGGTGGTTTTGATTTGCATTTCAATGATAGAAACTTGAGTAGTTAAATGCAAGTTATCAGAAGTGAGCTTTCTTGGGGAATGCATTTGAATTTTGCCACATGTTGGGGATGCAAATCAAGTCAAGATGGTGCCTGGCACTTTGCCAGGAGGAGTGGTTTGTGAAGTAATGCCAGCCAGCCATTAAGATGATGAGGATTCCTTAATGACTGACTGCTGTATCTAGATGATGTTAATTAAGTTAAGCTGTGTGTAATTAGTTAAGTATAAATACCTCTGCTTTCTGGCAGAGAAGCGGCTCCTGCTACCTGGGGTGCCTGCTACTTTGAGTTCTTGCTCAGTTCCTGCTGAGTTTACTCGCAATAAAGTAGTTCCTGCTTCAACCTTCAAGTTGCTTGTCACCTCTAGGTTATTTAGCCTAGCTGGACTACTTCAGCCACATGGCTCTGGGAGAATTAAGATAAGTTGTTTGACCTCCCAAGTATCTGTTTACTATAATGTAAGTTGTTTTTTAGGAGAAAATAGAGAAATGTATGTGCACTTTTTATTCTTGACGTTCATTAAGCTTAGTCTTTTAACAATGTTAGCACTGCAATAAAACTATACATTTATCAGAGCAACAACAAAGAAATGTTCACAAGTAAATTATTATTTAAGATAATTTTTTTTAAATTTTCCATTTTATAAAAATAATATTAATGTGCAAGTTTACCTGTTCTTTCTTAAGTCAAGTCATATTTACTGTCAGGGAATATAGGACTTTATTATTATAGAGATGTCATTTGTACTTTAATCTCTTTTACTCACTCAAAAACAGCTTTTATTATCTCTAATATTTATCTTTTTATCTATCATACACACACACACACACACACACACACATACACACACACATACACAGTGTGTTTCCCAGTACCTTTTACAATTTTATAGGTGAGAGAAGCAACTGAAATTCCTCATGTCACATACATGTTCTTTCTATTGTGCAGAAAATGCGTTATTTCTATTGGTCGATACTGGAAATGTCAGATTATAACAAAGCAACTGTAAACACAAAAAACTAATTTGCCTTTGCTAATAGTCCTATATTCTGCATATGTGGCTTCTCTTAGAGAATACATGGCAAATAAAGAGCTGGAGTTGGAAATATAGTAGGTGGAAAATGGCCATATGAAATCAACATGGTCCTACCCAGCTTACATTTTGCAAATAGAAATACTAATGATTTTTCAAAACTTTAAGGTCATAGATTTTATATAAAATATAATATTTGTGAATATAAGATTCTTTTGAAAATACTATGACATGTCTAAAGTATATGCCAGGGTCAGGGGGGAAGAGAAGCAAACAAAGCACCTTTGTGTGAAAAATATATGTCCATGTTATTTCTTTTTTTTTTTTTTTAAAGAGAGAGTGAGAGAGAGAGAGAGAGAGAATTTTAATATTTATTTTTCAGCCATCGGCGGACACAACATCTTTGTTTTGTATGTGGTGCTGAGGTTTGAACCCGGGCCGCACGCATGCCAGGCAAGCACGCTACCGCTTGAGCCACATCCCCAGCCCCTGTCCATGTTATTTCTACTGCAGGAAATAAAAAAAAAATGTTTCAATCAGGCAACTTCTAAAAGGTGAGCCCAAGGCCATCAGTGGAAGTAAAACAGCAGTGTCTCAAGGAGGTTGTTAATATACCCCTTAATAAACTACTTCTCAAAAGGAACATGGCTTTCTTAGTGTGGCAGAATAGAAGTATTAAACACAAACTCTTCCATGTGCATTAAATTCTCAAGCATATCACACAGTAGATGTGTTTTCTGAGTTTGTTTGGCAGTTCATATTCTTTTGGGCAGTTTGCTTCATGTCCTCACATAGCCCAGACTTGGTTGTTAAATTCTGGGGAGCATGCTGTGCTAGATAGATTTTAGAATTCTGAACTTTGCACTAATACAACTGAAAACATTCCCTGACTGATCTGTCTCCTTCTATACCTCATCATGGCCTCATGCTAATTCAGAGTTGGAGACAGAGGAATGTAAGAGATGAATAGTTATTGATATGAGAGTTGCTTGTTGCAATACATATTTTTATACATCATCTTTTCTTCCCATCTAACAGCACATTGCCAAACTTTTAAAGATCAAATAGTTTTTATTACAAATGAGAACCCTTGACAGATAGGAAATTACTGGTTTCAGTCAACAGCTTCTCTTGCCTTTTAGGACAGTTAAGTTTACGGAGTTCTATATTATTCACATATCAATGATATTCATACATTTGAATAGTTCTAAAAACCAAATTGCACTATTAACTCTTCTTGTAATTGTTTTATACTAGTATATAACCATGATAGATCAGCTCTTGACATTTAGTAAAACTAAAGAAAAATTTCTAGAACAAAACATACACAGAAGTTAATTTCTATATGAAGTTTCCATAGGACTTTGCCTACTTTTCAACATTGTTTTATTTGTTTATGATTCAACAATATATGCTATTTATATTGAAATTGGTAGAGTATATTATAACTGAACATACACACCATGTAAAACAAACTACTCTTTTCAGTTCCCCCTGAATAAGAATTGCATTATTTCAGTACTGGAAAGTTCCTATTATCTATATGGTGTTGAAAATCAGTTACAGTGAATATTAAAATTTTCACACTGTTAATTTCCACTTCACTATTCATGATTATCTTTAATCATATGTCACAATTTCTAGTGGGTTCTAAGTTGTGTGCTTGGAATAGTGTCTCAGATTGAAAGATACAGATCCTATACTCAATATATGGAATACACTGTATGAATTTTGAATTTTTAATCTTAGAGGAATATTATCCTTGTCATTTATTTGAGAACTTTTTCTGAAAAAAATGAGGCATTTTTTTTTATCAAGAAAACAATACAAACCCTTACAGGTTCCTGCTGAATCATGCTGTGACCACTACAGATTGGGCTCAATTTTTTTAGCACAAGGTTAATTTTTCTTTAAGCATAAAAAGTGATAAGAGGATGCTCATTAATCCTGAGAAGAATTCAAAAATTGTTATTTCAAAAGCTGATAAGCATGTTACAAGAAAATTGAATTTTAAACCAATATCTCTCATGGTTTGACTAATGTTGATCTATTGTAATTCATCCACCAAACTAATATGATAATGGAGAAGAAAAGTGTTTTATCCATAAATTCAGAAGAACAGTAAAAAAGAATACTTGGTAACATTAAACATCCATTGAGGATTAAAAAAAAACTCAATAATTTAAGATAAAAGGAAACTTTCTGAAGCTGATCATGTCCCACTCCACACAAAAGCATCACAATGATGCCTAATGGTGAAATATTGAATGCTCTCATCAAAAGATCAGAAACAAGACAAGGTTAGACATTTCATGATATTTTTGTCAATACTGTGCTACAGACACTATTCATTGCAATATACAAAACAAACAAATAAAAAAAGTCATCAAGATTAAAAAACAGAATGAAGCAACATGGTATATAAAATGAAATTTTAAAATCCATGAATTAATTTCAACTAATAAATAAATTTAGCAAAGCAGCTGGAAACAAATTATATATAAGAATTATATTTCCGCAGTCTGGCTGGGCACAAATAACTGAGCCGCCATGAAGCACTTGTAGGTTCAAAACAGCAACTCTTTATTGCCAAACTCCACCAGCACTCCACACATGCTTCCGGGAACCCTCTCACATTCCATTGGGCTTTGTATGCGCTCTCTCCAAACCTGCCAGAACTCAACAGGAACTCCAAAGTAGCAGGCAAGGAGGCAGCATGAGTCGCCCTAATGCTGGATAGCAAAGGTCTATATACAATTGAATACACAGTTTAACATAACCATCATCATCTCAATGGCTCCCTGGCATCACCTCTCAACCACTCCCTTCTGGCAAAATGCCATGTCATCCAGACTTGGCTGTGGCCCTCAACATTATATTGCATATCTAAATACTAGTAATAAGCGTTTGAGAAGGTAAACTTCAAAAAATTTGTAATATAATTTAAGAACACATTATAATTAAAATAAAATTTACAAAAGATTTTTATTTAATGTGCAGAATAGAAATAAAATTATCGGAGAGATTATATTTGCTTGCTTGTAGGCATATGTTTGTAATATATAAAACATTTTTAGAATGCATATATAAAGATTTCACAACTTAATAATGTAAAAATTGCCAAGTGGGCAAATTTAAAAAATTTTACATTTTGACTTTTAAATGGAAGATAAAGGAGAATAAGCACACAACAAGTATGCAGCAATTTTACCATCATTCAAGAATGTAAGTTAAATTTTATGAGAATACTTTTCTTCTAGTAGAAAACTTAAAATGAAAAAGGTTAACTATTGTAAGTATTATTGATGGTATACAAGGACCAGCAATCTCAAATATTGCTGATAGGATAAAATCGCTTATTTCAAAAGTATATCAATTTCTTACAAAGTTAAAACCTACTTATGCAGCAGTTTTTTTCATGAAGATTATCACTGTCAAATGAAAAGGGATGTCCACATAGAGACTACCACCAGAATGCAGATAGCAGATTTGTTTATAAGAGCCTCAAACTGGACAATGCCCCAAAACCCATCAATATATCAATAGTACATGTGATACAACAATCATGGTCTATTCATCCTCAGCAATAAAATAAAATTCTAAATTATTAATGCAGGTAACAATTTGGATGAATCTCACAATGAAAAGAAATCAGACAAAAGAGTGAATATTGTGTGTTTATATCTATCTGGAACTCTAGAACAGTCAAACTCAACCTTTTTGGGAAAACCAAACACAAAAGTTGTTCCCTTCATTGAGAAATTGATTGGGCAAAGTTATGACAAAATTTCCTGACTGATTTAAATGAGATGTATGCCTTTGTCAAAATTCATTGATTGTGAGCCGAAAGTTTTTAATTTTACTTATTGGAAAAGAGATCTAAAAATATCTGTAAGATAACATTGAAAATACCTTTATATTTGTTTTTCACAAACAAATTATACATGTATATATGATATATGATATATAGAGATATATGACTTGTAAATTATGAAATTACCTGTTTTGTGCCCTAGTCTACCTAGAGAAAATGAATAGATTGAGAAAAAGGGTTCCTAGTTTCTTGGTGTTAGGGAAAATTTTTCTAAAGATACAATGAGGAAAGCAAAAAAAAAATGTATTCTGTCATCTTGGATTGGAAATGGGTGAACCACTAAGAACAAGAGGTTTTTGTGTGGTTGAAAGAATTCAGAAAGAGGGAGAAAGCTCTCAGATTTGCCTTCCAGGAGAGCCTAGAAGCAATGTCACATCAGTAACATTGAATATACCTAAGATTCAGATTTCCATTTCTAGATAATAACCTGCACTGAAAGTAGCCAGAAGTCCTTAGAAGAAATACTGATTCCAGCTTTGAGTCACAAAAAGTAGAAAATGAGGCTAAACATCTTGTTCCAGAAAGTAAAACAGTGAAAGAATGAAGGTTAACATGGCAGCAGAACACAGGCAGTAGTTCGTGGCAGCTCCCATGGACAATTATAGGGGAATCAATTATCAAAATAAATAGTGATATTGACTAATTATCACTCAATAATAATACATTTATAAATGAATAAAGGAAAAATTAATAGGAAGAAAAATGTTCTTTCTTGTAGTAAACCACCAAACACTAAACATTTGAAGGTTGAAGGTGTTGTAAAAACATCCACTGATGATCTGACTTTATAGTGAGAAGGGTATTTGACTGTCAAAGGGCCTTCCTACAAGTTATTTTTTGACAAAAAGAGGATATATGTAAATATACATTCAGAAACCCAAGTAGACATAACTGTAAATGTGAATACTAAAATTCAATAACAGAATAAACTTATTATATACCCCTGGATAGAACAGTGTGAGAAGGCCACATACTTTTATGATATTCCCCCCAAAAGGGTGCTACCTAAACCTAATCCAGAGGAAATGACTAGAAACTTAAATTAAGAAGTGACCTACAAAATAATTGACCTGTACCCCCCCATTACTGTACATGTTCTAAGGAACTATCCTGAGAAAAACAAATCAAACAGCTAAATATAAAAACAAATTTCAAATTCAGTTCATGACTAGTGAATGTAAAGAGATCATTTCTGTTTTTAAGAAACTCACACTGAATATTTAAGGTTAGAGTATGTGCATAATATCTTTAACTTACTTGCAAATGATTCAGAGTAATATACACATATATGAAATACAAATGCAGAAACAAATAAAACAAAACGAGGAAATATGAGCTAAACATCCATGAAAACTGTATGTAACCATTTCTGAAAGCTTCTGTAATTCTGAATTATATTAAATTCAAAATTTCAAATTATAAGCAAGGAAATATTAAAGACAAAATCTGTGACAGTGGCAAGATTATGAGATAAGTGAGAAACATGAAGATAGCTTGTAAGTTACAGAGACAGCTGGTTCTTAAATGTAGCATTTCACATCATTCATTTTACTATATTTCACAACTTCTCTAGGCATTTCCTACATTCTTTACATATTATGTTTCATATGACACAATAAGAAAATTTTGGCTTGTGAGAAATTCAGATAAAATAATTGCTTGATTCATCATTAGAACCTTCATGTAATCAGCTCTATTTGATTGTTTACCAGAGCTAAGGATCATTCTATAAACCTCTGTAGCATAAAATAAAAATATATGGATAATGGGTAAGTTATTTCAAACTAGAGGCTGACATTTCTTGCCAAATGCAGTGATGTCCTGAGTCCTGAAAAACTACTTCTCAATATTACAGGCATTAGTTGTCTTTTCTGGCACAATAATTAGTTTCCCCATAACATGATTTTCCATATCCAAACAGGAAGTATCTTTGTATTAGCATACATTTTTGTGCCTAGTGCCTCAGGTTTTCTGTTTGTTGATTTTTTTTTCATCAGTGGAGATCACTAGCATTTGCTGTTACTTTCATATTTTGTTACGGTTTGACTTCACTGAGCCACTTACAATAGTGAAGAAAAAAAGAAACCTTCAGCCCATAACTCACCTTGATGGACTGATAAATAACCACAAAGTTACTATTTTATATTATTTGAAATACTAGAGCAATGCAAAATTTTAAAAATTAATTTTTTAGTTGTGGATGGACACAATATCTTTGTTTCTTTTGATGTGGTGCTGAGGGTCGAACCCAGGGTCTCACTCCAGGTTAAGCACTCCACCACTGAGCCACAGCAGAGGCCCTGTCAAATTGTTTTCATCTAGAAATAAATTTGGAATTAATCTACTTATATCAACATTTGAAAAAATTATTTGAAAATTGTTGTGTGAAATTATCTTGGACATTTCCTCTCTTTGTAGAAAATATTTTCAATGATCACCCATGATAAAACATCATAGCATGATAAAACATCATAGGTGTATGTGTCTGTCTTTCTTGAGATACTAACTTTCCATTTGTGCTGTAGTATTTATGGTAAACATTTTTCAGAGCTTAAATTTATTGACTGATGTAATCAAAATAAAAGTCATTTAATTTTTTTGCTGCTTAAGTATTCATTTGAGCAAAAGTGATCAGATACATATATTGTTCTAAATAATTTATCTAAATTGCAGAGAATAACAGTCTTAGAATTAATTTGATTTTTGCAAAAAGAAAAGTAAATTTTTCTGATGTGACTTTATTCCCTTTAAACAAAGAGCTCTGTGGAAAGGGTAAAAAAAAGGAAACCTTTCAAATTCTATATATAAGTAACACTACACAGAGCAATTGAAAGTGTTTGTTTTTCTACATTGAACCCTATCATCATCAGGTTATTCTACCTGAATTAACACACCTCTTCATTTTAGGCCCCATATAGCTAAATGCAAGTTGAAAATTCCTTATTACTAGTAAGTAGCAATTTTCATCAAATCAGTCTTAAGAAAAATAACACAACTATTAACAAATGTAAAATATAGGGTGTTGAAAGTTTATTTCAAGTGTCCCATAAAATATTCCAAATTTGAAAAATGTAAACAACTATTTTAAAATAACTTTGCAGCTGATCATCACAAATATCTTCTGCTTTCTTATAAACTGATACCTCTATTCAAAGTAAGCTATCCAATTTAAATTTTAATTCAAATCTTATTTTTTGTTTGACATTATTTTAGGTCTGAATCCTGATAAATAAAAATAGACCAAGCTTTACCTTGGATTAAAAATATATATTGTTTTAACTTTCCTTTTTTAGAATTAATGAATAGAATCAATAGCTATAGTCTTCATAATTATCTCATTAATGTCTTACTGAAATTATGTCTAATTTGAAAATTGCCTCAAGAATTTTTTTCATCTCATCACAACTAATGATCGTATGATACTGCAGAACACAAGCATCTCAAATTCCAGTTAATTTAACACTAGTGTAATGAGGTCAGTGAACATACTCAGAATTTATACTTACACTGAAACTGTAATTAAATTCCAGCAGGTATATGTTGCTTAGTACCTACTCATGCACCAAATCCTTCCTTTACCTTCCTTCTACTTCTTTTATATATGCATAGGGTACTATATATATATATATATATATATATATATATATATATATATATATATATATATTTCACTGTATTGCTCCAAATGGCTGTAATTATATAAAATAATAAAGTAAACACCTTTTTCATTGAAGTGATAAAGCCAAGTTTGAAGGAAAAAAACCAAATTGGGAAAGAGTCAAAATCTTATTTTAAGTTGACCCAGAAACTATGTATTAGGAGTTTCTCAGAGTAAATGCATCATTTTTTCTTAGAATAAAAACATCATAAAAGTTATATAAAAGGAAGGCATGAAATCACTTCAATTATCATAAAATACTAGAAAAAAATAGTGAATAAGAAACAACAGAATTTAGGCAAATATAGCATGATATTTATTTTTTTGTTGACTCTGCCCCTGACATACGTGGTTGTCAAGTTTGCAGGCACCACTATCATTTTTATTGCTTTTCCTATTAAAATGACCTGTAGTCACTCTGAGTGTTCTTACCACTAACCTCTAAATACCAGAGGTTTATTGATGTATACTCTTAATGTGTTCTGAGACAGACCAATGTCCTATCCCGTAGTACAAAGGACATATTTTTATCTTTATTTATTTTTATGTGGTGCTGAGGATTGAACCCAGTGCCTCACATGTGTGAGGGCACTCTACCAATGAGCTACAGCCCCAGCCCACAAAGGACATATTTTATTTAAAAAAATGGTTTACATTTGAAGACTTATAAGACATTAATAGATGTGAAGTCAGAATTGTAGGTCTTCATTATAATTTTTAGTTAAATAGAAAAGTATCAAAAAAAAAAAGAATAGCACATCAGAGTGAATAAGAGCAAGATTACTTTGCAAGGCTTCTATATGCTAAATTGGGGTTTTCATTTCAAAGAAATCCCGTAGTTTATTCCAAACTAGTAGTAATATTAATAATTCATGTTTACATACCACTTTATATTGATATTTTATTGTAATCATGAGAAATAAATGCATTAAAACTTTATTAAGCAATTTTACCCTCTGAGGTGTTTAAGTGACAACTTGATTGAATTAAATACCCAGAAAACTGGGAAATATAAAAATAAAAGAATTTTCTTTCTCTCTCTCCTGAAGATGGGACTCATTTTTGCTTTCCTTTCCTTCAACATATAAATCCAGGCTCTCCAACCTTTTGACTCCAGGATTTATAACAACAGACCCTTAAATTCTCAGGCCTTTAGCCTAAGATTGAAAATACATTGTCAGCTCCCTTGGTTGTAATCCTTACAGGTTTGGACTAAGACATTCTACCAGCATCTTGAGTTTCCAACTTACAGACATTCTATTGTGAAACTTTTCATTTTACACAATTACAACAGCCAATTTCTCCTATTACATTTCTTCTATTTATTATCTATCTACCTACCTACCTACCTAGCTACCTATCCATCCATTTCATTGTTTCTGTCTCTCTGGAGAACCCTGGCTAATAACACTCTAAGAAAGTAGAATCTAAGACATTTTAAATAATTTGTCCCAGTTCACAGTTCTAGGGGGTGATGGTTCTGGGACTCAAAACTATCCCAAGCCAAACAATATTTGTAGGCTTGACTGGCATCCTTATTGCTCCTGAATGCTATGTTACGGTAAAGACTTTAACAACCGTTCAGTGATAGTCAATCAGTTTGCCTTAAATATGTGGAAAGCTGTTGCTTCTCTGTATAAGTCAGGCTAAATTTCTCATTTCTGACTTGAACAAATTTGATTCACAAATATCCATGTCTATAAGGAGTTGGAATATGTATCAAAGGGTTATAATATGTTTCCATTGTCTATAAATTGTGTGATTTTCTCATTTTTCAAAATTTCTATTTTTTCTAAAACTAAAATTTCTGAGTAAGCAGAAAATAAATGAAATAATGATTTGCTTTTAGAGTCTTAAGTCTTATTGTTTTAATTTTCCCTCTGCAGAATATGACCAAAACATTTTAACAAAAGGAATTCATATTTCAGTTATAGTAGCAAATAGGAAACTGGTTGGAACCCCCACAATAGCACTAATTTTGCTTGGCAAAACACCCTTCTAGCCATGCTATATTCCTGTTACATTTTGGAAAAAAAAAAAAAAGCCTAGTGTAAAATGATGCTGTTTGACTTTTAGAACTAGACAGATTCTATAATGATGCTGATTGACATGAAAGAATCAGATTGCTTTGTCAGTTTGAGACATCTTGGTGTCAGAAACATGAATGGCTCACTAGTGACAAGTGACAAAACCTCCTACTTAGATTGTAACATGGAAAACATGCAGTTAATAATTTGAGAAACACTTATTAGGACCCCCTGTGTGTCAGCTACTACTTTAAATGAAGGATTCTGCTTATTTTGCTAATCTAAGAGGTCTATAGACAGGATTGTTGTTATTGTTATTTAAATGATTCAAAATATCTAAAGGCAGGCATGGTGACCTACAGTAATCCCAGTAGTTGGGAGCTGAGGAAGGAGTATTCTGAGTTCAAAGTCAGCCTCAGAAATAGTGAGGTGCTAAGGCAATTCACTGAGACCTTGTCTCTAAATAAAATACAAACTAGTGCTGGGGATGTGGCTCAATGGTCGAGTGCCTCTGAGTTCAATCCCTGGTACCTACCAAAAAAAAAAATCTATAAACGAGTTAAATATAATTTTGTCAATAAAAAAGTTTAAAATATATTAAATATCCTACCATAAATATGGGGGGATTAAATTGAAATATTTAAAGAATAAAAATGATCAATAAAAGTGGGTAAATATCAATGATATCAGTTAATATGAAATGGAAACAATTGAATAAAGTACCAAGAGAGGCACAATAAAAAGTTATACCTGTTACACTCTAACCCTGCCTGTATATCTACTATTTCTCATTGTATCTTTGAGGACTATTCCATTAATTTATCATGATATTCTAAAATATAGGAGCACAAGTACCTTTGGTATACATGACAGCACACATTTACCGAGTAGTATTAGGCAATGTTCTAAATAACTAATTATTTGTCTACTTAATTTTATTCCTGAAGTTATTGTTTTGAAGTTCACAATAAATGTGTGCATATGCCTGGGTATGTGTAGGAATGTGAATGTGTGTGTTGCATGTTTTGAAATAAAGATAAAATATGCCCATCTATTATGAATAATTCATTCAATGTTTAATTTATTGTGCATAAAATCCATTGACTAAGATGTATTAAAATTATATCTTAAATGGGAAAACTTAAAAAATATTTTTTCTAAACTAAAGGCAGCATCAAAGATGTTTTAATATTTCCAAACACTGAAACATTAAATAGTTAACACTTTAATTTTTTTACTACAAAACAAATTTTAATAACATTATTTGAAATTCCATTTTTGCAAATAACTGTTTCCTGCAAGATGTATAGCTATATGATAAATGATTTTCTTGCAACTTTTATTTGTAGTACTACTTGTGGGAGCTGAAATCTTTTAATCAAAGACATACACATATAGAACATTAAGGAGAGCACTTAAGGCATTTTAAAGTGAACAGAAAAAAAATAAAACTCAAAAAATTAAAAAAAAATTACTCTAAGAGAAATGATTACTATCATATGCTCATCTGCCAAAGAGTGGAGCTGAAAACAAATACTATCTACATACTCTTAATTTGTGAACAACAACTTAAGTATTAGAATTGATAGATTATAACTGACATTGAAGGTTTAACCACAATAAGCTAAATAACTAAGTCCCCAAGAAAATCAGAATGCTATAGGCCTCTCAGCAAGGAGCTCTTTCCATTAGAAAAACAGACCTCATTATCTTGAAGAAAATGGTCTAAAGTTTCAAAAATGTAATTCTCTCCATTTCTGTTTGTATAAAAATAATAGGCATTTTTTAAATTGTAAAGACAATGGTAAAAATGCTCTGACTCCTATCAATATTTATAAATTTAATGATCTGTCTTTGTGATATTTTGTATTTAGAAATGCTGACTAAGAACCAAAAGGATTTAAACTTGACAGTTTCTTACTTGTATGAAATACTTTTTGTCATAATTCCCTAAATAGCCAACTAAAATCATCACAGTAAAAACATAAAAATAATAGAAAAATACAAACCAACTCATTAACCACAACACCACTAAATGATACTTTTAAACCCAAATGTGAGCATTGCTTTCATTAGTCAAAGTTGCACTTAATGTGTACTAGGTGCCAAGGCTGTAGATATATTAGGTGATGCCACTTAAACTATTGTTTTAGAGAATTTTTCCTGAGTTGGGAGAGAGAGAGAGAGACTGATAGAATTGTTTTTTAAAGCACTATCTACCAAGATTTGTCTGGTTAACAATGCTTTGATACCAAAACATATCTACTCAGAGGAAAGTGAAAAGACTGTTGACCACGCCCTCCCCTTTTTTTAAAGGTTTTATTTCTCAAGTTCTGTAGCATGTACCATCTGTAATAGATTTTGTCTGGTGCGAGGTAAATGCTGATGACTGACATCTTCAAAGTCTCTTAGTAATAAAAATTCCAGGAATCTATTTTTGAAATAAACCTGAAGAAATTATTGTGTAATGCTGTTTTGAGAACCACTAGTCAAGGTATTACTGAAGTTTAAAGATATGTTATTGAAATAAAAGAGGAGATAGAAGGACATCAAATCAGGTTTCTGAGGTAGCAAGTGAAGCAATTGACAAAATATCTAAGACCATTGGTTGCAGTGAGATTTAAGACATGAGTAGTCATTTATACCATTGATTCACCCAGAAACCAGTAATAAGAGTTTAGGTAAGTTGACTGGTGTGTAGTCTGAATGTTCATTGAACGTGCCAATTAAGCTCCTGGGTTCCACAAGTGTGTGGGAGTCTCTATCCTCTTATAGCCTAAGTTTCCCATAAACCCCTCTAGATACTCACAGAAAATATGTGGAGAGCTCCCTACCCTGGCAAAGTCTCCTTCATAGTACATAATTTGGGAGCAAGAAAAGAAGATGCTATAGGAGGGGTAAGAAATCCCACTGGAACCTATCTCTTATATCTCCACAACAGATCCACCGATTGATCTATGGGATCCAGAAAAATACAGAATATAACCCATAATGCATTGTGAAAAATAAATTATAACTAGAAAAAGATCGGACAATGGAACCTCTCCTTTTAGGAAAAGAGCAGATATAAACATTGTTTTATACTGAGTGGTAACGGTAAGCATGTGCAGCATGGCTGGAAGGGAGGGTCACTAGGGGCTTGCCCTTAGGGATTATATCTTGACACCCTGGCTCCCTTCTATTTCTGTTTCCTGGTTACCACAAGAGGTCCAGTATTTCTCTCCCATGCCCTTCTGCCATGATGTTAGGCCTCCGTCCCAGAGCAATGGTGTTGGCAGATCACAGACTGAGATCTCTAAAACCATGAGACCAAATAAACTTCTCTTCCTTTTATAACTAATATAACTTGCCATGTTCCAACATGTGTACAACCAAGCTACCAAATTTCCAGCAATAAGCAAGCTCCAATAGTTTGACTCATGCAACACAAGAAGAAAACTGGAGTTAACCTTGGACCAGACTTTGAGGATAACAAACAAACAAATGTAAAAAGAAAAATCTTTGGATGAATAATACACTACCTTTAGCATCAGGTGTCATCACTTTCCATGACTAAGGTAGATTGAGGCCAATGAGGCCCTGAAATTCACCACAGGAACAAAAAAAAAAAATCTAGGACTTGAGTGTAGCTCAATGGTAATGGAAAATTATGTGCTTGCTTGGCATGAGCAAGGGCCTAGGTGAAATTCTCAGCCAAGAAAAAAAAAAAAGAAAAAGAAAGAAGGAAGGAATGAAGGGAGGAAACAAGAGAAAGAAACCTCCAACCCAGCCAAATGCCTAAAAATATTAACTTATCCCTCATGAAGAGGTAGTGGAAGAATCACTATGACCATTAGAAAACAGATCACCTCTAACTCTCCTATCATATACAATGTCTGATTGTTAAGAAAAAGGTACAAAACAAATTGAAATTTAAAAAAAATAAGCATACTGTAAATAAAAAAGCAATTATCAGATTCAAACTCAAGAAGACAAAAATGTTGTAACTATATGACAATAATACACATTCCAAGGCATATCATACTCCAAATTCTAGAAACAATTATAAATAGGAAATTTAAAATGCAAACAGAAAAAGTAGAGTTGTTTCATACAAAGAAACACAGAATAAAAAATAAGAAAGTTGTTTTTTTCAGAAACCATACAAGCCAAAAGACAATAAACAGGTTGATATTTTAAAATGCTTAAAGAAATTAAGGAGAAAGAGATCCTTATTTATGGATCAGAAGACTTAACATTATGACAATAATACTTCCCAAATTTATCCACAAATTCAGTGCAATTCTTCTCAAAATATTAGCTAAATTTACTGTGAAAATTGACAAATAAGTCCTAAAATTCACATATAAATGCATTATCTCAGAATAGCCAGAAAAAAAAAAAAGCTGAAGACATATACTTAATGATTTCAAAACTCTAGCTAAAGCAAAAACTATAGTAAGTGACATTACGTTTTATGGTCATAAGAATATCAGCCAATGGAATGGAATTGAAAAGTCCAGAAATAAACTCTCATACATGTGGGAAACTGACTTTACACTAACTATAACAAGACAGGCTTTGGGAAAGAATAGTTTTCAACAAATGATGCTGGAATTACTGAATATCCAAATGTAAAAGAATGGAGTTGTACTCCTATTTCATACTATTAAAATATTAACTCAACCTGAATCAAAATTTGAGTTTAGGACCTCACACTATAAACCTCTTACAAGAGAATATGAGTGTATATCTTTGTGGGTTTGGATTAAACAATAGTTTCTTAGATAAATATTAAATGATAAGCAATCAAAAAATAATAATAAGATGGATGTAATCTAATTACAAACTTTGCTGAAAGGATACTTGGCTTCTTGCTTTTGTTCTTCCCTTGTACAGCTCTAGAGCTGTTGTCAAAATGAAAAAGACGGTCTTTTTTTTCTTTTTTTGCTTTTATTTATTTATTTGTTTGTTTATTTATTTTCTGAACTAATTGTCTTCCTAAAGTGGTAAGGAACCTCCCAGAATGGGAGAAAATATCTGTACATCCACATATTCAGTACTTACAAAGAACTCGAAATTCAACAATAAAATAAAAACAACTCAATCCAACAAAATAGGCAAAGGGGTGCAAATAGAAATATGGTCAAGAAGCACCAGAAAATGTGATAACATTGTTAATCAGCAGAGGAACTCAAAAGGAAACCACAAGATACCACTTTACTCTTGTAACAGGACTCTTTTAAAAGGGGGGAATTTAAAGAGAGACCAAAATATGGTCCTGTCTGACTCCCATTTTTTTCTCTGATCTGTTCTTCTATGTGATTTTTCCATTTAGCCTCCACCCAGCAGCCATTTCATGCTGAGAATGGAAACTATCTCCCTTATCCAGCAGTAACAGTACCCTTGGCAACAGAAGGTTGCCAGCAAGAATCTGATAGGACCATGGAAAAAAACAAGACCTGCAACTAGATTGAAGCCTTACCAAAACTGTTAGGTATATGCACATCTCCTGGCTCCCTGCTTTTTTTCTTCCCGAGTGTAGATCTACAGCTGTTGTTAAAATGGAAAAGATTGTCTTTCTTTCTTTCTTTTATTTATTTTTTTATTGGTTGTTCAAAACATTACAAAGCTCTTGACATATCATATTTCATACATTAGATTCAAGTGGGCGTTTCTTTCTTTCTTTCTTTCTTGCTTTCTTTCTTTCCTTCCTTCCTTCCTTCATCCCTCCCTCTTTCTTTCTTTCTTTCTTTCTTTCTTTCTTTCTTTCTTTCTTTCTTTCTTTCTTTCTTCTTTCTTTCCTTCCTTCTTTCTTTCTTCTTTCTTTCCTTCCTTCCTTCCTCCCTCCCTCCCTCCCTCTTTCGTTTGTTCTTTCTTTCTCTCTCTCTCTTTCTCTCTTTCTTTCTTTCCTGAACTAACTGTCTTTCCAGTTAGGAAAAGCAAAGAATAAATTTCTTTCCTGCTTCACCACAGTTTCTCTTTATTATTTGGAATTGAGATCTGGCAGATGAACAGAACTGGTATCACTGAGTCAACCCTCTGGTCTGGGACCCTGATGACACTCCCACAATGACAGCTACAATAAAACTAAGAGAAAGAAAGGAAAACAAATGTTGACAAGGATGTGGAGAAATTGGAAATATCATTGCTGGTGGGACTATAAAATCAAGCAGCTACTTTGGAAAGCAGTGTAATTCCTTTATAAAATAAGCATAGAATTACCACATGAGAGAGCAATTCCACTCCTAGGTATATACCCAAAATGACTAAAAATAATGTTCATAATAAAAGTTACTGAAAACTTTACAGAAATTTACTAATAATAACTACAAAGTGAAAGTAACCCAAAATTTAATTAAATGAGTTATATACACACAATGAAATAATAGGCAATCACAAAAAGGAAATGAAATATGTGGTAACAGTATAAATGAACTTTGAGAACATGCTAATTGAAAGAGGCAGATTAAAAGGACATGTTCTATATAATTTTATTTATATGTAATGACCAGAAATGGCAAATCTATAGGTTCAGAGAGTAAATTAGAGGTTGTCAGCAGTGAGGGGAAGATCCTTCCAGAGAGACTGCTAAAGTGTATGGAATTTCTTTAAGGGGATAATAAATATCTTCAGTAATTAAGTAATTATGATGATTGCCAAATATTACAAGTATACTAAAAATACACTGAGTTACTTATTTTAATGATGAATTTTAAACTTTAATTGTGATCTTACTTAAATCTATAACCTAAGTTTCCATCTTACAAATTACAAATTTTACTCAACCTTAAAATGTATTGACCTATTAAAGGTTAAAGAGTAGACCAAAAATATTCTATAAAAACTAAAAACATGCTGAATTTGAAATTGTTATGAGAATATAAGAAAAGTTGATTTCAGAAGAAGAAATATTACTGTGCTTGAAATAACTATTAAAAAGTAAAATTGTAAATGATCTAGAAACATATTAAAAGACTAATATCTCTACTTCTCCAAATAGTTAAAACTATGTGAAGCAAGAAATGATGGAAATGAAAGGAGACATAAAAAATTTAAAAATATATTCTTATAAAGAGTCACATTGTTTTATCTTTAATAGAAACAACCTTTGTAGAAAAAGTGGGGAGAAAATCAGTAATGTATAAATGACCTGAAAACCCATATTACCCAACTTGACCTACTTATTTTTATAACACTTTATACATCTTCTCCAGTAGACAAGGAATATTTATGAACATACCTATATCTGAACCCATAAAAATAAAAACTTAAACATTCAAAAGAATACATGTAATTCAAAGAGTAGGTTTTAAGATCTTTATAAAAATAGAAATCAATATCAGAGAAAAAATATCTCAAAATATTTGTAAAACATACATGTCAAAATAACAGATGTCTGAAAGATGAAATCTCTAAAAAATGTATTTTTAACTGAATAGAAAAGAGGACACAGCATGTAAAATTTATGATGTGCATCTGAAATAGTAGATAGATGGAAATTTAATGTTCATATTAGTGAAGAAGAAAGATCTTACTTAAATTTGTAACCTAAGTTTCCATCTTAAAAGTTAAGAGAAAACAGACCAATATAAACTCAAAGGAAGCAGTAAAAAAAAAAAAAAAAAAAAAAAAAAAAAAACAATTATAAGCTAACAGCATCAGGCAATGAAATCAAACATAGAAAAATAATACAGAAAACTAGTCAACCAAGTGTTATTTCTTTCTTTAAAAAAATAATAAAATTGCTACAACTTCAGCCATACGAAGTAAGAATAAAACAAGGCACATCATTACAGATCCTGAAGACATCAAAATGATAACAGAATACTATAAATAAATAAATGCATACATTTAACAATTAACAGGAAATGGACCAACTTCTCTACCACCCCCCTTTTTCACTGCTAGGCCTCTTACTTGCTAGGCAAATGATTTACTATTGAGCTACACCCCCAGGCCCACTACACAAACCACTTCTGAATTGATAAAAGCTCCTAACACTCTATTTAGTCCTCTAAAAGAAAATAAATTTGTAATTACTGCTCATTAGTAAATAGAACATCAGTCCAAAGTGATTTCTAAGACAAATTCTACTAAACATTTGAGGAGGAAATATTATCAAAGTGAGACTGTTTCCAAAAAAGAAAAAAGAAAATCTTTCTAACTTATTGCACGAGTTCAGCATTATCTGAAAACAGAAGCCAAATAAAATCACTAGGAGAATGGTATATAACTGACCAATAACCTTTAGTATGAACCAATAATATTTAGCTGATTATTGGCAAAATACATCCAGTAATCATAGAAAGGCAATTATGTAATGGCCATGTGGGGTTTAGTCTAGGATTGTATGACTGTTTCAACAATCAAAAACCAATCAGTATAATCTGTTACACCAACAGTTTAAAGAAGTACATGATTATCCTATAGAAACAAAAAAAGTATTTGAAAAAATTTAACATTCATTGGTTCTATATCTTTGCATTTGATAGAAATCTAACAAACATAAATTGAATGAGTAAGTCAAACTGTTGTTACATTAAGATGTAAACAACAGGATTGATTAAAGATTTTATTTTAGTATTTTTTATTTACTATTTTCGAAATAAAGGCATTTGTGTATTTGAAGGCAGGTGTAACTGAGCTAGTTTGGATATTGGCAGCATGTGAAAACTCTTGCAGAATGGGAGAATTTAAGGGTGATAAAAAAATAAGAACATGTGTAGGACATATGCATGGGTATACACATACATTCATATTGTGAGAGGAAGAGGGGCAAGGAAAAATACATGAGAGCTTAATTTGAATAAATATGAAGAAAGAAAATGTACTAAATAAAGAGATAATATTTAAAAGAGTTTAAATATTTGAAAGTTTCCAACAATGCTTAGGAAGAAATCACATGATAAATAAGATGTGTTTCTAAAGTGGAGGTTTCCTTTGGAATTAGCCTGGGTTTGTTTTGAATCACAAACCCTCATCAAATTCTACAGTTTTATAACAATGGTCTATAGTTCAAAGAACAATATTGAAATGTTAAACAAGCTGATGTGGTACATTTCTATTAGTTAAAGAAGATTTAAATAATAGATACACATGTAATACCTTGATTTATATACAAAGTAATTTAGGGAAATTATTGTAGATCTATTTCACAACTAAAGGAAAAAAAATATTAATGGCATATTAGCTTTAGAACTGAGACAAAGCAGTATGTATTTTGAATTATATTTGCTGGAAAACAAAGAAAAATTTTATTTTTAAACCAATATTTCATATCTTAATACCAACCCAATGATGCATTCAGTAAAACTACTACTATAGTGAGAAGATTTTTGTGGTGTATTTATATATATATCTGTGGTGAAATTAATGTTGATAGTGAATTACATGGACTCCATGCCTATGTTATTAAATAATATATTTATTAATTGTAAAATAAACTGAACTTATGTCATAAAATTATATAAAAACACAGTATATAAAATATGCCTGTGTAGTATAAAATTCAGAAAACTACATTCATAATTAAGGAAATGAACATATAACAGTGATTGCTCATATGCATTATTAAATATACTCAGTAAATATTTTGTTTTTATAATCAATTAAAAAATGCTCTTTTCTACTTTGCCTGGTAACCCCCTTTGCCTGAATACAGGTGATGGATAACTTAACACCATCCTCACAATTCTAGCACAATTCTAGCACATTCCAGCTTAGCAACATACATAATGAGGGATAATTAAGATAATATTGAACTCTGCCTCCAAAATGACTCCTGGAGACTTTGTTATCTTGCTAATCAATGTAACAGCAAAGAAACAGAGGTTGTATAATGCCATATAACTGATCCAGGATTTTTTTTTTTTTTAGGTAGTTGTGATAAATCATTCTTCTCTTTCTAAAAAATTACCTTGTTAGCTTGTGGCTAAAATGGTCCTTGCGTTAATATCTCACATTCAATTCTGTAGCCTTTCTTGGGAAATTCATTTCATGGACTTCAGTTATGATTGAACAAAGGACTATTGATTCAGACCCCAAAGGCTTAAGGTAATAACTTTTCAGAGACCTTATAACTAATTGCAATGTCCCAATTCATTACTGTACACCACTCAACCTTTATAATAAAGATTTATTCATAGAACACAATGTTAGTCGTTTTTTCCAATAGCCAATGCTCAAAACATTCGATCTAGATCAATGTACTGTTGTATATCAATCTGAAGTTCTACTAATTGTGTTGATTCTCTCTCAAAACACTATCACATACTTACAGATACTGTCAGATATCTAATTCTTGCAAGATTGTATTCTAAATCAACAACTCAACAAAACACAGGCTTAGTGTGGCTTTATTTGGAACAGCTATATGTTAATTAGAAAAAAAAATCACAACATGAAGTGTTTAGACATAAGCATATGAGTAATATGTTTCCTTCACAAATCTGAGGGAATTCATTCCTCAAGACCTTTTAGATAAAACAAAATGTAAACAACAAAGAAATTTTTATCCTAAATCTTACTTAATTCTGAATTAATTTCAGTCATATAGTTTAAATTTGCAAACATTCCAAGTTCCTGTGATACTTTAATGTCACTGGGAAAAATACATCCAATTTTATTATTTATGTTTGGTTCAAATAACCTTTTTTAGCTTTCCAAATTTGTCAAAGTAGCAAACATCTAAAACTCAGTGCTTAAAAGAGCAGAGGCATATTTTTTGCTTATGTGACCTACCCATAAGGTCTTGCATAAAAGCCAAACCCCAAATTCTTCTCAAAAGCACAATTAGAGTATTTATAATAATCCCAACAAATTGTGCAGAAGATTATTATTTTCTCAATTTCCCCAATACATTTTCCATCATCTTACAAACTCCCTTGTTTTCATCTACCAGGCTATAACCATTTCTTCAGAATATGATTCAGGTTGTGAATAAAATGAAATGGACCTATTTACCACTCATCTGCCATTAATTCCCTGCCACTGGAGAGTGGCCATTTATAAAACTACAGTTTTCTAAATAATCAGCACTATTCTTCCTGGAGTTGCCAAAAGCAACCTTTGAATTCAAAGACCATCTAACAAAATCTTGCTTAGCTGTGAAAATAAGCCTGAGGATGCTCCACCAAGCACACAGCCAACTAGCTAAATCATTTACTATAATCCACAACAAAGAAGCTTTAAATAGAAAAGGAACTGGGTTGGAAACTTTTCCTCATGAGCAATAGTAGCAGCAAGGCAAGGACAAATAAATGAAAGAGGCAAAGCACACTTGTTCATAGGAGGAGAGCAGTGGGCACATTGTGATGTGTTACAATGTGCAGTTAGAGCTCCATTTCAATGTATGTGTATTGGAATATCGCCTGAATATACTGTTATTATCCAAAAACTACTTATGTGTTACTTCACTTGCAATAAGAATTATTGATATCATTGAAAGTGACAGTATAAATAGTATCTTATATTCTGAAATGCCTAAGCATGCAGCTTTCTCACTTGTGCAGGCTTTCTACAAAATTGATACAAAACTGATCTTCATAGTTGACAGGCTGCTTTAAAAAAGAAAAGGCATACTTCCATTTTCATCAATTGTAGGATATAACAATCACAATGTGCCCAGGAAGTGCAATGACTATTATGTGATTGGTAAAATAAAACCTTATTGGAAAAAAATAATAATAAATAATATAATAAATAAAGTCACCTTTGCTTTCAGAAGAGGGTTACTTTTAGAGAATAGAAGGAAAATAGGGACAAACCTTATTATGAAAGTAACTTAGAAGATCATGAAAATAGATACTTCTCCTCTTAGAAAAAAATATAAAACAATGACAAAGATATTAATTTGTATCCAAAAGCCAATGTTTAAATGCTTAAAAATCATAGGCTTTCCAACAAATAGATGTCAACTTCATATATGTTACTCCAATTCTCAAAGCATAGTTGTTTTTTTTTTTTTTTTTTTTTTTTGTACTAGGATTGACCCCAGGGGCATTTTACCACTGAGCCACATCCCTAGCACTTTTAAAAATATTTTATTAGAGACAGGTCTTGCTAAATTGCTTAGGACCTTGGTAAGTTGCTGAGGCTAGCTTTGAACTGGCTATCCTCCTGCCTCAGCCTCTCAAGCTGCTGGGATTACAGGTGATTACCACAGCTCCTAGTGTAAACTTAGGTTCTTTTTTTGTGATAAATGCAGTAATATATTTAGAAAAATTGAGTAAATATAAAGAATCCATAACATCATCTGATGGATAGTCAGTGGTATGTTTAATAAAGCTACATAACAGATTAACTAGGAATTAGTAAACCTTGATCCCCACTAGGACTTTAACTCAGTATTTTTGATTTTTTTCTTTATTTCAAAAGCTTTTCACTTTCATTAAGCAAAAACTATGAGGGAAACATAGATAATAACATTGATTCACTCAGTCTGTCTCTTTTCCTGGCCACTCCTTATGGGCTAAGCATAGGTAAATGTATACCAAGATTAATAAGGCAAACTTCTTTCTCCTCCAGGTACTACCTCATGGGGAAGTCAGAGAAGGAGACAAAGAAAGTGCCAGGAAGCTGTGTGATCACCTTCACAGAATACTTATGGAAACAGAGAAGAGAATAATTAAAGCCACCAACAAAAGCCATAGTTTGTTTGTTTGTTTGATCTATGCATGCTATGTGTACTAAATCTTGATGTGTGTGTGTATACCAAAAAAAAAAAAGGAAAGAGAAAAGAAAAGAAAAGAATACACATACATACACAGAGAAATGACAAATCTCTGTTCTGCACCTTAACAATTTTGGAGGGATTATGAGGTTTTGATCAAATATAAAGAGTCAATAAAGCAAGATGGGCACTTGCTAAGTGTTGGGGAGAAAGCAGTCTGAGATGAACGTGCCTATCCAATGCACTAAGGCTACATGAACCTCTGAATTCACTAGGCAGATGATTAGCCTTAGAGTTCCAGGTTACACTGAAATTTTGAAGTGGAAATATAAGAAAGAATGGTCTATTGTTCTATCATTTAGGTGTTCACACTGTTACCAGTGCAAGTGCAAGGGTCCCCTGGATACTGGGTCCAGGGTCAAGATTCTTTGTGTCCAAGGCAAAGACATGAGTCAGACATGAGGGGTTCACAGACAAGGAAGAGGTTTACTGAAAGTGAAAAGAAATATTATAAGAGAACAGAGTGAGACAAGCTGCAAAGTAGCTCAAGGTCCTGTCTAGTGGAGTCCTCTGTTTTTTGAAATTTGCTACTTCTTCCTCTACTCGCCTGGGTGCATCTGGGGTTAATTGACACCTTTATTGACCGCTGAATATGACATAATTTCTTCTCCACTGCCCATGAGAAAGGAAAAAAAATTCTTTCTTCCCCTGGAAAATGCACAGAGTTGGGGGAGCAAATCTCAATAGGAATGATCAGAGAACTAGCAATCAGTTAACTTTTGATCAGTCCCTTGAGCATGCCCAAGATCATGACGTTTCCCTTTAGGGCCTGGAACTCCTTTTGTGATCATCTAACTTCCTCCTTTTGACCACAGGGTGGCCCAATTTTCCCTCACAGGAAGAGTGACAGGCAGAGAGCAGAGTTTAGGTGGGGCTGAGGATCATAGGTGGTGGTCTGCCTCTTCTATCCCTTCAGCATATCTTATCTCCTAACAACAAGGTTATCAATGATTACAGCAAGACTTTAAATACAAGGAAAATAATAATGCTATGGCTCCTCTTTAAAAATTGCTAACAGTAGCATTTCCTTCAGACCACTGGCTTTTATCTCTTTCCAGAAGCAGACATTATGTAACTAAAACAGTTTCATCACAAAAGTATGCATTTAAGATAGGACATAGGTAAGGTGTTTACACTGTTATTTTTATTTGTTGTACCAGGGGTTGAAGCCAAGGATGCTTTATCACTGAGCTATATCCACAGCTCACTTGCTCTCTTTTATTAAAAATTATTTTAAATTTTGAGACTGTCTTGCTAAGTTGTACAGGCTGGCTTTGAACTTCTGAAACTCCTGCCTCAGCCACCATTTAGCTAGGATTAGAAGAATGACACATCATGTCAGGCTAGGTATTTGCATTACTGATGAACTTCCTATTCTATGAAGAATTTACAAGGTTTGACTTGTGAATATGTTCTGGATGAACTCTTGTTTAAAATCTAGCTTGTCACCTTTTTTTTTTTTTTTAGTCACTTAATCGGCTACAAATCAACAGCAAGTTATAGATTACATCATCTTAGATTCCAATTACTACTCATTCTCTAATCCAAAATGAACATGATTGTGATGCTTAGCAATTTTAATGATTAACCTGCAGGAAGGAAGGTGAATGATCCCTAGAAAGAATGTAAATTAGTAATAGATGTCTCCTGTAACATTCTGAGCGATTTAAGACATCATAATTATTTAATACTAGACCTTATTGAAATGAAGCCTGTGGCTTTGAAACATACACGGAAGATAAATAAATAAAAAGTTCCTTCTTTGAAGCATGTGATAATGTAATATCATTCTGAATAAACAAATCATGGGAAAATTATAAAATTGCACATTTCTAATTGCACATGTCATTGATAACAATCACATACTAGATAGATTGTTATCAATGACAATATCAATGACTGATATCACATACTAGATAGATATCAGTTAAGTGAAATTCAGTATGAAAACAATATTCTTTATATTCTTTTTTTTCTTACTTCATTGATCCTATCTCCCAACACAATCATTGCCTTTCCCTGTATACTTCAACTTCTTATTCTAGGTTCTTATTCACACTGTTATTTTTGGTCCCTGTCATAAAATAAATTAGTTTTATCTGTATTGGCCTTTTTCTTCACATGATTTTCAGATTTTTTTTTTAACCCTAAGCTGTAAACTTTATTAATCAAAAACAATGACTCTTCCATTGGGAATTTTGTATGCTTATCAAACTCTTAGGGAAGATATTTGAGACCTAGAATGCTTTGCCAGAATTAATCCCACAGGAACCTGTAGAGAGACAATTTTTTTAGGCATATATCCAAATATGCTAATGACACTGTTAAAAGGACTAGGACTATGCAAAATTAAATACAGGCATGCACTTATTTCTAAGACCAGAAACAATTTCCCAATAGCACATGGCTCTAATAATGCAATCTTCATTCCGGTTTGCAGTCATACTGCTTTTGGAATTTTATTTATTTTTAAAATTTCAAGTTTCACCAAATTGTAATACATATTAGATATTGTTTTTGACTTACAGAATACAAAGAAACACTGGTTTTCTGCTAGTATCAGACTGCATTTCTTAAACATCCCATGTCAATCCTTTGTCACTTCTTATCATCTGGGGTACTTAAATATGGAGTTTTTCAGGCCCCCTTGCTAATAGATTTTTTCTTTTCTGTGCATTATCATTTACTTGATTATCTCCTCCAGTGAATGACTTAAGGCACTGATTGGACAATGACTAGAACATGCAATCATGACTGTTATCCCCAGTGGCGACATCTCAAGTGCTGACTTCACTGTCACCACAGGATGCCAAATGTTGCTATTTCTTATGTAAAAGGACAGCCAAACATCAGTCCTGGACCAACAATGAGAAGACTTATATGTGCTATTTTAGTGTAAAAGTATAGTCCAAGTCCTGTGCAGAACAGAATTAAGTGAAAGAAGGAGGAAAAGAACCAGAGATAGTATATAAGTACTGACAAATACACAAGGAGTTTTGTTATAAATTAGAGAAAAGAGTCAATGTGTGTCATGTTCCCTGGGTTGAAGAGAGGATAATGAAAAATACTGCAATATAGTGATGATGATAGTGGGCATCCAAAGAGATTAAACTGATGATAAAAGATCCTTGTGCAGGTGACAGAAGAAGGAATCTAGTACTGTACTAGAATCTGGTTTGATCTTAAGTGTGTTCACATCTCACTAGTTTATATTAAATAAAGGCAAAGAATATGTTCACCCAGAGAGAATCAGGTTAGTTAATAGGTCAGTTTGAAAAGGTGGGATTATTTCTTCTTATTGCTTAAATTTGGGGGGGGGGGCAATATTGATTTTGATGTCTCTTTAGCTTACTTAGCAAAACTTTAAAAATAGAACAGATTAGCATAGAAAGAAATTCTGATTTTTTGTTTGCTTTTTTCTGCAGCCTGGAGAAATCATGGGATTGGCAAATATTTTGATTTAATCAATTTTGAGGTCTATTTTTTTGTATTATTAGGAAGATCATCTAAAATGTATACTTACAACTTGAAATTAAGTAATTACATTTAAATGCTTCATAAAAGTTTACTTTAAAATTAATTTTTGTATTTATTTAAATGTTTCACATGTAAGAAATTAAATAATTTACAGAAAGTATGAAGTAGTATCATGGGTGTACCTTACTCAGTAGTATTAAAAGAATAAATCAGGTTCCCGAGACAAAAGTATTAAGTATCTATCAACTCACAAAGAACAATTCAAATCTTTGAAAAACTGATATATTTACCAAAATGTTACAAATAAAACTTTATAAATAATGTCAATCATTTCTATTTTGCATTTTGAATGCTTTTTATATGTTTTCTCTTTGGTTATAGATATTATCTTGTATTGGTTTTTCTTTATCCCTAGTACTTTCATGAATGTGTTCTAAAACATCTTGCATGTGTTATCTTTCTTAAAATTCTGTATTTATTATAAAAAAAGAAATATAACTTAAAACAGGACCTAATATAATGTAACAAATTATGATAACATGATTCATATTTTATATTAAAATAAAAAGAGGAAAAATTTTGAAAATAATCTATTAGCAGAAGGCACCTCCATCCTCTAATTGCCCTTATAGAAACATTGAACCATTGTATAATTTATCATATGGAAAAATTACTTTCACAAATAATCTTAATTGGTTTTCCAAATAATTCAACAAACTCAATTTTAATATCAATTTTACAAAAAAATTAAATTCACTTCTCTCAGTCACAAAGTTAGATTTCTGACTCAGCTTTTGATTTTTTAATATCAGTGCTTTTTTGTTAATATTACTGATGATTAGATGTGATTCTTATCTGGATTGGAAAGTTTTAAAGCCCTTACATAAATTTTTGCGTTTTATTCTTATTTGTACCTTTAGCCACTATATCTACTTCTGTATTATAAAAATTACAGAAAACTCTGGAATAAAGAGAGAAAATTTAGATTTCAGATGGGCACATACTTCATATTTGATGATAAAACTACATCATGAATTTATATGCTCCAAAACCGAGAACCTTGCAATTAGACAATCTAGACTCAAATAATTTTAAATTATTTTTACACATGGTTGTACTTTAAGTGATAAAATATGTGCTCTTTTTTATTTTGAATTATTATTGTGAATAATACTATTTTCAGCAGATAATATATAGGCAAGAATTTTGTAATAGAAAACCAATGAAAGAAGAGAAAATGCCAGTTAAATGACAATTGCAAATGTTTTCCTATTTTTTGTTATTAAAGTAAAGTCTTTAATAGTGCTCTTTAAGTAATACTAAGTGACATGCCACCATTACTTTTGCCTGTATTTGTTTATAAATTCCAGTGTGTACAATAGCTTAGAAGTAATAAAATTTGGAAAATTTTTGAGTTTTAAAACAGTTATAAATGTGTGCATTAGTTATTAAAATATTTTATACATTGAATTGAGAAATTAAGTATAACTTTATTGAATTGACAAGTAATTTGCTGTGTTTCTGTCTTAACATTCATTATATAACAAAGTCCTTTAGCTCTTAACTAAAAGCAGTGTTAATAGCTTTTCATAGTTGACCAATCTTTCAAAAATATTTATTATGTTAACATTAATTACTATTTTTGAATTTTTAAAATTTTAATGTATTAAAACATTTTAAACCACCATACATGCATACAAATTTCCCTAAAACCTACTCAGTAAATATGTGAAATACAAAATAATTAAACTCAGAAAGTTAATCTTTGTATCAAACCAAAAATTTTTATAAAATAATCAGAAGTTGAATACAAACATTTTGTACCTGTGTGATACTGGTAATTGAACCTCCTTCTATGCTATATAATATTGAGCTATATACACCCCTAGAAATAAAAAAAAATAAAAAATCAGGTCAAGTTATTATTTTTCACTAAAAATGTTCACTTAAGATTCCACACACTTATTTCTTCTAAACTTATTCAAAATTTATATAAATATAGGATTCTCTAATTTACACTACTAAATTAATTCTAACTCAGAAAAACAATCTGATTATGATCTCAAGCACTACTGAGCATGTTTTTATTTAGTTGTATCTATGGAGGCATGGAGTAACTTTAATTGTTAAAATATGAAGAACCGATCTGATAGGTAAATGGATGGCATTAGAGAAGATAATGCTAAGTGAAGTTAGCTAATCCCAAAAAAACAAATGTCAAATGTTTTCTTTGATATAAGGAGACTGACTCATAATGGGATTGGGAGGGGGAGCATGGGAGGAATAGATGAATTCTAGATACCAAAGAGGGGAGGAAGTGACAGGGAGGAGGCAGGGCATTAGCAAGAATGGTGGAATGTGATGGTCATCATTATCCAAAGTACATGTATGAAGACATGAATTGGGTGTCAACCTACTTTATATTCTGAGATATGAAATTGCGGTACATATATGTAGTAAGAATTGTAATACAAAAAAAGTACATTTATAAAGACATGAATTAGTGTGAACATACTTTATATATAAAGATATGAAAAATTGTGCTCTATATGTGTAATAAGAATTGTAATGCACTCCACTGTCATGTATTTAAAAAATAAAATCAATTAAATAAAAAAATGAAGAATGTTTGTATCATTCACTAATATTTTTTCCAAATTATTAATGGAATAAATAATTTAACATCATATATACCTGAATAGCAGTTTCTGTTGCAATTTGTGAATTTTGTCACAGAGAAAAAAAAAAACGAACTTTATTATGGATATTTCTTGATTCTTGATTTCTTGATTCTTCGTATCAGTCAACATTTTTTACCTTCAATTCTAAATTCCAATATTCTTCCTTCTTCTTTATGATCCTCCTCCATAGAATCTGTGGGCTGTGTATCTCACTCAGGGAATTATAAACTGATCCAGAAGAAAACTATATATGGCATTATACACACACACACACACACACACACACACACACCACACACACTCTTTCCTACTCCAATTTCTAGTTTTATTTTCTGTACCTTCCAGTGCAATCAATGCCAACAATTGTCTAGCCTATTATCATAATCTCCATGTCTAGCATAGGGTCTGACTCTAAGGGGATGCTCTAAAAGTAATATAAAATTTACTTTTAATAAATCACGGCAAGGAAGAGAAAAAATACTTAGTACTACTTAAGCAAGAATTGACCAATCTCATGGGGAAAGGACTGGAAATGAAATTTTATTTTTCAAATATTTTGCAAATAAAATCATTGGTGAATGTGTTTGTATTTATGTAAAATCGATCAGTTAACTTGGGAAATACGTTCATCTTTAACCAAATCAGTATATTTAACAACTTATGATAGCATATCTCAAAATTTATATCTCTCTAATGTTTAAATGAAACCAGGTTTATGATATTTCCAATTAAATATGTAGTGACTTGTGCAAAAGTGGCTCTTTTGCACTAATTGTAATTAGAGAAAATTAACATAAAATATTTATAGGAACAAATATGATTTTTAAGTATGTCTTTTATAAAAATATTCTTCAAATTTCCTCTCACAAAGCCAATAAAAATAAGTGCAGCTTATGCTTGTTGCGGGGGGGAATTGTTTTGTTAAAGCATAGAGATATTAATTCAGATTAGGAACAGCTTCATTTAGTAAATACTCAGATATAAAGATGCATGAGAAAAGCATTGTGAGAGCCAAAAAGAAATTATAAAAAGAAAAAAAGGGAAAATATTAAGATGTTACTATCTTCCAGTACATGTATTTTTTATGTCTTGCAGATGTGTACATTAATATATATATAGTCTTAATATTTTATTTTAAAAGGGTTATAAAATTTTTCTAGAAATGTAGAGGGGTTGTGTGTATGTGTGTGTTTGTGTGTGTGTGTGTGTGTGTGTGTGTGTGTGTGATGGCATTTTCTATACAGCAGGGTTGAAAGAGATTTTTAATTATATCTCTATGTTACCAAGGGCTTCCTAGATAATATGATATTACATCTCATGTAACAATTTGGAATAAATTGTTCTTAACATGTAGCATTTACAATAAAATAAGTAAATTATTCTTCTTTAAAATGAAGATATTTTTGTTCCTGTAAAAATGTTTCTATTAAAAATACATAAAGATTGGTTTCCTACTGATATTTAAAAAAATTAACAGTTACTTGCACATCTATTTTAAGATCAGAAGTAGACAGCACAGGAAGATTTTTCAGCAACTCCATGTTTCAGGGACTAATATAAAGTGACTCTTTAAAACAATGACTCTCTGAAACAATCATATATTTCCTCAGTTCCTTGTGTCTTCATACATCTTAAGTGATTTGTTAACATAAAGAATTCTTTTTTTCCCTTTGTCAATTTAGCTAGGGTTATGACTTTTACTTTCCTTTTCTAAGACATTATTAACTAACTCCAGATACCCAAACTGGTATAAGGAATTCCCCAAGGGAGAAGTATAGAAGTAGCAGCAACCTTAGAGAGCATCCAGTCCCACCTCTCATTTATTTGAGTAAGGTTCTGGCTGCAGCACATAACAAATGAAAAGCAAATGAGTAAATATATACAGAAATGAAACAGCCACACCAACCATAGCATAGCCTCTTGCCCCCAATTTCATGGGAAAAAGCTCCCTGATTTCATTTGGTGGCTGAGCTGCAATGCTACAGTGCTGTAGCACAGGGCAAACTGCTGCTCCCAAATTGCTCTCTGCCTTCCCCACTGCTGATGCCACAGAAAGATGGTGCGTATGAGTTTAGATTTGCTGTTTTACACTTTTGCTCAACTGTGCATTCCCTGTAATGAAGGATTTCTGCTATGGGGGAAGAATGTATTTTTAATGAGTCCTTTTTGATATTTAACTGAATTCTCAGCACATGATAAAATATGTAACATACCCAGATATCATGTATTTCAAAATAAATTTATTGGCATTCTATAATTCAGAAGATTTTGCTGTACTGTACATTTTAATATGACATCTTAGTTGGAATCGGTGACAAATATTAATCAATATGATTTGCTGGTCAAGAGATGTTGACAAGTGGTCAAGGTGGATTACTGACAAAGTCTAAGAAACTTTAAAGAGATTTATACAATGGTAGTGAAAATTTTTTATGATTTGCATCTTTAAATGCACCCAAAAACCTATATGCTAAAGTTTTAGTCTCTAGCCTGGGATGTTATTGGAAGTGGTAGAGCCTTTAGGGAAGAGGTTTAGGTGTGTAAAATTAGGTTATTGGGAGGGTGTCCTAGAAGGGGAAACTGGGAACCATGACTTTTTTTTTTTCAAACTCTCTTTCCTGGCCACCATAAAATGAGCAGCTTTGCTTCATCATGGGTTCCCCACCATGATGTTCTGCTTTGCCAGAAGTCAAAAGCAATGGAGTTTACTATGGATTGGACCCTCTGAAATTATGATCCAAAATAAATATTTCCATTTAAGTTGATTATTTTAGTTTGTTGTAGTGATGTCAAAACAGGTTTTGAAACTGATTTTGCCCAATTCACTAGCAGACCACCATTGAAATTACCAATAATTTATAAATTTAGGTATCCTTCATTAACACCATAAGGCAAGAACGATGTTCAAATTTTAAAAACAATAATACAATGATCATTTTCTCAGAGAAAAATGGATATAAGTTAAGGTGAGAGAATGATCCAATTAATATAGCAAACCATTTAACTACTTTACTTATCAATATTCAAGATAAAATACCAGATATTAACATTATCTATATTTCAAAGAAATGGACCAAATTTATTTACTCAAAAAATGCCATCCTACAAAATATATTTTCAAAAAACTAACAGATTACAACAGATCTAAAATGCCTTTCCCATAGTATTTAAGTTGATTATGTTTACAATACAGAATAAATTATTCATAAATAGAATATAAACTCAGAAAAGAAATAAGACAGCCAAAATATTTTAATGCAAAAAAGTAGTAAATAACAAAGCAGATACTACAGAAAAGTGAATTAATAATGTAGGACTAATTTAATACATCCTCTTATTAGTCAAAGGAAAAACGTGAATAATTGAAAATGAAGAATAGAAAGAAAAAAGCTGAACATTCACTAAGAAAACTCAATCAATTATTAATTGGAATTCTATAGGGAAAGGAGAACACAGAGGAGGGAGAACAATTGGCAAGGCACATGTATATTTATCCTTATAAAAAGTTATATGATTATGAAACTGCAAAGTTCAAATAAATCACTAATTAAAAAATTTGTTCATTTTCATTATTCTTTATAAAATAGATTTAAAAATAATTAATTTATATATTTATATATATATATATATATATATATATATATATATATATATATATACATGCATTTAGTTTAAAATAATGCATTCACCTTTTTTGAGACAATTAGATGTTTCATTAGCTGCTCAATAACTATATAAAAAACACTAAATTTTTTCATAAACATTTCATCTGAAAACTGTGCAATTTACATTGGATAGTAATAATTGAATAAATTTCAATGAAGACTTTAGGGAGAGAAAACATTAAATTTAAGTAAATTAACTTTAAGCCCAAAATTTGAATAAGGCACAAAGTTTTTCTTTATGGGAATTAGGGGAATGGATGATGCACAAAGGGATAAAACCAAAAATTTTTCCTATTCTTTGTCTGAGCATGTTCTTTATCAGTCCGTGATGCTGACTAATGATTTATGGTATTCAGATAAAAATTAAGGGCAGAAAAGGCAGAGACATAAACATTCATGAAAGCCCAACAAATTGTAAGTTCTATACAAAACATTAGCCAAAAATTTTAAATTATATATATAGTTTGAAAATTTTCTTTTCTATATTTTTATTAGTTCATTATAGTAATAAATAATAGTGGGATTCATTATGCTATATCCATATATGTGTGGAATATAATTTGTTCCTTTTTGTTCAACAGTACTTCCTCTTTTCCTTTCACCTCCCTCTCCCTGTTCCCTGTCCTCTTCTCTACTAGACTTCCCTCTATATAGTGTTTATATAATTGGTGCTTTATAGATATACATAAAGTTGGAAATCACTGTGGTATATTCATATATGTATGGAGAATAATTTGGTCAATTTTGTAATACCATTCCTCACTTTTCCAGTCCCTCCTCCCTCCCCAATCACCCCCTTACTGTATGCCACTGATCTTCCTTCTATTTTCATGGGATTCCTCCCCTCCTGTTATTTTGCTGTAGCTACTGCATGGAACAAATCATTCAGCCTTTAACTTTCTGAATCTGGCCTATTTAACTTAGCATGATGTTTCTCTCTTCTAACCATTCACCAGGAAATATCATAATTTCATTCTTCCATATGGCTGAGTAAAACTATATTTTGTATATATACTGTTATGGTTTAAACATGAGGTGCCCCCTAAAAGTTTATGTATGATAGCTTGCAGAAATATTCAGGTGTTAAATGCTTGGACTGTGAGAGTTGTAACTTAATTAGTGGATTAATCCACTAGTATGGAATAACTGGGTAGTTAACTGGGTGGGTGGAGTATAGCTGGAGGAGGTGAGCCATTGGGTACATGACTTTGGGGTTTATATTTTGTCTTCGGTGAGCAAACTCTCTCTGCTTCCTAGTTGTCATGTCCCAAGCTTCTTTCCTCCACCATGCCTTCTTGCCTTGATGTTTGCCTCACCTTGGGCCTAGAACTATGAAGTTGGCCAACTGTGGACTGCCCTTCTGAAACCATGAGCCAAAATAAACTTTTTCTTCTCAGTGTTGTGCTTGTTAGGCGCTTTGGTCACAGTGATGAAGAACCTGACCACACATAACATATTTTTTATCTTTTCATCCATTGATTAGAAAATACAAACAAATAATCCATAAATTTATTTAGCATTAATATTATTTATGAGCTATTTATATTTATTTATTAAGTTTAAAATAATATATTTGACTTTTTGAAAAAAATTAGTTTTAAAAATATTGTTAATATTTACATAAATATCTTAGACATCCAAATGGATAAACAATAGACTTTTTTATTCAACCTAAAAAATATAAAAGATAACCTGAAATAAATAATTCAAAAGTTAATAAATGTTTTTAATTAATGATGAACTGAACTTATTTCTAGATGTTTTACTATATCTAAATACATTCATTATATAAATATATTTATTTGTCTCAAATACCCTATAAATTAGTTTATACTATTATCTATTTTTCACAATTGAGGAAGGCAAGATACAGAGATGTTAAGTAACAGTTAATTCATAGAGCTAAATTTGTGAAGGATCTAGGAATCAGTCCCTCAGTTGTGTTGTAGAGTCCTTCCTTTACTAATACATGTAATACTTCTATGCATTTACTTAATTCAAAGTGAAGAGTACATTTTCTTTTTATATTTCACCTGTGTAAATGGTATGTGCAACAATGAGTGAAACCTAGAGTTGATTAGCAAACGTGTGTGTGTGTGTTTTGTAAAGTATTAAAAAAGAGTGATTTGGTGACATGGACTGATCTTTTAATGCCTTTAATCAAATAATTTCCATTCTACAATTCATACCACAGTAATAATCATAATGGATTTCTAAGATATTTACAGAGATGATTTTAATCACATTTATTAATGATATTGAAAAATTGAACATGGAATAATTGTCCCATAATAAGTTACTGCTTAAATAAATGATGGTATATTAATAAATTGGACAAGTACATGAAAATCAGTGTAATAATACATAATTCTAAAATGAGCCTTCAAAATTCCCAACCATTTTCTTCAGGAAAGTGAATAAACTATCAAGTCCATGATTATGTTAGGTTACATAGTTAAAGGAATTTTGCACCTGATACTAAGGTTACAAGTTAGTTAACTTTGAGCTGGTAAAATAGGAGATGATGCAAGTGGGTCTGATCTAAACATATGAGCCCTTTTAAGCAGAAAATTTCCCCAGCTGAACCTCTGGGGGAAGTCAGAAATGGAAAAGTAAGACTTCCGGTGCTACTGCTGGCTTTGAACATGGAAATGGCTGGGAAAAAAATGTTTACTATGACATATACCATGAAAGAATAACATTACCAAAATAAATATATGACTTAAACTAATCATTGCAAAAGCATTAAGGTTGCTTACCTAAGAGAAATAGAATTACAGTTATTTTTAAGTTGTATATTATTAAGATTGTATTTGTTGTGACAAATTTCAGTAATATATGAATATAAGAACATAGAATAAAATTCTCATGTAGCATAAGGATTCCTAACATTTCATACTATTCAGAATTAAGCAAATACATTTAAACATATATAAATATACAAGAAGAACTTAATAGGCCTCATATAATAGTACACTCCTGTAATCCCAGTGACTTAGGAGGCCAAGCAAGAGGTTCACATATTCAAGGTCAGCCTCAGCAACTTAGGGAGACCTTGTCTCAAATTAAAAATAAATAAATTAATTAAAAGACTGGGAATGTAATTCAGTGACAGAGTAACACTGGTTTTAATCCCTAGTAGTGGGAGACAGGAGACTTTATGAAAATAATTTGAAATATTCAAATTGATTATATCTGGATATTAGAATTAAAGATTTCTGTCTTCATCTTCGTAGGTGAATGTAGCTCCTTTTTATCTACAATGAATGACATTGTCTTCTAGTAATATCAAGAACTATAGGCACTTTGTTACTGTTCCCATGTATAGGTGGTCTCCAAACAGTGGGAATGGTTCTTTGTTTTATCCCTCAAAGGTTCTTCTTTTCTTCCTTTCACCTCTTGTACTTTCTTTCTCTCTCTCTCACACTCACATACACACACACACACACACACACACACACACACACACTTTCTCTGTCTCCCTTTCTTCCTCCTTCCTTCTTCCCTCTTTTATTCTTTCATTAAATCACTGTAGAAATTTCAGGTTGTTGAAATAGAAATAATAAATAATTTCTTCTTTGTACATAAATACATAAATATATATTCACTTATTTTAATATAAAACCTGCTGTATATTTTCTGTCTCTGAGTTTCTTCAACCTTGTACAATGTGATCCAGTTCCTTACAGTTGTAGTTCACTTACTAGACAGGAAAGTTTTATCATGGTGAACAGTAAGAAGGATACAGATAACCCATTCCAAAGGGAGAAACACATTCCAAAATTTGACATCCAGAGACTGGCATGCAGTAAAATATTCTTTTGCTTTGTATGGGATCTTGATTTTTACCCAATAACTGGATAGAACTATTTAACAAAAGAGCATCAATCATTATTTCTAATGTGATGTTTGTGCAGGTATTGTAATGTATGCTTTCTTAATGTAGACATGCAGCCTATCACTCAAAAGGATATGCTTGTGACATTTTAGTGTATAAGAGTAAGATTATGGAGCTATAATAAGTGTTTAAATATTAGGATATGTGTATTAGTCTTAGCACTCAAGAGATTAAGAATAAATAGGATGTCTGCCCATCTATCTATCAATCTACCTACCTACCTACCTACCTACCTGCCAAGAGAAAGAAAAAGAGAAAAAGCGATTTACTATAAGAATCTGGCTCATGCAATTATGGAGACTGAGAAATCAAAGGCCTGCAGCCTGCAACTAATTACTAATTAGAATTAGTAATTCTAATTCAAGTCTAAAGACCTGAGAATTAGGAAAACTGACTGAGTAAGTTCCAGACTAAGTGTGAGAACCTGGGAACAAGGAAAGATGGTGAGATTTCTATCTTGGTCCAAGTTCAGAGGCAAGAGAAGTCTGATGTCTCAGCCCAAAGACAAAGAATTATAACTCAGCATTTTAGTCTGTGCAGACATTCAAGAGATTGGGGTTTCCACGTAGTTTGAACACATTTAGCTTTATTCAGTTTATCAATTTAAATGTTAACCTCATCCATAAATACCCTCACAGACATATCTAGGAAAAATATTTAGCCAGATATCCAGACACCATCCAACCCATTGAAGTTGACACATAAAATTAACCTCAACTCAGCTCTTCCACTATGTGACTTTGGGCAAGTACCTAAACTCTATTTCTGGGTCTATTGATTGCAATGAGAAAAAATATATATATAATTGCACTGGGGTTCTCCATACTCAGATAGGAAATTATTCCAAGTTTTTAATAATAAATCTCAGGCATAACCTAGGCAAGTGCTTTGCTTTAATCTATGATGTTAAGTGATAAAACAGTGATTTTGTAGCAGAGAAGGGGAAAGGAATTATTTAATCCAGTATTCCCATGTGGTAGAGTGATAATATAAAAATCAAGTCATGTTGGGATCTTATGATTCTGTGGCTAAAAACTAAGATTTTGTGTATGCCTCCACCTGGTGCTAATGTCATGGTTCTAGGAAACCACACTTTGCAAAGCAATGTGCTAAAGAACCTCATCATAATTTCAAGGAATTAAAACTTACTAAGTAAAATATTTCAGAAACAATGTATCTGAATATATTTAATATGAACTTATTTCATATTAAGGAGAATATTTACTTGACAATCATATATAATGACTTAAATAAATATTTTGTGAAATATTTTTATGTATTATATATTGCATTGAATTTAAAAGGAACAGTTAAAATTTACTACTCTATTCCATCATTTATTCTGAAGTCATGTTAAAATTGCTTTGTTTTCAGAAAAAGCAAATTAAATATTAACTTAAATAATACTATCTTTTTTTGTGATGGACCATTCAATCTTTTCAATGATGTGTTAAGCAACTGAAGTATTTGGTGAGAAATATTCTTCTAAAATAGAGAAAAATGCTGTGCTTAAAAATATATTTTGGATCAAGGTGTGGGGAATAGCTCCAAGAAAGTGATATTAAGCATAAGGGTGAATATTGTTGATAAAAATAAGGAGAGTGTCCAGATATATGGGGGAAGAGACTTTGTTTTTATTATCTTCATTGTTTTTCAAAGAAATTATAGTAGTAGATATTTCAATTATTTTACTTGTTTCAACTCTTTGACAGATAGCAGTAACTTGTCTATCACCTAATTAAAAAAACTCATCCATCTGATTATATAATGTGGTGTCACATCAAACTTGCTTTGTGGTCATCTGCTCTTTGTCATTATTTCCTATTAGACCACTGCTGATTTACAGGAATTATTTTAGCCCCTGATCTCTTACATATGATCAGTTGCTATAACGTAGGCAGGGTTGTTATTTATTTGCCCAATTAATGATATAGCAGACAGTTCCTCAACACTTTGTCTATTTCAGGAGGCATATCAACTGCTTATACTTTTCTATGTGGTTGCTATTATTTAGTGGAGGACTAATTGCTTATTTAATTAGTAGATAAGATGAAACTAATTTTAAAATTGCAATTGCTCCAACTTACAGTTAATTTGTAAGATTGCTTTTCTTTATTTTTGTAACTATTATTTTTTTAAAGTATGATATGTAGAATTCAGCCTTTTCTCATGATTTACCAGGATTTATTTTACTTGTTTCAATTTGTTAGTGGGCTGACTTGGAAATATAAAACACAAAAATAAAGAAATGTGTTCCTATGAGACACAGAGGCACACTCCTATAGTCAGTGTGGACTCAGGAGGCTGAGCAAGAGGATCTCAAGTTCAAGACCAGTTTGGATAATTTAGCAAGACCATGTCTCAAAATTAAGAAAGTAGAAAGGACTGGTAATGTAGCTCAGTGGAAGAGCACACCTGGATTCAATCTGCAGTAATGAAAACATCAAGTAAATAAAATAAAAAAATATGTTTCTTTAGCTAATAGATCTATACTATATTTTTGTGAATAATATTGTCAGATGTTTTTGACTGAAATGTATATTTTATTAGATGTTGAACCTATTGCTATTTGTCTAAAATGAATTCATGCATGTTTGAACGAATGTGTAAAAAAATCAAAGGAGATTTATTAATCAAACGTTATTACATATTTGGACAAAAAATATCACTAATATAGACTACAGTCCTCTTCTCCTTTCATGAAATTACAGTATTTCCACACAAATGTACTGATCAATCCTCAGCTGAAGATTTAGATATCCCTCTGGGATTATCTGGAAATATCTGTAACTTTGTGCAGTTTTCTCCCTCCTTGACAATTCTATTTCCCATAAATCTGTACCCAATAAACCCTGTGTTCACAATTCAGCTTGATTTGGAGCTTGCAATAAGGAAGCTGGGACAGTTTAGGGCTCACTTAACTTCTTTCTCTTTATTTGGAGTACATTTCCCTGCACCGCCTATTAGTCAACACCCAAAGACTATTTTCTCACATGTACGTCTAATTTGTTATTTGTTTGAATGGGAGGCTTAATTATATTCCTCTTACATAAAGTCCCTCTAGAAGCAGATGACTCTCAGTGTTTGTTCCCTTTAAGCATCATCAAATGCATAAACTATAGAGGACAAGAGGTTATGTATAAATTAAAGGAGAAAAATTTTTGTCATCTTCAGACAGCAAAAATTCTATAGAGAATTAAACCAGAGAAACTGAATAAAAAGTTAAATGAAAATTGTAGAAATAAAAATAATTAAAATTAATGAACAAATAAATCAATTCAGTGGCATATCGAAAGGGAAAATGATCATTATCAAGCTAGAAAATAGACAAGTTGAAATACAGAGATTAAATAATTAAAACATATAAGACTTTTGTTCCAACTAGCAAGTAACTGCAGTATTAGCAATACACAGGACAAAAGCCACCAAAAGAGTGTTATATGTGCCCACTTACTCATCCTTGCTTTTATTTAGCTTAGTATGTATAGAATATGCATTTCCTTTTGTCACAAGTTCATACACTGCATGTTAAAATAAATTGTACAGAACCCAGAGTTTAAGAGGAGAAAAGATATACATTCTCAGAAACTAAAGTATATTACTAACAGTGGGCCAGAAAAAGAAAAAATGAATCCATATCCAGAATATGTGAGTTGAGTAGGATAGAGTTATTTTACAGGTGAACAGTAGTGCTCTATCATTGTCTTTGGGGAACTTCAGATTTTTTGTCTAGACTCTTAGCCAAGATTAGGACAGTAGGGTTTACAGTGCTGTTTAAAATCTAAAAATCCCTTGGCAACCCCAAGGGCCAGTTTGTTTGCTGTTGATTTTCACCAGCCATAATGAGATAGACAGCCTGGCCTGACCAGAGAGACATAAAGGACTCCCTGAGAACTGCTGCCTTGGACTTTCCTGGAGCAGAGTAGAGATTTTGGTGATTCAACTGGAGCTATGCACCCATGAATACAAGTCCTAATAATCTGGCACAAAAATGTCTCTAAGATTTTCAAAGCTTATCCTCACTCTTTCTCCTGCTGGATCTTATTTTTTGCCTTTAGTTAAAAGTCTTAGCAAATATTTTTACTTTGGAAATATAAAACTATAGGAAGACAAACTGTAAAATAATGCTAAAGATCTTCACTATTAGAAAGCAGTTATAAAATGGCAAAATTTCTTATTAAAATATCATAAGTAAACATATTTTCTTACAAATGCAATTAATTAATTTCTTTCTTCTTTTTTTTTTCACACAATGCTTAAGACTGAACCCAGGGCCTTGTACATGCTAGGCAAACACTCTACCATTTAGCCACATCCCCATCCCTGCAATGTTATTTTATAATAAATGTGCTATTTACATAATTTGGTTTTTGGTATAACTTTACAAAATAGACAACTCCTTATAAAAACTGATCAGGTATAAGTCAAACTAAAGGAATTAGAGGAACATAGGCACAAATATTTTTATAAGCTAAATGACATAATATACTATTATATTCAAGTACTCAAAAAATGTTGCCTGTTGCCTCAAGAAGTAAAAGAAATCCTAAATAAATGAATAACTATTAAAAAATAAACTGCAAAGAATAAATTAAACCTTCTGTTGTTTAAGTCCAGTATTTATTTTTACATGTTAATTTTTATGCTTAGAGCATGTATTTAAACATCTTGCCTACCTTTTTTTCTATTTTTTAAAATATTTCTCCTAGCAATTATAGGAATTCTTTTTATATACTTGATGAGAATTCTTTCAAGGTTTTATGTGTTGCCAATTTATTTTATTATTTCTTTTGCATTTTCACACAATTAAAAATAATTCTGAAGAGACAGAGCTCTGAATTTTATTGCCTAATTTACTATTATTTTCAAATCTGATTAATATATTTATTATCTTCTTGTTAAGACAATATTCCAACTTCAGGTCAGGAAGACATTGAACAGTTAACTTTTCAAAAACTTTATTATGAATTATCAAAGTTAAATATCTAACTTTCATGATTGATTCACAATATACTTGGAAGCAATTTTAATGTTTTGAGTGAATGATCGAGATTCAGTTGTTTTCTTTTGGATATTTACTCCATAAAGATCTTTGGAAAAAAATCTGTGATTTTTCTCTACAAATTTTTTTAAAAACTGTCATAAATCTATAACCTGTCCTCTGTGGGAGAATTTCTGTACTCCATTATATTCTATTGTCTATCCTACTTCCAGTACTTAATTATTGTAGCTTTAAGGATCACTATCTGATTGAAAAAATCTTTTCACTTTGACACGTTTCCTTCCATATAAATTTAGAATTAGCTTGTCACTTTTAAAAACATTCTGGGGCTTGTTCTGTGACTATAATGTATCTGTAGATAAAGTTAGGGAGAATTGGCATATGATAATCATGAATATTCTATATCATGAGTACAAATTTTATCTATCAATATTTTCTAGTTTTCTAAGAGTTAAAACTTCTCTTCTAATCCTTTATTTCCTCTCTGCCTTTAGCAGTAATTAAAATCACATGGTTATATCAATAAATACAAAAATTTAGCCAATATATTATAAAACCCACTCTATCATAGCTTTGGGTAATCCAGAGAGCAAATGCAAATTCATTATTCTCATAAAAGGAAAATAAATTCTGTAGCTAATATCGTTCATGGGAACTTGAAAATAATTTTCATTTATCAGTTTGGAATGTCATATTATCTTGTTAACCCAGTTACAGATAAACCTTTTAAATATATGTTACTCTGATTTCAATTTTGTCTATTTCTTTTTTTATACATCTTTAGTACTTGTTTTATAGATTGTGAATCTGCTTTTTTAGTTATATAAAACTTTAGAATTCTTAAATATTTTTTCTCAGTTGATATTTTAATTTTATGAATTCCATTAAGGTCTCAGTAATATTAATTACCAAGAAGTTCACTTTTCTGGTGTTAGTATAGAGAGAGGAGAGAGAGAGAGGGGGGAGGGGAAAAGTAGAAAAAAAACTGGCATGATTGGGGTATTCCTGTTAGCTTATTGTCTTCTGTTCCTGAAAATTAGATAAGTATTATCATACCTCTATTTCTCAGGAAAACGTAACAGGTCACTCAGACTCTTCCACAAGTCTGGATGTCCACTAATTGACTGAAGGGTGGATAACCTCTTGTATTTCCCTTTGAGTAAGGCTTAGTTTCAGTGTCATTTTCTTCCACATATGCTTCATTTTCTTTTTCTTTTGTTCTTTCTTTATTTTTATTTTAACATAAGTAGGCATATGAGCACCACAAAGTGTAGAGCAGTCATAAGTATTTGACTCATGTTTTAGACTCTGGTGTACAGAAGATAGGGTTACAGACAGACAGAGTATGAAAGCTTCCTGCCTCTCCACCTCAGTATTCTTCCCCTTTACCTGAAAAATTTCCATGGATGAATACATGCTCTTTCCTCTTTATCCTTTGGTTCATTTACCAGAGTCCATAATATGAAGACACATGGAGGTGGCGATCAGAGATGAGTAGTAGTTATAAATAGAAAGTTTGCTCCTTTTCCTCCATTTTTTTCCTTGTAATTTCTCATTTGAAAAGCATAAGCAAACACTTGCCAGACTAGGAGATTTTTTTTAAGTAATAAAAAATGAGAGGGGAGCGGATTGAAGGTAAGTATTTCCAGTAAACAGAAAATAAACGAGAGCCAGGATAAAATTGGGAATTTTTAAGCACCAGTGGAGAATATATGTTTTAATTTCCCTCCACTCCTTCTGATACTGGTGTGTGTGTGTGTGTGTGTGTGTGTGTGTGTGTGTGTGTGTGTGTTCAGTTTCATTTCTATACCCACCATTTCCTAATTCTTGAAGAATTTTGCTACAGTGAATCTTTTCTAAATCACCTTTAAATCACTTCATTTTCTAATATGTACTATGAATTGTCTTTCATAGAAATATTTCTCAAAAGAAAAATTCTCTAAGTGATTTAAATTGGTAAACTTGTGATAAAAATGAAGTGATGTGATTTTGGGTTCTATTTTACTTTATGAAATAAATACTCCAGCAATGATGTGCTTATAAGGCATACAGTCTGCCCACAGTGTTTTTTCTCATTTGGGTTGTTTCCTGATACCAAATGCAGCCTCAGAATTCTAAAGCAACACAAAATGCAGAGACATGTCCTGACCACAAGTCAGTTATATTGATTTGATACCACTTGTTATTTTTAGATATTATTTTCCATGTCTCATTTTTCCTGTGAGTTTATAGTGTACAGAATAGTTTTTATTAGAAATGATTTTTAGAAATACTTCAGAAATTAGTTTTTGTATTGTAATTCAAATAACCAGCTAAGTTATTTAAGATAAATCATTTACTCTTTTAGACTTTTATGATTAGGTCTAAAATAAAGTTTGTGCTTGATTATTGTAAAATTATTTCCAAAAGTCTCTGTGCTTTTTTTTGTTTCATCTAACATAGTTTAATGAAAGAGGTTATAAAAGAAATAGCAATTCAATTTTTAATTTAATGACTAAGTTAAATGTTCATAAATTAAATGCACACAGTCTTTCTTTTAGGTTGTAAAATAAACATTTTTTTTAAACTTTATAGAAAACATTTTAAAAAACATAAAAAGAGAACATGATTCTCTTTTGTTCTTCTCTTTATTTTTAAGTCCCAAGCCTTCAAGAGATAAAAATACTAACTTAACTAAAAAATAAGAATGTAGACATAGAAGCATTTGAAAAACAAAATTTTTAAATCTTAAAATATCATGCTTTCAAATAAAGCATGTATACAGTGATTTATGGGAAGTAAACATATGAATTCTCTCAGTAAGATGATTAAAGCATCATATTCTAGAAACAGAAGAGGAGTTTCCATTGCTTAACTGATTTGGACACAGACTTTCCATTTAATAGCTTTGGGGTTCTTTTGTTATAAAACCGTGTTACATCTCTACAATTTTCCTTTTTGGCCCAGAAGACAGGTGTTCTTACAGATGGAGAGACAGTTGTGGTTTTATGAGTCTTCCTCTCCCAAGCAAATTAGTATGTGTCACTCACATGAGTCCTCTTTCTAAGAATGACAAATGCCCTCATGTGCATTTGTTGTCAAAAGCAAAAACAAAAAAAGACTTTAGCATCTGGGGGAAAATGCATATTTTACCATTGCTGCATGTGGCATAGGTAGTAGCAAGGAGTTGCCCAGAACAGTCCACATATTTATTAAATAAGTAAGTAGTTTCTTGTTCAGATAATGCTTCTGGAAAATAAGCTGTGTTACACACATTTTAGTTGTAAGCCAGGAAAAACAATCTCTCACTCGGGTCTGCCTTGCACCCCCAACATCATACACACACACACACACACACACACACACACACACACACACACTCACAGGAGAAAGATGTGCTGGTTTGGCCATTTAATCAGGTAAGAGGTATATGGTGACAGTGGTCAAAGTAGGAGGATGTTGGTAGAATTGATTAAAAATATTGTAATGAAATCTACAGTTCCATTTGTATGCCCACAAGACCATTTGAAAACCAAGCTGTGATGTTTTCAGTTAACTAGGTCAATAGCAAGGTTTATAAAATCCCCATGGGAAGCAGTGGGTGTAGAATAACCACTATAAAGGATTCCTCAGTGATAGAGTTGCTAGCATATGATAGATGAATCTGAGGATTTAAGTAATTCTTTTTGTGTCCCCAACCGCTGACCCTCTCCAGTTAATTGAAAATTTCAGCAAACTTATTTAAAAATGTCTGTGCTAACAGCATTAAGAATATGAGAACTACAACATTTTGCTAAAATTTTTCAAACTTTTGATTTCATAATTTTCATCGCATTCTGGATACTAATTTTGATTTTGATTGAACAAAAAATTTAAATTACTAGATACAAAATATTTTTTAAACTATGATGTGATCCTTAGTATCTTAAAAATATGGTCATCTTACAAGAAAATCATGCTAAAGGAAAACTTGCCTTTTAGAAAATCTGTGTCTTAACAAATACTTTTGAATGGGCATTTTAAAATGCAGCTTTGTTTATTTGGGGCTATCTTTGAGAAATATCAGAAAACTTGGTGCATTTATATTTTTGCAGGAGATATTTAGAAAAAGTTCTCCTATCAGTGGTCAAAATAAACAGTAAGCACTAGATTGGTATAGTCAGTTAAAATAAATAGGCGAAGACAAGCAAAATCACAAAAAGAATGACATTATTCCTGCTTTTCCTGAAAAAACTAGGTCTTTTTCATCCTGAAGAGTAAATAGTCCTTAATTATATTTCCTAGTCACTGGAGAAAGATCTGGAGACAAGAGCATAATTAAATCTAATTAAAACAAGAAAATAAAACTTCACTAATAAGAACAATAGTAATTCTTTGATAGTCTCTGCAATTATAAGTAGCATAAAATGTGATAGCACGAGGTTATTAAAGAGGATTAATAAAAATGACTAGTCATCTTCAAATTTAATTCATGTTTTTCTTATGGTTTCTAATGCATAGGAGAGATATGTGATTAAAGCTGGGATTTGGTGAATTTTAAATTAAAAAAGTTTCAAGTGCTTACATATGAAGAATGAAAGATAATTAAGCAAATTAATGTTCTAAATCAAATAATAAATAATATTATGCTACAGATATGTAATGTGGGAGTACAGATATAAGAGATAAGGTCTATAATATAGTCTGATCATTTTTATAAGAATAGATTTAATGTGGTTCTCAAAATATACTAGGTTTAAATAAATAACATTCCAATCATATTAATGATCAAATATGGTACAATTAATTTCCATTTTAATGGAATTTTCCATGTTTCTGTGACTGGTCCTCTATTCAGTTGCTCAGTATCTAATATTAAAAAGTAATCAGTGACTCCAATCTCCTGTGTTTGGTCTCTTATTCAATTGTTCAATATCCAATATTAAGAAATAATCACAACTTCAATCTCCAGCTTTCCTTTGCATTTTCATTGATGGGAGCAACTTGTTAGGGCTGATGCTGTGTCTCTAATTAAAGACAGCACACCTAATCAAAGTCAGCATGGAAAAGCCATGGTTTTATGCATCTACAGGTTAACCTCTCTGAATACTAATTAGCCTGTGAAAGCATTTACCATCAGTTCTAATTCCAAGTATATGATCCATAAATATTCTATTATTGGAATATCTGCCTCAACTGAAATTTTATTTATAGGAAATGATATCAAAAGTCACACAATTTTGAAACTAGTTTCTATATATGGAATTAAATATCTTAAGCTTAATTACTAATCCTTTAACATTAAGAAATGTTAGTATAGGACAGCAATGGTTGATGGTTAAAAAATCAAAAGTTTTTATTATATCAGTAATGTTATGTAGCCAGCATGATCAACTAACTCTAAATTGATATATTAACTATAGTGTTAAAATATAATGGAAATTAACTTAAAAGGCAAGATTTGCCGTGAATATTAAGAAGCAAGTTAAATATTGAATACTTCCATAAAATCTAACTCTAATTTTGGAGGGATATTTTGATGTGACTATAATAAATCTAAAGAATGTATTTTGGCATTTTATGAGTTTTGAAATTATTTTTATCAAGTAAAATTATCCTAGAAATGGAAACCACAAAATCAAAACAAAAATGGTCAGAAATATTGATAATTAGCACACAAAAATCACAATTAATTTTAAATGGATTTTTTATTACAGTAACTGCTAAAAAAAAGTCTTAGGAACCCTTCCATTAGTCAGAGACTTTTTTTTTACATTAGCCACACAGCATTTCTTTATACCCTCAAAAAAATAAGATAGATTTGTTACTATTTCTAAAATAATGTACACATTTCTAAATACGCAATAAGAGAAAAATACATGTAATGTATTGAGAAATTTCTGTGGAAATTATTTCAATTCAAGAACAATCCATCTTTATGCTTTAATCTTCTAATTAGGAACTAAAATTGCCTGTACCTCAATGCCTGATAAATTATATATATTGTGATTAGACATATTATCATCACAGTCCAATATTTCCACACCTCTAGTAAAAAAAAAAAAAGAGTTATATAACATCAACCTTTGAAGCAAAAGCTTGGCTCATATTGCAAAAAATGAGGTCCAGAATTACTCAAACCCTTGGAAATAAATTTATCACAGAGCAGAATATATAGAGACTGAGTTAATGTAAATAGGTCATGGGCTGAGAAATACAGTAATAATAAGACATTTTCACTTTGAATCATCAAGCTTTCATGAGCCAAGTTACTGCATGAGCCATCCTTCTTTGGGAAAGGTCTTAAAAGTTATATAATAAAACTTTTTTCATCCATATACACTTTACAATACTCTAAATGAGAGACCCTTGCAAATAATTTGTTCTAAGCCTACAACTGTAGAGTCATGCCTGCGGCCCTAATAAATATGATTGCTTATGTAGACTGAGCTGTCTGTACAAAGTCAAGATTAAAATCCAAATCCTGCTTATTTTTTTAATTAGGATATTTTATATAGCACCAATTTATTTGTTACATAAATTTCTTCATACATGTCATTGATTCTAATATGATTATCACAACTAATTGCTCTGAAAGAAAAGCATTTTGTTGTACCTCTACTAAGTCAATAAGGAAAGTGAATTGCAGAATGGTTCAGCAGTATATCTGTCTGTCACTCCAAAGAAATTTAAGTTTTTTTTCCAGGTATCTCTAAATGTAGTTAACACTTCATAAATTTCCCCAATCGTCCATTCACCTAGACAACATAACTCATAAACTAAACTGAATTCTGAGAAAATCTTAAGATTTTTATTTGTAAAAAGCTTTAACCTTGCCAATAACAGAACCAGAAATGTCATTTTTCATCTGGCTACAGCCAGTTTCTTATGGATCTCTGCAAAACTGCTCCAATTCTCTTTGTCATGGAATTGAGAAAATTGAAGTTATTCATCAGTTCCAAAGAGTAACATCTGAGGGTGTAATGCTTTCAATGACTTTGTTCTGACCTTGTTTTCTTTGGTGATTCAACATAGGTAAAATAGACCTTCCTGGTTAAAATAGACCTTCAAGCTTACTCTTAGATTAAAAAGAAAAAAGTAAATGGTGTCAAGGAATAGGATAGATCAGCCCCAGTTAAATTTGAAAAATTATAATATTAATAATAAATTATAATTCCTTAGCGGCACAAACTCCTATGAAAAACAATGTGTGAAAAATGATAATTTATTTACTTGTTTCTAGTTATTGATCTTTTATTATTTTATTTAGTGACTATTAATGTTTTATTTTCTCAAATGAATTGTGAGCATGACCACATTCAACCCATTAATGCCAGCATAAATTAACCTTTGAAAATGGATAAATATTCACCTGTGTTTAGGGAATAAATGTGAATCCCAGAAGTCATTTCCCTCATCATCTTCCAGCATCTTAAATTGTGAGAAACTTAAGAACCAAGGCAATGTAAATATGGACTTTGAGGATTAAAACTTACTATTTTTTAAAGGCTTCTATGTCCTTATAGAATATATTTAGACAATAAATAAAGTAACATAAGATTTTATCAATCAGTATGATGGCAGTAAAATTATTGAAAGTGATGAGTTATATCAAATCAATAATTTAACAAATTACCTTTACTTTATACATATTGTGACCTATCAGGGAGGTATTATTATTTTTTTTGTTAAGGAAATACTGATCAACCATTTGAACACTTACAGAGAAGAATTGCCTAAGGCTCTCTCAACTCTCATACATATTCTTTTTTTTTTATTATTTTTTTAAATTTATTTATTTTTTTATTGGTTGTTCAAAACATTACAAAGCTCATGATAAATCATCTTTCATACATTTGACTCAATTGGATTATGAACTCCCATTTTTACCCCAAATACATATTGCAGAATCACATCGGTTACAAATAACTTTCTTAGTACAAAGTGATGAAAGTTAATGATTAATATTATTTTCTATTTATCTTTAAAGTACTTTTCTTATTGCTTCTTTCATTCTGTACTTTCAAAAAATATATTCATCATATGTGCTTCAAAAAAGACAGCATTTTAAAGTGTTATGGTAGTACATTTTTATTCAGTGTTAAAGATCAGATTTCTATTTTCCATAAATGTTAACCTAGAGAAAAGAACCCTGAAAGCTACAGAGGTAAGACAATACAAAAGAAGTGCATCCTTTTCAATATAAAGATTGTAAGTATTTTTTTTAATATAACCACTGATGATACATTTTTAAAGTTGTGTTTTGAGGCTTACATGTTCTGAACAGAACTTGTTTTAGTCTCTATGGCAAAATAAATACATTAAACTTTTATTAGCTGAATAGATGTTTGGCTACAAGTGTAAAAAGAAACAAATAGTTATGCAGATAGATGGACAGATAGATGATAACTAGCTAGCTAGAGTTTCTTGTAATTATATGTAATTTGAGTAGTTCCTTACTGTTCATTACTCTCTTTCTAAACCACGTAAGACTTTATCTAAGGGCAAATGATAACAAAATATAGCAATTAGGTTTTATTAGAATTAGCAGAAGCAATTTTCTCAATTTAGTTTTTAATGGAAGTATGAAATAATTTGTTCTAAAATATATTATTTTTGCAATTTTATACTATGATTGTTTTACAGTTGTCTACGGTGAAAGTAAATCATTTCATAACCAATAAAACTTTTCAAATTAATACAGTTTTCAGTCACAGGTTTGAGCTGCTTTTGACACATATCTTAGAGTGAAACATGATGAAAGTGTAAGTACAAAAGTGAAAATGACTGAAATAAAATATTCAAAAACAAACCTTTCCCCATAGAATAATACCATCACTGTATTCAGGAATTTCTCTGAAAAGCAGAACTTTATTTTGAATTTCAATGACATAAATTGGTAAATTTCATGAATTTTTCTGCACACATTTTGAATTTTTTTCCTCTTAGACTGGTACATTCCAACTGTTTAAATCTTTGAGTTGTAAACTATTAATAAAAAACAAATTTTCAGGCTTACAATAAAAACTTGAGTTAAATAAATGAGAGTAAAGCAAGGTGTGTTATTTGGCATACAGTTGTGTAGTAAAACACATGTGCTATGTGGCTCCATATTGATGAAGATACTATACTGGACTACTAAAATACATGTTCCCAGATGGCAATGGCATTTTTGCATTACAGCAATATCACCTGACAGGACTATGGATAGCATGTTCCAAGAAAAGTCTGAGAAAAGTAGAAAAAGTGGACAAAATGGAAAGAAATCTCCAAGATAATATCACAGTGCTTATCTTAGTACTTAGCCTAAGTGACACTCTATAATTGATTAATTGATATTTCTAAATTCCATTATTATACTGCTAATTTCTTCTTTACTTCTATGAGCATAAGGGCAGGTAATCTATTTCTATAAAATACCCTAATATTATGTTTTATGTAAATGTTACACACCATTCTGATAATAGATGTTCATGTATAATATACACACACAACATGGACAATATTATTACAACTGCAGTTATAGAGAATGGAGTTATCACTTAACTTTTTAAATTTATATTTAAAAATCAATATATTTGACTATATTAATAAGGAAATAAAATTATTTCTAATATAGTATAAAATTTTTCCACTATAGAGAATTACTTGTATTATTACATCATGTTCTTTCTTCTAATTCTTTCTTTTCTTTCCTTTCTTTCTTTTTTTTTTTTGTTTGTTTGTCATTGTTGTTGGTACCAGGGTTTAAACCCAAGTGTACTTAACCACTGAGTCATATACCCATTCATTTTTATATTTTATTTTGAGATAGGATCTCACAAAATTGCTTTGTGCCTCACTAAATTGCTGAGATTGGCTTTGAACTTATTACCTCCTGCCTCAGTCTCCTGAGCCCCTAGAATTACAGAAGTGGGCCACCATGCCCAGAAATCTTTATTTTAAGAGTTGTTGACAGTTTTATTTCAGTTACTAAAGAGAATATATGTAGAAAATTAAAATTTTAAATAAGAATGTTTCATAAAGAGGCATAATGGCAAGTAACAAAGAGATAAGTGAATAAACACAACTAAATATGTATATTATGTATGAAATCTTAAAAAATATATCTTCTTTAAAAATTAATTTTTATGAAACTGACACCCTGTAGATAAATGTAAGGGATTACTGGTTGTTTTTATCTTATATTACTATATTAAGCTATATTGATTGGTATTAGTGGAAGTAGATAATGGCAAAGAGTTAAGGAATTTAATAAATGATGATCATTTTTATTTCATTATGTTTAATCTAAAAGCATTAGAGGAAAGAATCTTTGATATAGGCTCATTCTTAATTTGTTCCAGGGGTAATAAACAAGAATAATTTGGAACATTGAATATTATGTATGTCTATTTAGAGCTTAGTGATTAATATTATACTAGCAACAGAGTGTAAAGCAATTGATGTAACAGTTTATCCAATCAATCACAGTATGTTCTAATTAGTGAGATTTTTGTATACATGTTACTGAAATGCCATGTGCAATAACATGGCTAGTTGATAGCATACTGAAATGTTTCCATAAACATCCACTTCCTTGCATTCCCTGAGTGACATGTCAATATCTCTTCACTGCCAGCGACCTTTTAGAAAAGAGAACAATGGTTGGATTTGACTGAGAAGTATAAATAATATGGAATCCAGGTCATGTGTCCAACTTTCCCATATATTGCAAAAATCATTGACTTTTGGAATTTAGCTATCTATCCTTATAAACACAGTTTATCTATCTCAGATGTGGATTTGAATTAGCTTTCATTTTAAGCCACAGACTTATTTCTGCTATGGCTGAAGAAAATATTTTTGTTTCATCTCCATTGCTACTTTTCTGCAGCATTTAAGATACTTTAGTATATTTTTCTCTTTAAAAAGATACTCTTTGCTTCAAAGTCATTTTTATTTACATTTTTATTTCTATGTGATTACTTTTTAGCTTTCTTTATATAATCCATCCATTCAATGTTGATATCCCATGCAGTTCTGTTATAATCTCTATATTTGTTTCTCATATGATAACCAATGTAGTAAACTTTGCCAGACAACATGCTGAAGTTTTTGGATAAGATCTCTTATTTAATTCCCATCACAAATCTAGGAAAGCTGCTCTTATTATTCTTATTTTGTATATACAGAAACTAAAATTCAAAAACATGCTTAAGAATGTATAAATCTTAAATGGATAAGCTTGGATTTGATGCAGGTTTCTTGTTGAAAGGCGAATATACTATTTTCCCTTTTATCTCCCATAATGTTCATCTCTCTCCAAGTTAGCATTCTGTTTTTTACCATTAAAGAAGCCAAAATTTATATACTGCTTACCATATGCCACACATTTTCTAAACTCCTATGTGTATGTTAATTCATTTAATTCTCACAACTTTTCCATATGCACTATTATTCTTGATTTACACAAGAAGAAATTGAGGGACTTAATATGTCAAAGATAATATAGCTGTGTAGTTCCAAAGTGGGTACCCTTAGAAAAGCCACTGCTTTAAGGATGTTCGAATCTCAGGATTCTAAAGCTGTGCTCATATTTGCCTTCTTACCCTTACATTTTACTATGGTAATTTTTTCTTCTAGTGTGGTCTATCTCAGTAATAGTGAAACTAGCCACTCAAAGCAAATACCTGAACCTTGTCATTAATTATCTCTAATTCTCCAATCTACATTACATTAAGCAGCAGGGACTGGGTATAGGTAGCTCAGCGGGCAAGTTATGTGCTTAGCAGGTATGAGGCCCTGAGTTTGATCACCAGCATCACACACACATATATGCAGTTACATGATGATTAAGAATAAAAGTAAAGATTCTTGTTCAACTATAAAATATGCCACTTTTAATTCTTATGTTTTTGCAATTTTTTCTCATCTACTACAGAAATTATGTGACATTCTTCCCTTTCTCTCCAATTTTTTTTTAATTTAGTGACCATTATAATTTATGTTTATCTGTCAAAAAACAAATATTTAAAATTAACGTACAACCATAGAGTACAAAATACTTTTTTTCTTTTAATGCAGCATTTTAGGTATTTCATCTTTTTAATTGAATCAACATTCAGAGAAAGAGAATTATTGAAGTAGTCATAGAAAAAAAATTCTAACAAGTGACAGAAGAGTGAAAAATTTGGATTTAAGGATGCTCATGATTTCTGTTAGTCCTTTTGACTTTTAGGTATATTATTATTGATTTACACATGAAGAAATTGAAGGACTTAATATTTTTCAAAAAGACAGAAAATTAAGTTAAATCTTTCTTGAACTCTCCATAAAGAAGCAAACAAATAAAAGTAAAGGTCTTTATCTTTGTCTTCTACTATATTTGATTTTATTTCTAATATATTTAATGGTGATTTATCTATACACAATAGTATCTAGATCACAATAACTTCCATTATTATGTATTAAATGAATGAACAAGATAATATAAAACTTAAGCACAGCCACCAATATAACACTCTTTTTTTTTTAAGAGAGAGAGAATTTTTTTAATATTTATTTATTATTATTTTTTTTACTTTTCGGTGGACACAACATCTTTATTTTATTTTTATATGTTGCTGAGGATTGAACCCAGAGCCACGTGCATGCCAGGTGAGTGCATTACCGCTTGAGCCACATCCCCAGCCCAACACTCTTATTTTCTTCCTCATAATAATATTTTATATATGATTTACATTAAATACAGCAATGTCTGTATTTACAACTATTCAACCAGTAATTTCAAGGGTTATTACTGAGATTATTTAATGTTTATAAAATTGAATTTTGTCACATGCGAATGTCAAATTACTTCAAGATTCCTGTCATCAGAGAAACAGGTTTACCAGAGCCATTTAGATATAACCGAAATATTTCATTGAGTATAAAGCCATGTTAAAATGATTTTTTTCTGAGGAACTAATTTGGAAGTAAATAGTAAAGACAAATATTTTAGAAGACTATTTTAAACTATATTCAGCACTGCCATTTATAATATATTTTTATTTTTAATGATGCCTTATAAATGTATGTAGTGGGATTCATTGTTAGACATTCATATATGCATATAACATTGCTTTTAATAGCAATACTTATTAAGATATTGTAGGTGGGTGTATCTTGTTGCTAGACTGCTATTGTTACACTGTTTTTGATTTTCTACTCATGCAATCATTGAGTTGGGTAAAAAAAAATCAAACAAAAAAAACATAGTAGCTGATCCAGATTTTGAGCTCCCAAAAGTAGGAACTTCAGATTGCATTAGTTTTCCACAGTTTACCACTATGTGGCAAAAATGCAAAGGATACACAACTGAGGAAATGTAGTTTCAGAATTTCCTCTACATCCTCAGGGATAAAGACACATCTCTGATGGAAAAAGTAGTTCATAAAGATTGAAGAAGAACTCCTCAGACTTTGTAAACTTGTAGGCTTTATCATGGTAAGAGATTACATAAGCATGTGAAGGCCTACACTATTAAAATACATGGAACTATTGCCTCTCAGCTATATACATTCACATTCAAATATGTATTGCTATAAGAGGCTTACAGAAGTTTTGATGATTTCTTAATGCAGCATTTACACTAATTTACTCTCTATAATAAATACTGTAATAAAACATCATAAAGTGATATTATTTCTTATGAAATATAAATGGACAATCATTTTAGATTAGCAACTTGTAAATTATTACATTCAAAAAAGCAGTTTCTTACAATTTTATTTCTTGCTTTATAACATTTTTTTATACATTGCAATCATTTTATTAAATAGCTCCTATATATCAACCCTGTTGAAGGGACTTAAAATTCATAGATAACAAGGCATTCATTCCATAAGAGGCTTAAATTTGATGAAGAGTGATTACATAAACAAATTAAAAAAAATATATATATATATATATATATATAGTTTAGATACTTAAAAATGCACTAGATATATGAATACCTGATACTGTTCACCTTAAACTTTTCCTTGGACTGTCCAACATCTAGTAGTGTTCATTTATGCTTTCCCTATTAATTATGACTTATTTGGAGATATCTTCTGATTTTTTATTATTAGTATTTCTTTTAAAAGGGAAGTAAAATACTTTGTCAAGTATTTCATTTTAATGGTTTGTTCCTGTCTAATATAATAAGAAAATGGCTCATAAGAATCCATGACTAGGAGGAAATTACTTCCATGTTTCTTTATAGAAATGTGTGCCACTGTGATTCAATTCCTAGATACTTAAGTATGCTATGCTGAGTCCTCTTGTCTTTTTGTGTTTAGTTAAGGGATACTTTTTCACTCTCTATTTGCCACAGAAAGCAATAATTTGCACATTTATTATGAACTGAGAACATGGTAAGTAATGTAGAAATAAAGGCAGTGCCGCAGATGCCTTTATATGTAAGTGCTAGCATCAGCAATTCTTATAGTTTACTGACTGGCTTTTCACCATTGACAAAACATGACTTTGATTTATTCTAACTCTAAGGACTCTAACTTTTTTAAAAATATATTTATTCTAATTAGGTATATATGACTGCAGAATGCATTTTAATTCATTATACACAAATAGAGCACAACTTTTCATTTCTCTGGTTGTATGCTATGTATCATCACACCATATGTGCAGTCATACGTGTAACTAGGGTAATGATGTCCATCTCATTCCACCATATTTCCTGTCCCGAGTTCCATTTACTCATCTACAAGTCCACTTTTTCATAGAGGTGTTTTTCAAACCAAGTGAACTATAGATTGACTCTTCTGATCTTACAGGGCATAAGGCCTATACCAAGGAAGATAATTAAAGAAGAGCAACCACATTATTCTGATCCCCAGCCAAAATATCATCAGTGGGAACTAAAAATAGACATCACTTTTTAGGTTGTAGAAACATTGAGCTGATAATTCTGTTTAAACAAACAAACAAACAGCAGCAGCAGCAACAACAACAAAAAAAAACATTATAAAGAAAGAAAACTATAGGTCAAAACTCTGCATGAGTATACAAACAAAAATCCTGAACAAATTGCTAGCTTCAAGTTCAACAATATGAAAAAGAATTAGACACACCCACTAAGGGGAATTTATTTTAACTATATAAGCCAGTTCAAAAATAAAATATCAATTAATGTAATCCATTAGAGTAACATGGTAAAAAAATCATATGATACTTTTATTAGAAGAAAACATATATGACAAAATCAAACAATTACTCATAAATAACTCTTAGCTAAAGAATAATAGAAGAGAACTTCATCAAATATATAAAGAACATCTCCAAAAATATTAGAGCTAAAGTCATAATTCATGGTGACAAAATATATATTTTGTCTTTTTGATCACAAAGAAGACAAAGATATGTATCTTATCACTACTTCAATAGTGTATTGAAGTCCTTCCTATGAATAAGAAAATAATGGTAACGTAGATTAGAAAGAAATTGTAGAGGGCATGATTGACTACACAGAAAATCTCCCAAAATAACAAAAGAAACAAAATAGAAAAGAAAACTTTCCCTGAGCTTATTAAGTTATTATAGCAAAATTACTGGATAAAAGGTATTTCCTATATCTAACAATAAACAGAATTTTATATTAGATCAGGGCATGGTGGGACATTCCTAAAATCTCCAAGGCTTAGGCAGTAGAATTGCAAGTTCATCATTAGCAACTTAGCAAGACCCTACCTCAAAATAAAAAAAGGACTGGGTATATAGCACAGTGGTAGAACACCCCTAAGTTCAATGCCGATTACCACACATATATATAAAAAAAAAAAAGAAAGAAAGAAAAGAAAAACGAATTAAAATAAGAAACAATATGCAGATGCCTTTATATGTAAGTGCTAACAATTCTCAGTTTACTGATTGGCTTTTTACCATTGACAAAACATGACTTTAACAATAAAAACAATATACTTAGGAATAAATTTAGCAAAATGCATACAAGATCTACATGGAAAACTATAAAACTCAGATAAAAAACAAAGAAACCATAAATAGAGAGAGAGATTTCATTTTCATTTATATGAAGACTTCGTATCCTCATGAAATCAATTCTTCTGAACTGGACTTAAATTGATGCAACTTGATTCAGCAAAATCCCAATCAAAATCCAAGAAGTCACTTTGTAGATATCAACAAGCCATATATAAATTATATAAAGAAAGATAAAAGATACAGAACAGATAAAACTGAAGAAGAAAAATAAAGTCAGAAGAATGACTCTACCTAACTTCAAGACTTATTGTAAGTCCATTATAATGAAGAAAGTGTAGTATTGGCTAAAAGTGTAGAAAAATACATTGATGAATCAGAATCAAGACCATACAAAAAGGTGTACACAAACATCAATTGCTACTAACAGAGGAGAAAAGGCAATTTGAGGAAAAGGAACTGAAACAAGTGGACAACCATATGCAAAAAACTAATTTAATGACTAAAGTTACAATTTTCACACAGTACAAATTTACAGTGGGCCATAGAATAAATTGCAAAACATAAAAATGGAATATTTAGGGTCTGGGGATGTGGCTCAAGCGGTAGCGTGCTTGCCTGGCATGCGTGCAGGCTGGGTTCCATCCTCAGCACCAAATAAAAACACAGATGTTGTGTCCGCCAAGAAATAAAAAAAATAAATATTAAAATTCTCTCTCTCTCTCTTTAAAAAATGAATATTTAGGCAAAAACATTAGAGAAAATCTAGGTGAACTCTGGTGATTAATTTGTTGATGCAACATGAAAAGCTATGATTCATAAGAGAAAAATAAAATGATAAGATGGATTCAACAAAATTCAAAGGTTTCACAAAAACATACACTCCAGAGAAGGAAAAGATAAGCTATTATCTAGCCACGTAATCCAGCAATGACACTCCTTAACATTCACTCAATTTCTTAATCAATGCCCATGGTATAGTATATGCACATTAATTTGCATTGAGTGGGTGTATTATTTATTGATTCCTAATAATATTAGACATTTTTATAGTGATTTGGTTTGTGATTAGTAATATGTGTTTATTGATTTGTGGTAATGTATACACATTGTAGAATCAGCATTGTATCCTGTTAAAACGCATGAAGTTGTCAATACTTTCTCTTATTTTGCATCTTGTTAATTATGTAGTTAGCAGGTTGGGTAAACATTCTGGGTACATTATCAAATAAGAACATGAAGTAATCACAAAATAATGTTAAAATGACTACTTTTAATTTTTGCAAACAACCACAAAAAATAATACTATTCTCTTTTGCTCAAATTAGTGAAGGTTTTCTTGCTTTCTTCTCCTTTAGGCACTGGACTTCTAGATGATTCTAACTCCAGTTTTACTTTTTCACATTCTGCCTCTAAACTTTTCAGTGACTTGCCTTTTGAGAAGTATGTGTTCCCACAAACAGTTTTAAGAAGTAGACTAGGAGAGAAGCCCAAACTACCTCCTCATTCAGAGATCCTTCCCCAGAAGCCAAACAACAAATGACTACAAGTGTGTATCACGCTAACACTTACTGCTCAGAGCCAAGCAACAAAAGACTTCAGGTGTGTATCATGCTAACACTTACCAGCAACCATGTTATCTTCATGCTGATCAGATAATAGAAGAAATTATTTAACAAAGTCAGTGAGGGAACAATAAAATGAGGAAGCCTAGAAAAAGTAAAGGGAAGGGATAAACTAATGTTTGTTCTTGCTGAGGTCAATTTTTGTTTCTGTCTATTTTTATGAGGTTTCCCTATATCCTAATAATAAATTATCCCTATTTCCTTAGGCTAAAATTGGTACTTTTTACTTAAAATCAAATCAGTTCTAAGTTTTTGTCATACTAAATAAGAAAGCTGATAAAACAAAATAGAGCCTGGAAGGTATAATTAATTATACTCCCTTGTATCTATTTTGCTCAGTATCTGACAGCAATCTAAAATAGTGTTTTAATTATTTATTGATTAACTTTGTTTTATTAAATGCACCACAAAGAAAAATAATCCTATGTAAAAACACTGAGTAAAAGCTGATGTATCCTTAAATAAACTGCTAGAAGTAGTATAGTATTTTGTAATGTGAAGAAATTTTTCTTAATGTTTGTTAAATTTCAGCATTAAAATATTTGTCTCATGGAACTGGAATGACATGTATGTGTGTATACAGTAAAAAAAATGACAATAATTCAGAGGCACCATTAAGCTTCAGAAACAACAATTTACTGCACAATCACAATATGGAAATGATAAAATTTAAATATCAGTGTCTTGGATTTGAAAATCATGGGCTATAAATTTTGTCTTATAAAATGCATCCATTGATAGCCAAAGAATTAGAAAATTCACATCTGAAAAAAATTACTTTGTTATTTCATAATCATTAATAAGGGAGGTAAATTTGAAAAATAATAATTTGTATCTTTCAGTATATGTGATAAAGAATCAATGAGTAAATTAAGCAAGTAATGTTATTGTAGAAGCTGATTCTGATTGTTTTTTTTTAAAAAAAACTATACAAGAACAACAACAACAAAAAATATAGAAACAAACTGTTGCATAGGTACAAAATTTTGCCTACCTAGTTTTCAAAAAGCTGAAATCTACAGTTTCTTATTTATTATAAATAAATAAGGCATGCATTATATAAGTCAAGGTAAAAGTTTTGAATATACAATACTATCCAATATAAGTTTGTAAATATATCAAAATTAAATGACTTAAAATTTGTCAGACATTTTCATATGATCTTATGATAATACATGAAAATGGAAAATCTAAATACATAAAACAGAAGTTGGATTTAGCATTTTCACCATATTTCTGATAGTGAAAATATGGTAGTTCTATGTATTATTGGGATGTTTTAAAATTTTCACTGAATTTTTTTTAATTCTTTATTTTGAAAAATCTGTGGGACTCCTATATAATTTATCCAAATGCCACCTGCTCTATCATCGAGAATTTAACCTTAGCCCAAATAACCAAAGAAATGTTAGTACAATCATTTTCAAATGTTCACTAAGTAATCTATAATCATAAAATGGAGCTTATAAATTTCTTCAGAATGTGTGAATATAATCTTAAATAATATAAGGGTATAAAAGAGTTTTAGCTAACATATTTATGGTAAAATATCACTAACCAATATTGGCTAACTGATAATAGCAAAAAGACAAAAGAACTAATCAACATTTCCTTTGACTGTCTTATTTATCTGCTGTGTAATTACTGTTTTCTAATTTTAGTTTTTCTAATTTTTACAGATTTCAATTTTCTTGTTCTATATTACCATCATTACATGCTACTTCCAATAATATAACTTATAAGTGACTGGAATATAACATACTTATGTGTGATTGAAAGCGATGAACCCCCTGAATATATATTATGGTTTCTAGCTGTGTTTAATCAACATTTTAATAGATTTTAGTTGTTTGTGTTGGGTTTTATTTATCTCCTCTTGAATGTTTCTTCCCTAAAAGGAAGCTACTTCATTTCCACCTGGTCTACAATAACAGCTTCTTGCATCCACCAATGATGAAGATGTATTATATCCAAAGTCATTTCATCATGTTTTGGGATCATGTGCTGGGAGCCATCAGCCAAGTAGGTATGACAAATTCCTTGCCAGCTTACTCCCATGCTGTCTAGTGGAAGGACTTCTGAAAGGTGACCTTGCTCAAGGACCAGGGCAGGATCCATGTTTAGGGTGTTCCCCTTTTAGAATAGGGCAGTTTAGCATAATAGGAGATTAGGGTGTTCCCCCTTTAGAATAGGGCGGTTTAGCATAATAGGAGATTAGGGTGTTCCCCCTTTAGAATAGGGCAGGTTAGCATAATAGGAGATTAGGGTGTTCCCCCTTTAGAATAGGGCGTATCCTGCTGCTGAGTTCCTCTTGAGTTCTTAGGGTCAGACAGTATATTTTGGGAGACAGAAGCCCATGCAGAGTGGATTTGGGCAGAGAACGTGGATTCTCCCAGAGCGTGTTTGTAGACGGCCGGTGTGAGTTCGGGATTAAAGAATTGCTGTTTGAATCTACAAGCTGTGTGGAGACTCGTGATTTGTGCCCAGCCAGAGACTGCGGCAACTATGCACCATTTTTCTTATCAGAGTTTAACTACCACATAATGTACCCCTATTATGTTTTCTTATTCTTTATTTGCATAGACCAAAAAGCTTCAAAACACTAATACTGATTCAATTGGTGGTCTCTTTACAGATGATATATTTAACACTTAATATTACCCTTAACACATGGAAAAGGTCTATGAAGATCGACTAATATGGAAAATCCAAGTTTCATGCATACAGGAATGAATGCCACCATCCTTTTGTAAACCTTTAGTTTCTCCTGGAGTTTAATATAACATGGATGTCAGATTGTTGGCCTTCCAAAATACATGCTGAGATTTCTGATTCACTTCTCTAGTTCTTGTCTATTAATAAATTTTTGACAGCATCCTGCTGAGTAGCAAAATTCAGTGACAACTTTCAGATACTTGTTGCCAAAAAGGTTTTGAGTACATGCAGTTTTCAACTGTTGCAATTTAAGATATGACCTTTGTTTTATATTGTGGTAAAACACTTAACATGAGATTTACCATCTTAAAAGATTTTAAGTGTATAATACAGAATTGTTTTGTATATCAGGGTAAAGCAAATGTTTTGTAACAGATACAGAGGGCATATTTAATCATATATAACTGGAACATTATACCCTTGATTATCAGATCCTGGTAGGTACCACTCTCCCCTGTTTCTACATTTGATTGTTTTACATGCTTTATATGAGTGACATCATATTATTTGTCTTCTGTGACTGAACTTTCACTTAACAAAATGTCCTTGAGCTCCCTGTATATTGTGACATAATGCAGAATTTTGTTCTTTTTTAAGGCTAAATGATATTTTATTGTATGTATATATCATGTTTTCATTATCTGTTTATATGTCTGCAGATACTAGTTTGTTTCCACATTTTGGTTATTGTAAATAATGCTATAAACAGCATAAAAATGCAGATGTTTCTTTGTAATCCTGATTTCAATCATTTTGGTAATTACCTAGATGAATCATCTATGGTTTCTGGTGAGAAACCTCCATATATTTTGTCTATGATCACTGCAACATTTTATACTCCCACAATGTACAGGATTCCAATTTTCAGCATTTTGATTTTTTTTAACTGTCATCTTCAAAGGTGTGAAGTGATATCTTATTATTGCTTTGATTTGCATTTATTTGATGACTAGTTATTTTAAGTATCTCTATGTGAACTTATTGATCATTTATATATGATCTTTGGAGAAATGTCTATCCAAGTCCTTAGACTTTTTATTAATTGGGTTATTAGTATTTTTGCTATTGAATTATGTCAGCTACTCATGTCTTTTGTACATTAACTCTTTATCAGATATATGATTTGCAAATCTTTTCCCCCATTTTTTAGAATGCCTTTTACTGCTGAAACAGAAAAATTTCTAAAACAGAAAAATTTTAGTTTAATGTAGCCATTCTTGTTTACTTCGCTTTTATTGTCTGTTCTTTTGATAGTGTTTAAAAATATATATTATAAAGACTAAAAAGACACTCACAGAGTCCACACAAAATCCAAAGAACGCGCTGCACACTGGAACATCACACAAGAGATTTATTGTTGGTAACAGGAGGCATACCAACAAGGCTGTCCCTCCAAGGAGAGCAGAAGCCTGTAGACACCCACACAGCAGCTTTATAGCCTGTAAGAGGAATTTCATAAGCTGTTTAGGAGTTTAAACTGGGTTGGGGTTGATAGCAGGCACAAGTTGTTAAGAGAAGTTAAGCAGCTTTGCCTCAAAATCAAAACTTTGGAATCTCTAGATAAAATGGCTCCCTATCTAAAATCGTGAATCTGATGTCAAAATTGATTTGATGCCAATAAAGACCCCATCTCATAAAGCATCTCTCCTCCAATTTTATCTAGGAGCTTAACTGTTTCAGGTCTTATGTTAAAATGTTAATCAATTTTGAATTGATTTTTGCATGTAATATAAAATACATAACTAGTCCAAATTTTTTTTTTTGTGTGTGTGTGTTTGTGTTTGTGTGTACTGGGGATTGAAATCAGAGATACTTAACCATTGAGCCACATCTCCAGCCCTATTTTGTATTTTATTTAGAGACAACCTTTCACTGATTTTCTGAGTTTGGCTTTGAACTCATGATTCTCCTGACTTAGCCTCCTGAACTGCTGGGATTACAGGCCATCTTTATTTTTTTGAACATGGCTGCTAATTTTTTTTTAATATCATTTGTTAATGTGACTATTTATTCTCCGCTGTTTATTCTTGACTCATTGACTCTCTATTTGTGAATTTAATTCTGGGTTCCCTCTTCTTTTCCATTGATGTAATAAAATCCCAAAGGCATCTCTTATAGAAATATTCAAAACAAATTCTAAAATTCATATAAAACCAAAGAAAATCCTGAATACTGTAAACAATCTTGAGAAAGAACATAAATGGCAGCAACCCATTTTCTGTTTTCAGAATATATGTCAGAGCTATTGTAGCTAAAAAAGAATAGCATAACCGGGAAGCTCTTCATCTTCCTTAGGCTGTCAATTAATCCATAGCACTGAGCAGAATTAAAATACAAAAACAACAAAAAAAATATCCATAATGTTATGTCTACCTGCTGGGAGCCATCAGCCAAGTAGGTATGACAATTTCCTTGCCAGCATACTCCCATGCTGTCTAGTGGAAGGACTCCTGAAAGGTGACCTTGCTCAAGGACCAGGGCGGATCCGTGTTTAGGGTGTTTAGGGTGTCCCTGGTTTAGCATAATAGGAGATTAGGGTGTTCCCTGTTTAGAATAGGGCGTATCCTGCTGCCTGAGTTCCTCTTGAGTTCTTAGGGTCAGACCGAATGTATTTGGGAAACAGAAGCCCAGGAGGTGTGGATTTGGGCAGAGAACGTGGATTTCCCCAGAACGTGTTTGTAGAAGGCTGGTGTGAGTTCGGGAATAAAGAATTGCTGTTTGAATCTACAAGCTGTGTGGTGGCTCGTGATTTGTGCCCAGCCGGAGACTGCGGCATCTACCTTCTTTTTTGTTATTTTGGAAACCAAATATCTGTAGTTTGTAGCAATGTTTATAAAATTTCCCTAAAATTATACACTGAAGCTGTTGAAGAGACAGGTTTATCCTATTTCCTTGGATAAAGAGCATATCAAATGAAAATTACTGAATCTTTGCTCATTTCTGTTGTATGTTATATTATGGAAAAAACATAGAAAAAACTTACCCTTTCTTTGTTCCATTTTGTAATGGACTAGGAGAAATTAAAATGCTTTTTACCACCTAATTTCATTTATATGAAAAAACTTATTAGAAACTGTGGGTAAAGAAAACTGGAGAGAAGAGAAGATCTATCTATATGTACAAGGACAATGACCATTTATTAAAACTAAAAATTTAATGATGGAAGGGTCAAAAATTAGGGAGAGTTGCAATGAATTCAGGAAATTTTAAGTGCCAGGAAGAGTTTGTTCTAAGCCTTCTGTATGAATCAGCTTAGTTTATAATAACCTTAGAAGTTAAATACTTTTCTTCTGTTTTACATTTTCAGAAATTAAAGTACAGCAAGATTAAATAAATTTTTGTTGATTATGCAATTAATAATATTAAAATAGGTGTTTCAATGTAGGCAAAATGCTTCTACCCTTTCCATCGCACAAAATACTGAAACAAAGCAGCATAGACTTTCCTGAAAAGGGAAATAAATTATTTCACTATAATGTTGACTGTCTATTTCATGTTAGTATTCAGGAGTGATGTTATATAATTGCTATATTATAGACAAAGTGAAATTATTATATGAACTTCTGGTTTATGAATTTGTGGATATATTAGTGTGTTAGAGCTTCCTGAAGAAAATATCATAAACTAGGTGTCTTAAACAATAATTTATATCTCATATTTGTGGAGGCTGGAAGTCCAAGGGTAATTCACAGGTCAGTGTGTTTTCTCCTTTTGTGCTTTTTCCTTGGTATACAGAAGGCTGTTATGAAAAGTAAGATCCTTGCCCAAATGCCAATCCACTAACAAGGACACAATTTTGAAAAAAAAGAAAATGAAATTTTATTGTGTAGGGCTTCAAGATGGGTATTCTGTGGAAATACAAATGTGACCATATACATATACATATTTTATTACATATATGGTATAGGTAGATACACATATATATGTTTTATATATGTGATTATATAAACACACTGATTCTTATTTAATTTTTACTTGATTCTTGCATTTCTGTTAAGTAAAAGGTGGTCCCAATCTTATGAAATATTTAATGGTAATTTGGATTAGTTAACTTCAAGAGAGCCCTTATAGATTTGCATCTGAAGAAATGTTTTTCTTTTTAAAGATCTCACAAATGTTCTATTTATCACATGCTCACTAATATGTATGTGATTTGATATCTTTAAATAAATATGGAAAGAGCAAAAATATCTTGTTAAATGGTAAGAAAATAGATCATGAGACAATATGATCCTGAGAACTTCGTCTTGGAAATGTGTGCATTCCAAGATTCTATTCAGAGAGGAAGAGATTGACAAAAATCAGCCTGCAAAAGGGATACTGCTCTGACCATAAAATCTGCAAGAATCTTAAAGGACAAGCAGAAAATAATTTTCTTTTATACGGACATGCAATAAGAATTAAAACCTTGTGTGGGGGTATGGAATAAGCTGGTGGTATGATTAGTCAGTTGAGCAGATAATGTATTTCCTTGAATGTATTTCAACTTTTTCTCTGAAGTGTGGCTAATAGAGAGAAGTTGTTCCATATTCCATGCTGACTCAGACTGAAGTTTGTTCAGTGTTCAAGACCCTGTGGAAAGGAAAAAAGTTTATCTTTAGTTAAATCAAATATGCAAGTATTTTGTTCAGTGAGTACAAACTGTTCTGATAATAATTTATGAAAAGCAAAGCATAGGAAATTAAGTGGTCTGTGATTAGCCTTGTTTTATTCAAAGAAGAGTTTAATCTGAGCCCTATGGGAAAATTAGTTATTTTAAGTAAGCCATTTCTCAGAACACAAAAGGGTGGGGGAATTTTTTAACCTTGCTGTTTTCCAGGAGTACAGGCTCATGTAGTTTAGAGTTGTTAATTGATGTACTTCAGGGGATAATTCCATGAATTATTGTTTGACTTTTAATATTTCTGTTAGATGGGACACTTTGTAACTAAAATTGTTAGTGACTTATCATCCATGTTAGCTAAAAATGTACTTAGAAAGCAAACAAATGTCAATTCTTAGACCTGTTTGCAAACAACATATAAGGACAAATTATAATTTCTATAGCAGAATCAGAAGGGATTAATTACTTTATGGATTCATCTGACTTTGCATGTGAGATTAAAAAGCACTGGATTGTCTTCCCTATATAAGGAGAGGAGCTGAGAAGTTTGTTAGGAGTGGTGAACATCTGTGTCTTTTATTTAATGGACATATGCATCAAGTCAGACGGATTAAATTTCATTTTGACTGCTAGAAGATGTCAATGGAACTATTGATAGCAGATTTTTGTCTCCCAGATCTTATGCTGGTTCACTTTCAATGGATGATGTAGTCTCCTTTCTACTTTTTTTTGTGGTTCTGAGAGAGATGGAATCAAGATACTGTCACAGTCTTTTAAGATCAATACTAACAAGGGATTGCATTGACATTTTCCTAGAAAATTATTTATCTTTGCTCCCTGTGCATACCTTTCATACAAAAGCATAAATATCAGCACATAGGGGGCCAAGCCTCCTTCTGTTGTTCTGCAAACATCAAGAAAACTTGGTTGTATTTTTTTTTAGAAATGTAGGTTTGTGTGTTTATAAATCAAATTAAAGTATATATTTCATTTTGAGAAGTATTTACTTGACAAGTTGATCTGTAAAATTAGATCTGTTTTAATGTACTTTAAGGTTTTTTTTCTTTAAATCTGTAATTTCCCCACAGAGCAAGATAATTTATAAGTGATCCCATTATTAGAAGTTCATTGTAGCCTGAAATAATAAGGAGTTTTACTATTCTATGTTAAAATATTCTTTTCCTTGTCCCAAATCTATACTCTCTGTAATAGATTGCAACTGATTTTGTAATTGAGCAAATAACTCCTTAAACATTTGGTAAATCACTAAATTCCCCCATTAAGGTTTTATTAAGTTATTATATATCGAATAAAATATTAATGTGATATTCGATTTATTATGTTTACTTAACAGATTGAATTTACACATATATTCACATTATATATGTATACAAATTACATAAAATTTTTTCTCTGGAAAATGTAAATTTACTAATGTCTTCCAAGAACTAATTAAGGTAAATTCTTGACTTTTTTTCTGAACTCATTTTAATACGAAGCTATGTGAAGCAGTTGAATCACATTCAAACTCAGGTTCAATCATTTTAATAGTCATTTTGAGTATAAGAAAATAAATGAGGGACTTTGAATAACTATAATCATTAATATGAAGTAATAGCATAATTATAAATATCTTGATACTTATTACATTCAAAACATAAATCTTTATTTCTGCTCTTTCATCACTACTTTTAGACTCTTCCTTCCCCACTCCAATCCCTGTAAAATACCCAAAGCAAAGGAATTAGGAAAGTCCTAGTGAAATGTAATAGAATACAATTCAATAAAAGTTTAAGTGCTTGAGTGTGCTTGAGGCCTTTGCATGTTTCTCAGTATTTGTGCTGCTTATTCCAACATCAAAGCCCATTTGCCTATTCAACGGATAATTCTGCATCTCAACCTTATAACATCACATGGAGATGAGGAATCACACTGCATTGTAATATGCCCTCTGCATGGCTTGAATCCAGCAGCTCACTGCCACCACTTGGAAGCTTGTGGCATCTATCACATTCCTCACAGTGTGGCTGATAGCAGTAATCTTACAACCAAAATTAAGTGGAATTCATATTTCCCAAAATATAGAGAATTTAAGCTAATTTGTTTTAACTTCAAATTTGAGAATCAAGTTTGTGGACAGAAAACATTATAATGTTAAAAATATTTTAAGAATTTGTTTGCAGCTCTGAAAGTTGCTCAAAATGCATTCTCATACAGGTTACGATCCTGCCTTCCTTGTTTCTTTGTTTTTGATTTTCTTGTTCTCCTTTGTCCTTCTTCTCCCTCTTTCTTGCTCCGTCTCTTATCTTTCCCTGTATGTCTCTCTGTCTCATTTTCACTTTTCGTTTTAGTAAATTTAATGTGCTTTATTTCTAAACCTCAAAGCTGGAGACAAACAATAAAATCATGGTTCATTTAGGAAGTACTTTTGGGCATAATTCATTTTTTTAATATGAAATTTTTAGGGAAATCTTCATATACAAAGTTAGAGATACTTTTTAAAGAAAAGTTAATTTTGTAGAAACAAGTTAAAAAATCACTGAATGGGTACAAAAATTCATCCTTTCTATGTTTTAGATCTACATATTTGAATAAATTCTCCAATTTAATTTTCCTTCTGTTATATTTTTTTCCATACAAGAAATCACCATTTCCAGATAAACAGCTTCTTCATCAGGTTCTTCATTTAAGTTTTAAGTTACATTTTTCCCTTTGTAATTTCACATTTCAAACTCAGCATTCACATAAATTATTTTCTTATCTAGTTGAAGAGATTGAGCAAAGATAAGAAATAGTATGTAACATTTAAATATATATGTATGCATTATATAGCATGTCTAAAAGCATAAACAAATATAATGATTTTCTTTCCATTTTCTACAAGACTTTTACAGTTTTTTTTAATTGGAATAACATAAAAAAGTGCATGTGTATCTAAATTAAAAATCTAGGGTTAATATGGATTTATTTTGTGAAAATATGGACTGATCATTGTTTTGGAATTTAAAAAATAAGGAAGAAACAGCTTGAAGTCATTTTAAGTCACAAAAAAATAATTCAAAGCAATATTATGCTTTCATTACTTTCCATAATTTAAAACATAATTTTGTAGTGTCAGAAATTTGAAAAATGACTAAAAATTCACATTTGTCTTGTATAAGGTAAATGTATCCATGATATCATAGGTGCATTTTCTCTAAAACAATTTGTCATATGAATTATTACTCCATTACATGAAAGGTTTATATAACACAATAAAGGGAAAGTGATATGTGTGTGTGTTTGTGTGTGTGTGTGTGTGTGTGTGTGTGTGTATAATTGTATTTATGAACCAAATTAATAGATAGCAATGGTAGGACAGAATAAATTTTACAATAATTCAAGGAATAAATAAATCAAAGAATTCAGATCATCTCTGTGTGCTTTTGTGTAGGGGAATAAGTCATGCTAGCCACTGGTTTTGGTTTTCCTCAATTTTTTCACTTTCAGAGAAGATGGTCTACACATGTGTATTTCATACTTTTCTAGAATGGTTCAAATTTTCTTGAGGCATACTTTCCCATTCATTCAGATTCACAGCAATGTTGGGACCCGCAACTGAATATGGGTCTTGAACTATCCTGTGACAGAGGTGATACCTCTCAGTGCAAAGGCATTGATTTGAGATTTCCCAGTTGCTATGGTGACACCTTGTTCATTTAGAGGTTCTTTGCCAGTCAGGGAGCTATTCAGTTCTTGACCTTAAGGTTCAGGTGCCAGCTGCTCAAAGGTAGAAAGTTATGGGTGCAAACTGATAATCATAATTGGGCTGCTCATAATCCTGAGGTTGATTCTGCTTATTTTGAAAAAGCTTTCTCACAGTAAATCCTTTGGTGTTTATACCTATATAACAAAGGTGCTGAGCTTGTTGTGTGTCACTACCTTGCTAACAAGTAGTGGTCAACCATTGAAACCCAGTTTTTTCTCTATTTTTGTGTCCATTTGTCTCTTCTACATCCCCTCACCACCTGGCCCCAAAACCTGAACTAATGGCTATGCACATCACAGCACAGCAAATTTCACGAAGAACAAGCTATTTCCCAAAGTATGCCATATTCCCGTGTATGAGAGAAAGAAATATTTTTTCATCAGCACAGTAAATACCTAGGGGGGATGAATTTATTTTTGGGTAGTTTGATTTATTGGAATTATGTGCAGCATTTTATCTTATACTAACTATAGCTATAAATAAACAAAAGCAATAAGTTGATTGTTAACTGTAAACGTGATCAAGTTTTAGAAATAAGTTAAAACAGGCAACATCCATTTAGAAAAGGCTGATCCTTAATTTTCTTTCTAAAATATATTTATTTATTTGTTTTTAATTCTAGGTGGACACAATACCTTCATTTTATTTTTATGGGGTGCTGAGGATTGAACCCAGTTTCTCATGCATGGTAGGAGAGCGTTCTACCTCTGAGCCAAAATTTCAACCCTTTTATTTGCTTTTTCTGAGAGGAAAATATTAAATATTCCTACTATTTAGCATTTTCTGAACAAAATACATTTTTTTGAATTAGTAGTTATGAATAAGTAGAATGGAATTAAATATTAATAGAATTGAACTAATAAACATTAAAGTCTCCAAATTACAAAAAAAAAAAAAAAAAAAAGGAAGAATTAAGTGCCCTGGTCTATAGTGATAGTAATCCAGGTAAAAGAACTCTGTTTGAAATATTCTAAGCACTCCCTTAGCAAAGTCATTACAGACTGGCCTGCTGCTTCATATAATTTCTGTGATAAGCTACTGAAAATTTAATTGGCTTCAGCTCTAAAATATTTCTTCATAAAGTAAGTACAACAGATGAATAAACCTCTTTGATTCATTTATTTATAGCAACTTAATGAAGCTCATTAACACATTTCCTTTGCTGATATTTGTATTAACTAGGAATGTGCAATGAAATATTGCAAAGATCTTTAAGAATCACATTCTCTTCAATAAAATCATGTTTGCGGATGAAAAATTTGATTAAGTGAATTAAGTATCCACTTAGTTTGCTGCCAGAAATAGCAAGTAGTCTATTTTTCTCTCTTATTGAGGTATACTAGAGGTTGTTAATTAAATTTATATTTTTAAAATCTAAAAAATGCTCCTTATTATTTCTGATGTTAAATTTTTCCTTACAATTCTTTTAATATGAGAATTGGCCATATGCACATTTTTCAGTTTCTAAATTAATTTATTATTTTCCTTTATTGTGAGTTTCCTTGCTTGTATTAAACGGTTCTTGTATATGAACCATTGTTTATTAAATGAAACAGAATTCTAGGAATAAACATCCCCAAATGTGCCTTTCAATTCAAACTCAGGCTTCATTCAGTCAAATGTAATCTACATTTACCAAAAAAATTTCTACTATCTTGAGTATATGCATGTCAAATACCCTGTGTCAACATATCTATTATACTGTTTATCTTCTGTTCTCCTGAATCCATTCCTTTGTCTAGAACATACTTAAACACTCAGGAAACTACTGTGAATTTGTTTACCCTCAAGTCCTTATTCTCTGTGATTTTTTTTTTCTTTTCCTTGATTCTCCTTCCAATTACACGTGCAATTTATTTTTTCAGTGATGACACTTGCTTTTAAAAAAAATGTTTTTATTATTTTTTCACACATTCTTCACTATTTGAAACAATTTGGTGGGATAAAAGGATATTTGCACTTACTTCAAACCTACACATATATAATAAATAATAAGGTGGGACATGTCTTTAAAATATGATTTGACCAGAAATGTGTGTGTGTGTGTGTGTGTGTGTGTGTTTGTGTTTAAAGAAGAAACAGCTTCTATGCTGTCTTACTTCTATCCCTTTATGCATCTGACTGATAAACTTGGTATTACTCGTTTCTTACAACCACAGCTAAATTTCAATTATTGTGCACATGTCTGCTCTCCTTCAGGACCAAAGCACTGGACATTATGTGGGCTCTTCATGGTATAGAGTCCAAACCTCTTAGCTCAGAATTTTAAAGATCCTTCATGTTATCCATTCTCATCATTTCTCTAAAAATAGCATTTCTTATTTAACTCTCAAGTCCCTTTCAATATATTTGCCTCTGTTTTAATATTTCAGGTCTAATTCCATTTGTCTGTTATGTATATAATTAACAAACGTCTTCAAACATTAATTAAAATAAATCAAGTAACATCAAAATATCTATAAATGGTATACAGTGAGTTGCTGATTAGTAAGTGTATGCATATTGGGGTTTTATTTATTCTTTGAATATAGATATTCAAAAAGGGTATTTATAAATAAATTTTCTAAATTCTGGAAATTCTGAATGAGTTTTCATGCTTGAACTATAACATTCAATGTGAAATTTTGTACTAAAAAATAATCCTAAAAAAAAACCCTATTGGGGCAGTTATATACATTTCAGATTTTAAAATCCTGGGTTTAAACTTTTTTTTTTTATTTAAAGTCATCCAGATGACTTCCTTCCTTTCTTCCTTCTCCCTCTCCCCTCTACCATCCTATTTATTACCACAATTCTTTAGGTAAAATACCCCTAAATTCACCAACTTAGCCTTTCAAAGTATACAATTCGGTGCAACTTCCTATCCCATCTTTCCACCAAAAGATACAAACCTTCCAAAGACTTTAGAAGTCCAAAATAATCATACTATGCAGATTATGCCTAATATATTCACAAAATTATAGTTGGTATGCAGGTATGGAATTATATTTCTTGTGTCTTATTTCATCCTTTTCCTAGAATACTCTCAACAGATTTTTGTATTATTTTTCTTCATTTCTCTCTTTTTTGTGTGCTGTTAATTTTCTTCACTTTCCTCCAGTGTATTGTGAGGACTGCCTGTTTTAATCTTCATCATTAATTATATTTTATTCATCAGCAGATTTACTGCTTTGTACCTCTACTATAGAAGATTCTCCAAACATTTAACGTTTTTTATAAATATTTTATAGTAAAATGAAAATACAACAATGTAATCTAATCAGTGTTTCTATAACCCAAACCCACTTGAAGAAATACGTTACAATGCAACTTTATTTTCTCTTGTATCATTCCATAATCATATGCCTATTTCTTCCACCATTTTGAAGTAAAGTCCTGAATTTAGAGTTCTAAATGCCTATTTATATTTTAATATAATTGTATATTAAACAATGTATTTAATTTATATTTGAAATGAAATTTTCATTAGAGTCCCATATTGTCAGTATTAAAATCATGTTCTCAGAAATATATATTAATGAAGCATGAAGTTTCTTCTTAGCAAAAAAGGGCAACATTTATGTCACAAAACAATATTTTCTATAATATTCTTTTACCATATTAGAAATTCTAGGCACTGATGTGGATTTATACATATATTTTACTCTAATCCATCTGGTCAGAATTTTTATCCCTTTCTATTAAATTAATGAAAAAATTTATTATATAACTTCGGTAAATAGAAATCCTGTATTGTATATCTTTCTGTTTCTCATGAGACACAGCATTTCTTCTTGTTACAGTTTTTTACCTCACTATTTCACAGTCTCAAGTCTTCTACTTCTAGACAGAATATTCTGTTTATTGTTGGTCTGGAAATTGAGCTTAGTATCTCAAAAATGAATAAGAAAATAGCAAGGTTTACTACCTTTTTGTGCATACTACAAAGTTATGATTATAAGCATATTCTCCAACAAGCATTATGGAAACTGTGATTACTTTTATTTCTTTTGTCCAGCAAAATACTAATTATGCAAGTGCATATAACACAGTGATTTCAAAAACTGTCAGTGTTAATGCAAGGCAAGATTCTGCTATTTGTCTTCAGGTTTCCTTTTATCATCATCCCTTTATGCTCTCTCTCTCACACCCCCCCACACACAAATACGTTACTTAACAAATACCTTACTTAATAAAATTGTGAGATTATCACAAGGCTGTATCTTACTGATAATGACCAGATTCACTACTAATGAAATATAGAGGCTTTAACAAGAAGAGAAGCATATAGCATTTACACAATTGGCTATTCATGTCTATATTGTTTTTAAAAACAAGATTATACATTTGTATGTAAATATAACTTAACATTTCATTTAATTAATTATTCAGGCTGAGTTTATCTATGCTTATGCTTTTGGTAAAAAATGTGCTAACATGAAATTCACTGAAAAATACAATACTACATGAAGTTTGAATATACAATACATTTTTCATAATGCTTCTGTTGTTATCCTTTCTTAGATTAAAATCTTAAATGACCCAAACATTTATATTAACATTTAGCATTAAAGCTTTTAAAGGACTTCATATACTCAAAGGAACAATAACAACAACAAAAAAAAGCACTGACTAGATCATCAACCCAAGTCAATGACAAGATATCTCCTTTAAGTTTAGAATTTACCCAAGGAAGGGATGTCAATAAGCAGTGATGAATTCCACAAAGTAGGTGCATAACAGCAAACAGAACAATCACTCAAAATGACACATTTCAAACTCAAAGAAATAAGAGTCATGGCAACTGACTTTAACTCATAACCTGTAGAAAATGGGCTTGAAAACTTTATAAGGTAACTTTGTCTATAGGCATAGCATTTTAACAAAATCAGACCTTTAAGGTAATGAAAAATTTGAGAAACACTCAGGATATCCAAGTCTTAGACTTAACAAGTACTAATCACACTCTATTATTGACTATGGTAAATTATTGCTGTATTCCAACAAAATCTATAATTGACATCATACAGTAAATGGAAACAATGTTAATTCCACAAAAAATAAAATTCCTAAAAAAAGCCTTTTTATTTTAAATGAACAGGCAATGTCAATCAAGATGCCCCACATTTTAATAATAGTTGAAATTTAAAATATTTATTAAACAAAATCTAGATAGTATAAATTATACAATAAATTATACAATAGATCATCTAAGACCCAAAACTCCAAATGTCAGCTAATGTCTAGGGTTGGAATGGAAAAAAAAAAAAGAATATAGGTGTCATTTCTGAACATATTTTTAAGTTAGTAGTGGGTACTTAAATGCATTCTAGTATACTGTAAGAAGTAATAATAGGAAAAGTATGTGTATATTTAGAAGTATTTAAATATAAATACATTTATATGCATACATATGCATTTATAAATGGTTAATATAATTTTAACATAAAATATTATTATATAAAGTGTGAGAAAATGCTGAATATTGGAAAGTAGCTTTCTATTTATGTTCTGAAGGTAGAAGACTAATGTTTAATAAATGTAAAATGTGTCTCATTCCTGGTTTTAGAAAGTGACATCTTTTCTATTCTTTCACTTTCTCTAAGCTTGTGAATTTTGAATAATACATCTGTTAAACTACTGAATGACAAGTAATTAACAACCTAGGTAGGACTCATCAGAGAACTAAAAACATGAAAATACACAATGCTGTCCCTTCCATTTAAAAAAAAATTCTGTGTGCTTTTGCAGCAAATTTCAATAGTAGTAGATCATTTCAGAACATATCTCAATTGAAGTGAATGGTAATTATATACTCAATAATATTGCTTTTTTCAGAAAAATTAATGTTGTTTAGATGCTCCAGAGAAGGTGTTCATTTTCATTGAAATTTTCATTAGCCTAAGTCAGGAAGATGTTTTTTTTTATTGAAAGTTGCACACAATATATTTCTTTAACTGCAAAGAAAACAGGGTGCTTTTAATTGCACATAAATAATCACTTCAAATAGCTTTTTATTAAGGCGAAAAGTTTATTTTACTTAAGAAGGAAAACAGGAATCTTGCTGTAGACAATTTCCGCTGCTTAATTTCAGGAAGTGATGAAACTGAAGCAAGCAGATTTTAGAAAACAGAGCAGTCCATAAACTCATCAATCGTGAAAATCAAATGAGATGTGGTAATCTTGATTTATTCAAAGTAGAAACTATCCCATGTAAAATATTTACCTTTAAGGAACACTGTCTAATATTGCATGATTAAATTTGGTAAAATTTTTTATAAAAATGAAATAATCTAAACATTTATTTTAAAAAAAGTTATAATGGATTAAAAAAAATCTGATCCAAAATCTAAGGACCAATTTCATTTCCTCTAGGAATCCAATGATTGAACCATCATTCTTATTTTGTAGGATTGTTATACACCTTGTTGAAATATGTTTAAGTTAAAATACCTAGTCAAGATATGATTGCCCTTAAGCAATGTTAACTGTATTTGAAACTGAACTTGTTTTACATGAACTATTTAGAAACTGATATTATTCCTATGAGTTAAATAATTAATAGAATATCTAAAAGAGTCTAAACATTGAAGGTCTTTTGTGACATAATTTGTTTTATACCTAATAAGCAAAAGATATCATTAAAAATTCTTTTCAGGAGAATTAAAATTTTACAATTATATTTTAACATCATTAATCTGATTTGATCAACATGGATATGTGATTGTATGGATATGTGATATGCAATCACATATGAGCAATAATCTGAGTGTAAGGAGTACAACTGCTTAATAAAGATTCTCCTAGAATCCAAACTGTTCTTGATGAAAACAAAATATCTTGATTTCTTCTAGTGATGGGAAAATAGGGAAATAGATGGATAGCTTAAATCTGAAAGAAATTTTTTATTTTATTCAAGGATAAAAAGAATATATTTCTTTTCAAGTAATTACTTCAGACCAGTGGAATTATATGTGGAAAAAATGTATTCATATAAATTTTTGTAATGTGGCCATAACTAGTTTTCAGTATTGACTTTCAAGATTTGTATGTGATGATAAGTCTCTCAGTATGCTCAACTGGATAATTCACTTTTTTTCCTGACAGTTCACACAAATAGCAATAAACTTATCTGATGCCTGCTGCTTTCTTTATGTCATTTGGAAATGAGTTACTGTTATACTTTCACAATAAATTGAATTCTGTTCTTTTAAACAAGGATTTGAGTGGTCTGGTACTTTAGCGTTTTTCTGTTATGTTAGAGAATATTATTAAGTCCACAGTGATACACTCTGTAGGAATAGTGCCTTATAAATACTGCTGTTATTGTGGAATCTGGGATTTGTCTCCATGGACACTGAGCCGAGATAACACTCAGGGTTTCATAGCCTAACACTGACAACCAAGACTGTAGAACTAAGCAATCTTTATATAAAATGAGAGACAATAAACTAAGCAAATATTGTATTTACTACAAAAAGAAATGACAGAAACTTGCAGATTTTCTCAAAGTAGTAAAGATACTTCCTCTAACTTTATCGTGTATAGATTTATATTTTTGATTCATATATAAGCAAATATACCTGATAATGAATTAAAATGCAAATAATATAAGATGAATAATAACAAATCTATTAACCCAAAGTAAAAATTAGAAACTGATATAATAAGCAACAGTATTAACTTTAAAATAATGAATACTCATTAGATATATTTCTGATCTACATTAAAAAATAAAAGAACAAATAGTGGACTAGTAGTTGATGATTAACTTATATAAAAAGTACTAGATTAATAAGACTTTTTCGGAATCCTTTTTTGAGGAATGTAAACAGCTCTATAATCTAGATTGCTGTGAAAAACCTCAATGTAGATTTCTGTGTTTGGGGAAGAAAGGTGTCCTTAAATTTTGGCATCTGCTTTTCTTACAGTCTTGCATGTATCATACTGTTTCTTCATTCTGGAGAACTTTATGATGTTTTGCTTAAATGTGGCAGAAAGCTTTATTCCATCAATGGTAGTTTGACCTTAATTGTTATTTTCTTCTGGACTGCAATCAAATAAATCATAATCTACTAATAATATAACATAGTTGTTGCCTAATTGCTAATTTAATACTCTTGTTACTATAGTTATCCTGCTCGACTTCCAATAAAACAGGATGATTCATGTAATGATTCTTATGTATTCTCATCATATAATAAATTTGTAAGAACTCTTATGCATATGCAACATGACAATCATAGGAGGTAATTTTTTTAAAAAATATATTTCTAATGGCTACTTATAAAAGCTTATGGACTTGCAAAAACTATCTTTTACACGTGCACATAATTATAACATCCATACATTTATCAATATGTCATTCTGATTATTTCTGATTTTGCCTTCATTTGCCTGAATGAATTTAATGACACACCATTATTCTAAGTAATTTTGAATGTATGTGAAAATATTGGACAAATTTGCTCCTTATATTATTTCAGTAAGCCCTTGTACCCAACCTAGGTTTAGTTTTCTGTTTCTCATGAATATTGTGTGCTATACTCATGGTACACTAACTCTACCTAAGATGGGAAAAAGAAAAAACAGTGACTTTTAATTAAAAAAAAGAGAGAGAGAGAGAAAAGCAAAACTTCTGAAGTTTCCTTACTTTTAAATAGAAACAACAATAATTATTGATATGTGTGTCAGAGTTTCAGTCAAGACTTGAAACAGAAGTAATCAAATGTGACAATGTAAAATGAAAATCTGTTGTCTTGCTATTTTCAGCTTTAGTAGCTGAAGAACATATTGGAAAATTTCATGTTGTAGAAGTGGAGGACACATTTAGAGCAGAATTTCTAGCTAAATCACCAGAAATCATCTGTTGCTTTGTTTAAAGCTCTATTGAAAAGTCCAACAGCCTGATAGCATGAGCTCATTTTTATTAAAATGGAGTAAAAATAATTGCTAATATTTAGCAAGAAAATAAATATGCTCGGTTAATATACGGACTGATGTTGACATTGTTGAACACTATTAAAGACTAAAATACATACATTAGAAATATGCTAAGAGATTCCAGTTCGATCGCACATATTGGCGATATAAAAATTGCTGTGGATAACTTTTAATGTCACTGCACATATTTTCCCTGAAATACAAAATCATTTAACCATTTCTTTGTTTTACTTTGCTTGTGATGCACAATCCAATGTGTTCCTTTATTCCACAGAATTAAACATGCCCCTAGTCACAGTCTCCTTGGTTGAAATTAGTTATTAACACAGTATTTTCATTACATAACAAGCTAGTGAGGTAATAAAATGCAAGAGATGAGCACAGTGAAAGTAGTCTCTTTCAGGAAAAACAAAGACAACACAACACAACAGAAAAAAACCAACTTAACTAAAAATTAGTCAATTTAATGAGAGCCATATTAGAGAATTTTTTTTCCTTCCCTGAACCAATCACATATGATGTTAATATAAGTAGATATTCAGTTATGTTCTGAACAATAGCCAAGACATATCCAAGAAATAATGATTCTATCTTCTTGGCTCTGTTTTCAAACTGAAGAAGCATATAATCATATGCTTTTTAAAATAAGGAGAATGGATAAACTACATTTACAGAATTGAAGAGAATGACATGATTTAAAGCAGACTCTGTGAGATAAATACCCAATATTTTTCATTTTATATGAGAAAAAATGGAGCTCAGAGTATTATGTCTAAGCTTACGTAGGGAGTAGTAATAAACTCAAAAGTAGGATAAGACTCAAAAATAGTGGCTTGACATGAAAGATAAATGTATATATTCACATGATTTTTCATAGAGTGAATGTGGGACATTAAGATGCTTCAACAGAACTTATAAAGAAAGCACAACAAAAGCTATTGCATAGTAGAAAAATAAACAGCATATTTTTAAAAGTTATAATTCAAGACTTGATTGTCTGGGCCATCTTTATCAAAGCTGAGTATTACTCTGTTCACTGTGTTATTTTGCGTATTCTGTATTCTAATTCTTGAAGACAGAAAAGAATCTACTCAGGAAGTCATTATGTCTATGATGTGCTAATAAATGAACTTTCATGGTGTAAGTAATGCAAGATTAACTAGGACTAGGAAGAATGGTTTTAAAATTATTACTAAGTGAATTTTTTCAGATATTTTAAAAGGATACTAAATGATAAGAAAGTGTTAGAATAAAACCATATTACCACTTTTTCTAAAGAAAAATTTCATCTTCCTAACCTTTGAATTTATCACCATATATACCCCTGAGAAACCTGTCAAAAATTAGTATGATTATATATCTTATAAGCCATATGAAGATATTTTAAAAACCCACTTTTAAATTTTATAATGTTCTTATTTTTAAGTTTAATAATGTTCTTAATTTTAAGTTTTATAATGTTCTTATATAATTTTTTATAATGTTCTCATATAAAACAATGCTCATGTAGTTCAAGTCATATTGCTTTAGCAATAATCCGCCAATTTGTTATATCATTGGGGTAAAAAGTTAAAAATTTTAAAAATTAATTTAAGTAATTAAATGTGATAAAACTGAAATAGTGAGGTTTACAGTATTTTTGGTACCCTTATGAGACCTAGGCTGCTTTACCAAAGTTGCTTTGACTTTGGGTTAATAAAGTATAAAGAGTTTTCAGCATTCAATTTAAGATATTTTCATTAAAATTTTATCCAAATAGTGCGTGATAATAATTAGAAATAAAAATGATGCCAAAATTTACAATGAAAAGTCAGTTTTAATAATTTTCTTCACCAACATTAGTTCAGCCTTTCAGAATCTTATTTCTTTTTACTCTAAATTTATTTCTTCTAGTGTTTTCCTCAATAATTGCCAAAATAGTCATACTTACATCTTGACTTACAAAGTTTAGACAATATCTAATGGATATCATATAAATACTGAGGATTTAGATGGTTTACACTATTCCTTTGCCTACTGTTTACTAAATAAGCCACTACTGCTTTTAGTTATACTTTTGGTGAGACTTGTAAACACATATTTTGACATTTCAATCATGTTTTTTAACAATAAATATTACATGTATTCCTTAACTGAAAAACTTAGAATAAATGTGTGCCCTGTATCTGACTCAACATTTTCTTCTTTAACATTAAACTTTCCTGACATTCATACTATTGATTTTATATGTTAGGCCACTAATGTTAAAATTTTCCAAAAATATATTAAAATGAAAGTGTAAGCTTTGAGATCAGTGCTCCATTTCTAAGATACCTTAATGTTGCTATTGGAAAGTTTAATTTGGACTCACTTATTTTTTGTAAATGACATTTATGTATTTCTTTATTTTTAGTTGACCAATAAAATTATATATGTTTATAGTGTGCAATGTGTTGTTTCAAAATATGTATGCAATGTGGAATGGCTAAATTTACAAATATTTGCATTATTGCCTATACTTACATTTTTTTTGTAGTGAAAACACTAAAAATTGGCAATATTGTTTTAAATTTCAGTGAGCTTTCAGGACTAATTTATACTTAATATTTAAAATTTCATGAGTTTATTGATTTAAAAAATTTTTATAGTGGTCATTCAGTATAACCTTTAAATATACTATATGTTTTTCATCAATAAACATATTTTCTATTATTTCTTTAAAGTTTTCTTCCCAGTATTTTATATTTTTCATTTTGGAGCCTCATATTAATTAGAGTTTGGGAAATTTTAGCCATATTTCACATATTTTCCATCTTAAATATTTTAATTAACTTTAAAATAAGCTCTCTCAAATTTATTTATTGCATCTGTTTAAATTTTAACTCCATATATTCAATATATAAATATTATTATAGTCATATATATGTGTGTAACTAATGTCAAATTATACTAAATTTATACAGCAAAATCAGTAAAATGATGAATTTTATGAGTTTCATATATACACATTATGTATACAGAAAAAAATTATCTATTCAGAAAATATTCCCTAATGTAACATATGAATAAACTTACTATAACAAAATATTACTAAACCATTAAACTATCAGTACTTTCTATTTTTCTACTTTTATATGGTAAAATGAAAATTAAACAAGGGGACAATATAACATTATAAATCATTATTTACTTTTCCAGTTTTAAACAGAAACCTCATATGCTAGATATTTTCCATTGAAAAATCAAATAAAAACCCATGGGAGGATATGGTAGGGAATCATTAATAAAAAGAGAAAGTTCTTAATCTATGGAGCTTGATATGGCCATGGAAAAAAGAGCAATGGGAGGAATACTTTATTTGATGAATTTGATCCGTACAGTCACTAGATACTGGACTTCTTCCCCAGCCTGCTATGGTCATCAATGGATAATGCACTGCAAATATGATGAGCATCTACTTTGTTTGCAGACAGGAAGAATCTAATTAGCCCCCATATTAGATTGCCTTATTTTCTTTTCTGTATTGCTTCTCTTCTGTCCTTTAGTATTTCTCTTTCTTCCTTCTTAGCCAAAGCCATTTTTATCCTCCCCTCGTTAAAATGACAAAACCTTACAGGGTCATTCTTCAAAATATAGTTTTCATTTACATTTTTATTTGCATTTTAATCTTCTGTTTTCTCACTATATTTCTAAATCTCAGATCGAACATCTTCCTTCAACTTACTCCTTTCAACTTAGTTTTTTTATTCATTCTAAAAGTCAAAATGTTTTTTAATTATGACATAAACATTATACATATTTATCACTACCATGTGATATATATATATATTGTGTAATGTTCTAGTCAGAGAACATTATAAGTATCCTGAAACATTTACCATTTTTTTCATGATGAAAATATTCTTCTGGCTTTTTGAAACCTACAGTACATTATAGTTCTATAATCACCCTACTGTGCAACAGCATAACAGAATTTCTTTAAGGGCAACTCAAGTCCTTTGATCAGCCTTTCCCTTCCCTCCCTCCTCTCTACTCTTCCCAACCTCTTACAATCAATATTCTACTTGCAACTTCTATAAGATAACCTGAAAAAGCCAAACTGCCTTGTAATTCCATGTTTACAAAAATTAGGTTTGACATGTTATCATCTTTTAATTTTTCTTCATCCCACAAAGAAGATAATGCTAAAACTATTTTGTCTAAAACCAAAAATATATTTATTGAACAGTGAAGATTGCCTTTTAAACTGCTTCTCAGAAATGATAGAAAATTCCAGAATCAGTATGACAATTGCTTATCTGACTATTGTCTAAGAATGCAAACTTAAATAAGGTTTATTAAGTACCCACTGAATTAAATTACGAATTCTATGACAGTATCATAGCAGAGGGCAGATATCACAGCAACACAGTGTTTGAAGCCAGAATAAATAGGGTTTACATTATACATTAGTGTTCTGTTTTAGAAGATCTTTTCTAATTTCCTTATATTTTTTTAAAAAAAGCAATTTAGGTTTAGCAGAAATACTATCTATGAAAACATTTTGTATTTAGGGGAAATAATTATTATTACATGTTATTTTTGAAATTTGGTAGTTAAAATACAAAGATAGAATTTTGGGAGATTAAACTTTTTACTGAGAATATCTGAAGAAATCCACTGCAATGAAAATGGAATTCATACCAAGGAGCAGGCTACAGAGCAAGACTTTTCCCAGCACAACTGACATAAGTTTTAGAGTCTCTTGTCATTTTCATTTTCTATCCTCAACCCTCAAAGAAATACAGGGATTTCAACTCTTCTACTGATAACAGGGTTGGTTGTGTCTAATGAAATTAATTACTGCTTTGATTTTACATAGTTCCTTTTGACTCTGTTTGAGTTGTAGTCTTCTTGTCATGTCCATTTTTTCCCCCTGTAGTCTAGATCACTCTGTACTTTGATTTTATATTCATTTCTTTGCTGACTCTTGCACACTACATAATGACAAGAATGTCTATCATGGCAAAGAAAGAAATCTTTTTTTTTTTTTTAAACTTCTGTAGGGTAAGTGAATTTCTGGTTTTGAGGTTTTCAGAACACACAATAGAGCATAACAATAGTTTTGATTAGGTAGAAAAAGTAAAAGATACTAAAATGCATGAAGATAATAATTATCAAAGGAAAAATCAGAGACAAAGAAAAGAAAAAAAAAATGTACCATAGATAAAAGTCTTAAAGGACATTTTTCTTGGTGTTCTCTTTCCCTCAATGCTTAGAGAAAATATTGCAGTAGATCTTAGATCTCATGGCCTACTAAGCATACATTGTAAAGTTGCCTGAAATTGTTTATTTCCATTCAAAAACACACACCACACCTTTATCTATGTAAAATGTACCTCAATAATTCATCTTCATTTGAGTTTCAGAAAACTTAAGACAACTGAATGCATCATGACCCTTCCTGAGCAAGGTAAGATAATGGTTGTTTTAATACCTCAAGTTGATGAATTCCTATATGATAAGATTTTTCTTGAGTGTGATGAGGCAGTAAACACAATATGTTGAGCACTCCAGGAGTATTTCCAAGATTTTCCTAAAACTAGGGGATTTTATCATTTCAAACTTTACCAACACTTGGAGTTTTAAGTATTCTGATTTGATAATAATTGAAGAATAAAACTATGTCCCAGTGTTGCTTTAATCTGCATTTCAAAAAGACAATTAGTTATGGCATTCCCTGAGATGCTGACTATTTTACTTTCTTATTCTCTGTATGTTTATGTACTGTATGTACATGCATATTATCTATTATGGGTTTTATATTATTTTGTCACTTTGAGGAAGTTGGTTTTATACTTCATCTAAAGATCCAGTTTATTATTGGATATCTCTAGTTCTATTCTCCAACTTAAATCCTTAAAAAATTCTATGCAATTTCAAGATTTTTTTTAATTTTAAAGAGAAGTTTTAATTACTCTAAAATATAGGGAAGTAAAAAGATTCACAAAAAAACTTAATCATTTATCATGTTTTCATTAGTGCATCATAGTTATACATAATAGTAGGGTTTGTTTTGACATAATCATTATAGATGTAATATAACTTGGTCCATTTCAATATGCAGTACTTCCTTTTTCTCTTCCCTTCTTCCCTCTCCCTATTCCCTTTCTTCTACTGGCTGTCCCTTTATATATTTATTTATTTTTTTATCAAGGCAGTATAAATATATATAAAGGTAAAATTCACTATGGCATATTCACGTATGTACATAGCATATTTTGGTCAATTTTATTACAGTTTAATATTTTAAAGAAAATTCAAGTAAGATGTGCTATATTATACAATTTTTGTTAATGTCTGGCTTCCACAAGAACACACAGATGAAGCATTTCAAGAAATAGACATCTCGTAACACACCACGTATATATGATTGTTTCATATCTAATAAAGTGATACCATGATTTATTCTAAATTGGAGAAAGATGGTGAATTTTAATAGAGTATTTGAGAAAACCTAGCTTTCTACATACAGTTGGAGAAACTTAATAACACACAACATGTAAGGATGTATCCTGGGTGGAACGAATTGGCTAATGTTGATTACAGGACAATTAATGACTTTTATTTATGAAAAAAATGACATCATTTAAAATGTAACTATGAATACAAAATGAAAATATGTTTGTAGAAGTTTATAACAACAAAAATGTGGCCTAAAGTTGTGCAAGAAATTTAGGTAAGGATAAATTCATTTTTTTGTTGTTGTTGTTGTTTCAGTCAGAAGATCCAGAGATCCAAGTTCATTCACAAGATTGTTAACTGTTGCTTGGAGAAGTTCCTCATAATATGACGCCTATCACAGAGTTACTCACAAAATAGTAGCTTACTTTTTCCAAAGTGAGGGCTCTGAGAGGAGAGGTGGAAACCACTGTCTTTTGTATCTTAATAGTACGGACATCCCATCCCTTATGTCATGTTATGCTTTGTTTCTTAAGAAGTGAGTCAATAATGCCTGGCTACATTTAAAGAGAGAGGAGTGTACAAGGACATGAATACTAGGAGTGGTAATCACTGGATCATTCTAGAGAATACTTTTCATAGTAAGCAAATTTATATTGGTAAAGGCTAGGAAGATGATAACAACAAAGCAAAAGAAATGCTTTACGGGGAAAAGTTTAAATTTTGGAAATGAGAGGAAGGGTACAAAGACAAATTGAAATTTTAGAAAAATAAGGGAGGTAAATGACACATGTGAATAGGTGAGGTCAAGTCATTTCAGATAAAGAAAATGGTAGCTAAAAATATCATGATGTGTAACAATGTAACAGGGATTTAGAAATGTGGCTTTAACTATAAAGCAGTGGCTCTTTACTTAGTCCTGCCAATGTCTGATGGATAACTAAAGGCAGGATAAAGCTTGGCATCCCTGCCTTCTTTTGGTGTTTGTTTTCAGGTCTATGTTACGTCTGCATGTAAGTGTGTAAATCTTTAAGCAGTGTTCCACTGAAAACAGTTAATATAAGGTTTATCAGCCCTAAATTTTCTGAGCGTATCTGTTCCCCTTCAAGACTAAAATAAGATTTGCTGGGACACTAACTGTCAGTTTTTACAACCTCAGACCCCTGGAGTGCTGACTAGAAGTCTCTAGTCCTTCTTCTAGAATCACAAATCTGATAGGTAAACATTCTGAGCAAACATGTGGAAATTGTCCCCTTCAAGTGATAAAAATACTCTTCTGGAGTCACTTCACAGAAACTTCTTGAACAAATGAAAGAATGATGAACCAGAACACAACTTGATCAAAATCACTTAATTATGGATACTTCTCACCCCTGTCCATTTCTCTCTGTATTTAAGCCCAAAGATCCTGTAAACTCACTGACTGAGAAGCTGGGTCTCCCTTTGTGTTTCCGATATGGCCATATCAATTAGTCATATTCCTGCTTTTAACTACTATCTCTTCTGTTTGTTTTTGGGGACCAGTGAACACACCTGGCTTGTTGAGAATCCCAGGGACAGGCCTATGTCCTAGGACTCTAGTAGCTTGTCAGTGATGAGAAAATAAAAATTAGCATATGCTGAGAAATTCAAAATTGCCCTTCCTGTTCATTAAGCCAGGATAACAGACATAAGTAGGTGGCTCAAAGCTCAGATAAAACAACATGACCATAAATATATGGTGCAGCTTTAAAATGTCATAAGAAACTACTTTCAGCAGGGCACAGTGGTACATGCCTGTAACCACAGCTGCTTGGAAGTCTGAAACAGGAGGATCACAAGTTAAAGCCAGCCTCGACAATTTAGCGAGGCCCTAAGCAATTTAGAAAGAAGTTGCCTCAAAAAAAAAAAAAAGATAAAAGGGCAGGGGATGTGGGTCAGTGGTTAAGAGCCCCTGGGTTCAATACCTGGTACTAAAAAGAAAAGGAAAGAAAAGAAAGAAACTAACTTCTTTAGTGACTAGTGATTTCTTAATCATTGCAAAGTTTTGTTTCTTAAAAAAAATCATGCCATCTGTAACACTGCTGTTTGAAAGCATATGAAGAAATGAAAGATCTCATTCTTGCCTACTATAAGTCATATGGTAGATAGGAGCAGCTTCAGTCCAGGTACAGAGATGCAGATAATGGTTTTCAGAACACATCATTCCACACTTAGATTAACTTTGTGGTTTCCATGGAAACAGGATCCTGCAGCCATGCTCCAAGAAGACCTCACTTGACCCCTTTACACAAAGCCAAGCTTTGTTTACAGCTTCTGGAAACCCTGTTTCACTTAGATGTCACTTAAAATCCACCTCTCCCAAATCCTATAATAATATTCTATTTTCCTTTGTGAGGATATCTCATGGTTCTTCCATTGTTCAGTGTGTGCCTTTCTTGAGATAAATCCACCAACCTGACTTGATAGGACTGGTTTGTCCTCATTTGTCTTAGTTTGTAACAGTAATTATCATTCCATTTATTTGGTTCCCTATCTACTTCTCAATTGGTTGTGAGTTTGTGTGGGAACCATTTTGTGGATTCACAATATTGCATTGACAAAGCCCTAACAGTCACCTTGAACTACTGTCCCATTTTCCTAATTCTTATCTCACCCAAACATCTGGAAAATGTCATCTACATTTGTTGTTTCGACTTTCTCATTTTCTTGTCAACATATTTCAATTTGGCCTTCATCACCAAAATTCTACTAAACCTTTTTTTCTAAACTTTACAGTTTCCCCCATTTTAAAATCTCTTACTCATAATCTTTGTATTTGAGAGGATTGATCATTTTCTCCTTTGTGGTATATTTTCTTAACCTCTAAATATTTCATTAACATATCTCAGTTTCTCTTAATTGATGTTTCATTTTCTTTCTTTACTCAACCTCTAAAATCTGATAACCTCAGATTGTGTGCTCAGTCCTTTTCTTGTGCTATAAACTCCTTATAGTTTGTGTAGTCCTGTGGTCTTCAACTTAAATTTACCACACACACACACACACACACACACACACACACACAATGCTGATTTGTCCAGGAATGGTATTTTGCATTGTTTCCCTTAGATGCAGATCAATTAAGCATTTATTTGCCACATTTATTTAAATAATTAAGAATCACATCATGTTTCTGACCTTCAAAATCCATCTCTATTCCCTCTGAAGATGCTAATAATTGTTTTCTCCATTGCAGTGAATGGCACACCAGTCCATCCAGATCTTCAATTTCCAACCTGAAAGTCATTTTTTTTTCTTTTTTTACTTGCCATTATGACCCATTACCCCAATGCAAATTTAAACCATTTGTAGATTTTAGCATTTCACTTTAAACTGTCATTTTGTCTCTCCTGGAAGAAATAGATAATAAACTACCTTAAGACATCTCTTTAAAAATTAGTTTTTGCTCCAAAAAATGCTAATTACTATATTCACATTTTCCTTATCATGACTCTTATGTAACTTGTTCTAACATCTGGTCTAATATAATCATGTTATTCCTGTGGGTCTTTTAAGTATACCAATTTGTGTGTGTGTGTGTGTGTGTGTGTGTGTGTGTGTGTGTGTATTATATAAATCATAGTGATTGGGCTGGGGGGGGCTTTTAGATACTTTTAGGAATGGATTTGAGTTTTCCTATTAGGGTCCAACTTTTCTTTCTGTCTTCACTTTCATTCACTACTCAGTTTGGAATGTATATTCCAGAAATATCATAATCTATTCTATCAACAGTATGTATCCCATCCCCCAATTCTGTCATCAATAAGTAACAAAAATGGATTTCTTTCTCAAAGTTAGAGAGTAACTATGAAATCATTGTAACATCAGTTTGTGAATGTATAAAGAGTGAAGTTTCATTATTATAAAAGAAGTGTGAAATAGTGCTATTTATTTTCTTTATATGCAAAATATTAAAATTAAACTGTTACTTAGTATCATGATAAATGTTACTAGGCATGTTATACCTGAATAAGGCACATAGATTTCCTAAAATTCATGAAATGCATGCTAGTATTATTATGCAATCATCATTATTTGTCCTTATAAAATTTCCAACTATGCCACTTGGTATGTAGCATAACATTGAATAAACAGACCCAATGCACTTTCCTTCCAAATTTGTCAGTCCTCAATTCAATTCAGCATATGCAGAAGCTGAACATCTTTAACTCATTACCTAAATAAGATGGCTTAACTTACAAAACCGAGAGGAAAAACTTTGCAACACAAGGATGGGTTAGCATTCATAAAGTTGCACATACATGATTATGGTAATGAAATAAAATAAGGAAAACAAATAAATTATACATGTATACTTTTAAAAGTTTAATAATGGAAATATGATGCTCTAGGGAGAGCCAAAAGAAAAGAGGAAATCTGTACAGCTAGAAAGGCAAGTTTTTCCCCATGCATTAAATGGCTTGAGGGCTGCACTACACCATGTCACTTAACAAGTCACCTCAACTGCTTAAGCAGTGTCTTATTACTTAATCATGTAACCATCTCCATCTGGGTGGCACACAGACCACTGCCAAACAGTCTAAGACTCTTCAATTATGCCTTCACCTTCCCATTTTCTGAGGTTCTTGGCTTTTCCTCTTAATATATTGTTTTACTTTAGCTCCAAAAATATACATACTGTTTCTTCCACATTTTTTTTCTGTAAAGCTTTATCTAAATATTTGTGAGGCATAGTTTCAAGATATTTTATAACATTTAGCTGAATTCGGAAGGAAAAAAAAAAGTAGAAAACTCTTCTCCACAAGGATTTCATTCAGCCCACTTTTAAACTTGATCCATAATTTGATCGAATGCTCTTGGGCACTATTAAATAGTAATAATGAACTTCACATAAAGCCCTTAGTAATTTTGTTCCACATTTCCTTCTCTAATTATCCACTATTCCCTATTTATTATTACTTCATTCCCTGCCTTGAGGCCATCTAAAATTACTAAGAATGATAAATTAAACAATACATTTGGCACCAAGTTAACCTGTGGGGAGGGTTATAATTTAATGGGTTGTCTTCTGAATTAATTATTTCTGAATTATTTAATTGCAGTTCCTAAACAAATTTCTTTAGAAAATGTGACATTAGAACTTGTAGTATATTTCTAATAAAATTATTATGACAAACCTACAAGTCTATCCTACCTACCTATTTGAGCTACATTTTAGTGAAAATTTCCTATACCCCTGTAGAGATTTACTGGATACTTTTCTATTTTTATGACAAGCATTATCTTCCATTGAAGTTTAACAATATTTTCTTTAGTGTCTCACCAGTGCAGACATTAAAATCTTGGCATTTTGAAGCCAATGCTTCTTTTCCCCCTAAGTAACAATAGTCATTGGCTTTTATTGACTTTTATATTAAAGTCTTATGGGTTTCACTACATGTATGGTTTTTAGATTAAGTACTATGTTAAGAGAATATGATAATGCATGGTATATTATTTACTTACCCCCACTAGTCTCATTAAAGCTCTGTGATAATCAATTTCTGTTCTCTGAGGTAAAAAAAATTTATCATTGTATGTGGAAAACTTGTCATTTGCAATAATCCACTTTGCAAAATGTTAACAAAGCTATTGTGGTGTGAAACTTAACCCATAAGGCACAATTTTAGTTTTCTCTTGGAAAGGCAGCACTCTTATAGAAATTTTTAACAATGTCAACAAGCAAAAACTTCTCAACCATTTATCAGCAGAAGCAGGTTCAGGAGAAATGGAACCTATCATCTGGTCTTAACCTCTGGAATTTTCCCAAATTAATTACCTACTACATCCAGTCCACAAAAGCCTTCTCAGATTTCATGTATGAATGGCTTCAGTGGTGATCCAAAGCTCTTTACAACCTCCTTTAATTCTTGGAACTGCTGGACAGCTGCTTTTTATTGCTTTAAAAAGCTCAATGATAGAAAGTTTTCACTGCGGGCTGGGGATGTGGCTCAAGCGGTAGCGCGCTCGGCTGGTACGCGTGAGGCCTGGGTTCGATCCTCAGAACCACATACAAACAAAGACGTTGTGTCCGCCGATAACTAAAAAATAAATATTAAAAATTCTCTCTGTCTCTCTCTCACCTCTCTCTTTAAAAAAAAAAAAGTTTTCACTGAGTATTTGGATACTTTTTCAACCATAAAGTCTTAAATTTTCAAATGCACATTGAAATCTTTAATATATATTGTTCTTTTCTTACATTGTTAATCTTAATCACAGATAGTAGACTTAATTAATTACATGCTCCTAAGCATAAACATGTCTGTATACCTAGTTCCTTTATCTTTCCAATAACCTGATCATATGACTCACAATAAAAAACACAAAATATTTAGGAAGGTGACTTATTTCAAAATGGAGCTGAAATTTTTAAACAAAATAGGGAAGATACATTGCTAACTATACTTCAGAATACTATTTGACAGTTTCTACAATTTAAAGAGTCATGCATTTAGATGACCTAGCCATTTCATTGATGTGTACCAATAGAATAGAACAAGAATATTTACAGAAACATTCTGTATAAAATGTTCAAAGCTATAACAAAGATTCAGAGTACACTGAAAAATATGAATTATTGTATGTACATATAATAGAATGCATCTCAAAAACAATATTAAAATAACTATAGTATGTCTTTTTTATCTTACAACTATATTGATTGAAATAAAACAAACACAAAATTGTATGCTAGTTCATTTATACACATTCAATAATCAGCAAATCAATCTGTAGTATGGAAGGATAGTGATAACTTTCCAAGAGAAGGAACGATATGACTGGATGTGGGGAAGGCATTTGGCAACATTAACTGACCAACAGTTGTTACACAAATTATTTTACTCTGGTCATGCAACTGATGAGAGTAATAACCCATGATTTGTGCACTCTTTTATGTATGTGTTGCCCTTTAATTGGTAAAGAAAACTTATACTTTGCATGTGATTAGCATATACTTAAAAATATTATTTTCTTGACCCTTAGTTGTATACCTTATAGAATTCAAGGTGATTCATTACATTCCCACATTTCATAAACTTAAACTGTCATGAATACTTTATTTTTTATTTTGAAATATATATATATATTTATAATTTTCATTAAGGTGACCCAATTTGATTTTGATCCCCATTGGTAATTTCCTATTTGGGACTCTCTCCAGTTCAAACTCACAATAATTTTACTGACTTAAATTTCCTTTAACTGACTTTAGATACTTTTTCTGAACCACTATACTTAGCATTACATACCTATGATTAACTAGTTCCTTTTTTTTTTCCTGTATCAGTGATGGAACCCACAGTGCTCAACCATTAAGCCACATCCCCAGCTCTTTCTATTTTTTTTTTTTTTAATTTTGAAATGGTTTCTTCCTAAATTGCTTAGGGCCTCAATAAGTTCCTGAGGCTAAATTTGAACTTGTGATCCTCCTGCCCTAGCCTTCTGAGCCACTGGGATTACAGGCACTTGAAGCCACTGCATCAAGTAGTTTGGCTTCAAGTAGTTTCTTTAGTGACTTTGATCACCTACAAAAAAAAAAAAAAAAAACGTAAACTTATTTTTTATTACATCAGACCAAATGGTCATACTTTTTTTGGTAATACTTCCATGATTATTATATGGTGTGTAACATAGTGACATTTTCATTTACTTATAAATATTTCACTAATATTATGTTCTAGGGTCCACAACTAATAATAAACATGGAGCCAGGAGGGAAAGTCCTATGCTTTGCCCTCAGAGTCACAGATAAAGATAAGAAAACATATCACTAAGGTCACTGTAATAATAAAATTACAATATTTTGAATTTTCTAGGAGGCTAGGCTGACTTAGCAATTTCATTGATGTGTACCAACAGAATAGGTACACATTTTGTAGAACATAGAGGACTTGACACATTTTGTAGAACATACAGGCCTTAACAGAGAGGGCTTAATTCAAGTTCACTTTACGTCTTCACTCTCCCTTTGATTTTCTGCCTATATATTTAGAGCAGTTCAAACCACATTCTCCCTCAAAAATTCTTCACAGGATCATTTTTCATTTCTATTAAATAGAGATAATAATCATATTCATATGTTCAGGATATATGATATTGGAAAGAATATTGGTCTTCATATGAATCAGTTTAGAGAAAAATTAATTGTTAACAGTTAATTAAGTATTAACATGCTAATGTTAGGACCCGCCAATGAACTGTGGGTCTCTGAACTGCCCAGAGACAGAGGATGACTTGGGAATTTCTTGGTGCAAAGGCACCAAAATAACAGTCCAGTTGTATGGTGATGCAGTGTTCAAAAGGAAATTCCATGGTTGCCCTGGAGTTTATCAGTTCATGACCTAAGGTTCTGGCACTAGCCCCTGAATGGAGAATTGTGGGCTCAAGCTCATGAGGATTTGGGCTATTCAAACTTTTGACCTCTGTTCTGTTTCAAAGTAACTTTTTCACAATGAATCTCTTTGATGTAAAAACCTATATAATAAATGTGGGGAGCCTGCTCATTGTCAGTCTCTCTCCTACCAGGAGGCAGGTAGAACCACCAGGTTTGCTTTTCTCTGTTTTTGTGTTTGTTCATCTTTTTCTCCAATCCCCTCATCAGTTTGGAAAGGGGGAAACTGAGAAAACATCCTGCTTACTGGTCTTAAGAATCTAACAGCAAGTCCACCAGCACTTAATATTGTCAGTGTGTTTATGGCTGACTTGGTCAATACATTTATTGTATTTCTATTTAGATCGATATTAAAACTTTAGGATACAAATACAAATACAGAGTAAGATTAGTGGTTCAAAGAGTTTTCATTAATTCTCACCTATTTTTGTTTGACAACTATTACATAATTTCTTTAAAATCTGAAGCAAGGGTTTGCTAACTCCTGGACTTTAAAATGAATAATGAGGGGGAAAAGCAAAGGTAAAGTCATAAAATCTGTGTGTTCAAGGTAAAGTCAACAGGTTCTCCTTGAAGAATTTTTGAAGAAGGTGTAGTTTGAAATGTACAAAATTTTATAGCAAGAGAGAATTGAAGAGATAAATGTCCTACATTAATCTAAAAGATTTATAATTATATTTCCCTTGGGAGAAAATATTAATTATATATGAATAAATGTCTTATTTTCGTGTTACATTTAATGAAAATATATAATTTATGTATTATAAAAATAGTAATGTCCTGCCAAGGTGGTGGAGCACACCTGCAATCCCAGAGGCTCTGGAGGCTGTGGCAGGAGAATCTCAAGTTCAAAGCCAGATTCAGCAACTTAGTGAGGCCCTAAACAACTTAGTGAGATCCTGTCTCCAAAAAAAAAAAAAAAAAATGGAAAAGGGCTGGGGATGTGACTCAGTGGTTGAGCACTCCTGGGTTCAATCCCAGTTACAAAAAAGAAAGAAAGAAAGAAAGAAAGAAAGAAAGAAAGAAAGAAAGAAAGAGAAAGAAATACAGAAAAGAAAAAAGAAGAAAAAAGGAGGAGAAAGAAAAAAGGGAAATAGAATACTATACTATAGTTTAACTACAGAAATTGGTTAATTTGTTTTGCAAATGTGCTACTGTGCTGAACATATTTAAGAAACCCACAAAAGCTTTAATAAAATAAACACTAAATACACTGGATCATTTTTAATAAAAAAAAATGACACAACAGATCTTAATGAGATATACATACCTATGTGTCTTGCAGGATTTTTTTTTATGACAGTGGAATTTGGAATCTCTGAAAGAAATTTTTAGGAGGAAATTTCAAAAAAATAATAGATTTTAACTTTACCTTTAAAGTCATTTTTTTTTGTATTAGGAATTGAACTTAGGTATATTCAAACACTGAGCCACATTCCCAGCCTTATTTTTTATTTTATTTAGAGACAGGGTCTCACTGAGTTGTTAAGCCCCTCACTGTTGCTGAGACTGGCTGTGAACTTGCTATCCTCCAGCCTCAGCCTTCCATACTGCTGGGATTATAGGCTTGTGTCACTGTGTCCAACTCTTTAAAGACATTTTAAAATAAATAGTATTTATTTCTTACTAAAAAGCACACTAAAAGCATTCCTATTCAAAAATTTCTTTCAAATTAATTAAATGCATATAAATATCCTCCAGTTTATAGAAATTTCCAATGTTCCTTCCATTTTGTATAAATAATTTAAATTGCTTTTAAAAGTAAGAAAATAATGAGGCATTTGTAGTTAACTATACTAAAGTTGTGTTGATTTTAAAAGCTATTCATAATAGTTTTATGTTAATTGTGTTCTTATTAATACCCATGGAGTTACAGGTTTATATTTATGTGTTGTACAATGATCCAACATTATTTTAAGTTAAGCACCTTGCATGTGAATTATGTCCTAAAATTTAAATCTATGGAAACAAATCACATTTCTAGTACTTTACTTATTTCTAAGTAGCATTCTATCTGCATGCATAATAAAAGTTGTTGCTTTTCTCCTCAAATTAACAATTAACTCTATGAGTACACAGTTTCTAGCAGTTGTTTTGATACATTAATTTGCTTTCCATTTTATAATTCAATACTATAAATATATTTAACTAATGCTCCTAAGTAGCAAAATATACTATTTTAGAAACATAATGTGTGCGATAAGCCTCAATTCTAAGGAAAAAGGTATGATTTACAAATAGAATTTCTCTTTAGTAGAGAAATGACAAAATAAAATTTTCTTATACAATGGGTTCATTATATGAAAATTGGTTTAATGAGCCTTTGTATGTCATTCTCATTTCAGCAACATGCCAGAAGGACTGCGGTATTTTCTTATTCAATATCAGCATTTTGTTTTCCTTTTCATGCATCAGGCATCTGACATTAATATCCAAATGGAATGAGTGATCCAGTCAATTGATTGTTTTTGTGAATTAGGCATTACATTCCTTTTAATGGGGAATTCAAAGCCACAAGCAGTTTTGTTGTATTGATATGCATTTTTAAAATGTGAATATCTTGAATATATTAATAATTTTAATTACCTTATTTCTAAATAATAATTTTATTTACCTGTATTTGTCATAAACATAAAAAATGAATATAAACATTCTTTCTACTATCTATATATGAATGTGGAAAGCCACATTATAAACATACATAAATAAGTGTGTTCCATTTGGGCATAATATAAAATTACATAAACATTAATGATGATTATATTCTCACTTAAATTTGATGTGTGTTGTGTATCTGTGTAAAATTTTTCAAACTTTTATACTAGAGTTTACATCTAAGCTTTGGCATTTGTCAGCAGGCTCAATTAGGAAATATGCTAACTCCCTCATCTTTAGTTGCTTAATCTGAAGAGTAAAACTAATGTTATTAGGGTAATTCAGATCAAATTCACAAATTGCTATGCATGAGGTTGAATATATAAGTATTTCTCAAAAAGTTGTGCAGCTATAAATATATAAAATTTTAATTTTTTTTCAAAGTTAAAGTTTGTCTCACAACACAATATGGTGTATTTTAGTTTGATATCTGTGCTAAATATTTGATATTATACAACAAATAAAAACAAAACATATTTATTTCAAATTAGTAAAGACACATACATTTTAAGTTTGTCATATATGTATATGTGCATATGTGTGTATGTGTGTTTGACAATTTATACTGCTGGAACAGATTGTGCAATTTATAAGAAACAAAAGTTTATTTTTTCACAATTCTAAAGAATAGGAAGTCCGAGATCAAGGTGCCAGCTTTTCATGTTGTAATCTAATGTGAAAGAAATATTAGCACATAAATATAAATATTTTAAAAGGAGACTAAAGATGTCTCATAAAGGAAGACAAAAGAGAAAAAATTACAAAGAGTATGATATGAGAGAAAACATTATTGAGAAGTTTTCTGAGATTCTGTGTGATTCTAAACAAAGGTTGTTTTCATTGTCTACCGAAAAATATTTCAAATGTTTTATAACTACTTGTAAACATCCTTACAGGCCCATTTCACCTATAAAATTTAAGGCAACAATTGGTTTCAACCTTATATTTTTAACAACAGAAAAATCTTCATGTCAATTAATACATTTTCTTTCTTATATAAGAGTCAGTCATGGTATATCTATTAGGAAATGCAGAGAACTGTGCATTTTAAAAATATTATCCGATAATGTGATTGCTGGGTCATATGGCAGACTGTACACTAAAAATAAACTATCCAAAAAAAGGATTTACAATAATTCCAAAAATATAATATCATTAGGCATGGATTTCAAAAGGAGGTGAATGACTGTGTATTTAAATTGCAAAATACTGATGAAAGAAGCTGAAAAAGACACATATAAGTTGACTGACACCTCATGTTCATTGGTTGGAAATATTAACCTTGATAAAATATCCTTACCGGACTGGGGATAAAGCTTAGTTGGTGGGGTGCTTGCCTCACATGCACAAGGCCCTGGGTTCAATCCCCAGAACCACAAAAGAAAACAACAAAAACAAAAACTAAAATATCCATACTATCCAAAGCAATTTATGATTCAGTGCAAGCCATCTCAAAATATGGATGATATTCTTCACAGAAAAAGCAGAAATAATTCTAAAATGTATACGGAAACACAAAATATCCTAAATTGTCAAAGAAATCTTGAATAAAAAGAGCAAAGCTAGAGGCATTTAGTACTTTCCTTTAAAGAACACTGTCATGTCATAGTCAACAAGACAGCATGGTACTGGCATAAAAATCTGCACATAAATAAATGGAACATAATGGAGAGCCATTTGTCATGCATACTTTAAATATTATCATCTTTTTTGTGACAGATTTATGGCAAAAGGAATATGAAGTGGCAATAGAGAATGAGTCTTTAAAATGGTGACTCCCAACAATGCTGAATTGTACCTGGGCCCTGTGATCATGGAAAACAGGAAAAATTTACAAATCCCCCTACCCCCTTTGACTTCTGGAAAGTATCAACCTACAAGGAACTATCTTTCCCTTTGTGATTTAGGTAAGACTCTAGAAAGCTTTACTTATCTATAACCTTACCTATTGTGTAAACTTTTTGTTGTGGTGACCAAAATACCTAACAAGAACAACTTAGATGAGGAAAAGTTTATTTGGAGCTCATAGATTTAGAGGTCTCAATCCATACTTGGCAACCTATATTGCCCTGGGCCCAAAGTGGTGGGGAAGAGTAAAACTGCTCACTGCAAGGCAGCTGGAAAGCAAAGAGAGGTGAAGGGCCACAGCAAAGATGTTCCCTTCGGAGGCACACCTCCAGTGACCCACCTCCTCCAGCCATGCTCCACCTGCCCAGTTAGTCCACTGAAACTAGTATGAATTGATTAGGTTAAACAGCCATCATAGTCCAATCATTTTACCTCTGAATATTTCTGTATTAACATAGGTACTTTGGGGAGACACCAAATAATCAAACCATAACAACTATTAATACATGAGTTAAAAATTTTAAATATTTTTTTACTTTGCTTTATACATGATGAGCAGAATCGCTTATTTCTATTGATCAATCAGTATAAAATGTTGATTAACCCATTAAGTCCTAAGATTTCATTTCTGCAAATATTTTAATGAAATTTACACAGGTGCATTACAGTAGGTTTGAAATAATAATCTCTATATAATTAGTAATATTACATATAATCATATTAATTATATTACTATAATATAATTAATATGGTAATTATATTACTATAATTATATATAATCTATATGTAATTATATTAATACCAATTCATATATTATAATTATAGCATAATTTTTTCCTTTTATTACTATCCAATATATTTACATGTTATATAATTATACATATATTTAAGTTTTTGTAAGTGTTTCACATCTAGGACAATGGGACAAATGGGTTAATCAAACATTGGTTAAGCCTCTTTGTTTGCTCCAAGTACATAAACATAGGCAAACCCTCAGAATGAGTCAGCATACATCCTCCTAATATTTTGTAGTTGATCTTAGGGCAAATTTCCTTTGGATATCCTATCAGATAAGTCACCTTTTTATTCCTCCTAATTCTTTGCACCTGACTCTTTTTAGCTTTGATTACTACTGTCTCCTTAAGATAACATTAACAAAAACTTTTTTTTGTCTCACCCTTAGACATTTACCTTAGAGCTCTTATGATTACAGCCTTACCTATTGCAAGTCTTTTTCCCCATTTTTCTTTTTTTCCCTTTTTTGGTACTGAGAATTCAACCCGGAGGAACTTTACCATCCAGATAAATTCCCAGAACTTTTTTATTTATTTTGAGACAAGGTCTTGCTAAGTTGTTGAGATCTCATTAAGATGCTGAAACTGACCTTGAACTTGCCATCCTCCTACCTTTGTTTCCTGACAGGCTTGAGCCATTGAATAGGGCTCTTTCCCTAATTTTTAATATCCTTTTTGAATAATATTTCCAAACTGAGGCTTTTTTTGAACACCCAGTTTGAATGAAATCAAATCTTGCTCGGGAAAATATTCACATAGAAGAAGCCATCAATATTTCGTTATGTTACACTTTTATCTTTAATGTCTAATTTTTTTGAAGATCTAAAAGAGAGAAAATATTTAGAAGATCAATATCTTGAAGAAATAAAAAATTTATGCTATAAATAATATAATATGTAAAATAGTTAATTATATTAAAGCCCTACATACACATAACCTTTCTTTGCATTTAAGTGGAAATGTTGACTGTTAGGAACAGTGGCACTTATCTGGTCCTACATATACAATCACAAGGCACAAGATAAAAGAAATATACCCAGACACAAATCCACAACCAACATCATACTAGAGGAGAAAATATGAAAATGGTTCCTTTAAAATCAGGAACAAAAAAAAAATAAGTCTACTTTCATTCACTGTTATTCAACACAGTACTAGAAATCTTAGCCTGAGAAATTAGGAGAAAGAAATAAAAGACATCCAAGTGCAAAAGGGAGTATTCAAATAATCCTTTTTTTTTCACATGTCATGATTTTATAAGAACTAATTAAACACCAGTAAAAACTGATACATTACTTGTGTAAAATTGCAGGATAAAATACACATATGAAAAATCAGTAGCACTTTTAACTATCAATAACTTGATGAACAAGAAGTGAAACAAGCAATGCCATTCACAAGAAATTAAAAACACATAATCTGCTTAAAAATGAACAAATAATCTTAATAAATATTTTTTCAAAGAAGTTTAAATGACAACAACATATCTAAAAAATGTTCAACATCACTATCATCAGGGAAATGCAAATCAAAACCACAATGGGAGTGTTGCTTATTTGCAGGACACTTAACAGGCATGCTCAGGGTGCTTGGTTCAACCTGAGCCTTGAAAACACACACACAAACACACACACACACACACAAACACACACACAGAGTAATATATCTATCATCCCAGTTTCCTAGTTAGAATGGCTATAATCAAAAGGAAAAAAATGTAGATAAATAGGAATTATTATATACTCTTGGTGAGAATGAAAGTTAGTACAGATACTATGTTTTCTTTGAGTCTGAAAGTTCCTCAGAAAATTAAAACTATGGCATGATTCAGCTATTCCATCTCTGGTTATATATCCAAAAGAAATGAAATCAGTACATCAAAAAGATATCTGTAGTCACTCCCATATTTACTGAAGAATCTTCAAAATATCCAATATATGGAATCAATCTAATTTTACTTTGATAAATGAGCGAGTAAAGAAAAAGTGTTATATCTACAAGAAGGAATAGTATATAGCTATTGAATGGATTAAATCTTGTCTATTGCAGTAAAATGGATGAAAATGGATAACATTATGTTAAATGAACAAACAAATACCACATGTTCTCACTCTTATGCTGAGGCTAAAAAAAAGTTGGTTGCACAGAAGTAGAGAGTAATAGTGGTATCCTGAGTCTAGGAAGGGGAAGAGGGAGGGAGATAGAGGGAAACTGGATAAAGAATACCAAAATACAGTTATAAAGGAGAAGTAAATTCTAGGGTTTTACTGCATAATAGAATGACCATAGTTTCCAACCCTTTATTATATATTTTAATAAAAAACTGATGAGAGGAATTTGAAGATTCCCAAAACAAAGAAATAAAATGCTTAAGAATGTGGATATGCCAATTACCCTGATTTGATCATTTCACATTGTATAAATGTACCAATGATCACACTCTACTCCCCAAATATATGCAATTATCATATATCAATGTGCATAAATTAATATAAAAATATAACTTCAATGTAGATTAATAAGCAACAGTAAATTTGAAATGTATTTACATAAAGTAAAAATAAAGATTCAAGCTTATCATGAAAGAAGTGGTGTAACAGATGCCATGAGACCATCAGATTTTAATAGAAAAATTAATCAAACTATATATGGTCTAAAATTAGAATGACATAACTTTGCCTCTGTAAATTTTGATGCCTTAAAATAAAACTACAATACTCTATTCAAAGTTTTCTTGGTTGCTGTTGCTATTTTAATACTAATATTCACCACTGGTATCTTAATACTTAGGAAGAAAAAATAACAAAGGTTGGCAATTTATTTTATGGCTTAGTTTTTTTTAATCAAACAGTCTTCTGAGTATATTTTCAGAACTTATCTTTCTGTTGTTCACTGCATATCCTCTATAAAAATTAGTTACATTACCACCGGACTTGAATTAGTTTAGTGGAATGCTGATTTAGAAAAGAATGGATATAATCAATTTCTAAAAATTGCAATATTTGCACTCCTCTTATTCAGTTTTGCTAGGGTTAGCCAAGTAATCAGCATAGTATTTTGTTTCGGCACCTAGGGGTTCTAAATTAATCATGGAATTGTAAGGCTGTATGTTGCTACTTTAGAGGAAGAATGGAAAAATAAGATATTCTTTATGTTGTAAAGTCAGAGTGGATAAACCTCAGAGCAAAGAGCAGGTGCTTCCTATTGCTTGAGCTTTCCTGCTGCACATTCTATGCAAAATATTCACAGGGAGACCAAGGATCTGTTGCTCACAGACGGTACACTGAAGACTGCTACTATGATTGACTTATACATAAATATGGGTTATAATCTACTCCACAAATTCCTCTATGTCTGAAACTTTTTCTGTTCCTCAAAATAAAAGATTTCTGCTGTGTATTATTTTTCAGATTGGAGTGTTAGAATATTGTGTTCTATAGCTACCAACATTTAAAAATAACCTTGTATTCACTTGTGTCCCATAATTATTCATCTGCAAATGTTGAAACTATTATAGTTACTTAACAATGCTTTTGTGAAAATTCACAAAACTAATTTCCCCTGTAAATGTAAATACAGGTGAAGAACATATAATGAAAAATTTCACGGTAAATTTATTACTATATTATTGCTAGGAATCCACACCAGCCCATGAGTTGATTCTAAGGATTGTTACTAAACTTCACATGCAAAATCATTTCTCCCTTTACTTCTTCACTATTTCATTGTTTCCATGCTAACAGGCTATGATTTCATTTCCCATAGAACTAAATCTTGTTCTGGGGAGCTTCTCAAACTCCAGCAAGCCTCATCAGAAAACTGATAATCAATGAGGTGTATACACATAACAATCTCTAAAGGATTTCAATAATACAGTGCCTTTTTTACAGCTGGCCTGTCTTGAGAGAGGCTTCACAAAGGCAGCCAATTGCTTTCTCCACTGGGAGTTCTAGAAGGTAGAGATCAAGCAAGAGGCTAATATTTACCATTTCACAAATTAAAGACTACATGGTAAGTTTAGTGTCAGAAAGCTTTAATTATTTTTCCCTGCTTTGTAATTTGAATAGCTTAATCCAGGTTTCCCTGAAGTCAACAATTTGGAGTAAAAATATAAGCAGAAAGACAGCATTTGCTGGAGCAGATAATGTAACTCAAAAATGCAAGAACTATTTTCCAGGATGCAACACAATGTTTTACAATCCTTTAACCACACAACTCAGTAAAAACTCCAATGTTTATCTAATGCAGAGAACATGGGCAATGATACAAAATTGATTAAGATAGAAAAAAAACATAAAAATCTCTTGACAAAAATGTACAATATTTGTTAAAATTATATAATTTATGCAGAATTTACAGCATATAAAAGAATTTATTCATATTTTGAATGCAATGTTCAGGAAACATTTTGAAGAGGCAACTTGTTTGCATATCACATTTAACTTATCAACTCTCATGTATTATTTTCATAATAATCTTTCACAGATATTATTGTAGACAGTTTGGGAAATATAATTTAGATGGCACTGATTTGACACTAACAAAGGTATTTTTAAAAGCTTATAAGTGTGATGGAGTGTTGTAAATTCCTAAGTGTAGAGGCCTAAGAAAGCTAAAATCAGCCCCATTAGGGCTACACCATTCCTGTAGCAGAGGAAAATTGTAAGAAGTTGCTTGGAGTAGAATTTAGTTTTCGTATCTTTCTCTATCAGTCTCTAATGAGTTGTAGGTTAGATTCATTATCCCCTAAATTCATTCTGTGTTTTTTAAAACATATATTCTTACTAATTAAATTTTTTTCTTGAGCCTCCATAGTCACTTGAGAATATTTATTTCTTACTAAAGCTCCTGTACATATTACAATATACTTCTTTCTGCATGTACCCAGTGATTCATTCGTTTATTTATCAATTCATCAGACACAGGTCATCTTTTGGTAATCTAATTTTCTCATGCTACATTTAAGATCTTGAGAATTCAAATACAAATTAAATTCATCCATGACTCTAAGGAAGCTGCTTGTGAAATAATTGCAACTAATCTCAAACTTCTTCCTGATTTACTTTCAGAACACACTTAGACTTTAACAAGATGGTGCATTAGTCAGCTGTGCTGTGGTCAAAAGTCTGTCTTGTGAGAAGGAGGGTGTATATCTTGCTCCTGCTAAAGGAGTAGTTCTGTTTCTGCTCCATACTTTGTTCTAATTTCAAGTTCAACACTTAAGAGGAAGACCGCAATTTGCACATGATGTGAATCTGGTGAAGGCTAAATTGTGAGAAGCACAATTTTAATAGCCAGAGAAAGTTATCTTGCAAACCCTGACAATATGATGAGGATAAAATCTGAGTGGTCTGAGAACAAGCAGGAAATATAGTCAAATGTCCCTAACAAAAGAAGGAAAAGACTGGGTAATTATGCAGTCTGCCAAGACTTGCTCTGAAAGGCAAACAATTTGGGGGTGAATTTTGATATTTCATACTGGTATTTCTAATTAGGCAGAGGTCCCCAATTATTTTAAGTATCTGAATCTAGTACATTTTTTTTTCTTCATGTGTCTTTTAACCAAATCCTTGAAACTGACTTTATTATTGGTATTATATACTTTTTAAAAACTTAGGAATTGATGGTACTAAATAATAACTTTATCATGAAACAGGATGTAAAAATTAACAGAGTAAATTCTAGATCATTATTACTATTATTTTATTATTATTTTGCTATGTTGGTTGGGAATTAAGTCCTGTACTACTACATCTAATTATTACAAGGACCATTACACATATTAAATATTTATACTATGCCGTTATATAAAATGTTGATAGGCAAAATGCTGAAGTCTTTTTAAAACAAAATATTTACTTTTATATATATACTTTTATATATGAATAACTTTATTCAGTGAAAAATTTAGAGTTTCTCTCTCAAAGAAGCTTATCGTCTGTATTCCTCTCAGCTAGTTAGAAGCCTAAGGAAGAGAAAAATCCTATTAACAGAATGTTTTAGGTGAAATACAGCTGCAGGGTTGAAATTTCATTATGATTCTATTCTATTTCCATTGCCCCACAGGAACACATATACTTAATTCATCAGAGCCCCCTTATTATCTGTGCAACATCCCCAACATCCACAGCCAACCCCAAACCATTAATATGGCCTGCTATAGCATTTACAAAGTGAATCTAGCTTTGGAATAGAACGGTGCTGGCAGCATGCCCCACATGCTTCTAAAACATACACACGAAAAAGTACACAGCATGATGTTTCTCCAAAGAATAACAATAGTCTCTTCATATACCTAAAATAATAAACCTATGTTCATGCTGATACGGTTAGATGGATTCAATTCCCATTCATAAAGTGATGTATTGATTTAAAGATGAAATATATAACAAGTTTCTCATTTGGAAGAAGTCAACTCCACTGCCGGCAATTGTAAAATACACTACCTGTTGTAGGTAGAATCCAGTCATTCAAAAACTATTCCAAATTAGCTTAGAAAAAATGCAATATGGAGAAAATTTTATGCTCCATTGTACACTCTCTTGACAGTAACCTACATACATATATTTTCTTTTTCTCCCTGTCTTGAATTTTCAAATATTCAGAAAGTAACATGTTTATCTCTCTGGTGAAGGAATAATAGATAATATTAATTTTATTTTACAAGCCCATTTATGATTCTATGTTTGTCTTCTTCTATTCTCTGTGTTTGAAAAATTCCATCTTGAAAACCCTCTTCTATTTTCTTCTTACATGATACATCTGATATTATTTTCTGATTTCTATTTTTTCCCATCATTGAATTTTCCCCTTATTAGTACTCCTACTTCTTTGTGATAATTGCCACCTATATTTTGTTCTTTAAATTTTATAATAAAACAAATATTATTTCTACTTTGCAAAGTTTATCTACAGTAATGCTAATAGCAGTATTAGTGATAACGTTCATAGAACATGTGCTTTGGATTTGGAATTTTCCAGTGCTTTTGACAGGTAATGACACATTTTAATTATTCACATTAATTTCAAAATGTAGAAACAAATATTTACACAAAAGGGAGAAAAAATGTTAAATGACTTGCCAAAAGACATTCATCTAGATAAAGGGGGCTAGGATTCCAATCTAAGAAGCTTAATTCCAGGAATAAGTTATTAAGCACCACATGATTATATCCTCACATTGCAAGTTTCTTGTGTGAACATATTCTGATGTGACAGAGTCCCAAATCTACGATTCTATCTAAGATTATTTCATTTGAGTTCAGATTCATATGTCTAACTCATTATAAAAATATACACTTACAAAAACACCTGAAATTCAGAAGGGTGAATAACAAATTGACCAATTTCCCTATGCAGTAGGTCATCTGAGTATTTCATCTCAGACTCATGCTACTTTTCCTCCAAGTGTTCTAGCCAGAGACCTGCTGGTGTTTCACTCATTATTTTTTAATCCCAATCTCATTTCTATTAATGAGGCTTCTCAAATAAATTTTAAATAATCCACATCTCTTTGGCTCTATGACCATCACTGTTTTTTGTTGGGATCGAAAATATGGTCATTTACCTATGTTAAGTGCATTTCATTCCTCCCAATTCAATTAGAGCAATATTGTAGAAGTTCAGAACCATGTCATTTCACTACCTCACCATTTTCCACAGCTTTTTTTCCCCCTATGTATAAGATCCAAATGTCTTACTGTAGTGTCCACCTTCTTATGCGCCCAGTACTTTCTCTTGTCACACTCACAGGCCCACAGTCTAACAATCACACTGAACTGAAACCTGTTTCCTCCTCTGAGTATCCTCCTTCTCACTCTATCTCTGGCTCATCTGGCTGCCAAAGATGAATATTTCAGGTTTCATTCTATGGAACTTCCTCTGAGAAAACTTGATGGAGTATACCATCTAAGATCAGTTCGTGGACCTTCTTAAATTATGATCTTGCTTTTAATGATATGCATATATATAATTTGAATTTTTAAAATATTTATAGTGAAGAGTAGTAGTATCCTGTCCAAATATTTCCCACTCCCACTCCTGCCCCTATAAGAAAGGAAAAGTTTGACCACTTAGTTATTTTACTTGGCCTTAGACAAACTCAATAATATGTTGATGCTGTGATTTATTTTGGTTATTGGCTTTAGAATTTATTTTAATGTTATTTTTATCGAAACTTTGCTACAAAATATGATATTTAAATTAATGTATCCTTTCCTCAAATAATTTCCTTACATAAAATGGTATTAACACTCTTTATAGTGACTTTTCCCTTGCTGAAAATAATTTATATGACAGCATGTACTTGTATGTACTTAGTTATCTAACTATTTTTAATTTTAATTCAATTTATTCTTATAAGAGTTGTAAGGATGTGAAAATAAAAAACTCATGTATCTTAAATATAATTCATTTGTTAACACTTTATTCACTTAATTTATTATTGTTTTTTCTCACTCTCATTGATATAAAAGTAATATACATACCTCATTTCTTTATTTCTGAGTGTCTAATCATATCTCTCACCTTAGAGTGAATTATATGGATCATGGCTTCCTAATACTTCATTGTGTGTTCCATAATGGAAATAATATCTCACAAAACCACAGTACTATCAACTTTTTAATTAAGATTAATAAAATTATACATAAATATCTTTCTAATTTATCCATATTCTACTTTTATCAATCAATTCCAAAAACACTTTATACCATCTATCCTCTAATATAAAATGCAGTCTGACACTAGCAGATACAAGACCCTGCATTTCATCCCCTGTAACCACCTCCCACCAAAGGAATACAGCCTCTGGTGAAGTATTGAATTTCATAGTCAAAATATTTGCCTTCTTTATTCTGGATCACCTGTAAGATTTTATTTGCCCCTTAGGATACTTTTGCTTTTGGAAGAAAATAACTCTCTGGCTTGATATTTTCTCAGGATTAGAATTGAACTATGCATTTTTAAATAAATGTTCCATAATAAATGCTGTTGCTTTTGAGGGTAACCCATATGGGTGCACACAATGTCCCCCAAATCATGGTTGTTGTTATAGTTTAGAACTGGAATGACTCCCAGTGGCTCATGTATTGAAGGCATGGTCACCAATACAACAGTGTTCAGAGGTGGGGCTTTCAGGAAATGTTGGGTTCATGAGAGCTCTAAACTCATCAGGGAGTTAATTCAATGATGGATCCATAATTTGAATTGACTGTTTCTGAAACTGTAGGAAGTAGAATCTAGTGGAAGGGAGTAGGTCCTTGGGGGCATGCTCTTAATGATTATATCTTGTCCCCAGTCCTCTGTTCTCCTTGCTTTGTAGCTGCAATGCTGTCAGCAGCTTTCCTCTGTCTTGACCTCTCTGCCTTAATGCCCCACTTCACCTTAGCTCCAGAAACAATGGAGGAAGTTGACCACAGACAGTAACCTCTGAAACCATGGGCCAAAAAATTTTTTCTTCTTTAAATTGTTTTTCTGGGGTATTTTTTCAAAGTGATGAAAAGTTAACTAACATAGTTGGTGATGCTAATTTTGATTATTGCATCACAGTTTATCCACTGTGAATGAAATTCACCAACCAATTTATGAGCATTGTGGGAGGAGATATTTAAAGATCATTATAATATCCTGCTCCTCATGAAATCTCCCTGCTAGATTTCACGAACTTCATTCTTTTTTGCCAGATTTTTTTTAAGCATGTAGTAGGCCTCTCTTATTCATGCTTTCTCCTTCTATGGTTTTAGTTACCCATGGTCAACTGGAGTCCAAAAATATTAAATAGAAATTTCCAGAAATAAACAATTCATAAGTTTTAAATTTCATGCCATTGTGAGTAGCTTGGTGAAATCTCACTGGCTCCATCCCACCTAGGATTTGAATCATTAATTTGTCCAACATATCTATCCTCTATTCCTACTTTTCTGTGAGTCAATGAGTGGCCATCTTGTTTATCAGATTGACTTTCATATTGTTACAGTATTTGTGTTCAAGTAAATTTTATTTCTCTTAATACTGGCACAAAAGCACAAGGGTAGTAATAAAAAGCAGACATAAGTTTAGAAAACATGGAAATACAGGTTAATGTAGGTACTATGTTCAAATATTACAGGGCGCATATATCAGGTTTAGTACTATTCATGCCTTTAGACATCTACTGTGGGTCTTGGAATGTAAAGGGTCTCTACTATGATTGCCTACACTGATAGCTGAATCAAATACTCGATTGATTCACATTTGACAGTTAGCATTTGGCATTGCAAAAGAAAATTTTCTTCCTTATTCTCATTCATTAATAAAGTCACTCTCATATTTATTTATTATTTCTGCTGTGGTTTAGATATGAGATGCCCTCAAAAGCTCATGTGTGCAACAATATAAGAAAGTTTAAAGGTGAAACAATCAGGTTATGAGAGCTTAACCTGATCAGTGAATTAGTTCCCTGATAGGGATTAACTGGGTGGTACTGTAGGCAGGTAGTATGTTCCTGGAGAAAAGGTAGGTTATTGCGGGGGAGACTTTGGAGAATATATTTTGTATCTTGTAAGTGGACTCTCTTTGTCTCTCTGCTTCCTGATCATGTTCTCAGCTACTTTCTTCTACCACACTCTTCCACAATGATGTTCTGCCCTACCTGAAGCCCCCAAAGAAAAAGTCAGATGTCTGTGGACTGAGACATCTAAAATCAAGACCCCAAAATAATCTTTTCCTCCTCTACAATTGTTCTTGTCAGGTCTTTTGGTTGCAGCAGTGAAAAAGCTGACTAAAACAATTTGATCTTACATATTACCTTTCTACACCTATTTATTATGGCTCCTGATTTTGTGTGTGTGTGTCTGGTATGCTTGGGATTGAACCCAGGACCTTGTGCATTTAAGTCAAGCACTGTACCAACTTAGCTATATCCCTATCCCATTAGTGCTGATTTGATGCACATAAATATATTAAAGAATTGATATCCAATTTTGAATTAATGTATTCCTATAAATGAATAAAATTAATGTCATGTTTGACCAACTAAAACAGTATACTGATAAATAATTTTCATTTGTAGTCAACAGTGTTGATATGGACTTATCCTATACTGTGTTAACAAGTACATAGTATTCTTTGCTTGATTGTATAAACAAAATTTTGAAATAGATTAAGGATTCACACTACACTTTGCATCAATTTCCACGACAAAAAATTAGGATGTTTATCTAATTTTTATATCATGACTTTTGTATATATAAGAGCCTGTTAGTACTGAGAGAAAATTGCTATTTTAAGATTAGGCTTCAGAAAAATGTACCTTTGCTTCAGATCTGATTAGTCATTCAAATGTCATTTGAATGTTTTTTTGAATAACTTACATTTTATCCCATTTCTGAACTTATGAAGCTATATTTTCATAAACGTTGTTCAGTAGAATCCCCCCCTTTTTTTCTTACCCCTGTCTCCAGTAGTATATTCTTACAGGTGTGAGTGAAGATAAGGAGTAGTAACTATAGATCTCAAAGAGTTTTTTTTATATTAATTTAGTCTACTTTTTTTTTTAATGGCTTCAAATTCAGATTTAGCATATCTGAGTTTTATTTAGTCCAAAAAACAGTGATTGGGCCATACTCTTCATTAAGCATCTGAGACAAAAAAAAATGAAAAACATCCTCTGCCCTCAAAGAGTTCAATGTCTTAGAAACTGAGTAAAACATCAGCGAGTGATTTCAATATTGTATGACATGGTTACTGGAGCAAAATTTTCCCACATATTTTAACCAACTATAAAACTGGAAAATCTATGTGGTCATACCAGTCATTAATCAGTAGGCAGTACAAGAACATGAGCCATGGAAGAAGTGAAGTGTGCCAGATGAGCTCCACAATCACCCTGGCTTTTCTGTCATGGGCAGGAAGTTGAAATGCAAGCAGAGTCTTAGTGTGTCTAAATGGAAGAGGAAGAAATAGATATCAGAATCTGCTACAGTAGCTGGAATTTGTGAAGAAGAGTATTGAAAAACAATACACTGCAAAAGAGTAGGCTTCTGGACTAGATTAATGACCATAAGCCTGGAACAAGATCAAAACTAAAATACGTACTCATTAATAAAGAGTAAAGCCATGCCTGACAGGACTCAAAAGATGTTCCAGTAATTTAACTGCCAGGGAGAAAAAAAATTCATTTCCATTCAAAAGAAGACAAAATAACCCTAACTCACCAAAATTAATGATCCCTAATGTCCAAAGAAAATTCAGTAGTAATAATATTAATAATAATGTCTATTGAAGTTGTCATAAAGCAAGATGTTATGATGCATAATTAAGAAAAAATTGGCAAAGATTTTGAGATAGCTTAGCAAGGGCATTAAAGATGTTATCTTTCACCATTGACTTTCTGAATCTCACTTATGTGTCTTAATAGGATGTTCGCTAGTTCTGTCCATTTAACAGCAAATAACGTAGTTTCATTTTTCTCTATGGCTGCAGAAAATTCCATTGTGTTTATATACCACGTTTTCTTTATCCATTCATTTATTGAGATACAACTCAGCTAGTTCCATAACATGGCTATTGTGAATTGTTCTGCTATATAATTGGCAGGCATGCATGTATCACTATTATAGTATATTGATTTTTGTTCTTTTGGATAAGAAGTCAAATAGTTGGTTCATATGGTGATTCCATTCCATGTCTTTTGAGTAATCTCCATGATGCTTTCCAGAGTGATTGTACCAATTTCCAGTACCACCAACAATATATAAATGAACCTTTCCCTCACATCCTCACCAGCTATTATTGTTATTTGTTTTCTTGATTGTTGACACTCTCATTGGAGCAAGATGAAATCTCAGTGTCATTTTGATTTGTCTTTTTCTGATTGCTGAAATTTTTGAATATTTTGTTCACATATTTTTTGGCCATTTGTATTTCTATGACATCTTTTAGATTGTTTACATCTTTTTCTCATTTATTGATTTTTGGTTTTAATTTTTGAATTTTTTATATATTCTGAATTTCAATTTCATCAGAAGAGTGGCTGAAAAATATTTTTCTTCCATTCTGTAGGGTCCCTTTTCATACTCTGAATTGTCTCCTTTGATGTACAGTTTTTTTTATTTTATTTCATCACATTTAATGATTGAAGGTTTTATTTCTTGAGCTTTAGGAACCTTGTTAGAAATGTTGGTACCTGAGCCAAAATCTTGGAGTGTTGACTCTGTATTTTCTCATAGCACTAGCAGTGTTTCTGATCTAATTTCTCTATCTTTGATCCACTTTGAATTGAATTTTGTGCTAAGAGACAGAATTCTAGTTTCATTCTTTTACATATTAATGTCTAATTTTTTCTGCAACATTTGTTAAAACACATTTTTTCTTCTCCATTGTAAGTATCTGGCAAAGACAAGGGAAAAATTATCCCTGAGGGCTTTGACCACTGAGCATACATATATGCATGTAGTCTTCCTCAAAAATAAATTATGCTGATCATCAGAAAAACATGATAAACGTGAAGGAGATCTACAGAATAGGAGAAAATATTCACACTATAGATATCTAGCAAAAGATTCATATCCAAAATATATAAGTAACTAAATAAATAAGCAATTTATTGAAATAGGTAAAGTATTTGAACAAATAAGTCACAATGGGTATTATAAAACTGGTAATTCATAAAATCACACTTTGGGTCATTATTCACTGGGGAACAATGAGATTCCATATCATAATCACTAAGTAGCTTAAAATTAAGACACAAAACATGAAATACCAGCAAGGATGTAGAGAAACTAAACTTTAATATATTGCTGATAAGATTGTAAAATTCTCCAACTGCTTTGTGATGGAAACTCTTTTTTCCTTTTACACTTAAACCATAACTATCCTATCCCATTGTATTTCTGGTTATATACCTAGGAGAAATAAAATAGATACCCCCAAATTACTGGCATGTTAAGTTCCCTAAAAGCTTTACCAGTACTAGACAAAAACAGAAAATAACCCATATGTTCACCAGTAGAGAGAGGTGGTGAGATTGGCCCATGACCCACAATTCCTGTGTTTCATGCCCTTATAAACTCCTCTCTTTTGAAGATGAGTAGTTCTTCTCATTTGCTTTCAATTTTAATTGACAGACTACTTTAATTATGAAACATCTTGAGTTTTAATATGAGTTAATGTCTAGAGGCTTTCACTTTGGTCTTTAGGAGAACTGCCTTTTCATCAATTTCCTGTAGAACCTTACCTCAATACTATAAAATAGATTTGTCATATGGAAAAGCTTTGTGTGGGCACATTGGTTGATAGTACCTGCTAAAAAGCCAGTGAGCATCCAGAATGTTGCTCATGTGATTGAGCAGTAGGATATCTAAGTCTAGCTTCATTCTGAGTGTAAGTGTAGGACAAACCCTTAGTGACCATGGCCGAGTGAACCCTTACACCATAAGAGGTAATAGTTGTTGTTTGCAATAATTTGTTAGATAAAAAGAGAAAGAACAAATGATAAATAAAACAACATATACTCATGTCATGTGATGCTCTACACAAAAAAGCACATGATGTATGATTCCATTAATATCAAGTTAAATAAATAAACTCATCTACAGTGATAGAAATCACAAAAGAGGAAGTCAGTGTTAACTAAGACTTGAAAGAAAGTGGTAATAGAATAGCCTCCTGATGTGATAAAAATATTGTAAATATTAATTAGTGTGTTTGCTATATGAGTGTGTGTATATATATGTGTGTGTGTGTGTGTGTGTGTGTATTTCAAAATTATTCACTTATCCCCTTAAGATATGTATTCACTATATATGAATGTACCTAAATATTTTCACTAAGCTAACATAAAATTAGACAATAGTTGGCCCTAGGCAATTTATTAGGAGCTATACTGCGTTACTATGTCATTCTAATAAATATTATAATATTACAATTAAAGGTAGTTATAATATATTAATAATACTTTCCATATTATCAATGCAGCAAGTTTTGACCCTTTAACTATTTCTTGTAAAGTCTAAATTTTAGTCTTCTGGTACCTATTATAAGTTGTCATTCATCAAAAGATATTAATATCCAAGAGCTAATCATAATTTCAAAAATGAAAATACCACTGTGGAGAATCACAGATTATTATCTCTTTTATGTGGAAGAAAATTTTGTACTTATACAAATGAAGATGAATTTTGTTACACTTATGTTTTCCAAATTAAATAAATAAAAATTCAAGCTCTTTTGTTCATATATTCTTCTGTTTTATTCTTTAAATAAGTGACTGCTTGTCATACTAGCTATGAAAGATTTTTCATGCAAGAATTTGCTGACAACCTAAATCATGTTACATGCTCAAAATGTGTTCTTCTGTATAACCATGTGCATGCCTTTATCACTAACATCATCAAAGTTAGGCATTGGACATCCATATATCTTTAGGATGTAACAATATTTTCAAATTCCCTCATAATAATAATTGTTTTTGCTGGTGCAAGCTTTGGGTATTTACTTGCAAGTTATAATGATCAAATTTATGGTAGCATGTTTGGAGACTGATTCTGACCAGCACCTCCACATTAATTAAATGAAAGAATAACTATAAGCACTAAGCAAAGAGTGTGGAACATTTCAGGTTTGTTTTTCATAGATGTATAATCTGAAAAACATGAAACCCATATACACTGAAAGACTGGAATAATAAACAACAACATCATGCAATTCAAATTTCTCCTCAGTTTCTCCAGGGAAATTATTGGCATTTTCATCAAAAATTCCTTCAAACAACCAGGAAGCTCAAGAAAGAAATATAGTAAAAAATTTTGAAGAAAAACATTTCTAGGAATTAAAACATGTGCATCAGACTTACATGTTTCCTATTTCTCTTTCTTTAACTCTTATGACAGTTTGCTAATAAATGTTTTTCTCCACATCTTATATGAATCTAGTACCATTTTGTTCACAGTAGTATTAAATTTTCATCTTTATATCTGTAACTATTCTTGTTTTCACTTTGTCTCAAGAGGCATTGTTTATTTCAGTGATTTTTAGTCAAATTTTTCATAGCTCTACCTACACAATTATTGTTTTTTTAAAAAACAAAAGATTGAAATATTTAGGTAAACATATTTGAGAATGTAAATTACATTGATTCATGAACAAGAAACTTTCAACCACAATGTCTCAGGACACTGTTTAAGAGTATAATATTAACTGAATTCCACATATGAACATACAGAATTTGTTCTTAAATCTGAAGAAATAATATATGTATATGCATTTATATACATATATATCTATCCATGTAATATAATTGACCTATAATATCTATTTACCTATAATTTAAAACAACATTGAAAGGTCATAACAATTACAATTTAAAGTGCATGGTGTTTTTGTGCCTGACTATGATAAACAATTATCTAAACCAGAAAAGCAAAGACCATCCTAAGTGAAATAATTTATTTTGACTATAGATATATTATTTTTGAAACAAATTTAAAACATTATGAAATTAGAAAATTGAAAAACAATGTAGTAAAATATAGTTTTCATAATACAACTCTTCATTGACATTCTAGATTCTGATCCTATATAGGAAAAAGGAAATTTAAACAAAAGCATAGACACAAGAAAGGAAAGAAAAGAATGAAAGAAAGGAAAGCCTGATCTCTATCTACACAGAGGATTATTAAAGTCTTTGCATATACAGATCTAAATAGCAAAGTACTACCCAGGTTGCTCTGGAATTGTGCTAATTATTTCCCCTGATAAAATATTAGTGTTTCTTATAATTTTACATTAATAGTAACTGGAAGACAATTATGCTTCCTGTTTAAATTATTAAGCCAGATTATTCAAACAAGTATTTTCTGAGTTCCAGACTAACATATATTCTGTTCTTCAAATAAAGTTATTTTTTTTTTTAAGATGGGCATCTTTTTGGTCAGGTTGGTCCCAAACTTCTAGGTTCAAGTAGTATTTCCACTTTCAGCTTCCCAAAGAGCTGAGACTGCAGCCACATGTCACTATGTCAATCTTTATCATTTTTCTGGACATTGTTTTCCAATTTTCTTTATAGAATCAGCCACAAATTCTCTGTATTCCCTCTTCTAAAATACTTCAGCAGCAAACTTAACAATCTAAGGCACTATCATGAATCTATTAATCTCATAAATACTAACTTTTCTTCCCAGATTTATACTCTAAAATTTATAAAAGAGAGATCTTGCCATTATTGTAGTATTTTGAATGATTCCATAGTGTGTTCATAGTTAAAATGTAATTTTTCCCCATTAGATAGCTCTTTTGATACACTGTCTCTGATTCTTCAGTCCACCTTACCACAAAAACGGATATTATTTAATTTAACTTTGCACATACTTTTATTCATTACTCTTACTGGATCACTTTTGATCTCTCACTTTTCTTTACTTGACTACTTCCTATTCATTTAAGTATCAATTCTCATTAAGTTCTTAGGGAAGCTTTCCCTAAGAGCTCCGTCAGACTTAATATACTTTCATAATTCTTCCTTGCTTCTCAGTGCCTTCACTAGCACAAAACTCATCAAATTATACAATACCTTTCTGGATAATCACTGTCTGCAATGATAAATTCTAAAATTCTTGGGGTAGAGACTCTACATCTTATTTTTTAGTCTCCAGAATTTATCCCATACTGGGAAATTCATAGCACCTAGTAAGGAGTTTTAAAATTACCAGTGAAATGATGGAGTGAATAAAGAATTAAATAAATAAAATTTTGCAAGAAAAAATAATGGTTGATAGGGATTTCTATTTAGGGTAATTGTGAGCTATTTAAATTTGACCATATATCTGTTGAATAATTACCAATTTAATATAAGAGAAAGACAAAGATTAACATGACTAGGACTGGTACTTAGAGTAACTATTATCTTCAGGGGCTTTGTCAATTCAATATGGGAAAAATAGATGATTAAAAGCTAAATGAAATGACTGACAGTCCTGTGGGGCTACATTGACAAGGAACTGGAATTCAGCACCAAAGAAAGGACTCTGTAACCCCGTACCCTGAAAGTGATGGAACATCATAGATATTTCTGGGAGTTAGCAGTCAGCTTCAATTCATACCAATCTCCAAAATTAAAATAGGTTGATTCTATAACAAAGAGGTTAAAGGTTACTTGTTTGATCAGACTTCAATGTAAGTCTACTCTGGAGAAACATAGCATCCTGTGCCTCAGTCATTTACAGAAAAATTTTACTGTGTTAGATCCTTCACACATTAAAAGTAAAACAAGGGAAAGAGCAGAGCCCACGAATAGTGAAAACAGAAATTTCATGAAATACAAACAGGCTTACAGGATGCCTTCATATTTCAGAGTTAGCAAAATGGTATTTTTGAGAAAATGTTTATTATATTGAAAAGGCAAAAAAAATTAAAATAGTATTAGGATGTATAAACATCAAATGCTTGAATAAAATGATGATATAAACTAAAAGGAGAAATAAAATTGTTTTTGATGACAGTTTTATTAAAGTAAAAGGTAGGTTATATTTAAAAGATCAAAATATATTAGAGAAATTTTTTCATATATTTGTTGATTGATTGTATATCTTCTTCTCAGAAGTGTCTGTTCAGTTCCTTGGCCTATATATTGATTGGGTCATATGTTTTCTTGGTGTCAAAATTTTTGAGTTCTTTATAATATTCTAGAGATTAATGCTCTATCTGATGTGTGTGTGGTAAGAATTTGTTCCCAATTAGTAGGTTCTCTACTCACCTTACTGATTGTTTCTGTTGCTGAGAAGATTTTTAGTTTGAATCCATCCCATTTATTGATTCTTGATATTAATTTTTGTAATATAATAGGTTTATTGAAGAAGTTGGGGCCTAATCCCACATTATGGAGATTTGGGCCTACTGTTTCTTCTAATAGATGCAGTGTCTCTGGTTTAATTCCTAGGTCCTTGATCCACTTTGAGTTGAGATTTGTGCATGGTGAGAAATAGGCTCTATCAATTAGAGAAATGCAAATCCAAACTACTCTAATATTTCATCTCACTCCAGTCAGAATGGCAGTTATGAAGAATACAAAAAATAGTATGTGCTGGTGAGGATGTGGGGGGGAAGGCACACTTATACATATCTGATGGTACTGCAAATTGGTATAGCTAATCTGGAATGTAGTATGGAGATTCCTTGCAAATCTGGGAAGGGAACCACCATTTGACCCAGGTATCCTACTCTTTGGTCTATGCCCAAAGAACTTAAAAACAGCAAACTGCAGGGACACAGTCACATCAGTGTTTATAGCAGCACAATGCACAATAGCTAAACTGTGGAACCAACTTAAATGCCCTCAGTAGATGAATGGATAAAGAAAATGTAATATATAAACATATGGGATATTATTCAGCAATAAAAGAGAATAAAATGATGGCATTTGCAGGTAAATGGATGGAGTTGGAGAATATAATGTTAGGTGAAGTTAGTCAATCCCCAAAAAATAAATGCTGAATGATTTCTCTGATTTAAGGTTGCTGATCCATAATATGCTCTTGGGGCGGGGATGGGAAGATTAAATAAACCCTAGGTAGGGCAAAAGGAAAAATGGGAGGGAGAGGAATGGTGGGGACATAGGGATAGGAAAGATGGTGTAATGTGATGGTTATCATTACCCTAAGTACATGTAAGAAGACACAAAGAATGTGACTCTACTTTCTGTACAACCAGAAATATGAAAAATTGTGCTATATATGTGTAATGTGAATTGTAATGCATTCTGTGGTCATATAAAACAAATCAAAATTTAAAAAAATACATATATAAAATAATATAATGAGAAAAACATTACAGATTCAAAAAAAATCAGAAAGACGGAAAACACATTTAAGTCTCAGGGAAGAAGAGTAAAGGAAAAGGTAAGATCAATTAAAAGTAAAAGTAATCAATAATAAGAGAATACAATAAATAGATAACATCATATATGAAAATAAGGATGTAACTGAAATTCTATATAAATTAAACATCAAAATAGGATGTTAATAAAAAAATTTTCTAGGAAATTGGAAAGTTTAAGACAAATAATCAAATTTTTAAAATATCTGTAGTATATGAAACTGACAGGAGAAAAAATTGAAAATGTGAATATTGTAAAACTGAATCAAGTTGAGTTTGCAATTAAATTTCACCCTACAATCAAACTCTATGATTAGATGGCTTTTTTATCAATTATTCCAGGAAGTTATACCAATTATAAATAAACTGTGATAAAGAAAAATAAAAGATGACTGGCTCGGTGTTTATTTAAACAGGCCAACGTGGCTTTGATATCAAACTTTGGAAGGGCATTACAGGTTTGAAAAACAAAGTCAAGTACTAATACCACTAAGATAAACACTCTGAACACTATAGAGAGAATTAAAATACTAAATAAATGGAGGTGTGCTTCAGGTGATGGGTGTAATCTCATATGGAAGCCCAAGAACAAAGGGAAAATGAAGAACCATAAAAAATATTGATTGGTACACAATTGGTACAGGAAAATCATTCCAACGAACCCCTGTTAGAGAAACTAATTACAACATATTTATCAAAATACAAAGGCTAAACAAAACCACCATTTAGTAAAGACACTAATCACTATTTTTTTTTTTTTTTGGTGGTGCTGGATATTGAACCAAGGGCCTTGTGCATGTAAGGTGAGCTATATCCCCAGCCCATTAGATTCAATAATTAACAGTATAATATTGGCTCAATGATAGACAACTGAAAAACCAATTCAAAAAGGAATCCATGAAAACAACTTCATGTATAATTAATCTTGATTTACAGTAGAGCAAAGGACAAAGAAATAGTCTTTTCAAAAATTGATGGTAATTCAACTGATAAACATACATATTGATGAAACTTTATTTTTATTTTCATACTAAAAATAAGTACAAATTGAATTATAGATCATAATATAAAGTTTAAAAGTGAAAATTATACAAAGAAACATAAATGAATACCATCATGACTTTGGGCTAGCAATTTTAAGCATTATACAAATATGTAAAAATTGATTGTTTTTTTCTATTAAAATTAAGAACATATGTTCATGAAATATGCCAGTAAGAGAGACAAACTAAGCAATAAAATGGCAAAAGATACTTGAAATTTAGATAGACAATAAGATTTGTAGCAAAAAGGAATCCCTCAAACTTGCAAAAATTAAAATAATAGCAACAAAATAAAAAATTTGGCACAAGGATGAAAAAGACAGTTTAGTAAAGATAATTTCTAAGAAATCTATAGAGTAATGAAACACAGGCCCAACCTCAATAATTATCAAATAATTACAAATTAAAGCCACAGTTCATACAGTTATCTAGCTGCCAAAAATATATAATGTTAAGAAAGAGTATCATAAATAGCAATCATGGGGACACAAGTAATGAAAACACTCATACAAATTTTATGGAAAGGTAAATTAATAGCACTACTACATCTCTACTAAGTTGAATATTATCATATTCTAAAACCCACCTATGTTTCTTCTGCTATATACCTAAGAGAATATTTGTGCATATGTGTACTACCATATAACTACAAAGATGTTCAGAGTATCATTGTTTGCAATAGTCTTAATTGGAAGCAAATAAAATGCCCATCAAGAGTAAAATGGAGGAATAAATGGTACTATAGTAATTCAGCAGTATACATTTTAACAAGGAAAAGGAATAAACTATAGTTTCAGAAAACAATGACAACCCTTCAAAATATAATCCTAAGCAAAGTAGCAAGAAGCAAGTAATAGTAAATATGTGATTTCATCCATGGAATTTTGAAAAAGGCATTCATATAAGTTTAAACTTTAGCATTAGTTTGAATAGTTAATACCTAATAGCTCACATTATTAGGTAGTTAACATCTCTGGGAAACAAATAAAAAGTGGCAAATTTTTAAACAATGAGGAAATTTTTCTGGAGTCCTGACAAGGACTCTTAATACAGAAATAGGTGAATATAGGGAGATTCATTTGGTGATAATTCTTCAGTTTTAATACTGATTATTTATAAGTTTTCCTTCGTAATTCAGACTTCAGTGAAAATCCATTTTCAATTCATGACTTAATTCTTAGAATAACCAATAAAAACAACATTATAAAAGCTTAGAGCCTTCAAATTTATAAAGGGGTAAATGGAATTAGAAATTTTTTAATGAAAATGATATACAGAAAGGACAGAAAAAAATAAAGTGAGATAGGAGAAATAAAAAATACTTAATAATATGGTGGAATTATTTTTAAAGCAATACTATTCAAAAAGTATCAGCTTAGGTAAAGACATTAAACACTTACTCCTCAATCTGTGTTGTTTAGTAGACATATATACAGCATATAAAACTACAGATTAAAGAGAAGCAGTCAAATTTTGTCATGCAAATGAAAAAACTAGTCATAATTAAATTAATATTATTTGAAAAAAGCTTAATGTGAAATGTGCTCAAATAAAACAATCATTGAAACTTAATAAAATAATTATGTTATATATATATTCTCTCTCTCTCTCTCTCTCTCTCTCTCTCTCCTCTCTCTCTCTCTTTCTCTCTCTTTTGGTAAAGGAAGATAGAATAATTGCAATTTGGGGGCATCTAATAAGATCTTATTTTCAGTACCTGAGGTATGAAGTTTCTCTAGCATCTGACTCCTACAGCTTTGTACTATCCTGAAGCTTCCTCTAGGGATGCCTCATAACTCTGACTTTTCTCAAAATTTACAACAATGTCTAGAATATTAGAAGGCACTTAATATTTAGTGAACATAAAATAAGTATTTTGTTGATACTTAATATTTTAATTAACTATCAAAATAAAGTGGTAGCTTTAGAGCATAAGGTATTCATGGTTATATTCAGTTTACATTAGAAATGATTGACTTTATCAAGGCATGGGAAAATAATCATAATTTAAATATCTCTATCATATGATCCCATTATACCACTCCTTGGTATGTATTTAAAATAATTAAAGCAGCATGCTTTAAAGATGGATGCATACCCTATTTATTGCAGCACAATTCAGAATAGCCAACTTATGGAATCAGCCTAAATGTCCATCAACAGATGAAGAGATGAAAAAAATATGGCATATGAACACAATGGAACCTTATTTAGTCATAAAGAAGAACAAAATGATATCATTTGCAAGAAAATGAATGGAACTAGGGACCATAATTTTGGACAAAATTAGACTCAGGAAGAAAACTATCAGATATTTTCTCTCCTATGTGGAAACTAGGTAGACAATACTAAAAATAGTTGTGATAAAAAAAAGTGATAAGGTGATCCAGGCATGGTGGTGCACACCTGTAATCCCAGCACCTCAGGAGGATAAGATAGGAGAATCAGGAGTTCAAAGCCAGCCTCAGCAAAGGCGAGGCACTAAGCTGTTGAGAGCCACAGCCGAAGGGGCCCCAGAAAACTTTCAGACTGCCAGCTGATGAGCTGAAGGGGCCCCAGCAAACTTTCAGACTGCCAGCTGATGATTGGCTCACAGCGGCCCCAGCAACATCTAGCTGATTGGCTCCTCTGTGGTAATGCTCATTGGGCTGTTTCCCTGCCCTTTCAGACCACGGAGCTGCTCATTGGGGGACTTTTTTGGCTCCGCCCATGCGACCCAGCCAATCGGCCTCAAGAGCAGGAGGATTGTGGGAGGAGGAGGTTGTTGGGGTGTGTGGCTTGTGGGAAGCCGGTGGTGGCAGTTGGGCTCTGAGGGTTTTTTCCTGAGGAGCTGTTTTGTTTATCGTGTGTGTTTCTAAAAATAAAGTTAGTTTCTTTTGACAAGTGGCTCCTGAATTGTGCCCAGCCAGACTGTGGCACTAAGCGACTCAGTGAGACCCTGTCTCTGAGTAAAATAAAAAATAGGTCTGGAAATGTGGTTCAGTAGTTGAGAGCTCCTGAATTCAATCCCCAGTACCAAAAAACAAGTGATACTATGAATGTTGAAGGGAGACTATGAATGAAGAAGAAGAGAAACAGGGGTTAGGAGTAGGGAAGCAAGAAGGAGGTATTGGGGAGTGAAATTGATAAAATTAAGTTTTTGTGTATATATAAATAAATCACAATTAAACCCACCATTTTGTATAATTATTTTGCACCAATAAAAAATTCTAATTATCTTCCAATTTTTCAACTGATTGCTGTATATATTAAATGCAACTTATTTTATTTTGAGATGAAAATTGTCAAAACACCAATTTTGATCCAGAGCAAGGAGCTGTGAGTATTTCAGGCCGCATATACTAAGTTGCTAAGGCAAAATGATAAATAAGCCTACAGGAATAAACCAAGCTAATTTTGTTGTATTTATTGAGTATTTGTTCCATGTACAATCATTGCCAAGACCTGAAGGATAAATGATGCATGAGTCTCTTTTCTCAATACACTCATCATTTAATTCTGTCTAGCTATTATGCATTTTAGAACTGGCAGGTCAAATTAACTTAGTGAATTGATTATTAGCCTGCAATAAACCAGATAAATTTGGCATAATAAATTATTCTGTGAATTAATTTCTCCTTTTTTCAAACTATTTTGTAGACTTATGTATAAGCAAAATAAAAATGATCTTCTTTGAGACAAATAATTTAATTATAGAAATTTCCTTCTGTAAAATTTTGTGTGCATATTAAGTGATGGGTACTATAATAGAGATACTTCAATAAGCAAGTCATGGAGCTACCATTTTTTGTCACAGTGAATGGACTAAAATAAACATTTAAAATAACCAGAAAAAAACTAATTTTGTATTGATTATACTGAAGAATTAGCTCATATATTTCCTCCTCCCTCATGTCCCTCATATGGTTCTAACCCAGTTTACTAGGAATGTGATTCAGAATGTCCAGGTTTGGTTAGTTACACAAAAAGTGTCAAGAGAAAGTAGAGATTTGATTCTTATTTAAGTTTCAAAATGATGCTTTTAGAAGTGGTGAAAGAGGGCATCCCTGTCTTGTTCCAGTTTTTAGAGAAAATTTTTTTCAATTTTGTCCATTTAGAATGATGTTGGCCTGGGGCTTAACAGATAGCCTTCACAAAGTTGAGGTATGTTCCTGTAATCCCTAGTTTTTCTAGTGTTTTAAACATGAAAGAATGTTGTATTTTATCAAATGCTTCCCCAACATCTACTGAAATGATCATATGATTTTTATCTTTGAGTCTATTGATATGATGAATTACATTTATTGATTCCTGTATGTTGAACCAACCTTGCATCCCTGGGATAAACCCTACTTGATCATGGTGCACTATCTTTTTGATATAGTTCTGTATTTGATTTGCCAGAATTTTATTGAGAATTCTTGCATCTATATTCATTAGAGATATTGGTCTAAAGTTTTCTTTGATGTGTATTTGGTCTTAGAATCAGGGTGATATTCGCCTCATAGAATGTGTTTGATGTGTTCTCTCTTTTCCTAGTTCATGAAATAGTTTGAGAAGTACTGGTGTTAGTTCTTCTTTAAAGATCTTGTAGAACTTAGTTGTGTATCCATCTGGTCCTGGGCTTTTCTTGGCTGGTAGGCTTCTGATTATATCCTCTATTTTCTTGCTTGAAACTGATCTGTTTAAATTGTGTATATCATCCGGATTTAGTTTGGGCATATCACATGGCTCTGGAAATTTGTCAATGCTTTCAATATTTTCTATTTTATTGGAGTACAAATTGCCAAGATAATTTCTAATTATCTTCTGTATTTCTGTAGTGTCTGTCACAATATTTCCTTTTTCATCACAGATGATAGTAATTTGAGTTTTTGATCTCCTTCTCTTCATTAGCATGGCTAATGGTTTATCAACTTATTTATTTTTTCAAAGAACCAACTTTTTGTTTTGTGTATTTTTTTCAATTTCATTAATTTCAGCTCTGATTTTAATTATTTCCTGTCTCCTACTGCTTTAGGGTTGATTTGTTCTGTTTTTTTTTCTTTATAGGGCTTTGAGATGTAATGTTAGATCAGTTATTTTTTGAATTTTTCTTCTTTGAAGGAATAAACTTCATGTGATGAACTTTCCTCTTAGAATAGACTTCATAGTGTCCAAGAGATTTTGATATGTTTTATTGGTATTCTCATTTACTTCTAAGAATATTTGAATCTCCTCCTTGATAACTTTTGCAACCTATTGTTCATTCAATAGCTATTGGAGTTGAAACTCCAGGCAGAGCAATCAAACAGACGAAATAAATTAAAGGGATATGGATAGAAAAAGAAGGACTCAAAGTATCACTATTTGAAGACAATATGATTCTATACCTAGAAGACCCAAAAAATTCCACCAGAAATCTCCTAGGACTAATAAATGAATTCACCAAAGTAGCTGGATATAAAATCAACACTTATAAATCAAAGACATTTCTGTACATCAGTGAGAAATTAGGTGAAAGAGAAACAAGGAAAACCACCCCATTTACAGTAGCCTCAAAACAAAACAAAACAAAACAAAAAAATCTTGGAAATAAATTTAATGAAAGAGGCGAAAACTACAGCATGCTAAAGAAAGAAGTTAAAGGAGACCTTAGAAAATGAAAAGACCTACCTTGTTCTTGAATAGGTAGAATTAATATTGTCAAAATGACTGTACTACCAAAAGTATTACACAGATTTAGTGCAATACCAATAAAAATCCCAATGGTATTCTTTATAGAAATAGAAAAATCAATCATGAAATTCATCTAGAAAAATAAGAGACCCAAAAAGCCAAAGCAATTTTTAAAAGAAGAGTAAAGCTGGTGGCATTACTATACCAGACCTTAAATTATACTACAGAAAAATAGCAACAAAAATAGCTTGGTATTGGCACCAAAGTAGATCAGTAGACCAGTGGTACAGAATAGAGGAAACAGAGTCTAACCTCCATAATTACAGTTATCTTATATCAGACAAATGCAACAAAAATGTACATTGGAGAAAAGATAGCTTCTTCAACAAATGATGCTGGGGAAACTGGAAATTCACTTGTAACCAAAATGAAATTACACCTCTATATCTGACCACGCACAAAACTCAACTCAAAGTGGATTAATGACCTAGGAATTAAACCAGAGACCCTGTGTCTAAGAAGAAAAAGTATCCCCAAATCTCCATCATGTCTCAGCAAAAAGAAATAACCAGTGAGGTGAATAGAGAGCCTATATTTGGAAACAAATTTTTACCACATGATCATCAGATAAAACACTAATCTCCAAGATATATAAAGAACTCAAAAATCTTAACATAAAAAAGACAAATAACCCAATCAATATTCGGCCAAGGAACTGAACAGACACTTCTCAGAAGATGATATATAATCAATCAACAAATATATGAAAAAATGTTCAACATCTCTAGCAATTAGAGAAATGCAAACAACTCTATAATTTCATCTCACTCCAGTCAGAATGGCAGCTATCAAGAACACAAACAACAATAAGTGTTGGCTAGAATGTGGGGAAAAAGGCACACTCATACATTGCTGGTGGGACTGCAAATTGGTGCAACCAATCTGGAAAGCAGGATGGAGAATCCTTGGAGAACTTGGAATGAAACCACAAGTTGACCCACTCTCCCATTCCTCAGCTTATCCTAAAGGACTTAAAAGTAGCATACTATAGGGACACAGTCATATCAATGTCTATAGCAGCATAATTCACAATAGCTAAATTGTGGAACCAACCCAGATGCCCTTCAGTGGATGAATGGATAGGGAAACTTTGGTATATATGCAAAACAGAACATTACTTAGTATTAAAAGAGAATAAAATCATGGCATTTTCAGGTAAATGGATGGAGATGGAGAATATAATATTAGGTGAACCAAGCAAATCCCCCAAATCCAAAGGCTCAATGTTTTCTTTGATATAAGGATATTGATTCATAATGGGAATGGGGTAGTGGAGCATGGGAAGATTGGAGGAACTTTAGATAGGGCAAAGGGGAGGAAGGGTAAAGGAGGGGGCAAAGAGCTAGAAATGATGGTGGAATGAGTTAGAAATCATTACCCTAAGTACATATATGAAGGCACAAATGGTGTGAAAATACTTTGTGTACAAGCAGTGACTTGAAAAATTATGTGTAATATGTGTGAATTGCATTCTTCTATCATGTATAACCAATTAGACTAAGTAAATAATTTTTAAAAAATGACGCTTTTAATATGTGTAATAGAAATCAGAGTTTAAGAATAAAAACTTTCCTAGTTTTCAAAGGGATAATTTTCAAATGACGAATTCTGAAAGTCTCAGGGACTAAAATTATAAAATAAAGTTTAAAATACAAAAAAAAAATAAGATAAGATAATGTCAATCAGTTTGTCTAAAATAAGCTAAAGAAAACAAAATCAATTGGAAACCTGAACAAGAAATTCAGAAGAGCATATAAGTTAAGAACAATTTATAAAAAATTTCCTAGTACTTAAATTGGGGTAATAGAACATGAGAAATGTTCCATGTGCTACCTTTCAAGGGCATCCTCCTTATCCAGGAACTCTAGGCTATTTATGGCTTCTTCCTACAAATCTTCAGAAATTGAGATAACACCCTGGGAAGAAAGAAAATAGGAAATATGCTCACTGACTCAGAAAGCGCCCCCAATTTCTTCCTACAAATCTTCAGAAATTGAGATAACACCCTGGGAAGAAAGAAAATAGGAAATATGCTCACTGACTCAGAAAGCACCCCCAATTTCCTTGGTTTGCCCTTGACTACATTAAAAATTACTATATTGAGCACAATGATGCTTGTGCTAGAAATTAAGTAGTAATTACTGGACAAAGTTACCTTTCAGGAACAGCTAAGCTTATAGTCTGTGAAATTTATACTTGGTTAACATTTAATAGTTGAAGAAATGTACTCATTGCTTTCCAAGAAATAGACTGGATACAGGAATCTTATTTTAGCTAGACTTTCAGGCAGGGTATGTGCAATCAAGGCTCAGGTGTAAGCAATAGCAGCTGACTCTGACTGAATAAATAGAAAAATGTTATTGACTAACTAAGAATTCTTGGAAAGTGTTGAAGTATTAGGTTGAGACTAAGTGTCCAGAAACAAAACAAAACATAACAAAGAAAGATGGCAAAAGAGGTCTGAAGAGGAAATTGAGAATGCCAAGTAGATGTAAGCTAAGAAGTAAACTTGACTGCTTAAACTTAAGCATCAAAGAATTTCTGTGCCATAAACAATAGTTGAGAAACCTGCTGCTTAAAGAAATCGGGCACCTCTGTGACAATCTGTAATGCAAACAAAAGAAACAAAGCCCAAAGAAATAACAAGATTCTGAGCAGCAGCTTTTGCATTCTCATTTTGCTTATTTCTAAACTGAAGAATATTAATAAGCATGGAGACACCAGCTGCTCCAACAAAGATGCAAATGCAACAAAAGCTTTAACAGTTAAGTTTCTTGTAGGCATAGCAGCCTGAGTGCAAGTTGGCTTGGACCAACATACAGCTACGTGGTTTTAAGAGACCGAAACTCCTTCTTTCTTGCACTCTGGTTTCAATATAGGGCTTCAGAAGCATGTCTGCGAGTTTAAAGACTCATGGAATATAGGAAAGGGTGACATCTTTGTTTCCTTAAAGGATACTTCTTATAGACCATTGATCATAATCTAAACACATGGCTTTGATTTATATAAGGGAGTGTGGAGTGTCTAGTGACCAGATATACAGTGCCATGTGCTCAGGCATCTTTTGTTATTATGGAGGAAAGGGAGAACAGAGACACAAGGGGAAAAGCATTTTGATATGAAGTCTTAAATGGGTACATTAAACTAGTGGAATTGGGCCACATACCTGTAATATCTACAAGAGAGCTGGGGGGAAAAAAACGGTTTTAGGTTTCTTCATCAAGAAAGTGGGAATCACAAGTAGGAAATTCTCCATCCAGAAGTGTGTTCCAAAAATTCTGAACAGACAGAAAAGTGACAAATAAGTACTAGGGAAGAAATTCTGAGGAGATAACATTTGTGATGAGACTAAGAGGACCAAATTAAAGGATTTTGAAGACCAGTGTGAAGAATGTTACAAGAAAATGATTCATCAAGAACAATTGACATAGGTAGGAAAATAGCTTGATATTTTCAATTAATACCATGTATTAATAGAGCTCAATCAGTAATATACAGAATAACAGAAAATAAAGTTGGAGAGGTAGGCTGGAGCTTTTGGGCTTGCGTAAGAAATACAAACTTGTTTTAAAATAAATTTCAAATCAGTGAAGGTTTTGATAGGGGCTAACATGATCATACTTGTTTTCTAAAATAATCACTCTGATTTGTGGGCCATTAATTAATTACTCAGGGGCAGAGAAAATGTAGAAAAATTAGGGGGAGTGTTGTTGCAGTGATCTTAGCGAGATGGAATATTAGCTTAGATTTTAGGAAGTGGGTGATATGGGTCAACAATAAAATACAAACATGTCTTAACATAGAATGTGGAGGAGATGAGCATATTATGATGATGAAAACTTGATCCTTATTATCATTAATTGGTATAACTCTAGGGTTAAAAAGATTATCTAAAGAAGATAGAGTTGAGAACAAAGAGCAGACCTTAAAACAAGTATTTAGATACATAGCCCCTGCAATTTAGAGAGAAAAGTATCAGTAAGGGAAAGAGACTCACTGTAGATCAATATTATATACCAAAAAAAACCAAAAGTGTGTGATATCCTAGCAGTAAGAGATATTCCTAACCTAATAATGCATTTATATAATTATATCAGTCAGCCTTTCATCACTGTAATAAAATACCTGAGAAAAACAACTTAAAGAAAGGAAAATTTATTATAGTTCACAATTTCTGAGATTTCAGTGCATAGTTGCTTGGCTCCAACACTTTGGGCTTGCGACAGACAAAACACCATAATGGAGACTGCATCATGATAGAGTGAAGTATTCATGGTAGCCAGAAAGAAAAAAAAAAAACAGATGTTAGTGATTCAGGATGCCCATACTTATTTCAAGAACATGCCCCTCAATAATCTGACTTTCCTCTACCAGAATCCACCTTCTGTAATTTCCACCACCTCCCCATACCTCTATAGACCTTCAACATATGGACTTTCAGGAACATTTGAGACCCAAATCATAACTACAGGAAAAAATATACTGATGTGGAAAAAGAATAAATTGATTTGCTATATTCATCTTAGGGATGATCTACACATGCCTTTGCATTAAAGTAATGAAAATCATCACAAATATGAAGAGAAGAATGGGGATATGGCTCAATGGTAGAATACTTGCTTAGCATGTGCAAGGCCATGGATTCAATCCCCAGAACCTGCCCCTCATGCACACAATATAGAAGAGATGATTGTAACAAAAATAACATCCTATAAAAGGTAAACCTAATACACTTCTGGTAAGTTTCCAAATTATAGACTGCAAATGAATTATTTCATTGTGCTTAAAAATGTAATCATTATACCTATTTGTGAAAACAATCTCAGTATGATTTTGGTAATATAGATCCTGAATCCAAAAATTTGCAAACTCTTAGATAATCACCAATATTCATGAAATTGCACTCAGAGGATTTTTGATATATAGCAAATTACCTTTCTCAATCAAGCCATGTTTTAGATACCTGTAGCAGTGCAACCAATCACTTTTGAATCACTGCAGATCTAAAGAGCAAACATTTTATTGCCACTGTTTCTTGGCATCAGGAATAGGTCACGATATATCTGGTCTGTAGTTGAGTGTCTCGGCATAGGCTGTAGTCAGGCCTGCAGTTGAGATCTTAGCTAAGGCAGTAGTAATGTAAAGGCTTAACTAGAGGAGGTTCATTGAAATGTGCCTGGCTGAGACACCACTTCCCAACTGTGTGATGCTGCCAACTGAGTAGCTCACAATCTGTCAGTGGGGTTCCCTCAGAATTTGTAAGGGAGACAATCAAAAAGAGGAAGAAAAGATTTTTTGTTATCTAATCTTATCTTTTTGTAATGTAACCTTGAAACTATCATTTAATCCCTTTTATTATATATACTACTTGCTACATGGGAGTCACAGAAGGGGAGACTACCCAAGGGCCTGAACATCAGGTGGCAGGAGTATTTGGGAGCCATTGTAGAAGCTTCCTGCCATAGGGCACTACTTCACCTGGTTAGGTATCTTGTTACTGTTTGTGTTATTGTCATTGTTGTTAAGTGATTCCTTGTTGTGGTCCCTTATTTCCAATGGATTCATTCAACTAGTATTTTATTTTAAAGGAAAAAATTATTTTTCTATCCTATCATCTCAAGTACGATTTTGCCTTATTTTATAATATTCCAAGTGGGTAAGTTTTAATATACAAATAGAACATACAAAAATGTTAAGTATTTAAAAAATTAACTTAATTCTAAATTAAAAATCATAGATCTTAAAATATAAAACATACATGCCTGGTGCAATGTATAAATAATGTAAGATGGGACTAATAATCCGCATGCAATTTACAGATGGATATACTTATATAAACTGTACTTGGAGATGTGACACTTTCACAGTCCTCAACTATTTATGAGGAAAGGTAATCCATGGAAGCATGCTAGGAAATTCTGAGGTCTGCTTATCAGGAACAAATCAGTTCCTATTGACTCTAATACTAAATATTTTACATTCTCGAATATGATGTTTTGAAACATATGTGCTTGAGTGATTAAACATTCAGCTTCTTTTCTGACTAGCAATAACTTCAAAAAAACATATTTCTTCATTATAAGGTCTTTTGTTTTTACTGCATGGATTGAAAATCAAGTTCCACTTAGCTCTTTACTGCATTGTTTAAGAACCTGCTGCCTTTTTTATATGTGTCTTTGTAAATCATTTAGTTATTTTCTGAGTAGGGAGAAGGCACCCTGTCTTCCTAGATAAGTGTGTTCTAAACTGTAATCAGTGTTTGAGATGTTGATGGTATTTCTGAGAAGAACAGATAATGAAATTCTAACTTTTGTGTTATGTTTCTGGACACAATTTTCAGATATTTATTCAGTAGTCTCTGAAATTCATCTGCACACTATTTCACAGCAATGCTTCTGACTAGATTGTTAAAGAAAGAAAATGTAAATAAATGCTTATAAAATTAAGTACCTAGAATTTTAAACAAAATGTTATTTTTGGTGTCCACAGTTAAAATAAGTTGAAGGGTTTCTATATCTAAAACATATTTACTTCACAGAGACATGATGTACATTGTCTAAAGAAAAATGTTCCTCATTGGTGGAGCTAGAATGTGCATCAAATTAGAAGAAAAAATTGTTGACCTGTAATCACTTTTATATAACTAATTTCCTTCAATTATTTAACTCAGAATTATTATTATTATGAGCAGATGTTACATTTTGTGGTTTTTATTTTACTCTGTTGCCTGTGACAGGAACTTTCTAAGTAAACTATTATTCTAAATATGGAAAATAATAGTAACTAGATTAATGGCATATTAATAAAAAGTTTCAAGAGGAGAACCTATTGGCTGATAGCTATAGATAAACGCAAAACAATTCACTTAATGTTTATTTTATCTTAGGTACTATCAGTCAATTATACCATTTTTATACTGGAATATCATTATAATATTTCTATGTTTGGCTTAAGGCAAATGGAATAAAACAAACCAACATAAAAAAAATCTGCACTAAGTCTTTTAGTTATGGGGGGTTTAGTCAGTATTTGAATAACATGTATAATTCAAGATCAAATTAATCAAAGAATTCAACATCAAATTAATTTTCTTCAAGTGCAATTTTTTTTTCCCAGGGGGAAAAAACATATCTTATTGACATGACTAATTTGTAGAGGTTAGTATTTCAGTTTCTTCCCAACTTCTAATTAGCAATGATTATTATCAATAATTTTATAATTTTTAATAAAAATAAAATATAATAAAATTATGAAATACTTCATGATTTTTTGTGAATGGTAATTTTAATACTTTCACATTAAACCAGTATTATAGGAATTGTTTTCTGAATTGTAGACTAAAAGATGTGTGTGAGTGATTAAGAACAGAAAGAATGTGAAAGAGAGTTCAGTATCTGCTTCTCTTTCATAAAATAAACAATAAAGAGATAAGATGTATGAGTTAATTCAGAGTGTCTGGTTTATGTCTCACAAAAGTGTACAATGATTTGCAAAAAAAAAAAAAAAAAAGCAAATATTTACCAGTCGTATAAATTATCACCTTTATACAGTTTCTACATTGTTGTATTAATTTAACAAAGCTTTACTGATTGTCTTGTACATGAAGAAAGTGAGAAAACAAGCAAAATTCAAGGAAACAAATAATAAGCCATCAAATGAATTAAGACCTAATTAGAATTAAGAATTCAAATTAAGGAAAAAATAAGGCTGGATAATTTACTATAGAACAAAATGAAACGTGTCTCACTGGGATGGACATTCTACATTTTCTTGTCTGAAATTCCACTGTTAGATGGAAATTAATTAAAACCCCCAAATATGAGATTCTTTCTAAAAATTCTAAGGGAAGAGTATTTCAGATGCTGGGAAAGTACTTACAAGGCCACACAAGAGGGAACGTGTTGAGCAAGATTGAGAAACTGCATGAGGACGCAGGTGGCTGGAAAACAGTGAGGATCTAAGTCACTGAAGATGAGCTTGGAGAATTCAGAGAATTGAGAACATATTGAAGACAAAAATTGAATTTTGTTCCTGCTTTATTAGAAATGCTTTGGCAAGCCTTAAGCAGAGGAGTAACTGATGTGATTTATGTTTTTAAATGTACACTCTGGCTGCTACATTAAGTGTGAAAGCCGGAAAACATCTTAAAAGGCTACTGGAATTGTCCCAGAAAGCAGAGACAGTAACAAGAAGCTGGCCCAGTGAACTTGAGATTGTCCTGGGAAAGTCGGTACACAAAACATCTTTGGTCCTAGAGGGGGTCATGGGTTGGGGACAAGGAGGATTCAGTTGAGATGTTCCATACCAAAAATTATTTTGATTGAACATATTAAGAAAATTATGTAATTGGCTATTTTCAATGACTGAAATAATTGTGAATGGTTTAATGCCATTTTAAATACAAACTAAGCAGGTATTCTTGGCATAAACCTTATCAACTTTAAAGCACAGTCTCACTACAAGCTATTCACAATACACGAACATTCATGTTACTCCTTCCAAACATTTCTTCAACTAAATGTACAAAAATGACAAATACATAATCTCCAGTAGGACTCTAATCCTTTGCCCTACTGTCATATGAGGCATTAGCCTATTATATTCTTGAAATAGAATTCTCATCAGTGCCAAAGGCTGTCAGGTTTAATTCAGCGTATCAATTCTACACAACTAAATAGAGGTCAGAGAAAGTATTTTTAAAATATAATACAAATCTCTTTGCATTTGTATTTGTACTCTCCATGTTAATGTGAAAGATCTTTTGATTCACAATGTTCAGCTCAAATGATTGTATTTTGAGCTTCTAAATTCAAAGTTAAGATTAAACCCAAAAGGATTTATCCTTTGCTGAAAATTACATATTTAATATGATATTCAAAGAAAATTTGCTTGGTTGCATTGATTTTGAATGCTTTTGGCTGCACAAATCGTGTTTTCATTCAGAAACTAGTGTACAATTGAATAACACATAAGAACACTAAGATAGTTTCATTTTTTGAAATATGAAAAACTATACCTGCTATACAAATATAATAATAAGTCTACTGGAAAATTTTAAGTTATTCTAATCCTTCATGTATTTCAAATTTTACAATATATAATAATTCTACGGTATGTTTTGTTTTATGATTTTCATGCTTTGTAAATATTCCTGCTTTAATTTTCTCTAAAAAAATTAAAGCCATCAATTGAGTTAATTGAAAAATATAAATGAAAACAAAAAACAAATCATTCAATATCCCTAATTTTGCCAGGGGAGGTGGCACTTGCCTCGAGTCCCAGTAATTCAGGAGACTGAGGCAAGGGGATCACAACTTTGAGGCCAGCTTGAGCAATTTAATGTGAATCTGTCTCAGAATAAAAAATAAAAATAAAAGAGTTGAAGTAAAGTGTATGTCTGTGGTAAATCAACCCTGGGTTCACTTCCCAGTATCGCGCATGCGTGTGCGTGTGCACACACACACACACACACACATACAATAAAGTAAAATAAATAAATAAATAGATAAAGCTCTATTGGGACTGTTTGAGACAGTTTTATGGACACCATTCCAATAAATGATGTGAGTTATCATGTTCTGAGGGCATGAGGGGAATGTTACAAATAATGTAAGACAAAAAAATTGCAAATTTATCAGAATATTTCAAAATAAGTATCATGATAATAATAATTTTTCATAATTTTACAACATTCTTGTTTGCTTGTGTGCCTTATATCTGTATTTCTTAATACATGTATTTCTTTTTACTTACCATTCATGATTACATTTTACCTTACTTCACCTATCACTTTCTTTATGAAATATTCCTCATTTCTGAAAAGAAAACTATTTTTTCTATAGTACTCCTCAATAATATGTATCTTTTGTATTCTAAAACTTTTAATATTTAGCTACATCTGCTTAATCATATGTCTTTCTTACTGTGATCTCCCTGAGGGCAAGGCACACAATTGAATCTTCCATCTGGTAGATGACCACCGAATTATCAAAACTCTTTATATATCTTAGTTATTGTGACCCTGCACAAAATGTGCATTAAAGGGGTGGTAATTTTTATGATTTCATAAGTGTCAGTAAATGATAGACAAAGGAACCTTGAAATATTTTTTATAAATGTGGTATTGTGTTTTTTGTATATATCAGTCATAATTCCTACTATCCAGAAAATCTCCAAAAAAGTAAAAATGCTTTCTTGCTTGACCATTGTGATCATTGATTAAGTGATTTGGGGATTTAAGAAATGCATGAGATATCTATGTCTGTATCTATATCTATAAACATATGTATGGATATATATATATTTAAGGAACTCATGGATTATATATATTTATTTAGTTGATATTTATTTATTTAGTTAGATATGTAAGTGTCTTTATTTAATTAAATGTTTTCTTTTTCTTGCTTTAAAAACTATGAATAAAATACTATTATTTTATTTAGATAAATAGGCTAACTGTGCCATGCTGTGGTTATATATACATAATCTGTTAAGCCTGAAATAAAGTTTTTAAAATATTTAGTTCTTTAACACATTGGAATTCATTATGAAGATAAAATATATTTTAATAATATTGTTTGAATTTGACTAGAAATTATTGTTATGTCCTGAGGAATCATACCACACATATCGTGTAGCTTGTAACATATTACTTTCCAAACTTAATCTCTTAGGGTTCAAGAAGAGACATTATCATTATCATGACATGACTATAATAACATCTTGAGGGATACTGAGGCATTTAAGAAAAGTGATAATTTTTATACTAATTGTCTTTTTTTCTTTGTTCTATGCTTTGAAGTTTTTCTTTCCCTTTTATCTTCCTAATAGAATATTTTTGTGTGAGTAGTAATTCCAAAATGATTTTCAACATTATTTTTTATAAACTGCATCATAATGTTTTAATGAATTACTCTGATAAATTTTAAATTAATACTATAATTTTCACAAAATATTTATGTTCTGTATTATAGAAGGTTATCACCTTTTAAAAGAAAATATTATTTCATAAGATAGTTTCATAAATAGTTTTTACAGATTTAAGAGTCTTATTAATGAAACCTTTGTTATTTTTTCATTTGAATTAATATTCAGTAGCAATTTATCTTGTGTCCTTACTTCATCAAAGTTGTTTACATGTATCATTTATTTTGTCCCATGAAACAAATATAAAACCTCTATAACTATGTCCTATTATTAATATTAATTTTACATATAAAGAAATTGAAGCATAGATGAATAAAGTTCTTTCCAATCTTACAAAGAAAAGATATAGAAAGCTAAAACTTTAAACCAGATTATATTCAGAGGAGACAGTGAATTGGTTATAGTGTTTCTGCCATAAACAGAAAACTGTTTTTCAGTGGACATCTATAGAAATTTCAGCAACTGAGTTATATTTTTAAAGAAGTATCACAGGATTAATGGACTAATAATAAATTATTCAAGTTTTTAGACAGGAAATATTTTCAATAAATACATAATGTATTCCAGGTATTATAGATTTATACATTTGAAGCAGCCAATTTCTGTTTTTCAAACATAAAAATCCCTCTTCTTCTCTCAAATCATCTAAATGCAACATAAAAACAACACCTTTAACAGGAAACCAAAATATTCTGAAAGCATCATCTGAAGAAAGTCCACCAAGTACAACCAAATGAGGTAGAGTAGGGAAATGCCCTCTCACACCTGAAGTTAACGTGGCAGGGAGAAAAGCCACAGGTCTCTACCAGTAATTCCCTAGGATTGCTGTTATAACTCAGCAAAGCTGTTTTTACTTAGAGTTGTGTTTATTACAGGAAGACTTCTAACTAAAATCAGCAAAGCTTTAGGACAAATAGGAACCATTGATGAGAAGACATCATCCTCTCCATTGAGATCCTATTGAGAGGCTTAATTCCCAATAGTTATGTGCAATGACAAACATGCTAAAAACAGTCAAGGAAGCAAAACATGTGTCATGCTTTTTTTTTTTTTAAATTGGGGTTTTTGTCATATAAGCATTTAGTGCTTATGTTACTGACCCTACTTCCTCAATTCTCAACTCCCAGTGTCTCAAGCGGTCTAACAGATACAGCATGATGCATTGGCTCCACTGTAAATCATATTGCTATCATAAACTGTCATGTTCCAAGGCCATAGGTGTGCAAACATACTTGTTAAGCAGGGTATTTTAAGGCCTTAAAAGTTATCTCCCAGAGGTAGGTCAAGGAATGATCTTTCTTTGGAATGTGCAAGGTTTGAACATCTCACGCCTGCTGAGTCAGTACTTTATTGCACAGCAGGGAAAAACCAATAATCCCTATTTTGCAATAAATTAATAACTCATTTGCATGATACAGAAGGCACCTTGACACTTATTTTTGACAAAATAAAGGACACCAGAACCTTGACTGGATTAAGGTAAATCAAGCAGATGCAGTAAAAGAAAATGCAGGCTTTTGATGCACTGAAGTAAGGAGATTCTAGGTTGGAAAAACAGCTAAATGTGGTCTAGGAGCTTGAGAGCAGTCTATTGGAGGTGACCTAGCATGCAGGAGCACACACACACACCACACACATATGCACAACACAATTATACTCCTACGTTAAATTGCTGAAAATTAATGTTTCATGAAACAGCATAACCTTGATCTTCCAGCTATTTAAAATTTTTATTGTCTTCACTCACCATGCAAGTATTTCCTCATGCCTTCTTCTAAACATAAACACTACAAGATTTCTCTTAAAACAAATAATAAAAAATAGGCATGTAATAACATTTAAAGAGTGTAAGAGGGAAATGAAAATCCTAAATAATCATGAAAGAATACAACGCACACCATTATGCATGTGTTGAATGAACACACACATAGACACCCAAAAGTCATGTACAAATACACACCAGACAGAAAATGACAGAACAGTAAGAATCATAAATAAATATTTTAAAATATAATTATTAAATTAAAACAAAGCATTTTTCATGTCATAAAATTTTAACAATTGAAGCTCTAGAATGAAATGGTAACTCAGGAAAAGAAGAGACTAACTGAAGAGGCAGAACTAAAATAAGAGAGAAATTAAGGTCAGAGAAATTAAAGTCATACTGGATGAATATGATAGGAAAATAGACATAGACTTAACAAAAGCTGTTATATGTATGACAGTTGTGAGAAAACAGAGCATACTAAAAATAAAAAGAGCAGATGGTTTATGAAAAAAATTAGAAAGAAATTAATAGATACTGAAGAACAAAAATGAGCCAAAATATGAATATTAAACATCCCCCCAAAAGAGGACAAATGAAACAAAGCAGTCAAATACATAATTCAACATGATATTTCTAAAATGGAGAAAAACAAATCTTTGGACTGAAAGTTAAAAAAAATACAGATACAGTTCAATCAATACTGACATACTGCCTGGGGCAGTTAATTGACTTGAAAGATAAAGAATCCCAAAAGCAGCCTGGCAGATCTTCAAGTCAACTACAAGCAGGATAAACCCGGCTTAGTTCTGACTTCTTCATAGTAACATTGTGTACAAGAAGACAACCAGAGCAAATATCATCAAAGTTTTCTGGAAACAAAATGTGACCAAAAATTTAAAATTTAGTTCAAGTGTTAAGTTTTGCCCATTTATGAGATCAATAGATAAGACAAAGAACATAAGATTCTAAACATATATTTTTATAAGACACAAATGATGTTTCTAGAATACACAGTAACCAGGTAAGATTCTACAAATGCAAAGCCTTTCTGACAATTGTAGTAATAGACATGTATAGGGATATAATCTTTATTTTCATGAAATTCAAAGGCATGAATCAACAGAATTATAAAACTGATATGCTACCACATTCAGTGTTTTTTGACCAACTCACAATTAATAAAATGCTATTTATACATTAGCCTTCAAACTCTGTACTTATGGATAATACTCAGATTTTAATCCACAATATCAATTAAGAAGGATTCATTAAAGCCCTATCAATCCTGAAGCTTCCCCTCCCTAATAAAACTTTATTGATTTCTATTTTGTATTATAGAGCAAAAGTAGCTTTCCAAATTTCTTGTTCCCCAAATTTATATATATTTATATATACATGAATAATAAAAGCAAAAATAACTTTGTTCTGAAATATTTAAATTGACTATCTTTTGTGTAAAATTTGATATCTTTTCTGGCTTCACAATTGTGACAACACCCAGAGAAACTTTCAGAGTTGAAAATGCAGTATTTTATTGCCAAGAAATCTCAAAGAATAAATGCTATGCAAACATAGCCATGATTTCAAACAGATTGTTAAGATTCAGAAAATTGACATGGATTGCCATTATAATGCTTATTGTCCAAATGGGATTTTAAGAGTGGGTTAAGATCTAACATTTTTGGAGAACACTAGGATATGTGGTTAACCTATCTGTAAACCATGTGTACCAGCCTTCCATTACTGTAACAGAAAACGTGAGATAATTAGCTTATGAAAAGAAAAAAAAATTATTTTGGCCATTATTTTGAAATTTCAGTCGTGATGAATTAGATCTATTGCTTTTAGGCCTCTACTGGGAATGGCTACATATAATGGGGAGAGTGTGTGGTAGGGTAGACCATTCAATTAATGGCCAGAATAAAAGGGAAAAGGAAAGAACCTAGCTTCCCACAATCCCCTCAAGGGCATGATCTTGTCCTCCCATAGGCCCTCTCTCTTTAAAAAGTTCCCCCTGCCTTCTAATAGCTCCAAGCTGAGGACCAAGACTTTTAATACATGTGCATTTGGAAGGCAGTCCAGACAAAAACTATTGCACTGTGTTAGATATGAAATATTAATTTGCACAATAATCTTATGAATATGATATTATTACCATTCAATTAATGATAATATTGAGTCTTAAGGTAAATTTGTTAAATTGTAGTCAATGATGCAGACAGAATTTCAATCCAGAACTAACAGGTCCTAGAATTTGTATCCTTCAAAATACTCTTATGTAGAGCAAAAATTCATTCAAGGCAATAGGATTACAAAAAGTGTCATAGTGGTCTGACACAAATTTTTTATATTTATTTTTAATTTTTCTCAATGTTATAAATTTGTATAAAGAAACGCTGCATTGTTTCTTTTTCCCAAAAGTAATAAAACAAATGTATGTGTAAGTATTATAATTTAGGTATTTGCAGTTACATAGTGTATTATTCAGGGAAAATTGCTAATAAAAAATGTTTCATGGAAGATTAGTTGTTTAGATTTGTAGTGTGAAATATCAAATCTATTTGAGTACAAGGTTCTTATTTGTTTTCTATCATTTCAGCTTAACTAAGTGAAGTCCCTGATTGTTCCTAGAGTGCTCTGCTCTTATTTGTTTAGCAGTTTCTGCCCCTTCTGCTGAGAAGAACTCAAATGGAAAATAAAGGGGGGGGGGGAATAGAAAAGAAAAGTAGAGAAAAGAATGTTTAAGTTCAATTCACCAAGGAAGAAAAAGGGAAGAAGAGCTTCTTTGCTTCTTCAGTGTGGCTGAAAGTGAGATTTGAAATTGGTCAATAATTGCTGGCCTTTTTTTTTTTTTTCAGGAGAATATAATCGCGACTATTTGCATTTGAAGTGTTCTATTCAATTAAGGCACCTCATTCCTTCTCTGCAGCCTTCCTCTGTCATCATCAGATTAACTGTCCACCTTGTAATTCTGTAGCTATATAAACAAGACAACTATTCTAAACAGCAGTATCTACCAACATCACCAGATCTACAGAATGTCTTAGAAAAGCAGAGATGAAATCAACTTATTTCTTGTTCTGATTCCTCACACAGCAGGATAGCAGTCTGAAAATAAGTTATTGTAGAGTAATGCTTCCAGACCAAACAAAAAACAAAAAACATTTCTTCATAAAATCAGAAGGACACCAACAAATATTTCAGATTGTTTCAGATCTACGTGAGATAGAGTGTTATCATAGAGGGGAAGAAAAACTAGTATTAAAGGATCGCTTTGCATTGAAACATTTTTATCTCAAACCCAGCTCTTTACACTTACAATGGCATCTACTAAATTCTCATCCCAACACATATGGTTGATTCACTTGTTACAAACAGCAATAATTGATAAAGTATAACAATAGATAACAATAACATATATGAATGTCCTAAAAAGAAGGAACACCTTTGAGTCATAGAAAGTTCCTAGAAACTCAAAGCAAAGTACATTGCTCTCTGTGGGCCAGCTGAGCTCCCAATCCAGAGAGAGACTGGTGAACAGGAGTCCAAAAGTAGCATAATAATAAAGACTAAATATTTCTGAACTCATGCTGTGCTCACAAACTTATTTACTTTTTTCAATTTTTAATATACTTCTTTTTTTGCCAAAACAGAAAACAAAAATGGATATATGTGTGTATCACATTATTTTTTATCATGCATGTATTGCATAATGTTTAAATGAGGCTAAGCACATTTATCTCCTCAAATATTTTTCAGTTCTTTATGGTGAAAACTTTCAAAATAATTTCTTCCATTTTTTTGAGACCTACAGTTTATCTACAATTACCATCTCGTATAATAGATCGCCAGAGTTGTTTTTCATCTTGTATAATATATCACCAGAGTTTCTTGCTGCTCCCACCAAACTCTCCCTTAGCCTCAGCTAACTACCATTTTACTCTTAACTCCTATTATATCAGCTGTTTTATATACTATGTAAGAGAGAGAGATCATGTGGTGATTGTCTTTCTGTCCTTAGTTTATTTCACCTGAAATGATTATCTCCAGTTCCATCCATGTTACTGAAAATTACAAGATTGCATTTTTATGGGTGAATAGTATTCCATTGTAACATATATCACAAAGTCACTTCTTGAAGCCAATAATTAGAAAACACAAAGGAAGCTGAGGTATATCTATTGCTAGATATATGGCTTTTTTTTTGAGGTAGGGTAGTTACTGGGAATTGAATTCTGGGGCACTTGACCATTGAACCACATTCTCAGCCCTTTTTCTATTTTATTTACAGACAGGATCTCACTGAGTTGCTTAGCACCTCACTGTTGCTGAGGCTAGCTTAGAAATTGTGATCCTCCTGCATCAGCCTCCCATGGCATTTTGAAAAACTGTGGCAAAGAGGCAGAAGAAAATTGAAAGTTATGGAGCCAAAGCAACCTTTCCATCAGTAACTACATCTGTAACATCCTCAATGTCATCTTGAGTCAAAGACCAAAATACATAGAATCTGGAGCCAGTGTAAAATGTTTGGCAAAAAAATAGTTGCTTCAGAAAACTGCTGCATGGGGTGGGGGAAGAGAGAGATTGAGAGAGAGGGGGGGGGGAGAAAGGAAATATGAAACAAAACAGAAATTACTGACTCAAAATTGTCCAGCCTACAATAAGTAGAGAACAAATGGGAAAATAAAGAAAGCTGAATTAAGAAAAATCACCAACAAACAAACATACAGAACTGGAATACATCTGAATGAAGTTATACTTGTGAAACTAACACTGCCTTTAAAATGACCATGTTTAGAGCTGGATGTGATGACTCATGCCTGTAATCCCAGACTGAGACAAGAGGATCACAGGTTCAAAGCCAGCCTCAGCAAAAAGCAGGTGCTAAGCAACTCCGTGAAACCCTGTGTCTAAAAAAAATACCAAATTTTGTGTTGGGGCTGTCAAGTGCCCCTGAGTTAAATCCCCAGGACTACCCCCCGCAAAAAAAATCACCATGTTTAGGATCCTCAAAGAAATTTAAGTAATGATAATACAAGATAGATTCCACATGTTGGCAATCCTAGCCTTCTGCTACTGCCTTCCCGTACTTTAGAGTTATGAAAATTTAAAATATTATCCAGATTCCTTTGTGGCCAGATGAATGTAGGTGCATTCAGTCAAGGGCATTTGCACAAGCTTGAGTCTAATATTGAGGTAGGTTGCAAAGGCAGCTCAGGAAGCCTCCTTTTTTGCTAATGTATAATGTGGCAGGTGAAATGTATCTCTGGATTGTAAATTCAGGTGGTGGCTAACGGCCTTTGATCAAACATAAGGTGATTATTCCTTAAGCCACAGATTTTAAACCATTTCTTGATTCCTTACCAACATTGAACTAAAATGTTTCCAGTGCCAAATAACACCTGGGAATGTGCTGTCCTGATTATTTGAAAGAGGTTAGGAGTCTGATTCTCTGTAGATCTCTTCTGTAAAACCCTCTTTAAAACCAGCTGAAAACAGACACTCCACCACATACCCACACACGAACAATAATGTCAAAGTAAAGATTTAAAGAGAAAACCAAGAATATTTATTTCTCTGTTGTTACCATTATAAAATAAATATTAAAAGGTATGGCAAACAGAGACCAACAGCTCAGAACACAAAGGACAGGGAATAACTGCTTCCCCACAAAAAGAGAAAAAACTATAAGAATTTTTTAATAGATTGGGGGGTATGCAAAAAAGTGGGTGATAAATTTGAAATATCTAATATTTAAAGAAAGACCGTGTTTCAATTGTTTGGGAAAAAAGAACATATTTAGATGATTCTTAGAACCCACCATGATAAACTGAAAACCATCATCAAACTAAATGCCCAAAACAACAGTACAAGTACCAGAATAAACTATGGGTGAATTCCCTTAAATTTGGGAAATGAGAAAAACATCATAATTATGAATAAAAATTAATAAAGAGTAAAAAGGAAAGCATGAAACACAAGAAAATTATTCTGCCTGCAACGTAAAGCAGGAGCAAATTTAAAAAAAGAAACTAACAAGAATATTTGCAATGCACGTCACTAACATATGGTTCATCCTTGTTTCTATGTAAAGATATTCCTAAACTGAGAATAAAGCAGTAAACATTTTTAAAGGCAAAGCAAAAGAAAATAGGGTTCAAAAAATAAAATAAATACGGCTCTTGATAAGACATAATCAACTTCTCTTGAGTTTACCATGAAGTATTACTTCTCCCTCCACCAAATTAGTAAAAATACTAAACTTTTTGTCTGAACACTGGTGGTAAAGTGTGCAGACACTTGATTGTGGGCCAATCGAGTGGCTCTGGGCAGGATATGTGGTAGTTCACCCATGTGACAGAGGTCTTGTTCTTTTGACCCAGCAATCTATTTACGAGAAATTCTGCATATGCCCAGGATCATGATTAAAATGTTACATTCAGAATAGCAATTATTTTTATATTTTTGTTATAAAATTGGAAATAATCTATATTACCATCAGGCAATTAAAAGTTATCTATACTGTAGAATTTGCTGCTGCCTTGTAGAAGAGGAGGAATATTTGGATGGAGAGGAAAATATTCTAGACTGCAGTATTGAATGGAAAACAAAGTATAAAATATTGTGTTTTTACCTTTGTTGTAAGGGGAAGGTAACAAGAATAATATATTTTTAGAAATCTGTATAATACATTCCAGAAAAAATATGCCCTAAAAGTAATAACAACTAGAGCACAAGGAGATGTAATGGATGCATACAAAGGCAGAAACAAGATTTTTGTCTTTATATATTTTATATAATGTAAAAAATTCAAGCAAGAAAAATAAGTTGATTTTCCAAAAATAGCTAGTTTAGTTAAAAAGAAAATATAAAAATATATGAAATACTAATATGTTTTTAAATTGTACCTTAAATGTATTTTATGTATTTTCTTTAGATGTTTTAAATAATGAGTAACCATATGCAGAAGGAGTATATATATGTTTGCTTACTTAATATGAAGTTTTTTGTGGGTTACAAATAAATCCCATAGGATACTTTAAAAATATTTCCAAAACTGAAAATAAAAATGATGAAATTTCACTAATTCAAAGAATTTAAAACACTTTGTTTGAAATATACAACCCAATTCTAAGTAATTTATGAATAACACAGTAACAATGCTAAAAACATTTATAAATAAAGGCAATAAAATCCCGTAAAATTAATATAAAGCAAACTTAAAGGTAAATTTGCATACCACAAATCATATTGTTTTATATAAACATGTAACTCACTGGATACCATCTGAGTAATTCTAACTAAAACAAATTGAAGAACTTATCAAAGAACACATTAATCTAACTGAAAAATAAGAAAAAAATAAAAATTTAGTTCTTTTAAATACTAAAATAGCAACTGGACTTCAAGACTTATTGATATAAATGAATATAGTAGAGGTAGGAGGAGAAGAAAGAAAATGAAAGAAAGAGAAGAGAGGAATGTTTTTCTAAACAGATATAAAACAACAGTAGACTTATGGAAGAAACTGTGTATTTATATATTTAAATTAACTAATTAACAATTATGATTTAATATCATCAGTGGTAGGTTAATGTATGTCATTGTTCTATTGTTTTTCTGTGTCAACAACTTTCAATAAGAAACTAAAATCATAATAAAAAATTCCTTTCAAAAATATTTTGTACAGATTTTCCAGTATAACCAACATGGAGCAATGTTCCATGCTACTTGATACTCCTAGGATATTAATCCATAGGCTTCATCTTTTGCCATTTATGAAAAATAAAATAAATAAAAAATAAGGTCTGAATTTTTTTTGGCTAAATGTTTTTTTCTTTTTTCTGAGAAAACATGTTTTTCTAACCAAATGTAGCCCTTATTTAATATATATTACTATCATAGTTGTATTATAAATATTAGAAAAAAAATCATTTATCACAATTACTTGTTTCCTTTTAGTGATAAAATCTGGTCTAGTGTATTAGTTAGCTTTCCTTCTTCACTGGGACAAATACCTGAGAGAAACAACTTAGAGGAGGAAATATTTATTTTTACACAATCCATGACTGGCTGTCTCCATTGCTCTGGGAATGAGGTAAATAAGGCAGAATATCCTGGCAGAAGAGTGTGGAAGAAAGTTGATCATCTCAGTGCAGGCAGAAAGCAGAGAGTAATAAAAAGAGGTGGGGGTAGGAGGGGAGAGAGTGAAGAGGGCCAGGGACAAGATATAATCCCCAAGGGCCTCCACCAGTGACCTACTTCCTTCAATTGTGCCCCATCTGCCTGTGGTTCTATCATCTCCCAAGTAAGCCATTCACTCATGCTATTGTTAAGCATGATGAGATTACAGCCCTCAAGATGTGATCATTTCCTAAAAGTCTCACCTCTGAACCTTGCTCTATTGGGACCCAAGCTTTCAACACATGAGACTTTGGAGAACATTCCAGATCCAAATCATAACTCCCTGTAACATTCATTCATGTGTTTTTATTATCCTAGTAGAACATTTTACAAACCTGGAAAAGCCAATGACAAGAGGTAAAAGTGATTATATTCTTTACAAACAAAAAATATTGATATTTACCATCATATAACATAAGCATAATTATGAATTAACTTTTCATGGTCATTCATTAATATCACATGTGTGACATGTCCAACATAAACATGGCTGTTGTACATCAATTTATTTTTTCTTTAATAAGAAAAGAATTTTTTTTATTTAGTAATATTTAGTAAGCATAAATCTAATGCCCCAAAGTTTTCCTGTTAACTATCTTTCTCAATGGTAAAAATATTTAAATTAATTTTACAACCCACATTGAATAATTTCATTGATGTTTATCTTCAATATTGTATTCAAATTTCTAATTAAAAAAAAAAAAAACCTCCAGACTTGCCGCATAGTGACACATACCTGTAATCCCAGTGATTTAGAAGGCTGAGGCAGCAGGATAGTATGCTCCAGGCCCCAAGCAACTTAGTGAGACCCTATCCAAAATAAAAAATAAAATGGGCTAGGTATGTAGTTCAGTGGTAAAGTGTCTCTGAGTTCAATCCCCACTAACAAATTTAAAAAATAAAATTGTAACCAGCCGCTGTGGCACACTCCTGTAATCCCAGTGGCTTGGGAAGCTGAAACAGGAGGATCAAGAGTTGAGAGCCAGCATTAGCAAAGTCCAGGTGCTAAGTAACTCAATGAGACCCTGTCTCTAAATAAAATACAAAAAGTAAAACTGGAGATGTGGCTCAGTGGTCTAGTGCTCTGAGTTCAATCCCTAGTACCAAAAAAAAAAAAAGAAAGAAAAGAAAAAAAAAGTTGCAGACTAACATATTCATATTTTTGTAATTAATTAAAGGCATGTTTTAAATGTTGTTTATATACTTTACTATAAGCAAAAAAAAGTGCATCTAGTTACATTATAATTCCACAAAATGTTTGGACATGTATAATATCATGAGGGTGTCTGGAGAGGATCCTTTAAGGCAAAAAGAATGGTAAATATGGCTCCAAACCAGAAATACACACAAGTCAGGAGTGGGGGAGCAGAGTGAGTGGAAAGAAGATATACCCAGGGGACAGTTTATGAAAGATTCTTAAAAATTTATTTTATTTTATACAAGATCCTTTTAAATACTTTAATTTAATTTTAAATGAGATAGGCAATAATTGGAGGGAATAAAGCAGAAGAATCACATAGACTGGCTTGTTTTTAAAGATTATGCTGGGTGCTACTTGAAAGAAAACTGATAAACATGGAAATAAATTAGAACACCTCTGGATTGGTTAAGAAAAGAGGTGGTACTAAGTTGTACTACAATTGTAAAAGTAATAAATAGCAAATAAAAGTGACAGAAAGTGGTTAATTATAAGCTATTATTCAAAGTTGTAAACTTTCCTTGGTAAAATTATGGTAGTTAAGTAAAAAGCAGAATTAAGAAGGACTTGGAATCATCTGTTCTTAATTAAAATCTATATTTTATCATAGCTGTGTGATTGGATCTTTTACATTGAGCAATATTGTTGATGATATTTCATGATTTTTTTTTTAAACATAGAAACAGTGAGAGGAAGAAAGATCAGAAAATGTTGTATTATTAGATATGACATCATCTGTTACCTGGTTGCCTAAGTCAATGGGCAAGCTGTTTTCCTACTTCTGCTTTTAGTTTAGTTTATTTAACTTGTCTTATTTTATGTAGTCACAAATTAAGTTATGTATTGTTGGTTAATAAAAAAATTATATGAGAAGGAAGAGGTTGATTTGAATGAAACAACACTTGACTCATAATTTGTTAATTAAATTTTGATATTTCTGCTGGAAAATTGGAAGTAAGTTACAAATGCATGTAGACATGAAATTCTAGGATAATAATCTCCTTTAATCACTCTTATGTTGCTAAACTGAGCCTTTTTCCAGTACATTGAAATATATCATGTTCACCCATAATTACTAATTAAATAAGAGGATTGGAAGTCATCAAAGTATTATGTAAAAAAGTCTCTGGTTTGTTGCTGTGGTAAGTACTTTGGAATCAACCTTTTAATCTAAGTTTTCTGTACATACATCAAACATTTATTTGTGTCTTATTAATATTTTATTTCAACTAATTGTATATAGCATATTAAATACAGCTGTTATTCAAAGAGACAGTATGCACTTGCTGATTAAAATATAACCTTTTTGTTCTCTTACCACTTTCCTATATATATTGATTTTATGAAAGAGTAACATCTAGTTATGTCTTACAGGATTTTTTTTTTTTTTGCCCTTTATATTGGTTACAGTCTGTTTGTTTTTTAATGTTGACTTGTTAAAGGAGCAGATGTTATGCTATTTTATATATCACAAAGTAGCATTTAATAAACATTTCCTATCAGATTAATGAACTATAATCATTTCAGAATTGCTTATGGTAAAATCTCCTTAAGTTAGTAATAGTGTAAGGGGTAAGATCATCAATTATTGACCAGTTTTATAAAAAAAAAGTTGAAGGTTATATTTGGAGTGAGGTATATCACATTATTTGTGACACTTGCCAGATCAGAGACAAGATTTGAAACTTCTCATACTGTGTGTGTGTGTGTGTGTGTGTGTGTGTGTGTGTGAGTGAAAATCACAAAACAGAGAATGTACATAATCATTTTTGTGTTTTGATGTTAAACAGCCCTCTTTCTACATTCCCAAATTCCTCCAGAGTGAGTGCAGTCTTACATCTGTCTAATTCAATTCAAGCAAATCGAAAAGTTCTAGTACATAAAGCATTTTTCTCAGGCACTGAGGTGTATCTGCACAATATTTGTTCTTTGAACCTCTCATATAGTTTAGTAGACAGAAACTAAATGGAAGTGAATTGGAGTCAATGTGTGTACAACTTAAATGCTACAATGATTAAGACATTTTCAGTTACAAATGACACAAAGTAAGCATTCAAATATAAAAATAAAATGCAACTAAAATTATCATTGATCAGATTATGTCAGACATACCCGGGTGGGAATTTCTTCAGACAGAATCAGACTTCAGACTCAATGATATCATAAGAACTTCACTTACATCCATTTCTGAGTTTTTCTTTCCAATAGTTGATTTTAGCCTCAGTAACCTCATGGTAACATGAAGTAGCATTAACTTCTGCCCCTAAAACTGCTCACCCTTCACATGTAGAAAAAAACAAAACCAATGAAGAAAATAACAGTAAAAACAGTCATTTTTCTATGCTGTGTCTGAAATGATGCCATTGTATCTTCAGAGGTCTTCCTTCAAGATTTCACTGTGTTTCAGGAGAATACAATAGTTGGACTTATCAGGTTTGACATGTGGAGTCAAAAGGAACCAAAACTATTATGTTTGTGCCCTAAACAGAATAACTTTTGAGGAGCAATTTTTGAAGATAAAAAATATATTCCCTCCAATCAATTGAGTACAATCATACAAATGTTAATTGAGAATCAAAATATATTTAGTCCTCTATTTGGTCCTACATTGTACAAAAAGATGTGAATAAAAATTAATTCATGTATTAATTTAGGAGACAGATGCTCTCAGACCACACAAATTGAGATGAGTGTTAAAAGTAATACAATTGGTTGGGATATCAGGAAGAAAACCATTTTTTCTATTATAATTTACTAACAAACATTACATTCTGCTTTGAATACATTAATTATTCAAATACATTACTATATTGATATTCTTTATTCCTAAGTTAATGGTGAGGTCAAACTTAAAGATATGTCAAACCATATTTAGTTCACTGATCAGAATTGTCTCATATAAACCTTAATATTCAACTATAATTTGTTAACAATATCTTTGTCGGGGTAACAGGTAAATGCCTATTTCAACTACATTATTTTTTTTTCTATTTCATTTATTTATTTTTATACTTCTATTTTATTTATTTATTTATGTGTGGTGCTGAGGATTGAACCCAGTGCCTCACACGTGCTGGGCAAGTGCTCTGCCACTGAGCCGCAACCACAGCCCCTTATTTATGATAATTATCTTTTTTTTTTTTTTACTTTTGAATCAGATGGGATATAATTTCTCATTTTTCTGAGTGTACAGGTTGCAGAATCACATGGGTCATGCAGTCACATATATACACGCAGCAATAATAATGCCTATTTTATTCTGCTGTCCTTCCTTTTCCCCCCTCCCCTCCCCTCCCCTCCCATCACTTCTCTCTACCCAATCTAATGTGGCAAAATTCTTTTTTTTTTTTCATGGGCTTTATTGGGTGTTATGTAAATTAGAGAAGTTTCTTTCAACAGTCCCAGTACACTAAATTTTTTTTTTAAAGAGAGAGTGAGAGAGGAGGGAGAGAGAGAGAGGAGGAGAGAGAGAGAGAGAGAGAGAGAGAGAGAGAGAGAGGGAGAATTTTTTTTAATATTTATTTTTTAGTTCTCAGCGGACACAACATCTTTGTTGATATGTGGTGCTGAGAATCGAACCCGGGCCGCACGCATGCCAGGCGAGCGCGCTACCACTTGAGCCACATCCCCAGCCCCAAATTTTAACCATAGCATTCTCTAAAGCTTAACTGAAAACAAGTAAATGTAATAGCAAGAACATAAAAATTAAAATTTCACAAAAATGAAAATACAGATGTAATGGAACATTGTCTGTCTAAACAAGGGCGATTAATAGTTCCACTTCAGAGAAAGAAAAATAATGAAATACACGAAAAGAGTAGAGTATATATTGAAAGTGGAGAAGAACTGTCAAATACAGCCTAAGTCACCTCCCCAAAGGTTGTAGGACCTGGGAAGTCAGACTCAAAAATAGGTACCTCAATCCTGGCTCTAAAACCATATAAGTTGCATGACTTCAGAATTTTGCTTTGCCATTCTGGTCTGTTTAGCCATAATAAAATAAGCATTCCAACAAAGAATATTTTAAGAGCCTTTTGTTTATTGTGTTAATTATTTGAAAAGTAAGAGTTCTGAGAAAGGAGCTACAGTTGGTACTGACAGGGATATAAAGATGTTTGAGAACAATTATCCTCTAAAGGGAAAAATAATTTCCAATGAATAAAGTTAAAGTCCAAGAGAAATAACAGCTACCCAAAAGAGCTCAGGGAAACCTACACATCCACATTTGTATTGCTTTGTTAGCAATGCCATCACAAGTATCTTGTTTTGTATTCAGTATCTCACAGCTTCCATAATAGTCCCATTTCTATAAATGTTTAAAGAGTAGCTGGAGATAAGTGATATCATTTAGCTGGGAAAGCAACTTGAAAATCTAGGCTAAATGTAATGTGCAATACTGAAGCATTCTAAACAGGAATGTAATTAGATTTTGTTATCCACTATAAGAGGACTATACTTGAGCACAATTCCTGATTTCTTTAGGTAAATTTTTATTCAGAAGGAATACAGATATAGAAAAAACACACATTCTAAATTTAATTGCTGGTGAGTGCTTAATTCCTTTTTGTTTGTATGTTTGCTTTGTTTTTGGAAAAATCAATAGCATTGCTCAGAAGAATGTGCGAAATCATTCATTTAAACAGATCTTTAAAGGGCATGCATAGTAAACATAATATGCCTAAGAAGCCAAAGATAGAATATGTTAAAATCATTGACCTTACTGGGAATATATTTTAAAAGCCTTTTCTGCATTTATTTATCCTGAGAAGAGAGTTGCTGAAATGTGGAGGAGATTGACATGCCTTCTATAATTTGTATGTCATCTCGATCATTGTGAGAAACTTAAATTTTATCATAGTTGTTGTTAGCAAATATTAATTGGTTATACAGGATATCTGAAAGTCTGAGATTTATGTATGTTAATAAAATACTTTTTTACAAGTTTTATTATTTTAATATATTGTAATAGTGCTACCTGTAATTATCTAGAATAATTGACTATATTCAGGTAAAAGCTCGGTCTTGATTCCAATTTTTATTCCTATAACAGCTATATAGTATTTCCATATTCACAATGCATTATTGTTTATTGGAATTTGTACTAAGCTGTTTGTGTCTAATAGCTGGCAATTTTATGATGTTTTTGATGCAAAATTTTATTGTTTCTCAAAGAGCATCATTTTGACATACCAGGAATCCAGCCTCTATTTACTGAAGAAAACAATTTGACTGCAATCTTTAAAACATACAATGCACAGTTTCTGTGTTGACAGAAAATCATATTAGATATAGCTGGCACCTGCTAGAATATCATTTCTATTTTTCTACCAGTTTTTGGAGCATTAAAGGAGAAAACATTTTTCTTATTGTTGTATAAATAATAAGAAAATATTATTTTTGATTTTACAAAAACCAAACACAATTAAATAAAAATACACATGTATAGTTTAGCAAATGTGCTTTCCCACTCAAACATGCTTTCATTTTGAATGAAATATACTTCCAAATAAGGAAAATATGTGAAAAGTTATCAATTATTTAGCATAGTCTAAATTAAACATCATACATAGTTATAACATACATTATACAGTGGTTAATCTACCTTCAATTGCTTCAGGTCAAAATGAATTTTGTATGTAAGGTTAGTTATATTTTTATAAACTAACAGAAACTTCAAGTTGATTATCAGAAAAGTGGAAGGTAAAAAAGTAAAACTGGTTAGAAACAAATGAGGGATGAAAATACCATGAAAACATGAAAAAGTAAACTATTAAGTGGCTTCTGAGATAATTTTGAACTTTTTGGATTTTTTTTCTTGACATATCATACACTTGAATCAGATGGGGTATAATTTCTCATTTTTCTGATTGTACAGGTTGCAGAATCACATTGGTCATGCAGTCACGTATATACATACAGCAATAATGAAGTCTATTTTATTCTGCTGTTCTTCCTTTTGGATTTTAATAAAGCCCCACAGTGCCTCTAAGTATCTCTCCTATGACAAAGTACACTAGGTAGTATCTGTATCTTAGTGTCAATTAACAAACATGGACACCATGAGAAGATGGTCCAAATAAACACTATCCTAGCTTAATTACTGACATGTGGGGACTGAAATGAACTCTCTCTTTTTCAGTCTTGGAGAACTGCCCAATGAAAAAAAACAAGTTCTCAATATGTGTTCAGATTCAGAGACTCATAATTTTTATTCTTACCTGATCTGTTATTGTCATGTTATAAGGACAGAAGATAACACACTTGCATACTTAGGTAAAGGGAGACCCTAAGCCTTTGGAAAATACAGTGGTATAGGGTAAGGCAGATCCTAATAAACAGGATATTCCCATAGCTGTATTCCAAAGTTTGAAATTTACTTCAAATTATAGAAAATTCAAATTCTTCTTCTAAGCAGAATTTTAAATTAAATGCATATTAATAACTGTGTACATGCTTTGTAAGGGTGAAAGAAGTCCCTACAAAATACATTATTACAATAATTGGTGATATTTTGATATATATTAAATAATAGTATTATATAGATGTCAAAATTCTTCCTAAATTATATGAGATGTAGAAGGGAAGGATTATGATATATACAGTTCAGGCTCAAATTATCGAGCAAATGACACAAATTATATCATAAAGTGTGTGTGTGTTTGTGTTCTCAATTAAGAAGAAAGAAAATGTGACAAAATATTAATAAAGGATGAATACATGAGTGTGTATATGTATAAATCTATTTTATATTTTCAAAAGAAAATGTGAGAAGATGAAAATATTTACTTCAATTGGTAAAAGTTTATTTATAATAGTCTCATGAGGGTCAGTTCATGCTTATGAATTGAGACTATTCAAAACTTTCTGCAAATACTTTTTAAAATTTCAAAAAGTAAATAATACTTTTAATAAAAATCTATAGTTTTCATTCTATCTTTTAGATGCATTAAATATTTTGATAGCTTTAATCCAGCTCTCAAATTTGGCCAGAGCCTAGGCATCACCTACTGACTGCAGACGTGGTGGATTACTATGCTGTCATGGAAAAAACAATAACATCACTCTGCAATATTTTTATTTGATAAAACAGCAGCTATATATAATTATGTTCAAAAACAGTTATTCTCATTTCAGTGTGAGAGATAGTAACCTTTTAGTAAATTAAAATCAACATTTCCTGCTTAATCCCATTGTAAACCTAATTACATTTTTGAAATCTAATGTTAGTGCAATGGCGAATTCAATTGATATGATTAAGTTTTCTTCTCTAACCCACTTTATTTCAAATTCTAATTTTACTTGAAAGAATAAATAGGAACAGCATAGAGATGAAGTGCAGCTTCCCGTTCTTTTATCTTTCAGAAATGTATTAAGTGTCTATAATTTGCTAGGTCTGTGCTAGCTCCTGGGGACAGGGACATAAATTATACTTAATTATTGATCTTAAGTGGCTCCCAGACAGTAATGAAATATAATTGTCAATTTGGCTTTATTTTGTGTATTGCTGTTTTATTTGATCATTTATTCACATATTTATTGTATTCACTATGATATATATATATATTTATATATATATGATATATGTTCTATATATATATATATCATATATATTTTATTTTATATATATAAAACACATGTTAGAGTTCTAAAGAATAGTGCACAGTGATTGAAAAGAGAAGGAATATTCTGATTAATATCCATAAATCCATAAAATAAAATACTAGGTTTTATTTATTGAAAGTATACATTTTGTTTGATATTTCATATGAAATAATATATTGATAAAATAGTTATCTATTTCTGATAATTTAAACAAATCATACTTAGTACTTAAATTTGTTAAAATAAGTCACCAGTGTAATTTTCTATTTCAGAAAGACAAAGTCATCCCAAAGAAGTTTAAAGAATATTTTTCTAATTAGTCAAGGAAATATTATTAAATGTATCCAGTTTTCTGTTTGATCATTTTGATAGTCATATGTAGTATTATTGAATATTTAAGTTTCTTTCAAGATGTTAGCTAGTCATCTTTAAAAGAAATGTACTTTCCCCAAATCATAGATTTTTTTTCCTTGAAAAATATATAATTAGAAATTTCAATTGAAAAATTTATCTCAATAATTATTGATAAAGTTAAGCTCTTATACTTAATTCTGAAACTCTTGGTTATTTCATAGTATGAAAGGCATTTTTATAAATATCATCATAGTTGTTTTGAATGGAGTACAACTTCTGACATTGGCTTTGTATTGACATTAAAAATGTAGAATACTTTAAATAGTAAAGTTTACAGCTAATATTTCAATGTATAGAATTAATTTTTATCAAAAAATGTGCTGTTTTATTTAATAAAATTCTATCAATTTAGATTCCTGTTGAGTTGGCTATTACACCATATATTCTACACACACATACCCCCCCCACACACACACATCATACTGTATAATTGTGACATTTTAGAAACTAAGTAAATTTCTAGGTAACAATTCATAATAGAGTTAACAGAAATGAAACTTTAAGACTGTTTTGCACAGTGAACAAGTTTCCATATTTCAATGTTTGACATTTTTATTTTAAATCTTTGAAACTCATACCTACTGTTTATTTTGGTTTAAGTCAATATTGATCTGGAAGTTAAATTATACACATTCATTGATGACATTATAAAAATTAACCTTATTACATAACCCCCATGCAAAACTCTCAAGAAATTTCAAATGGCATGTGAATCAACAATGTTATTATCAGCAGACCTATAGAGTATGCCAACATCTCCACAGAAGTTCCTGGAATCTCACCAATAGTGTCTTGGATTATCTATCATAAGGTAATGCCCATAAAAATGAGCAAGGCTTTAAATATTTAAAAATACACTCTCTACATAATAGATGTCTGGAAGCCCCAGAGCAGCCATGAGCTACATCATCTTCATAAGTATATCTGCTGGACAAGGCTTCTTGCACATACATCATCATATTTTTGTTCAACTAATCACAATTTTCCCCCCAAATGAAGAAAAGATAGACACCAGATCCAAATGCACAGTGCTGGCTGGAATAGAAGCTTATGAGGTGGTTGAGTGCTGAGCCATGAATCCATGAAGATGTTCTAAAGCTACAAAAATATTGAATCCATTTTTTACCCTGGGGAGTTTAATGTGGGGGTCACAAACAACAACCAAGTCAAATAAAAAGGGTGTAAATGGAGATATACACCATAAAACTGCAACAAGCAGAAATCCAGGCTAAATGTAAAGCAATAAAGGAAATAAACACAGGGGTAGAAAACGAAGAGAAGCCAAATCAAAAGAAAAGCAGACAACTAGCATTCACATTGGGACATTTACAATTTTTACTGAATTCTAAGCAAAAGTGATTTACTCCAGTCTGGTTTTGCAACTGACTGAGTCAATTTCCTGAGCTTGCTTGCTTGCCTGGATATCTTTCCAATAAAACCCTATCACCTGAGGAAACCTTATTGTCTCTCTGTTTCTTTCAAACGTAGAGCCAAATAACACACATTCATGACAAAAGCTGTGTGGGGAAAGCAGTGAGCTGAATGAAATTTGTAGCTGGTCCAAGCTGACCAATGCAGTAACAGAAAAACATACCTGTTGATGTTGATGATTTTTTTTTAAAGAATAATATCAAAGAGTTGGGGGGGGGAGCGTAGAGAACTCAGTTTAGGAAATAAAAAGCTAAAATAAATATCAGAGAAATATGGACGATTTTTAAAAGTTTATTATTTGTATATTATTATCTTTACACCTAGAATGTAAGAAGTTTATGGTGATCTCTACAGGCTGTCCCATTGAATGCAAGACATCTGAAAAACTAATATAAACTAGTTTTCAAGACAGTGGGATTCATTTAAATGAGTTCGTTTTTAATGAAGTTGGCATGAAAATCCTTGGTATCATGTATTTACAAAGATGAGTCTTTCTACCACAATACAGAGTGGAGATATCAATACACACAGTCTAAAATCTGAACTGGAAGATTTGAGACCACACTCATTGTATAAAGGTAGCTATTTTTATCTATTTAAAAATCAAATGCAAGTATTTTAAGATTCATAATAAAACTAAAAATGACAGATCAAAAAGATAACTGAATACTTAGTTCTAATAGGAATTTAAAATCATTACTGACCTTTCTCTGACATTTGCTTTCTTCTTAGATGTGGCCAATGCAGAATTATATCTTAGAGGAAGAGAAATGAGGAATGATATAGAACATAGGAGACTGGAAGATTTTATGAAAGCTATAGAAAGATGTTTCCTTTGCGTTTTCATTAAAAACCCCTACAAGCTTCTTTATGATTACAAATAATGACTAATGTACACAATGGTGAAAGTTGCTTTTTTAAAGATATGTGCATGTGTGTGTATGTTTGTGTGTGTGCTCATGCTACTATTTAGAGAAGCATATTTGTGCTGCTATAAATATTGATGTCACTGTGTCTCTTTAGTATGCTGCTTTTAAGTCCTTTGGGTATAGACCAAGGTCAGGGGTAGCTGGTAGTTCCATTGTTCCAAATGGTTTTTCCATTCCCAATTTTCCAAGAAATCTCAGTACTGCTTTCAATATTGGCTGCACCAATTTGCAGCCCCACCAGCAATGTATGAGTGTGCCTTCTTCCCCCACATCCTTGCCAACACTTATTGTTGTTTGTATTCATAATAGCTGTTATTGTGATTGGAGTGAGATGAAATCTTAGAGTAGTTTTGATTTGCATTTCTCTAATTGCTAGCAATGATGAACATTTTTTTCATATATTTGCTTTTTGATTGTATATCATCTTCTGAGAAGTGTCTATTCAGATCCTGGGCCCATTTATTAAGTTATTTGGGTTTTTTTTTTTTGGTACTTAGCTTTTTGAGTTCTTTATATACCTTAGAGATTAGTGCTCTATCTGATGTGTGAGGGGTAAAGATTTGCTCCCAAGATGTAGGCTTTCTATTCACCTCACAGCCACATCAATGCTTATAGCAGCACAATTCACAATAGCTAAACTGTGGCAATAATCTAGATGCCCTTCAATAGATGAATAGATAAAAAACATGTGGCATATATGCACAATGTAATATTACACAGCAATAAAAGAGAATAAAATAATGACATTTGCAGGTAAGTGGATGAAGTTAGATAAGATAATGCTAAGTGAAGTTAGCTAATACCAAAAAACAAATGCTGAATATTTTCTCTGATATAAGGAGGCTAATTCATAGTAGGGTAGGGAGGGGGAGCATGGGAGGAATAGACAAACTCTAGATAGGGCAGAGGGGTGGGAGGGAAAGGGAGGGGTATGGGGTTAAAAATGATGGTGGAATGTTATGGAAATTATTATCCAAAGTACATTATAAAGACATGTATTGATGTGAATATACTTTGTATACAACCAGCGATATAAAAAAAATGTGTTCTATTTGTGTAATAAGAATAGTAATGCATTCTGCTGTCATATAAACAAAAAAAATTAATTAAAAAATTAAAAATAAATTTAAAAGCTCACATTTAATATTTCTGTTACTGAATATTGGGTTAAAATTTTCCAAACCTTTTCAGTGAAATCTCTGTTTTTAAATCAATATGCTTTGCGTAAAATTTAATCTGGGGTTTCCAGATGCTTTCCAGATATATTATTTGTCACATGTTTATGTGGAACCATTTCTGGGTAACAAAATAGTAATTAATAATATCATTATATATACTTTATTATATTTTAAGCACTTTTCAAAAGGACTTTAAACCCCCATTTTTTTTTTTGTATCTTTGTTATAACTAAACTTCCCAGGTGTATGTTTCCTTTGCAAAATATCCAAAATAGTTTTACTCATTCCTTTTAATATAGATTTTCATGTGAATGGTGACTAGTAAGTATTTTGATAAACAAATTATTTTATATCATCAGCAAAATTTGGATTATTTTACTTATAAAAGTGTAAACATTAGTACATACATTTCCTAAAATGCTGAGAGTCATCAATATTGCTTACAAAGAGGATAGGAGTTTCCTTACTTCATAATAGGAAACTGAAGCAGGGTATAATAAAACATTTTCTCTCCACTTTCTCTGTAACTGTGTAAGCTTTTGTATAAAAAGGATCTTTCAAGACCTTCTTCATAGTCCTTGCATCCAGCACAATTACTGTGCATTTAATGTATGTTTATGTCATTAATAAAAGTTTTCCACATAAAGAAAGCTATTCAGCATGAGAGCTAGGACACTTACATATTAGCAAAACTCTTAGGATCTGAGATTAGATTATCCATTAAGTTACAGAAGAATCTAAGAGCAAATAAATATAAAGCTGTTGCAACTCCACCTTTTCCACAGGGCTTTGAAGTGCTGTGTTTGATGTCCTTTGGGAGAAAAAAAAAATAAAAAAGCACTCTTGCTTTCAGAGATCTTGCTAAAAATGTACTAGAATCCTGAAATGAGATTCTATCATCAATACTTAATCCATAACCCATTACTCTTCCATTCACTTTCTCAGCACCCTACCCAACAAGGTGGGGCCTCTGTTTCATTTCTATAAATGGTGTTTTCCAAGGTACTAGTAATTAGGACAGCATTAATTACTGTTTTAGATACAAGCAGTTAATGATATTTTCTAATTTTCCAATGTAAATAAACTTCATGGGTTAAAATTCATATTATAGAATCTCTAGAATTATTTATTCAAGTAGAAATTTATTTTTCCCCACAAAATATGAGTGTTCAAGTAGGCAACTCAGAACTCAATGCATCCATGATAACAAAAAAAATGTATATTTCTTCTTTCATTTTGCTTGGATACCCTCTGTATGTAGCTTTTAGCTCCAGGTCATAGTACAATTATGTATAGCAGACATAACATGCACATTCCAGGCAGAAGCAAATCAATGTCCTTTATGAATCTTAACTTTGAATTGGGGAATACATCAGCTTTTCCATTATATTTCTGAGAATGCCATTGTCCAAAACAAGGCTAGGCTACCATTAACTACATAGGAGCCTGACACATTTAATATTGGCATTCACATGTTGTCACTATGAATGAAATGTATATATGGAAATGATACTAATAGAGAAAATTGGGAGATAAAGGTAAAAGTATTATTATTTTTACTATAATCTGTATGCCTATTTGCATAGAATATTACATACTTACAACATGAGTTCCCCAAAACTTTGGTTTAGTTAGCAATCCTGAAAGTAACTAGATGTAGATGCAATAGCTGGAATTTTAGAATCAAGAATTGTAAGCATTGGTTCTGGAGATCAGAAATCCTCCCTCAACAGAGCAATAAGCATAGAAACAGCAAAAACAAAGTCCAAATATGAGGAGCAGGAATAAATCAGAACTGGTCAGAGATAAAAGCAATGGTCAAAGTAGATAGGGACAAAAGGACTGAGAAAGAGTTAAAATAGTATGAGGTTATGTGGAGTACCTAATGTGTACAAGGAAAGGTATATTTAATATAGTTGAAACTAATGTTTCTGCATATGCTCTGACCATTACAAGTAAAGCAACTGAAAGATTATCTACTCTTCTCTGAGTCTCATAATTTCTGTTTTTACTTCCTCTATTTTTAATTATAATTAAAATGTTACTGTTTGAATGCGAGGTGTCCCCCAAAAGCTCATATGTGAGACAATGCAAGAAGGTTCAGAGAAGAAATGACTGGGTTACAAGAGCCTTATAAATGATGGGATTAATTGAGTGGTAATTGAAGGCAGGTAGGGTGTAGCTAGAGGAGGTGGAACATTGGGAGCATGGATTTGGGGTATATATTTATATTTGGCAAGTGAAGTGTCTTTCTCTCTCTGCTTTCTGATCATCATGTGAGCTGCTTCCCTCTGCTATACCCTCTGCCATGATGTTCTGCCTCACATCAAGTCCTGAGGAATGGAGCCTGATATCCATAGACTGAGACCTCTGAAACTGTGAACCTCCGAAATTAACTGTTTCTCCCATAAAATTGTTCTGGTCAGGTCTTTCAATTGCAATGGTGAAAAGGGTGACTGAAATAAGAAAAAAAAAACCATTATAATACTAATCTTAATTTAGTAGCAATCAATTAATATAGTATACTTAAGACTGACTGAGTTTAATAAATAGTGTTATGGTTTGAACATGAGTTGTCTCCCAAAAGCTCCTATGTTGATGTAGAAATGTTTAGAGGTAAATTATTGAATATGAGACCTGAAATTTAATCATTGCATCCTAGTTTGAAGGTATGACTCGGTGGTAACTAGGCAGGTGGGGCATGACTGAAGGAGGTGGGTCAGTGGGACATGCCCTGGAAGGGTGCTTCTTCTCCATGGCCTATTCTTCTTTCTTACTTTCTCTTCCTCCAGATGACCAAGAATGGAGCAGTGCTCTTCCACTACTCCCTTCTGCCATCATATTCAACCTCACCTTGGGCACAGAGCCATGGATTCACCTAACCAGGACTGAACCTCTGGAACCATGAGCCAAAACAATCCTTTCTTCCTCTAAGTTGTTCTTCAAAGTAACTAGATGTAGGTGCAGAGTGATGAAAAGCTGACTAATATAAACAGTAAACATTTAATCAATTTCATCTTACAGAGCTGAGATAACATGATTCAATCTTGAATTATGTAAATCTCTGGTTCACAAAAACCAAAACATAGACAAATCTGTGCAGATGGTAGAACTCAAGTAGGTCTGCACACTTGTTTATTTCATTAGCTTGTACCCAGTGAAAATTCTGGAGGGATGGCATTCCTGGTGGGAACACAATTAAACATTTAATCCATAGCTATCCTTCTTTTAATATCCAGGTAAGTTTAATTTTCAATAGCAACAAAATTGTCCACCTTAATAGCTTAACTGGGTTTTAATTTGATAACTACTCTCACTGACCAAAATGCTTTATTTATTCATACTTAAGCAACTATTATTTATTTGTGCCTACTTTATCTAGTATTCTATTTCATGGAAAGAGTTGCCATCTTATCCATTGAAATCGCTCTCCCACATGTGGTAAATGATATACTCCTACTGAAACCACTATTTTTTGATACCACTAATGAAAACCCTAATCAGTTAAATAACACTTTACCATGACAGAGAACTGAATATAAAATTAAGTATCTGACCACTTTTTATTTAAAACACCAAATGAGCTGCTTGTGTTTTAAATAAATGATAGCAAAAGGGAAAACATGTAAGTAAAATAAAGCTTCACATAAATGTATAAATGGAATTTATATCAAAAAAGTATTGGGTTTCCTGGCTGAAAAATTCTTAATTGATCATTTAAATGGATTGTGGTTAGTCTTCAAGTTAAAGATTCAGGAAAGGAAAATTAAGTTTCTTTGCTAGATGTGTCTAATTCTGTCACCACAAGTAACCTTATCTTGCAATGTCAAAGCGATTTCTTTCTCTCTCTCCTTTTCTCCTTTCCTTGGGAATTCTAATTTGTCTAGACTGTGGCAAATGCTATTAGTAAAGTCATATAATTTTAAGAGTGGAAAGTAACCTGCCACGTCTCATCTAACTCATGCCCTGTTATGTGCTCAGTGAGTGGCTGCATATGTTTATCTATTATCAAGATTTGTCAGAAACTTAGGATTAAAGTTGGTGATAAAATAAGATGTGGATTTTTGATAATTCTGCATTGCCGAGTTTACATACTTGGCAGGAGCAGAAAAGCTCAGAAAGTCAAATATCTGTGTGATAAATAGCAATCCAGAAATGTTGATAAGACATAATGTCAGTCAACAAGTTATACACACTTGGAAAATATAGCAGATTTTATGCTCTAAGCTCAGTAGCTCTTTCAACCTCAGGGAGCAATAGGCCTCATAGCCTGAAGGTACTTCAGAGGAGGGAATGAAATCAGGAAATGCTGTTCTTTGTGAATAAAACTGATACACTAACATACACTGTGATTGATTGGCCATCGATAATGTAGTCCATCCCAGGATGGATAGCATTGCCGATGGTGCTGTGGGGGACAGCGAGTACTTTAATTCAAACTAAGATATACTGCCACTGGATTTGACAGGCAAAATGGACAGAGCACAGAAACAAACAAAAATTGCAGCCTCTTTAGCTGATCTGTTATATCAAATATCAGCTAATGCTTTTTGGTAACCAATTAATAAGGGGCTTTAAAAGAATTTAGCAACGATTAAGCAGAGAGAACTTGAACATATTAAGGTTTAGTATCAGTTATTTAGTCTAAAATCTCTGTGTGGAAAGGATAAATAAAAACAAAAAACCAGCTTGATTTAGATCACATAACTCCTAATCACCCCACCTTGCCTCAAACTACACTTAACAAAAATCAGTTTGGTCCTCGAGTAGAGTTGCAATTTGTCAAATATTTTAGCCTTTCAATTAGTTCATGAGTACCATTTTGGCATTAGTTTTGTTTTGTTTTGTTTTGTTAATCTAGGTTTGGTCTTAGTGATCTAGTTCTTAGATGCCCAGTTTCTCAGGGAAGTTATATTATAATATTTTAGAATCTCACATGTTATATCCAGAATGTGGAATCTAGACTGAAGATTACCATTTATAGTTAGTAAATAGTCTGTTTCCTGCTATGTTTTGTAGTTTTCAGCTATATTTTTATATATTTTTCCCAATATTTAATAATATTTTTCTTCTTACTAATTAATCAAAAAGAATATGCTAGCATTGTGAGAAAGTTATGAGATTCTTATAATTTTGTATGTTTCAAAGTATTTCTTTTTAAACTATCTCATTTTACTAAATTTAATCCAGTAGGATGGAGATAATTTTCAACAGAAAAAATATCCAAAAGCCCATCATTAATTAGAGGAAAAGGACTTTGACCTCTTGTCTTTACTCTTTCCATTACATACATACAGAAATAATAATAACAACCTATCTTGAGGGGAACGAGTATCTTTACAGAAAAAAATAAAGTCACAAATTAAATAACAAATTTGTGAAATATTTTAAAATCTAATAAAGCATTTCCTTGAGAGACACTAATCTGTACCTCTACAACATAATTAAGCAAAAATTATTTTTGTGATTGGATCAACAATGTCACCTCCATCCTGGCCTCATATGCCACTTGGCATCGCACCATTTCTGGGTTTTCCCGAGTTACTGTAAATTTCACCTAAGATCTTGACACTGTGCTAGTTAAAGAACTCATTCATCGCATCTCACGCCACCCACAGACTCCAGGTGACAGGGTGGAACAGTTCACTCTAACACCAGTGCATTGCTGCATTTAGATGTTGACTTTGTACAAAAGAGAAGCATTTCCATTGGCAATAGAATGTGTGCTGCTGGCTTGGTTTTCTCTCCCTTGTGCCACCTTGGCTTGTATTCCTCCTCTCCCTTCTCACTTCATTGTAAACTGTTCACATGGGGTTAAGCTACACAGGAAGCCTTGATGATTCTTGCTCTGCCAAGCTCTTCTCTGCATGGCCTCCCCTCCCCTTAGCCAAAGCTCAAACCTCCTCATTCCTTTCCCTCTGCTGTCAGTTCATCTACTGAGTTTCGCCCCCAACAAGCAAATGCTCTTCTCTTATAGATTTCCCACAAGCCATCTTCCCAGAATGAAGAAGGCTTGAATAAAGTCTATTATATATCTCTCTGGTTTATACACCCAGAATATAATAGTATCAAGACCAGCAACATAAAAACAATACAAAGAATGGCAAGGTAATAATAATGAAAAAATAAAAAGATCTAGTACCAATGAACAAAATGAAAAATGAAGACTGTGGAGTCAAAATAAAAAAGATAATGTGATCTGGAGTAGAAAGCAGAAGTTCGTAGAGAAAGGTGAGACTTGAAAAAGAAAAAAATATAGGAAGAATATGGATTATTTTGACTAGGTTATGTTTTTAAATAATTATATTCAGGCGTCTTTTGCATGGTAAATGAAGTAGTCTGAATAAATCAGAGTCTGTATGACAGATAATTGAATGGTTAGGTTGAAAATTTAGAATAGTGACAGACTCTGAAATAATTAAATGCCAATGTGAGGATTTGCTGACTACTCCATGTCAGGTATTGAAGAAACAAGATTAAAAAGTCATGCCCTTGAATGTTTTAAGCCTAATGGAAAAGAGAATTATATGGAAAATAAGAGTAAACTGCCCTAGGCGGAAGGGGCATTAGGGTGGGACATGAGAATCATTTCATAAGAATAAGTAGAAATGAACTGAACAGGAAAAAAAATGAAAGAACACTTAGAAAATACTGCTTCTTTGTGAGCAGTAAAAATAATAGCAGGCAAATTAAATGAGGAAGAATAAGCAATATTCTAAAATCTTGAGAAAGATTAATGTAGAAAAGCAGAATGAAACCTCATGGAAGGTCATTTCCTTTCTCACATTTTTTAAGTTTACTCTAAAATAACCCAATCCTTCTCTAAAATGTTCTTTTAGTGCATCTGGCAATCATCTCCCACGATTAGGGGATATCAGTCTTTGCTGTGGCATAGGCTCTTATTTGAACACATCATGGACAAAGAAAATTTAAGCTGTTCAACCGAATGTCAAAAAAAAAAAAAAAAAAAAAGGAAAACAAAGCAACCTGTTTACACAGCTTTTAAACTATCAGACACTGTGGAAAGAAAAAAGTATCAAGGAATTGCTTCACTATAGGATCTTTGCTTTAAAACCACTTACGGTTGTGTTTCAGCTCTTTCTTCCTTTATCCATGCTTTCCTGTTGACCAGAAGGGTAAGAATGTGGAAGGAAAAGAGGGATGAATTGGTGTCCTTTTCTTTTTATTTTATTCTCTGTTCCAAGCAGCAGTCCAATAAATAAGTCAGACAATGAAGAAACAAAAGAACAATCCTGATCTTCATTTACCCCTCAATTTCTAGGTACACAGTTCTCTTACTTAAATATAACAAGTCTTTGGCCTTTGTCTGTCTTTGCTCCATTCACCCTTGATTTGAAAATCAAATATTTGCTATCAGAAGAAGGATGAAAAGCTATTCGTACTTAAAATTTAATATTTTTTTCTTTTTCATGCAAAATACAAAAGAAAGTTTGCATTGGTAAAACCTGTTAAAATCTCTAAGACAACATCACATACCACATTGAACAGTAAAAAATATATAGTTACAAATTGTTATTTTGGAAATGTAGAATATTATTTAAACATTTGTGGCCCTAAAATTTAGCTGTCAGAGTCATGGAGATAGCCATGGAAATGAATCATTATATGAAAATATAAAAATGATGTAAATACATTGGTGTGTTCATGCATGTTGAACAATGATGAAAAATGCTACTCCCTATTTGTAGTGAGTGCACTATATCTATTTGAGCCTTTTAGGGAGCAGATGTCAAGATTGAATATAAAGTGCAAAATGTTTATATGGACAACATAAGTGAAAGATAAAGAAGAGAAATATCAGGAATTAAGCATGCATAACATAAGGACCTCTACTCACATTTGACACATGTAAAATAAGTGGTAATACTAAGGCAGATTGCTACTGGAAGGGCCTTTGAATTCAGAACAGCAATGAGAATATCCCAGAGACCAGAAAGGTAGCTTCAATGCAAAGATTCCCTTAAAGAAGTCAGGTCATAGTAGCTCATCCTGATCAGTCTATGGTTGATACTGTCCTCAAAGAGTAAGAGCTCTGCTAAAACATGGAAACAAATCCTAAAGACATTTCAGCTGGAGCTCTTTGGTTACCTACTCTTTTTGCAGAATTTCTCCCCAGAAGTGGGATGTACCCACAAGGTTGCTACTTATTGGTATAGAAAGAAGTCAACAATTACACTTTGCATTCCTGTTATTATTGTACAATACTCCCTACCCAGCAATCATTATCAGATACTATTTTAAAATTTTAACCTTTATGGATCACTTTTAAAGCAAGTGAGACTTAAGAAACTGTTCTCAACTGTTCTTCTTTTGCTCAACTCAAAGGGAAAGATTTTCAGAACTGTGTGCACAGACATCTGTTCAAATTTTTTCTTCAACTGCATCATATCCTTCAAGCATGGATTCTGTGATTTGATCACAATTCAGTTGAGATCCCTTTTAGTAAAATACTACACATTTCAGTATGATAAAAGCAGTGTATTAAAAAGAGAGCTGTGTTCTACCTGTGCTTAAGTTTTATGTAATATACATGCATATATCCACACAGGCTTAATGTGATGCTTCCCTTTAAATTCTGTTGAATTGTTAGTCCTCAGAAGTATGTCAAGCACAGTGTGCAACATGTTACTTGTCAGTTGCAAAAGGGAATAAACCAATTGGCAAGTAAAGAAGGCCTACAGGGCTAGTAAAACCCTTTTGACCTTGCAGAGAAGGAAGTGGGTGGAGAGAATTGCTGATTCATGAAGGAAAACCTTCCTGAAGCGTTGAGTGCTCAGGTTAAACTTCCCTCCTAGGCAGCACTAATTTGGTTGACAGATACCATGCTGCAGTTAATCTAAGCTGACACTGACCTTGCTGGCATTACCTGCAAAACCCCTTCATACGAATTTTCCTCAAATAATTATTCCAATGCATTATACACAGAAAAGGTGCCCATCAGCATAGCTAGTGATGTTAATTTTCCACCAGCTAAAATTCTCCAACACTTTGCTACTGAGAAGAGAAAATTTTAACTAGTCTTTGAATGGTACAATGGAAAAAATATAATTGATTATATGGGAGCTGTTTTACAATACTGTAAGTCATCCATGGCTACAGAGAAGCAATATAATTCTTATATATAGACATGTAAATGCATTCTTACTAGTGGAGGAATACAAGCTTCCCAGTGGGGGGGTGCATTATTCATTTGTACATTCATTTCTGTATTCCTGATCTATAAATATGATTGCTCATTCTTTTTTGAACCAATTATAATATCTGTCTGATTTAGTCATTGATTACTGAGTTAAAAAATTAATGTGCTCATTTTTATATATACACAGGAGTCATTACCTTTTTTGAATAATATGCTTATTTTAATGCTACATATTGATGAATGTGCCCTATTATTTTGAATGTTTCCTTATAAATTATAACCTAATCACTGAGTTACATGAATTCATACTTTCACTTATTAATTGAACATTTAATACATTCCACATAGTGTAATATGTTACACAGAGTGTAATAGTATAACAGTAATTCACAGGTGATTTCATTATATGATGCCAGGCAGCTAAGGTTTTCTGTGTGGGAAAAATATTTTACAAAAAGATAAATCATAATACAATAAGGTAAATGTTATTGGAGAGTGAAAAACATATTTTTAGAGAAGAAAAGTTTTCCTTTGAAAAGCACATTTTTAAACATCTGCAGATATATCATCTTGGCAAACCATTTTCATAAGTAATTGAAGTACCTCCTAATAGCCATAATAGAAAAGTATATTTGATAAGTCAGGCATTATAGGATATAGTATCCACACAGACATTGAAATGTGCCATTTTATGACAAATTTTCTATTTCTATGTGACAGATCCTCTATTTCTATATTTGAGAGATTCTAACCAGACACTTGTGTTAAGTACATGCTGCTCTCAGAGAATATTGGGAATATAATTATCTGATGACCTGATGATCTTGGCCCTAGGTTAGCCAGTTCATCTCCTCTTTCCTCTATTCATGACCATTCTACATATAAGCTTTTGATTTTATCCAGTGCTGATGTGTTCAGCGATCTATATGTAGCTTGTATTTGACATGTCTTAACTAAACAATATTTGGTTCTACTCATTGTCTGAAAATATCTTGCTCAAACCATTTCTCAGAAGGATAGGGGTTGGTTGATTTGTACTCCCCACATTTGTGTGTGCTTTTAATAATACAGCACTCTGAAATACCTTACCTCCCATGACAGGTGTTATATTTGCACAATTGTTTAGATATTATAGATATCAGTTTTTTTACTGCACTGTCACAATTTTATGCCTCCTCAACTAATCATACTAGTACTTCAATAGAACTTATTTCTAAGACAAAACACAGAAGAACTCTCTGTAATGAGAAGACAAACTCATCAAGATTATGATATATGATTGTCGATCCAAACACTAGTCTAGATGTTGCTGTGAATGAATTTTATACATATGATTGGCATTTATAATTACTTGACTTCAAATAGAAGAGATTCCCTCCCACCATTGAACTAGGGTAAGTTAGCTTCTGGGTTTCCAGTAAGATATTTTGTATGTGCTTAACAGAGAAGTTTCAAATGGAAAAATACCTTGAAAAGCACTGCACTAAACAGAGCATATCTGAAGGTGAAACAGATCTATTCATGTCAAAGAATGAAAGCAGTGATATCTATGTGACCTTGTTCCTGGTAAGTACACTCATTTCCTTTGCAAACCTGGTATGATCTTGAGAAGATCTTAATGAGCATTTTCCATCAACACTGGAAATCTTCCCAGTGGCCTCATGCTAAATCTATTTTGCTTCTCTCTTCCTATAGTTTTCTCTTTTTGATTCTGCATACACATTTACCTCTATACAAACCTCCAAAGTTCACATAAGCCACTTCTATTCATAAAAATTGTTTTATATTTTTACTCCACAATGACTTTAGCATCTACAATCTACCCTCTTTTATACATTGTGGATAGGAAATGCTTCAAAGATTCTTTGTTCCATGCCTTCAGGACCAGTTGTCTAAACTTGTTCTGACACTTTAAACATCTTAATTCTTTAAAAGTTAAAAGAAAAAAGATGCATTTTATATCATGAATATCTCACTTTTGTTAACTTTTAAATGCAAGTTCAACTATCTAAAACAATTGAATTTATTTTTAATTGTTCATTTCCCTTAAGATGATTTCTTGAAGATGATACTTCACAAATTGATATTGTAGCAAAGTCATAAATTCATTAATAGTGAAACATGAAGACTTTTTTCTGTTTTCATTAAAAATCACATTGCTTGAAGTGGCTTGGTTATTTGAAGGTGCTATCAGAAAGAATAACTAATTTTTTTCCTGTGTCTATAATCATAAGTACCTTTCATTGACCACATTTCATAATCAATTATTCATTATTTGTTTTCTAAAGTCATCATTAACTTATTCAAAGTTATTTTCATTATTACATTTTTTCTGTCTTTCATTTTTGGATCTGGGATACATCCTTTATGACCTTGTATATTTTTTTCTTTAAGTGTTTTTATATATTTACAGATATTTATTTTGGATGTATCTGACTTATAAAGTATAGTTCTATGGATAATTTATTTATTTTTTGTATATGATTAGATAAATTTCATATATATTTTCTCTAGAAGTCTCTAAAATCCTTATTGTTTGGTTTATATCTTTTTTATGCATATTCTCTTAAAATATTATGTTAATCTCCAATATTAAAATTTTTAAAGTATTTTGGAAAGTGCAGATATCTAATTTTATTAATTATATTTAACCCATTCATTATTCTTCAGTTTGCATTTCTCATTTTACATCTCCTATCACTTCTTTAACTTGCACTTTTTTAGGTTGACAGGCACACAAGAATTTGCATGTGGATTCATTATATTATGATTTCATTTTTACAAATTTCAGTGTAATTTATTGACTTGCCAACAAATTCCACAGTTAGTTAAAAATAAAAGGAACAACCACATCCCTACATTCTAACTTTCAAATGGAATAGAATGCATGCTGTTCCCAGTTGGACATTGTAATGGCCCAACAATATTAATTTGGAAGTTTTCCAAAGGTAGAATTACTCTAGCTCTTTCTTTGCTCTCTGGCTGCCAGAATTCTGTCTACCCCGCACTGTACATCGATTATATGCACAGATCATTATTGCCTTTTTACCATCTGATTATGTGATGTGTTTCATTCTCTCTGCTGTTACAGCTAATCCATCCATGCTTTGTAGCACCAGATGGTAAGCATCCACAGCCAGTCCTAGTTAATCTGCAAAAGTTCTCCATGCATACTCTATTTTTATTAGCATTTGAAAGACTTTGAACCAAGAAATCAACATTGTAGAAATTCACACATTCCATCTGCAGTATAAAATCAAGTCTGCTGATCACAAGAGTGTGTTGATTATCAAAATTATTTTGATTTCCTATCCTAATGTTTAAGGTTTTAAAATCTAATCTATATGATTCTAAATGATACATATCTGAATACCTACATGAATTTTAGATAAAACAAAAGAAACTATATGACATTGACAAGACTACTGGTCTTCACATCAAATCTGCTCCTGTTGGCTCTCTGAATCCTCTGAATGTCTCCCCTGATCACTGTAAATGTTTGCTTTAGATGCAATTAAATTTTATATTTGCCTCTCTTGTTATTTCAGTTCTTTTTGTAATCACATACTAGTGTTTATGATCCTGAAACTTAAACAATTCTGTTGAATTTTTCAAAGATTATGCTACTCTTACTGCTGCTAAGACCAAAAAGATACATTAATCACAATTAACTGCCAGTAGACCCCTACCATTATCTCTGTGGCAGTCCAAGAATAAGGCTACCTTTTGGCTACTATGTTCCCCAAAGGAACAATAAGATATAAAATATATCTTAAACAAATGTATGTATGAAAATATAAGTATGTAGCAGTGATAGAACAAACAATGATTTTGCATGGTGGGAATAAGAATTTATTCCTCTACCAGGTGCAATAGTTCTAGACCATACAGAATACTCAAGGACAAAGTCCTGCTATAAGACGGGTACAGAAATATATCAGAAAACTAAGAATGAGAACAATAGCTATAGATGAAACAAAGAGAGCATGATGTCCTGAAAATGAAAAGAAGGTTTCTTTGGGGAAGAATGGAAAATAATTATTAAATTTAGCAAAAGGGTGATTATTAAACACTTGAAAAAGTATTTTTTTTATAAAATAATGGAGATAAATATTTTATTGGCTTGATTCCAAAAGAAAATACAGGGAAAGAATTTGGCAGCCATGAACATTATCAATGTTTTTAAAAATTTTATAGCAGTAAAGGAGTAGAAGTACTAACTTGAAAAGGAGACGAAGTCAAATGATGTTCTCTTAGAGAAGGTAAGAGGATGTTCATAGCTTGATGACATTGATCTAATGAAAAGAAAGAAATATCAAACAAGAGAAACAGACTGAAAACTAAATAGGTAAAAAAGACCTAAATCTAGGGCACAAATGAAAGGTGACCTTTTATGTGCATATCAACATCCTTCTATATTTATAGAAAAAAGTAAAAATAAATTGTCAAAAATATAAATATGTAAGTAGATTTGGTAAAAGGTGATTCTGAATATTGTCTGGCTATTTTTTTTCTATTTTTTCAAATAGGACACAACATGATAGACTTGAGGTTGAAAATGGGTAGGAAAAGTTGGAGGCACAGAAGAGAGGAGAAAGTCTGAAAAATTCGTATTTACATATTGGTATGTGGGAGACAGTGGACAACAGAAATACAGTGTGAATGTTGGCCATCTAGGCCGGTGTTCTGATGGGTCCTCAGATCACTGTTAAGTTCTCAGCACTATTAAGTCCTGTTAGGATTTTAGAATCACTGAAATCAGCATTAAATGTAGAGTGGTTATATTAGAAAGATCACAGGTGTTGTTAGCAGAGTGGGATACTTGAAATTAAGAATATGCAGAGTTTGCAGTTATTGGTCATGGTAGGTTTATGGATGTCACCAGAAGAGTTATGATTCAGCCATTATTTCAGGAGGAGTGGCTAAGAAATCAAGGATCAGGATTTCTGTGAATCACCAATATGGTGGTCGAAATCATATAAAACTTGGTCTTGTTTCTTTAACATTATAAGAGTTTATAAGAGTCCAAGTTTCAACATCAAGAACTGCCTAGACTATTTGGAAATGTTTCTTATTTTATTGAATTTGTTTGCTTCATCTTTATCTACTTTCTATTATGCATGGATATTTTCCCCTATTATCTGCAGGTAAGCCTTCCTTATCCCAATGTTCTCATCTCAACTCTGGAATTATAAAAGCAGTATGTGATTAGTCAAACAGACTAGCAAGATGTTTTGAATCACAGCTAGCAGAGTCCCGGATGGTGTAAATGTTCAGATGTTTCTGATTTTGAATGATGGAATCCAGCCCCGCAATTTCGTCCCAGAAAAGACGCTTTAAAAGAACAAAAATACTCTCTGATGTGATCTAGAGTAATAATAACAGCATCCTTCATGCATCAAGCTAAAGAAAGAGAAGTGTCCAGGCCCTTGTTTTCTAAGAATCTTTGATTTTGCAAAAATTCTAGTTCCTTTTCAATACCCTATTTCTAAGACAGTATCTTTACAATATAGTTTATGCCTGTTATGACTTGGTTGCCCAGGAGCCCCGATGGCAATGTTGGTTGTAGTGCAGACCCCACACTGGATATGTGATTCTTTTTTTACCTTTTCACTTTTATGTGTAGTCATTTATTTCCCATTTTGTACAGGATAAAGCACAGAACTTTGGGATATACAAAAATTCTATATCTAGCTTTCTTTTTCTTTTTTTTAAATTGATTTAAAAATGACAGTGGAATGCATTACAATTTTTATTACACATATATACCACAATTTTTATATCTCTGTTTGTATATAAAGTATGTTGACACCCAATTTGTGTCTTCATACATGTACTTTGGATAATGGTATCCATCACATTCCACCATCCTTGCTAATCCCCTTCCCCCTCCCTTTTTCTCCCACCCCTCTTCCCTATCTAGAATTCATCTATTCATCCCATGCTCCCCCTCCCTACCCCACTATGAGTCAGCCTCCTTATATCAGAAAAAACAATCTGCATTTGATTTTGGGGGGATTGGCTAACTTCACTTAGCATTATCTTCTTCAATACCATCCATTTACCTGCAAAGGCCATGATTTTATTCTCTTTTATTGCTGAGTAAAATTCCATTGTGTATATATGCCACATTTTTTTTATTCATTCATCCACTGAAGGGCATCTAGGTTGGCTGCACAGTTTAGTTATTGTGAATTGTGCTGCTATAAACATTAATGTAGCTGTGTCCCTGAAGTATGCTGTTTTTAACTTCTCTGGGTATAGTCCGAGGAGAGGGATAGCTGTGTCAAATGGTGGTTCTATTCCCAGATTTCCAAGGAATCTCCATACTGCTTTTCATATTGACTGTGCCAATTTGCAGTCCTATCAGCAATATATGAGTGTACCTTTTTCCCCCACATCCTTGCCAACACTTATTGTTTATCTTCATAAAAGCTGCCATTCTGACTGGAGTAAGATGATATCTTAGAGTAGTTTTGATTTGCATTTCTCTAATTGCTAGAGATGCTGAGCATTTTTTCATATATTTGCTGATTGATTGTATGGATATGTGATTCTTGATGATTATTCAATTCCCTAATCTAAAGGTGAAGAGAAAGTCAAAACTTCCACAGAAAGCATAAATTAAGATTGAGTTTATCTAAGTTATTTGTGTAATTACTCAAAACAGAAAATGTGTCTTGGAGCCCTTCAGCAATTCTAAAAAAAAAAAAAATCAGTAGAAATGAGGTGACCTCTTTTCTCCCCCTTTTGAGTGTTTCTTTCCAGCCTCAGAATCAGGAGGGAACCTGTTATGGTTTGTATATGAGGTGTCCCCCTGTGTTAATACAGGAATGATCAGAGGTGTGATAATTAGGTCATGCGAGCTGTAACTGAATCAGTCCACTCAAACTAGGATGGATCAAATGGTAAGTATAGGCAGGTGGGGTGTGGCTCAATAAGGTGGGTCACTGGAGGCACTTACTGGAGGGGTTCATCTTCCTTGTGGCTTCTTGCCCCTTTTTTCTCTTTGCTTCCTGAATACCACAAAGGAAGAAGTGTTCCTACACCTCACCTTCCAAAATGATGTTCTGCCTTAACTTGGGGCCCGACAATGGAGTCAGCTCCTCACAGACTGAAACACTGAACTCATGAGCCCAAATAAGCAATCCCTGCCCTAAATTGTTTTTGTTGGGTGTTTTGGTTAGAGACCCAAAACTTCCTAAAAAGGTTCCAACTCTTTCCCATTTATCTTCAACAAGGAGAGACTTGAAAGCAGAAGGAGTTTCTTAGCTTTGTCTTTTTCACTGTAACCTTAACCAGGGACTGGAACTTCTATCCCAATTTGAGAATTCTCTCCTAAGAATCAGGTTCTTCCAACATTCTTATATTTTTTTTATTAAAGTTTTTCAAGATTCAAAAATGCATAGCAGTCATATTTGGCCCAATAAGTCCTTTGGTGACTCACTTTGCTTTATTTACTAAGAAATACAGGATTAGATCTCTGTAAATCACCATAGATTCTTTCTCCACATTATCTTTTTATCCTCTGTCATCCATTTATGGGGTTTTTGCATATGTGTTTTGCTCTCCTTGGGTGATCTCTGTCCAATACACATCACCTTTTTTTTTTTTTTTCTGACAGAACACCCTCATTTATAATGTGCCAGTGTATTCTTCATTGCTGTGGAAGGCTTCCCAAGTGAGGTGAGCTTGCCTTGTTCTACAACTTTATAGTCTCCATTATCTTACCTCTTATCACACTTACTGCAATTTATTGTAAAATGCCATCTTTCCCACTGACCTCTAAGTGTCCCAGGTATATAAGAGGAGTGTCTGTCTTCTTGACTTTAGTATTTTTCATGTTTAGTACACAGGTCCTGAGGCATAGTTCTCACTTCAGAAAAAAATTAGTTAACAAATGGATCAATAAATAATGGATTCTGCTTGTGTATTTCATGACAAGGTTGTTAACTTCTTATGCCCGAATATCTGAATTTGATATTCAACCTCCCTAACTAACTCCTACCGAAATTGCTGGCATGATTTGTTGCTGCTTTGCACTCCCCACAGGAATTTTTAGTGGAACAATTGCATTCTATTGTACTCTAATTCATTCTCTTCACCCTAGGTCTCAAGCAAAAGAAGCTGGAGGATAAGTTAGGTTTTTGCCATGATATTATTTTATTCTCTAGTTCTTGTTATATTCATTTCTAATTGGAAAAGTAAATTTTCTATAATTCAGATGTATATTCTTGATATCTTTCTAAGAACTGGATATGTTATTTCACACTCTATTGGAGTATAAGTGCATATAAATATCAGAGATTTTAAACAGTTGAGTCAAAATTGTTATCACCTTTCCTTTTACCTGTGGAAATGAGAATCTATTTTTGATGCCATGTGTGTATGTGTGTGTGTGTGTGTGTGTGTGTGTGTGTGTTTTCTTTTTAAGGAATTTTCTGAATCCCTCAGGACAGTTATTTTCTTTTTCCTCTGCTCTCTCTGTTTCTGGGACTGTTACTTTTTACTGGGTCCTGAGCTCTTTGAAAGTAAAAACACTTTCATTTTGTTAGGGTGTCCTACATAATACTCAGTATAACATTGTGCATGTCATTTATTTATGATAATGTGTTTTGTTAAACAGTTTGATGTTCCTCAGTATAATAAAGGTGGATAGAATTGAGTGCTTGAATTAAAGTATAGAAAATTTAATTCTATATGTTTAGTAGGGAAAATAGAAAAAATAGTGTCTTACTTAATTTTTTTTTTTCAGATTTCAAGTTTTGAAATGTCAACTCAGCTTACAGAGGCAGCGAATCAGAATTGAGTACATTATTTGCCAAACAATGCATTATCCTTGTGGGTCTCTTTTTTCAATAACAAGATCTGAAATAATCTCTATATAAACTTACAGTTATGTAAAATTTCTCTGCATGCAAACTCATACATTTAAAAAGTGTTCTATTGAAAAAAATAACTTTGTAAAGGACTATTAAGAAAATAATTACACTACATCATCTTTGTCCCCATAAAATTAGTGAACATGTAAGAATGATGAATGAAGTACACAACTGCAAATAGTTTAAATCGAATTTCAGGACACATCCTTTCAAAAAATAGCCAGGTGGGGAGCAATAAATGATAGATGGTTCTTTTGAATGTAGTGTTTGCCAAGCATCTGGTCTGTGGTTATGTCATTTACGCTCATTATTGTGAAAATTCTCTTCTACATAATGTTTGAAATTATATATATATATATATATATATATATATATATACACACACACACACACATGCACACACACACACATATATATATGCCTACACACATAAGTTATATATATATATATACACATATATATACACACATGAAATTATATATATAATTCATTTTCAATATTTCAAATATGTATATATATATATATATATATATAATACGTATATGTTCTTTTTCAAAATTTCAAAACTTTATATGATACAAAATAAGACCAGTTTATTAATGTGTCGTGTTCATTACATAACTTTATTGCAAATATTAGTAGCTATTAATGAACTCACAAAAACACTTTCAATTATTATTAGTAGTATTACTAATGTATTTATTTACTTGAGGGATAATGGAGATTGAACCCAAGGGTGCTTTACCACTCAGTCAAATGCCCAGCTCTTTCTACTTTTTATTTTAAGACAGGCTTTTGCTAGATTACTTAGAGCCTCTCTAAATTGCTGAGGTTTGCCTCAAACTTGGAATCTTCCTGCCTCAGTCTCTGGAGTGGCTGGTATTAGGAGCCTGCACCACCCTGCCTGACCCAATAAATGTTTTATAACATTTAAGAAGAAATCTCATAAAAAGCTTATTTTTATTTTTTTTTAAATCATTAACACCTTTGGCTCTTGTTGCCTCTAGTCTAATTAACTTCAGATATATGTCTCAGAACTACAAATACAACATAAACATAATGTCTTAATAATTGGTGTTTTACAAAACTCTGCCTTTCCAAGAAAACTGAAATCTGAAATATTTAGAAATTCCTGAAGTGGACTGTCATTGAAAGTAATCCAAAAGAAACACACATAACACTCCTTATTATCCCCCCAAATCTCAAAAGCATTTCTAGACAAACCTTGCTAGATGTCACTGTGCCAATCGCAGTATAAGATGCACTAATAAATTGGAAAACAATATGTAAACAGATCTAACAAGTGAGTCATTAAAACTCTTATGAAAGATATTTTATATGACAAAGCTTTTAGGATACTCCTTTATCTTTCAAATAGTCTACACATTTATCTCAACACCATTGGTTTAAACATTCTAAAAACTTGCTTTAGAATCATATTCCAAGCTAAGGTAAAGTCACTTATTAATGTCTCACAATATTATATAGAAATACCTTTTTTTGGACTAATGCCCATGTTTATCCTAGAATAATCATCTGAGTGCTAGATGTAGAGGAAATTCACCTGCATGTTTATGTTTGAGTGTTGACCTTATCTTTTCATCTAGAAGTTGAACATTTTTGGTCTAATTCCTAGGTCTTTGATCCATTTTGAGTTGACTTGTGCAGGGTGAGAGTTGGGAAATGAATTTCATTCTCATACAAATGTGTATCAATTTTCCCCAGCACCATTTGTTAAAAGGCTCTCTTTTATTCAATGGTGACTTTGTCAAAGATCAGACAACTGTATCTATGTGAGTTTGTCTCTGTGTCTTCTGTTACATTCCATTACTTAGATGTGTCTTTTTTAATGCCAGTAAATTTTGTTTTAATTACTATAACTCTGCAATATACTTTAATATGCCATTATCATTAAGCCTCCAACATTGCTTTTAAATTTTTTTGAATTTGTTTTAATTAGTTACATATGACAGTGGAATGTATTTATGCACTTTAATATATCATACATAGATGGGGTATAATTTCTCATTTCTTTGAGTGTACATGTTGTAGAATCACTTTGGTCATGCAGTCATATATATCCATAAAGTAATAATGTCTATTTCATTCTACTATCCTTCCTATCATCATATCCCCCCCCCCCCATTTCACTCTCCTCTGCATAATCTATGGTAACTCTTTTCTTCCCTAGTGGCCCCTGGTTGTGAATTAGCATCTGCATATTAGAGAAAACATTCAGCCTTTGTTTTTAAGTGATTGCTTATTTCACTTAGCACTTTGCTTTATGGCTTAGAAATGTAGTAGTCATTCTGGGAATTTTATTTTTTCATAGAAATTATGTTAGTTTTACATCCATAAAAATTGTTCATTATTAAAAATTTTCAAATATATTGCCAAAACTACAACAAATTTATATCAGTTTTCAAAGAAAGTTTTCCAAAATTGGTTCTTTCAGATACAAGAGAATAATATTCATGAATATTTAGAATGCAAAGCTTTCTACCTCATGGGGGTAATCTGATTTTAATTAAATGCTTGGCACCTTCTATAGGTCAAAATCATATTAATTTTAAAAACAATTTGTATTTTAAATTTGATAATTCAGTAAGGGAGAATTTGAAAGTACCAAGTAGAGAGCTATAAAAATAATATGAAGGATTTTTAGAATTTTTATATTGTCTTTTTATTGGGGAAATCTAATTGGCACTAAAATTTATGATTGTCTAGAATCAAGAAAAGAAAGAAAGAATAAGAATTTATCTTAATATAAAACCATGCATTATTAAAAATTTCTCATGGATACAAGTCCTTCCTATAAATGCCCTATTTTCTAAATTTAGTCGAAGTAAATTTAGGAATGTTTCTCCATTTTCAATCTATTAGTCTCCTCTTCTGCTGTTAGATAAATCATTTTTTGTACAGGTAACACTTTTTCCTTATGAATGCATGTAGTTGATGTATTAAATATGCATTAAGTGCTGCTGTATGAGCAATTTTTGTGGGATACAGAGTCACAAATATTTTGCAAAAATTTGGTTATATTTTTACTATTTGGAATAGATTTACAGAATTAACAAAAACATGAAATATATCATAATTGTTATAACAAACAAACAAAATTTGTGACAATCAAAAGAAAATGTGAATTTTGACAGGATAAAGGAAATTAGAGTAGTGCTCATAGTTGTGGCATTTGAGTTAACCTTTGAATGATGAGAGATTTGAAAGGAATCAGCAGGAGAAGCACACTGGAGCATAAAGAATGACATGTGTGAAAAGGGAGAGGGCATTGTGGGTAAGTAAGGCAGTGAGGTGGTAGGAAATGAGACAATGTATTGGCACCTCATTTCACATTAAAGAACTGGCCTACAGAATATACTTTAATGAGGAGTTCCCAAATAACTTTTGAGAAAGAAAGTTGCTCTTTGAAAAGATGAACATTTCTTTTTTAATAACTCTGGCACAAGTATGGAGAGTTTGTCGAAGTACTATTATTAGCAGTAGGATCCATTGGTGGCTTTGTTGTGTCTGTTGCTTTATATATTGACTTTTAAGAGAGTAGAGTCTGAATTTCCTTGATAGGGTTATAGTTCAACTTTAGAAGACAAAGCCCACATGCAAACATGCAAAGAAACCCGTACACATTAGAAAGAAAATAGTTCTGGGTCTTACGCATCTCATATCATTAATTTATTGATTTAGTCAAAAAAGGATATATCCTTCAGAGTTTTTAGTTAGTTTTATGAACGACTACTAGGGTTGTAAAAATTGGTCATTCTCAATGGCATCTGCCTCAGCACTGCTTTTTGAAATCTCCTTATTACTCTAGTGAAATAAAGATGCAAATTAGGAATAAATGTATTTAATTCAGTAGCAGCTGTATCTCTTCACATTGTTCACAGATGGGATGAAAAAGCAATTGACAGCTAATCTGTAATTTGGTGAGGAAGTCAAATACATTTTTTAATTTTCTCAGTAGCTTCTTAGATTGGCATTCTTTTTGAATATTTATGACTAAAATCAATCATCTTGATTGTCAAAAACCCAAATTTCACTATCTGATTTTTTGTCCAAAATGTATCAATTTGAATGAATACATTATATAATTTCAGGTCATTAATGTTAAAGAAAATAATGTTCCATGACTTTGTTTTATTGAACATAAAACTTTGAGTTAACTTAACTATCATCAAACCACTTTGCTAATTCCAAGTTGGGACAACAACAGTTGACTATTCATGCTTCTTTTCATGTGAATATAAACCATGGAACTTGTTGCAATCCTGTAGACTATCTCTATTCCTTCCCTAACATCAACTTCTAGCTGAAATTTTAATTATTTTAGAAAGATGAAGATTTTAGTTATGGAAAATAATTGACTACTAGTGACAGTAACCATAGATTTACTATGCATTGTGTTTTTCTTTTACTTCTTGTTTTCTACATGGTTTGCCACTTTTTTAATGATACTGGCAAGGTATGTATATTACTCATTTCTGCTCTTTCTCGAGCATTCAAGCTCTCTTGGCTAATTCTCTACTTTTATTTGTGTATTTTTGTCTCACACACACAGGCATTATTTTGCATGTGTTTGGTTTTTGTGGTACTGGGGATTGAACCCATGGCCTTGAGCATGATATGCAAATCATCTGTCACTGTGCTGCATCCCCAGATCTAACAGACATCCTACTGGAAGTTAAAATGGACTTCATTAAAAGCAATGAGGATGTATGGCAGACAATTTGTGTTAATTTGAGCTCAACTCTTGTATTTTGTACATTTTTATTTTGGAGTACTTGACAAACTCATGCTAATTTGGAAAAAAATAAATGTTTTAGCCAAAAGGAAAGATGGAAGATGAAATAAAAGATGAAAATCTGATATGTATCAAATAAATTATAATTAATTAAGATTTAATATAAATATAAAACAGCCTTTATTTCAAAAGAAAATTTAAAAATTACTTAAATCCTAAAAAATGTTATTTTGGCCACAATATTTAATAACATATTTCCACAGAAAAGTCTTGGTAAATAAATATTTAAACATTTTTTAAGTAAAATGTTTTTTTAAATTCTTGAATACATTAAAATTTTCTAAACTTAGTAGCTAGTAAGCTCATTACTAAAATCAGGTGATGATGTTGGTTCTTTGTATGAATATGATAGAATCAATCTGAAACATGCTGACTCATTCTTCAGTCACCAGCTTCCAATGCACTTGTATGGCCATACATTTTACTCATGTTTGGTAACAAATGAATACATTCCCCCTTCTCCTATATAATGTTACAGTAAAGTAGTTGCATCTGCTTTATCATGCCTATACTAGTGGATATACTTTAATTTCCCTTCCTTTGAATCTTGTTAAAAACAAATTCATTGAATAATAAATACACTGTGGCAGAAAAATATGTTTTTTACATTTTTATCTACATCATAAAAAAACTTTCCTAATTATTGCATAGATCTCTTGGGCCACACTTTTTGTGGCCCCTAAACCATAGGTAAGATTATTGAATACTGTGAGAATAACATGTTTGATCAGTGTGTGAATGCCTTTTAATCGTGGTCCTACCCAGGATTCTCAAAACTGTGAAATATAATGCATTACTTTTTTGATTTAAGCCTGTAAATTTGCAGTAATTTCTTAAGTAGCAATAGATGATAACAACAAAAACTATCTACTCAACTTGTATGTTTGACTTCATCTACTGAAATATATTCTAAGTCTTCTTCTATCATTTTCCTAATGCCTGAAGAGGTTTCTTCACCAATTAATCATTTTAGAGCTGGTATACTAGCAATTAAGTTTTCAGTTTTTCTGTATTTGATAATGTTTTGATTTCATTTTAATTTCTGATGGAAAAATATAATCTTGTATTGACTGTACTTTCTGTAGAGATCCTAGAGTATGATGTGCACTTCCTTATATCTTCCATAGTTTATGATGAAAAATATGTTTTAAAGTATTGTTTCCTGATTTTTAAGATGTCTTTATTCCTCTGACTTCTATTTCTGTGCAAAATATTTGAGATAAAGGATTCTCATTTGCAAAAAAAGAAATTTTCTTTACTTGTAAGATTTTTCCCCTTTTTGTTCACCTGTATCTTTCTTTTTTATATTATCAAACTATCTTAAATGTCTACCAATTACTGGTTGTGCATTCATATGTAATAATAAATGTTAAAACTTTAGGGGCTTCGTATATCTGGTTGAAGCTTAACACCTGTAAGCTTTGATTTATGACAAGTAATTATTAAATTTCAAATATTTATGAAGTAATTATTAACAATCAATGATATTAATCATTAAAATATGAAAAAAAAACAAAGAAAATATTTGAAAGTACACTAAAGACAGTATTTTTTCCTGGGGTGATACTATACCAGAGCAACATGTGACCACAGTAGATTGAAGAAGGATAAAAGAAAACTCTGGAACAGGTGTCTATAAACATTAATAAAATAATAATAAATATTGGAATGACTTAAAATTTGGGGACAACAACTCAATACAAGGTCTGGATTTTATGTAAACATAAAATGGTTCAAATATCCCTAAGAACATTGCAATAGGCACTTTATTCTTTCTTAATGTATTTAACAGAAAATAAGGTAATCCTAGCAAAGCTTTAACCCTGTGTAGAATTGTATGCATACTTGGAAGTCAATGAAAATAATGTATGAGAACTGAAGCACAACTCAGGAAGTTCCTTTGTATTGGAGAGTAGACAATTTCATAGTAACTGCAGCAACAGCAGGGTGCAAAATCCAGGTAGATGTGCTAGAGTCACTGGAAACTCTGTTCTTGAAGTAAGATGAAATTAATAAGCTGAAAATGATGATGGGGAGAAATGTTAAAGGGTAAAGAGATTAGAGTAGGGAATTATCTTTTGGAGAAGTAGGAAGACTTAAAGGAAGAAGGAAATAAAATATGATTGTTGGGAAGAATTGAGAGCTCATTTTAGGTCAATGTCCATAAATTAAAATTGAACCAGTCAGGATGTTGTTTCACTTAGCACCCTTATGTGTGTGCATATAGACAAAGATAATACCTAATTTTGTCTAAAGAATGCTAAATACATTCTCTATTTTCTTTATACTGTCTAATTGAGTTCCAACAACAACAACAACAAAAAAGCAGAGAGGGAAATATGAAGCACAGTGAAAAGGCCTCTTTATAGTGTGCGTTTATTTTACTCCATACCATTTTTATTGGCACCAATATCTTCATTTCCTTCTGAAACAATGAGTAATTCAGATCTTGTAAATAAGCTTATCATAATAGTACAGCTGAAACAATGAAAATGAAACACATATTTAAAGATTAAGCTATTCTACACTAATATTAGGAATAAATGTCTTCAATCAGTTCCCAAATTAAAATAGGTTAGGGGATTTTCATATTCTTTTGTCTTTATATTTGATATTGAACAAATAGTTTCAAAGCAAAAACTGAGACACACATAAATAATAATAATAATATAATGAAAAAGTAGCATCATTTTTAGTTACTAACAATTATTTTCTAATTCTAATATAAATAATATACTATCTAAATTTAAATGTTGAAATGTGTGTATTCTTTCAAATTCCATAAGAAATGGTGAAAAGATTCAATACTGAACTTATTTGAAAGGCAGATGTAGTAGTTAAATTAATTTTTGTTGAATTAAACTTTATCTCTATTTATTAAAACATTCTCTATATGAGATATGGAATAGTATAATTGGTTTCTATTTTTTTCCCTATTAATTCTCCACTTCACATTCCAATTTATGATATTGGAATAATTTGCAGTATTAATGCTTTCCAACTCTAGACATTGAGTGAAGCATCAATCTTTTATTTAAAAAATTTAAACATTAAATACTATCTATTCTGATGCAAAGTAGGTGATTCCATATTTTAAGTTAAGCAAAATTTGTGAAGTTTTGAAGATTATAGTCCCTAATAGTGTTGTCCAATGTCAGTAACAGCATTGTTGCAAGAAAGTATGGCAGTCAGTAAAGGACATTTTCAATGTCATCACAGCATGAACATTTCCCAGTGAGAAATAATTATAAGAAAAAAAATGTGGCATTTCAATAAGTTGTCTATTTTTAAACTTCTAAGTAGAAAGGCAGAAGCCAATTTCCATTAATTTGAGTATAGTCACAAAAAAATAAGTCCCTTATCAGGTGCCATATGCAAAAATTGCAAGCAACACATATATTATCAACTTATATTTTTCATTGTCTCTTCAATATACAGAAAAGCATGAGGCATAAAATATTTACAAAAGGAATTATTTCATAATTGGTCATTAGTAATATTTATAACATTTTGTGATCTCCCCAAAATGTTAATTTAGGATCTAAGTCATAATAATTGCCAATAGGTATGCAGTTTTTATGGTAGCCCTGAACTGTTGCAAAATTTTCCTTTTTTGGGAAACCACTCAAAACTAGAATCTTTCTGCTTCACTTGTGAAGTTGCTTATAGAATATTACAACTGTTTTAATGATATGTGTCTTCCAAAATCCAGAGAGGCCCACAGGTTGATGTGTCTTATTTTGTTCCTCTCAGAGGAACGTAATGCAACAATTTTTATTCAGTATATAAGGGAAATCTAAACATGCCTTGGACCACTGAACTTTTAGAAATCTTGCTGAGATGGAAGGATTTTGAATTTTTAAGTCTTTATTTTCAACCTTCTGACACACATATATCTTACCAATGTATTTAGAATAACTGGCACTTAGTATTCACTCTGCCCAATCAGCATGATGGTGTCATTATAATTACTAGCATGATATTTTGTGGAAATAAAAAACAAAGTCCCTAAGAACTAAATTATGATAGAGGATTCATTGGTAGTTAATATACTATTGAGGTAGGATATTGATGGCTTGTTAAATGAAAGCAGACTGTTCCTGGTAGCTTATTAATAAGAATATTTTTAAAAATAAATTCTATTGCAATGTCTCAGGTACCAAGGATGTTTTAATTTTCTCAATTGTAGAACCATCCTGAATGGTAACTGCAGTGGAAGTTACCATATAATTAAGTTTGCCCTACTCTTTTTGTCATTCTATAAGATCCATCTGTTTGCCACATAAAGCAAATGGGCAAGTTGAATGTTCTAGGATGTAGATGTGCAGCTTTCATGTCCTTGATGATGGTACTAGTTTCAGTAATGGCTCTAGGAATATGCACTGCTTCCATTAAAATTGTGTAAGGTAAGGGCAGTTCTGGTGGCTTACACTTTGTCTTTCCTACCAAAATAGCACTAACTCCACAGGTTATACAGACAATGTGGAGATTTTGCTGTTTATGAGTATTTTTATTCTGATTATGAATTACAGAAATGTGGAAATAATCATTGGATGTCTGGTGAACCACTAGAGCCACTTTGAAATTGATGTGATCTAAAACTTGATTATTGACGTATTTAAGACCCAACTGTGATTGTGTGATCAAAGTACAATTTTTAGGCTCCAGAAATTAGGGTCATATCAGAGCCAGTGTCAAGCAATCCTCCCAAAATCTGAATATTTCCTTCTAACCAATGCACAGTCACCTTGCTACACAGGTCTAAGTTCCTAGAGGAAAGGTTGGTTGAAAAACTAACAGAATTAATTTTCAGCAGTGCAATGGAGGCCTTCATTAAAGAAACCCAGCCTTTCTTGTATTCAAGTTTTGTGAATCAATAAACCAGCTCACATCTTCGAACTGATTGAAGGGTTGTGGCTTTTTGTTTTTAATTGTCAAGATAAATTTGTGTTCACTAGATCTATATTTCCATCCTATACCTGTCAAGAAATAAATTTAAAAATTGCCTACCTATTTCTGTTTTATGGACTATGATCATCTTTGCAATTCAGTAGATGTCTATAAATCAGATTATTCTGACAACTGCTTTTTCTCTACTTTCCATTATGATAAGCCTAGTCATTTTTTATTTGTTCTTTCATGATAATTGTTGACGCCTGCCAACCTATGATCTCATTGGCCTTATTGTAGTGTGAATCCACATTTTTAATGTAGCAGATACCACTGTAATTTCTGGAATATAAAACAAGCAACCAAAGAATATTTCAAGGATTAATTTTATAAATTTATTTTTGTAGTCAAAGTAAAAAGTAAATCATCTAGAACTTTGCAGGTCAAGTGAATAGGACTTATAAAAATATTCACCTTTACATTCAAATCTCCCTAAGTCCTTGGATACCTTCTCTACAATACATTGAAATATTTCTGGCATTCTGCAGGAAGCCATTCGTGAAATGCATGAGGGCCTTTTCATCCTTGTATCCAGGGAGGGAATAGATCTGGCTTTGGGAACTTCCTGTGGCAGTCTCACCATGATAGACTACCGGATACAAGTGAACTCCCCCTCTTTTCTGCCAGAAGAGCTTGCACAGCACCGGAGATGGGAGAACCTGCTAGGAACCAGGCAGCCTACCTGCCCCCACCTCTATCCTGTTTTGGTGAAGAACTTTCCATATAATTTCTTTGATGTATTCCAATATAAATAAAGCAAATGAGGTCTCTGTTCTTTGTTAGAAGCTGGACCTGTCTAGTCAGCTTTGCCCATCTCTTCCATGCTTTTTGAAACTAACTTTCTGTGTTCTACTTTTCTTAGGTTTTATTTCTCAGCCAGCCATCCTACATAAGGGAAAACCATCCCCTCTCCTGCCCTTGCATAGGATGTGGGTGACAGCATTCAATTTCCATTAGCATAGGCCAAATTTATATCCACATTTCTTCCAATCAACAATACACTATTTGGAGAACTTTCTAACCTCTCAAACTAAACTACCAAATGCAGAATCTCTTCTTAGAGGCCCTATATTGATTAGTTAATCCTAATCTAATTTTATATTTCTTCTGCATGAGCCAACATTCTTCATAAGCCTTTTTATTTAAAAAATATATTTTATTTGTTCTTTTTAGTTATACATGACAGTATAATCTTTTCTGATATATTTATACAAACATGAAATATATCTTATTCTAGTTAGGATCCAATTCTTATAGATGTACAAAATGTTGAGACTTACTATGTCTTATTCATACATGTACATGGGAAAGTTATGTCTGATTCATTCCACTGTCTTTTCTATTACAATCTCCTCTCCTTTCCCTTCATTTCCCTTTGTCTAATCCACTGACCTTCTATTCTTACACTTCACCCTCCTTCTTGTGGGTCCACAACCACATAACAGACAGAACAATTAACCTTTGGTTTGGGGGATTGGCCTATTTCACTTAGCATGATAGTTTCCAGATCCATCCATTTACAGGCAAACCACATAGCCATTCTTTATAGTCGAGTGATTCTGTATTTTGTATATGTACCTTGATTTCTTATCCATTCATCTATTCATGGACATCTAGTTTGGTTCCATAGCTGAACTTTTGTGAATTGTGCTACTTCAAACATTAATAACCTTTTCTACACATATTCAATGGATAAATCATATAATTCCATTGGTGTGTAGCACACGTTCTCATGGGGCACAATTTTTACCATCCTTAGCAGTTTGTTAAGGACTACATCCTACCCAGATGACAACTCAAAAGACCACCACATTCCATATATTATATTCATTCAATAGGATCCTTCTTTGATTTATTGTCATTAGGATACAGAATTTGCAACAGAAGTTAACAAGACCTTCATATATGCAGTCACTTTTTCCAAGACCATCTCAAGATATGCACCCAGTAGCTTCATGTCTTAGAAGATTATACAGATTGTCTTTTTTTACTTATTGTCAAATTTTATTAAAAATTGGATTATTTTAGTTTATTAAGGCTGCTAGAAACATAATATTGTCAATTGATTGTCTTATAAACAGCAGACATTTATTTCTCATAGTTCTGAAAGCAGAAAGTCTGAGAGCAGGATTCCAGCAAGGCTGTGCTCAAGCAAGGGCTGTTTTATGAGTTGAAAATGCTGACTCCATATTGCATCCTCACATGGTAAAAGAAAGAACAACTACTAGATTGCTGGTGAGAAACTTTGCCCAAGATCTCTCCTCTGTGGTAAGAGAAAAATATTAGGCACTTGTTAAGGTTTTTCATTTTATCATTATGTCAAGAGTGTTCTTGTGAAAGGAAATTTGTTAATATTTATAAAGCATCTCAAAGATGAATGTCACTGAGCTGATTATACATCATTAAGGCAGAACCTTGTAAAAAGGCAATGATAGTGACAAAATGAAATTCAGTATGTACTTTTTGACAAAATTACTGCATGAACTTCTCACCAAAATGCTCTTTGAAAAAAATATCTTTTTTGACCTCCCATCCCTAAAATTGATGATATTAATAGCTCAGAGATAATTACAATTTTATACTTTTCAGTGATGTTCTAAATAATTTTAGATATTACCATGTTTGCATCAGGGTGGTATAAATTGTCTATACTTATAGTTTCCTAATATTTAATAGATGTCTTCATTTATATTTTATCAACATGGCTTATGTATATGTGTTACAAAATCCAAAATGATATTTTTATGTAGATTCTGTGAATGTTTTATAGTGAATCAGGTTATACGAAGTCAGTGTATAAAATGTTATACAAATACAAAACACTTTTCTCAAATACATCATATGGATTCATTTCTTTTATGAAATAAACTACTTAAGTTAATGCTAGGCTAGGGGGAGAGAGAGAGAGAGAGAGAGAGAGAGAGAGAGAGAGAGAGAGAGAGAGAGAGAGAGAGAGAAAGAGATACCTAAATTTAAAAAGGCAAAATAAGAAAAAAGTTTTGCTTTTGCTGTTGATTATCAATTGGTACTCCTAGGTATGCATTTCAGGTATAAGAAGCAACTCAGTGAAACCCTGTCTCTAAATAAAATACAAAATAGGGTTGGGGATGTGGCTCAGTGGTTGACTGCCCCTGAGTTCAATCCCTAATAATCCCCCCAAGAAAAGCCATTCCAAATCCCATATATATTTAAATAAATACTTAATGCAACAAACGAACAAAGAAATTAATTAACACCTGCAAAAGAACAAATGTTTATAGCTAAAATAATTCTTTGGTTGAAAATAATTTAGAAATGCATTTTCAAGTAGCGTATATTTTCTGGTATTTGGTCCAAATAACAAGATATCAGGGCAGATACTTAATGTTTTCCAGTGAAATTCTGGGAATCTAAGTGATAAATTAGTGCCATGGATTAAATTTGTCATTATCATGATAGGAAGCAACAGCAGGATCCTTAGTTTTAACTGGAATTACTAACTTGCTGCTATAGTAACCCAGCATGTCCTAGTTGAGAAGACCTCTTGATGAGTATGGAAATAACCCATGTCACTAAACAAATGTGAAAAAGTCATCAGTGACTTAAAATCAAAAATGGAAATAGCTAGTTGCTTAAGTATACAGTGTCAAAATATAGTAATCATAGCTTTACAGGGAAAGCATAAATCATTTGGAACTTTCTTGCAATTTGAAATGCAGCAGCATGCTTCCATTCGACCTGATGATGTCTAACTGCAATAACTGTTGACCCATGCAAAACATGAGTATGATTTCAACCTAAACCTTTTGAGGCCTTTCCTAAAATGTTATGCTTCTTTAAGATGAACCTGACAGAATGTGACACTCACACAAAAGCCCTGCATGGTAGGCTCATACCAAGCATCACAGTGACATTCAGAGATATTCTAGTTTTGGCAACTGTTTGAGATTTGTGGCTCTCCTTTGACATTTACAAAGATTCTGAGACTATTTCCAAAAAGGGCTGGAGCATTTCACTAGATATGTGGTTTCTTCAAAGGCCACTTTCAGATTAAACTGTCTATGAAACTCTGGATGGAAGTAATGTGAGATTGGACTAGGAAAGTATTTATGTTATTCAGAAGAAGAAAGAAAAAAAAACAGAAAATTTAAATAGAAGTGAAAAACAAAAAGTCGACATGTCTTTCATTGCTTTGGCAACTTGATTGTTAAAGTTCCAAATGCTTCTATTTGTCTTTTGCTTGATACCTCCAATCAAAAAAAAAAAAAAAAAAAACAATTCACATGGTTCTTTGAGTATAACTCATACTAATTAGTAAATCTTTCCAAGACACATTTTTGTTACTATTGTCATATAACCAGTTTAAATTATTGCAAATTTGTTTTGCATGAAGGGATCCTGATTTTAAGTTAGAAATCGTTGAGCCTTCTCTTATATGAATTACGTTTTGATAGTTTGTGTGAGTAATGAGATTTTGAAGAACAGATAAAAATCCTGAGAGAGAATGTATAAAGCAGTGATGTCTTTGGACTGCAAGCCTTGTTTTTTTTTTTTTTTGATTGTGAAGCATATGATTTTGGTAACTAACAACAGCTATAGAATATCAGTAAAAAAATCAAATCTTTTTGACAGTTCATTTCATAGGAAAACTGTGATCAAAATTTGTTTTAAAAAACTTAGGGTATCTATCTATCTATCTATATGTTAGATTTTATATATGTGTGTGTTCTTGTGTGTGTGTAAGTATGCATATACATATATAAGTGCATATGTATATGTGTATATGTGTGTGTGTGTGTGTGTGTGTGTGTGTGTGTGTGTGAACTGACTCTAATGAAAACTATTCAGGTACATATTGAGAGAGTTGGAAATTGGTTGTGTATTGTTTTTGTAATACTCACTGTCCTCTTTCTAATAGAGACTTATCTATGAATACATGCTATTTAGCAATACTGAAGAGCTGGAAGATATATCCGGCCTTCTAGCACTTCAATATTGCTAAATAGCATGTATTCATAGATTCCTTCTGTACTCAAACCCCTTCCGCTTGGTGTTACATAGGGCTGACATTAAAGCCAATGCACTTGGTAATAAATGTAATCTGAATCAGAGCTTCCAAAAAACAGGTGAATTCTAAGTCTCTACTGGGTCAGACTTTTGAATCAAACCTTTTGCAAGATGGGAATATCTTTCCCAATACAATGCTGGGAATTTCTCTGCTACTATATTAACTACCTTATTGTATCATTTGACAAAATCAAGCACAATTTATGGCACTTATGCACTATTAGCGTGCATGATTTGTGTGCATGAGTGAGATTCATAACCCTTTTCTCTTATAATTTTCCATATGTCCTTGAGAGCACTTCTGCTTCCATCCATATGTTTCCTGTCTATATTAACCATTTCCATTAGCTATAGGATCTTATCAACTTTACAATATTCTAACTAGAGAACTGTCCATGCTGAAGTCAGAGAATAAAATACCTAGTGCCATTGATGATGGCTGTGTTAGTCAGCTCTTTGTCACAGTGACAAACATCTGAGAAAATGATCTAAAGGGGAAAGATTTATTTTGGTTCACAGTGTCAAAATGTTTAAGTCCATGATTGGCTGGCTCCATGGAACTGAGGCAAGGAAGAACATCTGGATGGAAGTGCACAGTAGACAAAAGCTGCTCAGCTCTTGGCATCCAGAAAATAGGCAGATGGGAAGGGGTTAAACTCAATAAATACTCTTCCAGGGCATGTCCCCAGCAACAGGCTTCCACCAACTAGTTCATACCATAGTTTCCATCACGTCACAATAGTTCATTCAAGGTATTTCCATAAAGTTGATTAATCCACTAAGGATAGTAGCATCCTCATGATTTTATAATTTCCTAAAAGACCCAACTCTGGGCAGTGCTGAATTGGGTACTAAGCTTTCTTTATAGGAATCTTTGGGGTCATTGTTCATTCAAACTATAACAATTGCCATATAAATAAAAATTAAAAAGGCAGAAATTTTGCCTTTCAATTAATCCAATGCAGATGTTGAAACAAGGTTAAGAACACAAAAAGTCTACTTAGGGAGAGATTCAGAAAACACAGCAGAAGAGTGGCTAGGTGAAATCAGAAAGAAAACACAAACAACAAGGATCCTCAAAGGTGCATTATCAGAATGATGCCCTGAGGGTAGGTGGAATTATAATCCTGCTAATAGTTCTGATAACTCTGTCATCACTGGGACACTGAAATGAGTCAGAAAAATGTAGACTTAAGGTAGGTGACCAGAAAACAAAGATTAAATAAGAAAAGAAAGAAAAGGGAGGTGATCCTATCCTTTCACCTAAATTTATAAATGCATTATAATTTAAAAAATAATTTTCAAAATGAAAGATCCACATAAAAATTCTACTTCAGAAATTAATTGATACTATTTTTCAAAAAAAGAGATGACATGCTTTTAACATGTTACCATTTGACATACTGTTAAGAAAAACAATGCAATATTGGTTTGGTAGAATATAAGCAATATCTAAATAACTCACTGTGGTTTTCTTAGTACTCCTACTGTTATCGCATCTACAGCACTGGTTTAGGAATGCAAGTCTTTGTGTTTTTTCACACAAGGAATCTTCCCTGGTTCTAATTTGTTGTATGAACTAGTTTTCTCACAGACCATGTCTCTATATGCATAAAAATATTTGACTCTTTTAATCAGATTTCAGTGTCTGCTCCTAATGCCTTAGTTTTGGCAAAAACTCAAGTCTTTGTTTTATAAACTCTGGCTTTCTCACCACATTGAAATTTGTATTATTGATTAATTTTAGTATCTTTCAGCTCTGTGGATCAAAGAGCTCCACTTTTTCCTCCAGTAAATATGATTATTGTCTCTCCAGCCAATCTCATTCTTAAAAAAGAGCAAAACACATAAAGGTACTTGATTTGGAAGATAAGAGGAGCAGAATTTGCTCCCATTATCTTGCAGGAAACAATGGGAAGAGTATCATGAGGAATGACAAAATCACACAAGAAATGAAAACACACAGGAAATGAAAACAGCTCAGACAGAAAATAGCACTGTCTGAGCTGGCCATGACGTCAGGGTTCCCAATTTTTCACAACTCAGAAATGATACACCCCTTCTATTTGCATGACTTTGAGATGGGCCATGTGATGAAGGGTGTCTCCTTTCATTGCAGGGTATTACCAGAATATGTACCCAGCATTCTCAGGTGCTATGGAGAGTGATATTTTCTTCCAGAAATTTAAGATAATATCCTCAGGCAATGGGAAGGATTGGGAAACACAAAAATTCCTCATAAATTCAATTTTGCATACAAAAATCAAGGCAAACTAGTAGATTTTAATGCAACAGAATATAAAAATTTCAGATATGTGATTTTTGTCCCATAGTGCAACTAGCCATTTGCTATCTTTGTCAAGTTTTGATGGAGTACAAAAAACATAGTTATTAAGAAAGTTCTATTAAGGCAGTCTCTTTTCCAATATCATTTATATATAAGGTGTGATTTATATGCACTCCCCTCAGAATTATTGAAAGCAGAAGCAGTTGTGAGACAATTAATGCAATTTTTAAAAATGAAACAATGATATTCCTATCATAACATTAGCCTAACTTTTGAAAATAGTACCCTATATTCTTCATTTTAACATGTAATGATATGCTTTATCTTTAATTCAGTTATATTTTTTTAAGTTTTCTTATAGTTTCTAATATATTATATGGAGGACTGTTTCTAACTGGTAGATAATGGTTAGCATGGATTCTCCTCTAATTGTTCTGTGAAACCACCTTAGTGTGATAGGGGTCAAACAGATGTTATGTTACTACTTAGGAAAAATACTAGTATTCCTATCTAGTCTATACTGACACCATGAGCAGGTGCTGTCCTTAATGCCATGAAGAATGAGTCCTGATTCCCTGTTCAAGTTTTCTCTGGTTTCATATTGGAGAGATTGGTGAGCCTCACGTAAGCCTGGCTGGGACAGAAGATGTCTCTCTTGGCTTTTATTAACTGGGGAAGGAGTATCTTGTTAGGTGTACAGTTCTTGTCAATAAGCTTTTTCTGTCTCACCACATTGGGACTATTTTTATTGTGTTCATTTATGTTTCTGTACTGAGACTGTGTAGCATCAGGCTTAGATATGGATATAAAAGGAAAACCCAGGGAGCTGGTCACTGTGTCCTTCCTCATGTCACATAGTCCCTAGCTTGTTTTCCTTCTGCTTTATACATTTCAGAGAATTTTCTCCTGTAAAACAGAAGGAATAAAGAAAATTGCTTCTATCTTTCCATGAGCAGAAGCCTCAAAATTGCTTTTAAATAACAATGTCACAGTATTTATTTCTTATGGATTCTTGACTGTCAACAAGACATTATATGTCATTGGGAATTAATAGTAATTGGGATGATGCCATCCCCAAGGGTATGAGTCTAAAATAACTAATTATTGAAATGAACTCTCCATTATGTGTCCTAAGACATGTTTGTTCTAAGTTAAGTAGTTTATATTACAATAATTTGAAGAGGATGGATAGCATAGCCAATCATTTTGTTTAGAAGATCTCATACAAATAATCGTAATCATGTAGAAAAATTAATATATTGGATATGACAGAAACCATTTTTCTAGATCTTGGTTCTGGAATTTTCTGAGATAAGGTACTGATGGTGAGAAAAAATTCCAAACATACAGAAACTGAAGGAGAAATCAGCAACATCAAAATATTACTTTTATAAGCTGACACAATATTTAGGGAGTAAAAATAATACTTTAGAAGGAAATAATTAAATTTTAAAAGTTTAGGGGATATGAAAATTTCTTTGAGAAGAAACAGTATGTTAAAATTTTTAAATATTTGGTAACTAAACTGTATATTTTATATTAATTGTTTATAAAGCTATTCAAATATTATGTGAAAATATAATATTTAATTTTTTAATCATCACTTGAGAAAACTAAATATTTTGTTTCCATTTTCAGAACCCATGTATTACAACCATGTATTACAACCATATAAGTGTCCATACATTAAAACATATCATGATTATGAAATTAGGATGTGACTTGGATTTTATTATGTCCTAATTTTCTCACAAATAAATATTTTAATAAATCCTTTCAAATGGATATTTTAATATAATTATGTAATTATTTTGTTAGAAAAATATATATAAATAGAGTTAAGATAAATATGTTTCTGATACTATGGAAAATTTACAATTAAAATTTAATAGTGGAATATAAATGTAAAATCAGTTGCAAAATTAGTTAGGGACTCTGTCCAGCATCACATTTCCCTCACACATCAGTGGCTTTTCTATTACCCTGAAATTAATAGCTTCTAATGTCAAAAAGAAAATAGCAATGTTCTCTTTGACTTGAATAAGAACTCAGATATAGTTTATTTTTTGTGACAAAACACATTTACAGAGTGCTACAACTAGAAAAGGTATAGTCAAATTTCCTAAATTTTATACAAGACCATGAGCACTGATCATGTGGGAATAAAACAATACTGCTCAATGACTATTGTTTGAAGCTGTAGTTCCATGATACATGAGATTTGATAGGACAAGACAGAATTTGAAATTAATATGTCAAACAAAAAAGACTCATTTTATCCAAGATACTTAAAAGCTCATCTCCACTCCCATTGATCAGTCAGAAGCTTTTGTAGACAGAAAAACACAGCTGCAAAAATAATGCTGTCTTGGATGGAAGGTTTTATTTAGAAAAATGGAAGACTGCAATGTCTTTTCAGCCAGAAATATGAGACTCACTCAACAAACTAAAGTGCTTATTTCCTTAAAGACATTGCTCTATAATAAGAATTTAAAAAAAGACAAAGACTTACCAAAGTAAGCCACTGTGTAGAAATCATGTAAAAGGGGGCTTAAGACATCATTACTCTAGGTACATGGATGACTGAACATGTGGTGTGACATTACATCAGGTGTACAACCATAGGAATGGAAGGTTGTGTTGTAATTGTGCACAATGAATTAAAATGCTTTCTACTGTCTTATATACCTAATTGAAATAAATAAATAAATAAAATTTTAAGAAAAGAATATTCTGTAGCTAGAATTATCTAATACTCTTTTTTTTTTTTTTTTTTTGCTATAGGAGAATGAACCTAGGGATGCTTAACCACTGAACAGAAAACACTTTGTTATAGTTACTGTATCTTGTTAAGAACTGTTTTAAGTATTATTATGCAAAGAAATGCCTACAAGGTGAATGCTACTTAATTACTTTTATCTATAGTGGTTCTCAAATATATTAAAACAATTTAAAGTTTCAGCACCCTTACTGTATTATGTCTGTATAAAACTTGATTGGCCTACAAATAAATCACACAGCAGACTCATTCCTGAAGTGCTTTCAAAAACAAAAGCCAATAACTTGTAAAATAGGTTATTTATTCTGTGTAGGCTTTTAAGAAGTGATAGAATCATAATCATGTTTTTGCAAAAAAAAATTCATCTTAATACCAGCTGCTTTGACTATGACAAATTTTGACAGCTGGACAAATCAAATAATCATAGAGCAATTACCTCTAGATATAGATCAGGCATGTATGTAGTGTTACATTTATTCAGTTTGATTTGAACCTAACATATATTATTTTCTGATTATTTAAAACTGTATAGAATGTTTTAACATATAAATTACACAAAAATATAAATCACTTATAATTCAATAATAAACAAATAGAGTTAATGGTAGGTTTATCTGTTTGTTACTTGTCTGTCTAGGTTTCCAACATTTCCATAAAAATACAGGTTGTACTAAATGCATAGTTTTGAATTTATTTCTTTTCACTTTTCAATATTTAAATATTAGTTCTCATATTTTAGATGTTAAATTATGTTTTTCTGACTTTATAATAGTTCCTGTCAAGTATGTAGAGTTATGATATAACCATGCCTTAATTTTGAACTACTAGTTAATTATAATATTATTATTTAAAATAATACTATAATACCACAATATAGTAGGTGAACTTAAGTGTTTTGACTTAAATAGATTATTTATTTAACAGGTATTCTTTGGAGCTGAGTATTTTATTGAAAGATTGAAAAAAGAATTTATTTTTGTCATAGGTGTTGAAAATTACCAAGCCAAAATCTTTATATTCCCATTAAAATTGTTTAAGGGAATTATTCCTCTACAAATTCTCTACCAACCTGATTTTTAAAAATATATGTCAATTTTGAATTTATCTAATACGTAAGAAATGTATTTTGAATAAATCATTTTTCTTGTTTTTTTTATCCCTTTTTTGACCTATGGTTGTGAAGTACACTGTTATAGTTTGGTACATATGTACCTTGTATATTGATCAATGTAGGATGCCTGTTCATTTATTTGTTTTTGGTATTTGTCTCACTCAAAAAAAAAAAAAGCAAATCTTGAAAAGCAAATCTGTAGTCTCAGGAAATTTCACGAACTCGAAATCATATAAAGGATACGTTTATATTTACTGGAAGCAATATATCAGATGTCTGATTGACATCTCTACCTACCATCACTTTTTGTATTCCTTTTATTTGCATAATAACAAAGCAAATCAGACAACACTATCAAATGTCAGTAATGACTTTTAAGTTAGTTTTAAAGATGGTTTTAAATCTCATTAGCTGCTCCTGACAAGAGGGGCAATGAATCACATTAACTGTAGTTGTAACTAATAAATGAAATGAAAAGTCTAATGTAGAGCCAAGTTCATAGTCTGGTTTAAACATGAAGCAATAGTGGACTGCTGATTTTGGCTTATTTGTTTTTTTCATATTCTATGTTCTGGGATAAGCAGAATTAAATCCAGTATTTAGCAATCTTAATCTTTAACATGACTAAATATCTAGAATACAGAGCTAAATTTACATTTATAAAACAAATGTTGGTGGTTGTGGGGTGTGTGTGTTTGTGTTTGTGTGTGTGTGTGCATACAAATATGTGTTTGTGTGTTATCTTTGTGTATAATATCTGGCTTTATGGTTATTATGCTGTATAAATTTTATCTAGTCTACACAATTAAGTTATTTCAAAAACCTTCTGTTTCATACATAAAACTAAAATGTTAGCTATTTAATGAACCATGTTAGAATGTGAAATTTCCTCTATTCTAGCTATAATGCCTTTCAATTGCCTTTCCGAAAGAAGAGGAAAAACATAAAAGAAGCCAAGAGAAAAAGGTTTGTGCTTTTGAAGGAAATGGTCTTGAGAGTGGGTCCTTCAAAATTTAACTGGGTAAGAAAATAACAAACAAGTATATGTGAGAGATAGAAAGCATAATAATTGATTTTAAAATCACAACTACTTTATGTGAAGTTTTAGAACCTTAGAAATGCTAATATTTTCAGTTTAAAACTCCTTAAACACTCTAAATGGCAACCAAACACAGCAAGTGAAGTATTACTAAACAGCTTAAAACATTTAAAATGAAAAAAGTTGTTATTATTGTATTATCTTTATTTCAGAGAATATTTCAGTTTAGAAAAATAATTGATTCTACAGGAAAATCTAGTTAATAACTTTAAAGTTACAAGAACAAACTATTTGATATCATATTCCTTTCAGTAATGTTCCATCATGATTTATTCTGTGGCCAATTTGTGGATTTTTAAATACATTTAGACATTCCTATTTAATTTACCCATTTTGTTTGAAAAAGGTTTAGGTACAAACTATATTGTATTCATATAAAAATATTTTGTTTATTTTTTTAAAAATTTAATCAGTTATATATGACAATAGAATGCATTTTTGCACTTTGATATATCATACATAGATGGGATATAATTTCTCATTTTTCTGAGTGTACATGTTGCAGAATCATATTGGTCGTGTAGTCACATATACAGTAATAATGTCTGTTTCATTCTATTTTCATATGTCCACATCCCCTCCCCTCCTCTCCTATCATTTCCCTTTTCCTAATCTAAGATAATGCTATTCTTCCCTAGTGCCCCCTGCATTATTGTGAACTAGCAACTGCATATTAGAGAAAACATTTGGCCTTTGGTTTTGTGGGATTGGCTGATTTTGCTTAGCATGATGTTCTACATCTCCAGTCATTTACTGGGAAATAGCAAAATTTCACTCATTTCAGAGGGAAATAAGAGTTTGCATGGTTTATGTGTCAGATAAAGCAATGTGATTCTATAGTATACAGCTTAGGTTTGTAATGATGTAAAATTCCAAGAAAAAACTGCAACAATCTAAGTAAACAAACAAACAAACAAAAAAGATGTTAAGTTCTCCAAACTAAAAGGCAAACTTTGCTGAGAAAACTTACTGAAAACTTAAATAAGTGGAGGAATATACCATATTTAAAGAATGGGAAACTCACTGTTTTTAGGACAACAATTAATTATTACCAAATTATCTATATGTTCAATGGAATAACAATAAAAATTCTGGAAGAAATTTTATTCATTGTAGAAATTGATAAGGTAATTGTAAATCTCTATGGAAATGGAAATGATCCAGACTAGACCCAGAAATTAAGAACGGCAAGTTTGAAAGTGTTTATTCCAATTGGTTTCAAGAGTTACTACAAAGCTACATCAATTAAAACAGGATGGAATTGGCAACAGAACAGATTTAGATTTCAGCAGAACAGAAGAAGAGAGTATATGAAAATATTTAATTACAGTATATAGTGCTCAGATGATTTTCAGTAAAAGTACTAAAGAAATTCAAAGTCTCAAGAAATCATGCTGGAACAATCAGATATCTGCATCAGGTGCGAGAAGATGGACAATAGCCCTTACTTTACACTTTTACACAAAAATTAACTCAAATTTGAAAAGGCATTAAAGACGTACATGTAAAAGATAAGCACTTTTTTTTCCAGACAGAAGCATAGGAGAAAACTTTTCAGGATAAACTCAAATGAACCCAGATTCCCAGTTTGTTTGTTTATTTGATGGTTTCGATAACAACCAAACAAATGAAAATAAAAATCATTGCTTCTAAATTATGGTCCAATAATGCTCATTAATAGCAAATCAACAGGTATACCATAATGCAGTAGAATGATTCAACCACATGGGAAAATTGGAGGCCGAGTGTGATTGATGTTATATTCCTTTCATCCGCTTGTTAACCACAGTATTGAATAAATGAACCTTATTTATTTTTAATGCTTGACACTAAAAATGCTCAATTTGGTTAAATTGTGTCATTGGTTATACAGTGCAGTAGATGTATAAACTAATATAATTTTAGTCAGACTGGTCTAGGCCACATTCTTTAGTTTTATATAAGTCTCATTTTAAGTGTCACTTATTCTGTAATATCTTCTCAATATTTCATTTTCTTTTCCACCTTAACACATCAGCTAGAGTAGGTACTTTGCCTGGCACAGTGAATTAATGTACAGTGCACATACCATAAATACTTTTTTAATAAATCATGCATCTTTGTTTTGCAAATTACTTATTTTGTGATTTTCAGTTTTTTCCTCTCTCAGACTAAAAGTGTTTTAATGGAAGTACATTTATTTTTCTAAAACTTATATTTATAGGCCTCAATATTTCTTTCATTACTTTTTCTGTAGCAGTTCCAAATATGTGTGTGTGTGTGTGTGTATGAACAGAATTTTTTTTATAAAACAAATGTGTACTGTCTCATCTTAGCAAGAATCATGAAAGTTATCCCAGAACAGCATAATGTGTGGAACATTATTTCTCTTCCAATAATGTGTGTGAATTGCACTCTCAAGTGATAAAAAGATAAGGACAGTATGAAATTTACAACTAACAATAATCTATCAGTGAGATATACAATATCTTCTGTGGTTAAGAGAGGAATTAGAATTGTTCAAGGATATAAAACATATATTTTTCCTTCAAAGTTTGTGTCTGCATGAGCAAAATGAAGGATTTAACAAACCTATAGAGAAATGTCTATAAAATTTATTTTTAAATCTATAAAAATTCAAGAAATCTAGTAAAATTTTAAAATCTAATAAACCCAGATATGTAATTACCATAAACATGAAAATTTTTCCTTTCAGTAAATTTACAGAAATTAGATATTAAAATAAATTTACACAAAAAGAAATTTCAAAATAAAAAAGGACTCAAACTACAAAATAGTAAATAGATACACACACACACACACACACACACACATAAATTAGATTTTTTTGAAAACTCAGTAATGTTTATTCTCTTTGCTTGGAATTTCAGTAGCATTGCATAAGCTTGAGTTATAAAACTTCAGGATGAAAGTGAACTCTCAATCTTCTAGGAATTTCCCCCACTCTTTTCATTTTATTCCATAGAAACTGGTCTTTGAAAACAAGAGGTATATTTTGTAATGTGTTAATGTTTGCAAAAACATTATAGAGAACCATTCTGCCCCTGCAAGTGGGGAATGTCTGACCCAATTCAATGGGGTTACTAGGGAGAATATCTATCTTAATTTGAAGTATTGTTTGAGCCCATTTTCCCACAGATACAAACCATGGTATCTAATATAAATTTTATGAGTATTAAAGATGACATTTTGTTCTTCAGTCTTATTTGGTTCGAATGGTTCGCAACTTCATTAGGGAAATGTGCCAAAATGTTGGATAACCTCACCGCCCAACGCATGAGGATAGTAGATCACAACTGCCCAGAATAAATTCACAGGTAGTAGGAATAAGAATTAATGTTTATTCTAATCTTATGTCAGCTGTGAGGAATGCTTTCTTCAAGGAGGTTAACTAACCTGTTTAAGTATTTATAGTTAATTCACTGAAGAACTATGCATCACAACTCCAATTTAATGACTAACAAGGACTCTATCTAACTTGCAATATTTGAATATCCATAATCTACAAAACTAGAGGACCTTCATTCTATATCTACTCCTTTCTCTTATTACTTATTATACTATTCCGTTTCATTTTCCTGAAAAATGAGGTTCAAAACATGCTGCTCAAGGAAATATCCAGTCCATTATAGTATTGTACTAAAACTTTAAAAATCTGAATTATAATGAGTAATATATGAACTCTTAATTACTGAATATTTTAAAATATTAATATCATTTGCAATGTTGATTAAGATGATTAAGTGTAACCAGACAGTTAAATTTAACTGCACAAAATTTTAAATATATTGGAGACATATAAATGTTAAGAAATAGTATATATTAGTGAAATCATTACTTTCCATTTATGATAAATCTAATGTTATAATATTATATCAGATATTTCAATAATTAAAGAAGCAAACAATCCTTATTTGCACAGCCACTTGAAACTAATTGCTCTAACTTTTAAACCCATCTTTGATGATGCTCTCTTTATCCTTGTTACCCATTTTCTAACCTCCTAAACCAGATTCATCTGCATTTGTTTAGCATTACCTTTCATTGTTATTCCTGTATTTGATGGTCATTTTAGTAACAAACTAAATCACAGGGAAATTTTCTCCTTAAACAAAAATAAAATCTTTAAATCATTTACCATATCTTCAAAGAAAAGCAGTCAGATTAACATGAAGAACTGTCACTTATTCACCCTTCTAACCTGACAGTTGTACCTGTGGGATGATTGTTCTGATGGTGTCTACGTACATTATGACAATCCTAATCTCAGCCTTCATTCAACTCCCACACTAAGAAAGAAAGAACTAATATAAAGAAAAGTCACCCCAAGCAAACAAAAAAATGAATATACTTAATTTTAAATAAATCTTTGCTTAAAAAAGTGATCTATTAAGGAATTTAAGAAATCTAAAAATCTAAAAAGCCCATTTCAGAATTTATTATTTTGAGGAAGTATCACATCAAATTTTCATAATTTCATATACATTTTAGAGCATTCTGGTCGGCATTCTTAATTTAATGTTGAATACTAGAGCAATGGATAACAATTACTTCCAGGATATTAAAAATGAGCCAAATAAATTTGAAATTGGATCCAGCTCAGTTAAATAAGTTTTATCAATTTAAATTATGAGCCCTAATTATGTGGCCATCCATGTGAAGGATTTATTTCAATGGGCACCAAAAAATTTTATTAAATTATCAATTTTTATACAAGTATTTATTGAATTTATATTTTGTGTATACTTGGCTTCGTAAAAAAAAAAAGCTAGACAAGAACCTACCTCAAGAAATAAATGGGCCTAGGATTAATAGTTTGGTGGTAGAGCACCACTTGATTCAAGTCTCCAGTAATAAATTTTTTTTAAAAAAAAGTGTTATAAAGTCATTGACAGCTTTATATAAGATGATTGACATGATTCTCATTGCAATGTTACATTATACGAGATTTTCCACATCTCTATCTTTATGTCAATGAGCAAGAGCAAAATGAGATGTGTTATCACAAAAGATTTACTACCTATTTCCCTCCAACAGGTTAGTATTATACTCTATACTTTTTTGTTTAATACAGAAATTAATTTCCAAGGCCACATTGGATTCTAGAGATCCCACTAGTCCTCTACCTAAGCTTGTACAAATTGTTTATCTTCTTAGAGCCCATTTGGAGGGATTGGATTAAAGACTTTAGCTTCCTGAAATGCTGAACAAAGTCAAAATACAGTGTCTTGATGAGGGAGATGAGTAACATAGAAATTGAGAGAAAGTGTAGTTTGCAATAAAAAGAGTAGAAAGGCATGAAATCAATGAGGTTCCCTGGTAGCCAAAGGAGCATTTGAGTCTGAGGTATGTTAGTGTATACATATATGAGTGTACATATATTGTAGGAAAGAATTATTGTCTTAGTACGGAGATGAAGGAGTCAATATGTAATCAAAGTTTAAAAGAAAGTAAGAAAATATTATATGGGAAAATCCCTTTTGGAATATGCATAATGGAAGTGTGAGGATTCAAATAAATAGTTTGCAGAAGTAATTAAATTCTCTCATCAATTATATTCTCATAGCACTTTCAAGAAATTTACCAAGTTGTATGATATTTGCTCTGTATATGATTTCACATGTATTTCTCAGGTGAAGTTGGAAAGTCTTTAAAATTTGAAAGTTGTTTTATTAATCCTTTTTCCCTCCTGGAACTTTTATTATTTTTAAGAATTGAATAATGCAATAGAGATGCTATGTGAAATATATATGTATAACTTTTGTAGTTGTTACTTTTTAAATAAATAATAAGATACAAAGTGCTTAGTAAATCTCTGTTGTGTTGATACCTTTAAGGCTTTTATGTTTACTTTTGATGGTTACAGGAATCCTTCCTGGCTAGATAACATAAAGAAATAAAGAGGAAAAAATGGAAGATTGTTTTAATACTTTTAGCATTGAATGTTTTTTGTTTCCTAATTTTGTTCTCATGCACCTTTGGGTGGGGGGTGAAGGTAGGGGGTGATACCAGGGATTGAACTCAGGGGTACCTGACCACTGAGTTGTACCCCCAACAGTATTTTGTAGTTCATTTAGAGATAGGGTCTCACTGAGTTTAATGCCTTGCTTTTGCTGAGGCTGGCTCTGAACTCAGGATCCTCCTGTCTCAGCCTCCTAAACTCCTGGGATTACAGGCATGCACTACAGCACCTGGCTCTCATGCACTCTTTTGATTTACATTTTAAGATGAAATAAAACTTCTTACTGAGATTCTACAGTGATAATGTAACCAGTCTCTTCAACCAGTTCTTTGCTTGAGACCCAAACAATCTCAGAATTCTTAGTTCTTAAGTATCAACCTGGAGAGAAAAGAACTGGAACCATTACATAATTTCTTTTAAACTGGTGTGATATATTTCCTTCTATCAATAAATTGGACTTCAAATTTGTGAGAATACAGCCTCTTGAATTTAGACACAGTCACTATTCTATAGTGACTGTGTCTAAATTAGAGTATCAGCAAATAAGGACCAATCATTCCATTCCTGACAACAGATTATAAGTCATCCCTTGCAAACTCTGAGATTATCAAATGGCTGGGGGTATAGGTCAGTGGTAAGGCATTTGCTCAACATGCACAAGTCCCTGAGTTCAAACTCCAGGACACAAAAAAAAATTGGAATTAAAATTTTTGATTTTTCTGGTCCTTTAATCCCTGGCACATTTACTTAGTACTTTGCAGTGGATTCCAGTTTCTAAAAGTTTTATGAGTTATAGATTTTCACATAAATATTAATGAAAATAATCTTCAAATTATAACAAACATGTATTTTCAGTTAACATGATACTATACTTATTTATGTATTTTATTGCTTCCTAATATAGAAAATCATTATTTCTCTCATAATTAGGACTCACCAGTTACATCTACAACAGATTACAAGTAAAACATTTTAAATTTCTTCACAATTGTTAGATGCTCAAAAAAAAAAAGATATGTTTACCTCAACTGAAGAGCGAAGAATTTAGTGAGAAAATGATTTTAAGAGTTAGATCTTGTAAGATCTAAGAGGGAACATAAAAGTCTTTTTCTAGTTATTGAGAAGTAATATGAGTCTAGCTAAAGATTGAGGAGCTTTATTCATATTCAAAAATGGATAAAATCATATGAATGTCTGTGAACTGAAAGTGAATTAAAAAGAAATGGCCTTCAGGAGAGAAAAAGGTACCTTGAGGCTCTCATCAGCAGTCTAGTCAGGGAGGGGACCCAGCAGCAGTTCTAAAGCAGCCCACAAAATTACTTCTGGAATTCACTGCCATTAAATATCATTCTATTTTGAATTCAAGCCCTGTAATTGTCACCTAAACAGAGTGATTGAAGTAGAATACCAAGTGCAAAACATTCCATTAAATATTTCATTTATGCTTTGCTATCACCTGCCCACTTTGTTTATGTTTTTATACTATCCATCTCATATACACCCTCAGGCAAATGTGCACATATCCCAGATAGCAATATGCAAAGTGATATAGTACACATATTTACTACACCCCAGCTTAAGTTTATATTTTTAGAATGTTTAAGAGACTGTGAAAGATTTCTTTTTCTCAGATGAAATGTTTGATATTCAGTTTTGAAAAAAATATATGTGCTAATAAAAACTTTGTGGAAACTCATATAAAAGTTTTCATTTATGTGACGTTTGTTAGACATGTATAGGAATACATTCCAAATATCCGAGGAAAACCTCAAAACATAAAAATATACCTCATCTATGAGAAGATCCTTAACCTGGAGGCTGTGTTCAAACTGCATCCCCTTCCTGTGGAGTGATTTGGCAGAACTTTGGATTTCCATAGAGGGAAGGGCAAATAGCACTCTATGAAAAGTTGCAAGAGATTCAAGAAACTTCAGCTTTAGGAACTCTGAGGCAGGGGAAGGCAAATGCTTGATTCACACATCCTGCTCCTAAGTCTTTCCTTGCTCTTGAAAACAAATTAAATATGCTTCAGATTACTTATGTAAATAGCAAATGATAAAATATTTTCTATGTTCTACTGAGTTGAATAGAAATTCTTTCAACAAACTGAGCCCCTTCTCTGTCCCAAGGCACTATACTAGGCAACAGGGATATATGAAAATAAATAGTAATAAAGAAAGAAATGACAACAATAATTTCTGCAATGAGATTTATTTAGGAGTGAAGAAAATAAAAACATTTCTGATAATAGTATGTGAATAATGATATACTTGAATTTTAGGGTGCTATAGAAGTGATTAGGTTAATCTGGATTTTGGAAGAAAATAGATACAAAGGGTGGCTGAATGAAAATCAATTAATTATGCCACTTAGTCTCTTAAATGACTATTGCATCTCTACTCTGTTTGTATCTTGTTCAAATAATACTGGGAGCCTTTATGTTCCCCTGTATCAAATTTCACTGGTTTCTCCTTTCTAACTGATAGAAGAGGGAAAGTATTTTAACTCACGGGTACAGACCATCTTCAAAAACATGCTGATAGTTCAAGAAATAAAAGAATCAATAAATGGGAATGCATCAAATTTTAAAGCTTCTACACAGTAACAGGAACTAAGACAGTAAAGAATTAGCTAGCAAAATAAGAGAAAATCTTTGCCAGTTGCTCCTCCAATAGAACATTAATATCTAGAATATATAAAGAACTTTAAAAACTCAACATTAATAAAAATTACAAACAATCCAAAAATATAAGAGCAAATAAACTGAATAAACACTTCTTAAAATAAATAACAATGGCCAACAAATATATAAAAAAAGTGTTTAACAGCTTCGCTAATCATGAAAATCAAAATCAAAATGACAATTAGATTCTACTCATTCCAGTTAGAATAGCAAGCTTCAAATAGATATAAATGCTGGTGAGAAAAAAGGAACTTTTCAGTACCATTGGAAGGAATGTGAACTATTACAGCAACCATGGAAATCAGCATGGTATTACCTCAAGATGCTAAAATGATCTAACTATATAACTCCTTGGTTTTTATCCAAAAGAATTAAAGTCAGCGTATTTTACAGATACATGCATATCCATATTTATTGCAAACATTCAAAATAACAAAGTTGTAAAACCAGCCATTCAGTCTAGGTATCCATCAAGAGATAAATGGATAAAGACAATGTGGTATGGGATATATATATATATATATATATATATATATATATATATATATATATATATATATATATACACACACACACACACACACACACACACACACACACACACATCACACATAATCATATGAAAAACCAGCCTCTACCTCAGAGCAAAGCCTGTCTAAGGAAGGGACATGACCTTTGTCCTTGGAAAAACCCACAGAGCTCTCCTAGGCACATTCTCACCCTGCTAAGTTGTTTATCTACATGAGAGATCTGCTGAGCCAGGTGTCCCTGACTCAGTCAGGCTAGGTGGGGACCCATAGCAGCCCCCTAGCAGCCACCAATCAGCAAGAGACAGGGAAATACCTGGGATGCCAGATGACCCTCCCAGTAGTTTATGATGTTGGGAAACCATGTAGTTCAGCATGTGCACCCCTCTTGGCTTAAACCAATCAGTTTAAACGAATACCCCCGTTGTACTGACCAATCCCCCCTAGACAACTTGTTCCCGCCAGTAAATGTGCTAATCATGTTTTAGAGTTGTTATTTGATTTTCCCGTGGTGTGTGATGATTTGCTAAAAGAGGCTATGATGTATGTGAAGTCCCTGCCCTCTCCAAAAAATGTATAAAAATGCTGCAAATCCTGGGTTCGGGGCCTCTCAGCGTCACCAGTTACTGTGTGTGTGTGCAGAGGACCAAGCTAGCTCACAATAAACACCTCTTTGCTGCTTACATCGATCTTGGGTCTCTGGTGGTCTTTTGGAGGTCCCGAATTCGAGCTTAACACATACACATAAATCAAATATATATTACACATAAACCACACATACACACACACACTCTCAAACACACATTAACACACATAAACAAATACGCCCACCCAATGAAGTTTTATTCATTCATAAAGAAGAAGTTGTCGGCATTTGTCATTTTTAGAAAAATGGGTAGAACATGAGACCATAATTTTGAGCAAAACAAGTCAGACTCAGAAAAGTATGGTAGGTCTTCTCTCATGTGGAAGCTAGAACAAAGTAAAACAGGGCTTCACTCCATGAAATCAGAAGAGTTATCACTAGGAACAGATTAGGAGAGTGAGGTAAAGTTTATGAGGATGATGGGGGGTGTGAAATTGACCAAATTCTGTATTTATGTATGCACAAATACACTAAATGAAACCCATTATTCCATGTAATTAATATGCACTAATAAAAAAAACAAATAAAAAGCTTGAGCAGACCAAAAATATTGTTTTAATCCAGTATTTTATTAAAAATGCTTAGCCATTTAATATTTTATCAAAATGCAAAGAAAAATTCTGCTGCTTTTTCTAATATACATCTTTTCTCCTCCCTAAGTTAATGAAGATTTCTTTTATATTGACCAGATGGTTCCTTGATTATTCAAATGTATTTTGTTCTTAAGTGAGAAACCATATTAATCACTAATTGATGAGGAGAATGAATGACAGAGACAACATTCATGACTCTGTAATTACCTTCCTGTCCCTCAGGCAACTTTATCTATCAGGTAATGTGTAATTTGTGTAAAGTTTCCTGTGTTCCTCATTATCCAAATTCTCAGTCCCTTATGCAAATGGAATAAGAGGAATGTCATTATGAAAAAAGATTAAAAAGTTCCAATAAATATCTAATAATTGAATTCTTAAAAAAAAAATTAGAAAATGTATAGGATTTCTTCACTTCTTAATGCATTGAGTCTCCTGAGGAATCACCCTAATCCAAATATGTCTCAATGTGTCCAAAAACAGTCCATGAAAGCACATGTGCTGTCCCAGTCACTACATTATCCAGAGTTTGAATGAAGGTCAAAGACCTCCAAAGAAAACCTTGGGTTTCTATATGTTCCTTAAATCAAAGGACTCAAAGATGGTCATAGTGCTTTATTACTAGGGATTAGCTTTGTATTCTCATCTCTACTCCATGGACTGGGATGTTGTGCTACCTCAGTGTCCTTTTGCAATTAAAGCCTATTCAGAATCTTTTTCTCCAGACCTTTCACACGCACATATACACACTCACACATACACACATATCGTAATGCATTTCAGCCCATGATACTTTTAATTAGAACTTTTAAGAAGAGTTAGATTTTGTTCTCTTTATATTTTTTCCTTTATTTTTCTGTCCTTATTTTTATACATGCTAGCAAATACAAACTATGATCCAGAGACATTTCCAGGACTTATTTATAAAATAGTTTGACTTTGGATATAAAACTCTGGGAGGATACCAATACCTATAAATAATGTTGAAATCGGAGTAAAAAACAAAGGATGTCCACGTCAACCTTTAGTTTAACAGAAAGAAAATCAGTTAACAAGAATTCTGATATGGCTTGGGATGTGGCTCAAGAGGTAGCGGGCTCGCCTGGCATGCGTGCGGCCAGGGTTGGATCCTCAGCACCACATACAAACAAAGATGTTGTGTCCGCCAAAAACTGAAAAACATTGAAATTCTCTCTCTCTCTCTCTCTCTCTCTCTCTCTCTCTCTCTCTCTCTCTCAAAAAAAAATTCTGATAGTTTAAGTGTTTTTAGTAATACTGATATATACCTTAATCTTGTATTCCAAAATATGTAAATATGTCAAGAGTATGTTGACATTATAACTAAAGAAGATAATAATTATTATGACATAGGAAGTATGATTAGCTATTTTCAGAGATCTCACAAACAATACATATCTTGTCCTCACTAGAATTTAGTTCCTTAGATAAAACATGCTCTCATATTAAGTCTCTTTTGCAAATCCTCCCATAACTTTTATTTATTTCATGGTAAATATCATTGTTAATATATTTTTTGTTCATACATAACTGGAAGTTGAACTACATAAAGATGATACCTTGCTCACTGTTTTGAGCTACATTAACTTCAAGTGTTCCTAGAATAGAATATACATGTTAAGATTGGCTTAATGATGAAATATAAAACAAAACCTTTAATTCTTTCCCTTCCTTTCTTCTTTTCTTTCTTCTTTTCTTCTTCTTCTCCTTCTTTTCTCTCCTCCTTCCTTCCTTAAAGAAAAAATTAGCTTATTTCCCTTCACAATATAATCTGATTTCTACTAAACAAAGTTGTGAGAAGACACATTTTTGCTGTGATAGAGGAGACTGCGAATAAGTCTGTGCATAGGAGTCAGGAAGTATGAAGAGTTTGAGACTTTTGCTTGACTTGTAAAATCACAATTTAGCCTGATACTGTTTCATATATGTTGACAGTATCCACAAGACTCCCTGATGAGGGGCAAACAACTTGGTTACTCACAGTACAACAGGCAGCATACACTTCAGGTTCACCTTTCTTCCTCTTGTTCCTCCAGTCCCCTTGAGAGGATTTAAAGAAGCCTTAGTGATCATGCACAGAGAGTGGTGAATATCATAGCAAAAGAGCTCCAAGCTTGAGAAAATCCAGTATAAGAGGCTGGTGGCACACTTATCCAAACTTTCACCAATAGACAGTGCTTTTATTTTCTTCTTTAGAAAACAAATTCCTTCTCTTTCTTGAAAGGAAATACATTCTCGATCTTCTCAAGGCTCATAGGTATACAAATAATATTAGAAATATAGTCCAAAAGAATATATTCAATGTTTCAGTACAAGATAATGAAGAAACACAGTAGGTACAGGCACAGCTCTCATTAAACAATAACCAGGCCAAACAGAACTATTGTAGAATTATAGATTCTTTGATTTTCTCAGGATTATTGAATTGGTCTGCATGTATTTTCATATAGTTAATTGAAATATGGCCTATTATGGTAAAAGAGTTTTTATAATGTTGTTATACACCCAAAAGGGAATAATGTTATCTTTTATATGTTTTAAAAATGCTTCTATCTTAAGCATTTTAAAAATGCTTACATTTTTGGTATACTGCACTGCATATATATGATCATTTTTCTAAAGCTACTGTTTAGTCACTTAGTTCTCTGCAACAGAGTTTATATCACTTTCTGTTTTATGTTAATACATCTATGAATAAATAATATTAATAATACACACTTCCAAAGTTAATAAAATGCTTTGTTGATGAGAAAGTGTCAGTCATCATCATGCTAATGGTCATAGTGTGCTTCACCCTGTGGTGATATAATCAAACAGGTGCATGAGAGATCAGCTTCAAACAAACATTAATTGATCAAAGAATTAAGAACATAGGTGGTATTAGGGAGTATTCTGACATCCTGGGTAATGAAAACAATTATTTAAAATGTTGGCAATACACATTCAACATATAGATGTAACAAAAAGAAAAAAAAATCTTAGCATCATATTTATCATACAAACATAAGAATTAGATTCCAATGAAAAGACCAGTAATTTTAAAATAAGAGAGCTTATCAAGTTGGTGATACACATCTTTATGCAAACCAATGGCATTATCCAGATCCTGAAAGTACTGTGCAAAAGTGTATACAAGTATTTTTAGAGAGATTAGAGGCTTTCCTACATTTGAAATTCCATTTAATAAAGAAAGGGAGTAGTTTAGTTGTCTTAGTGAGAAAAATGTAAATATATGACCACAAATGAATTAAACAAAATCCTTTTTAAAGTACCAGATGTTGGTCTGTATCTGTAGATCAGAAGGAAAGTGCTTGCCTAGCTTGCAAGTGGCTGTGGAATCAATCGCCAGCACCATTAATATATATATATATATATATATATTTCTAAGTCAAGTGAGATTAAATAAAGAGAAATTATAAAGAGTGTTTACCTAGGCACCTACCTGAAATTCTTGCAATTAAACTAAACAAGTGCAGTAAGTGGTGAAAGAAGTGGAATGTCTTAATATAAGATAATCATGATAATAAGGGGAAAAGTACATGTTAAAAAGCAAAACTACATTAATAGGTGGAAAGTGATTCTACTTTGAATATTAATAAGGTAAAGGAAAGAAAGCTTAAAAAACAGAACTCAAGTCACTAATAGAACAACTGTATTACATCAGGAAAAAAATTAAATAGATATTTATAAAACTAAATTTAATATAACAGTTGGCCAATTGCCAACATGCTCCTTTTTCCAGATAGTTTTAATACCACAAACAGAGACACCTTCAGTGTACAAACAGGCATCAGTTACTGAGCTCCCTGAGCTGCTTCTCTGGTCTTGCTTTGTTTTCTCTTCCCCTGGTGATGACAATAATGTGTCCACAGACTAGTGAAAAAGAGAACTGCAATTCACTGTGCAACCACCGCAATAGTACACCTTACCACATGAATACATAACTTCTTTTTAGGGACTGAGAAATTCCCATTGCCAAGGAAATGACCATCCCTTTGCTTTCAGAATGTGAACCTAATAAAAACAGACTAAGTTTCTCTTACTTGATTGTCATCCAAGAGTGAACACAGGCCTAGAATCCCCAGAATGATGCAGAAACAAAAAGGTCTCCTAAAGAGTAAAAAAGAAAAATTAGTGAAAGTAATCTCTAACTTTCCTTCCAAGTATAAATAAAATATTGGATGCAACAATTTATAGTTAGGCCAATAGTTGTAACTAATAATCAGACAGGAACAGGATAGATTAATACATGGGAGGAAAATGTGAGTATTCTAGCTCAGAAAAGTAGACAGATTTACACAGTCCTAGTACCTTCCAATTTTCCTTTTATACTACATATGATATTTGAGTTATTTTAAATAATCATCTTTACTTTCATATGCCTGAAGAAGGAAGAAAGTTTCCTGGTTATTTCCATTGCTATATAGCAAATAACTATCAACATTTCATAGAATTTAGTTTTTTTAATATGCTCACTTTGTGTTTGACCAACAATGAAATGCCAATATGTAAAGTGTGCTGCTTAATGAGTTTTGAACAATTCATTCACCTATGTAATGGGCAATTCTAAGAAGACAGAAAATTTCCTGAAAGTTATATCACTTTCCTAACAGTTCTTGTCTCTGTATCTTCATTATTCTGAACTCATATTACACTTCATTGCTATGTTAGACTTTTGTATCCAGAAGTGGCCCTGTTAGACAGTAGTCCCAATTTGAGTGTGATGTGTTTAGCTCAGCATAGTATTTGAGCAATGTAACTGTGATGTTGCATGAATCACAAAGGCGCTTGTTTTTATACTTCTATTACATTACATCACTATTCTGATATTTGTCAATCTCTGATTGAGAGGTTAATTACTTATTCATTGCTGTGTAACACTTTGCAGCAAAAAGTAGCTCAAAACAATACACATGTATGATTTCACAGTTTCTGAAGGTGCCATAGCTAGGCTAAGTCTCTTGCTTCAGGGTCTCTGACAAATCAGAATTCAAACCTATGAACCAGGTCCAAATGCTCAGCTGAGATTTAACTGCTGAGGTATATGCCTACCAACTGGCTGCTGGCACAATTCATTCATTTGTGTAGTTAGACTGAAAGCCTCATTTCAATGCTGGCAGCTGTCAAGAAGCACAGTTAGTACCTCACATGTGGCATTCTGCAAAATGGAAGTCTACATCATCAAGATCAGTTAGGGAGAGACTCTGCAGTGATGTAAATCAACTAATGGAAGAGACATCCCATTTCCTTTGGTGTGTTTCATTAATTAAAAGCAAATTGTCGCATTGGCTGATGCACAGAGCAAGAGATTACACAGAGAAATGAAGACAAAGAGGTGGGAATCATTAAGAGTCTTCTTAGAGGCTACCTGTCACAATAGACATTGAAATTACTTTCAGTTGATAATTGGTTGTTAGCATTGGTTAAAGTGGAAACCAGTCATTATTTCACCATTTTTCTTTTTTTACATTTATTTATTATTATATCATACATAGTACTGTGGTTCATTTTGACATTATTATAAATGTGTACAACATAATTTGCTGTACTTCAGTCTCAGTACTTTTCCTATTTCTCTTCTCCACCCTTTCCCTGTTCTCCCTCCTCTACACTACTGGTTTTCCATATGTATGTGTGTGTGTGTGTGTGTGTGTATAATAATTTACCTTCCTTATAGAGGCAAAACAAGTATGAAAACAAGTGCCTTTATGATTCATGCAACATCACAGTTACATTTCTCAAATACTATGCTGAGCTAAACACATCATACTCAAAATGCACTACTGACTAAATATACATATACATTTATTTTAATTCATTCATTATAATACATAAACATGAACTTCACTGGGATATATTCATACATACACACAGCACAATCTGCTGTTTTGTTCTGCAGTTTCTTCCCCCACTCTCCCCTTACTCTACATTCCTGTTCTCCGTTACGTTTTCATGAGATCCCATTATTTTTTTTTCTTATTTCCCTCTACCTTCCACATATGAAAGAAAACATTTGACCTTTGATTTTATGAGTCTGATTAAAAATGTGTATCTTGGAAGAAGTCAGAGAAAAATAATTTACCTTCCTAATATAGGAAAAACTGCAAATTAGAGTTTATTCTCATTAGAAACCATAAAACCAAGAAGTACATAGTAAAATATATGAAGTAGTGAAAGAAAAAAATGTTTTTTCCATATAAATATTATTTAAAAGCAAAAGAGAAATAAAGATTGATCAGATCCCCTATAGTCCACCAAAAAAGATATCTGAGAAGGTTCATTGTCAGCATAGCTACATTTAGAAAATATATACTTTTAGAGAAAAATGCTAATCAAAAAAATTATCACTAAATAGAGAAAGAATATCAGAGAAGTAGTAAGTAAAATTTTTGCGTTTTATTCTTCATTGAACTTAAAAATATTACTGGTAATAACAATAATATCACCATACATTATGGCATGAATAATGGGAAGGAGGAACTAGGAAAATGTTGCCCTAAGGTATCTGCACTATCTGTTCAACGGTATTGTGCTATTTCAAGATGGACTTAGATTTCTTTAAAACATATATTGGCAACTCTAGGGAAAATATTACATTTCTAAAGAGCTATTTTTTATTTTAAAGAGAAAAAGTGTAATCATGTAAATGCTCCATTAAAATTATAAAAAATCAAAAAAGAGTGGAAGATTAACAAAAAACACAACTAATATATTTCCTATATTATAACAAAAATAATGAACATTAATCCAGCAATTATCAATAATCATATTTAATGTGAATAGTTTTAACATAAATTACAAAGCAGAGATTGTATGAGTTGAAAACACATAAAAAACTCAACTCCAATTTGTTTAAAAGAAACCAAATTTAAATATAGGGAGTCAAATAATAAAAGTTAAAGAATGAAAATATATTCCATATTAACCTCAGCAACAAGAATGTTGGAGCACCTATATTAATTTCAGATAAATTAAACTTCAGAATAATAAAATTCTCAGAGATGAAGAAACCAACTACAAAATGATTCAAGAGTCAATTCACATGGACTACTTATCAATCCAAAAGGTGTGTGTCCCTAAAGATAAAATTGAAAGGCAGAAGTAGACAAGCTGATTATTATAGTTGTAGACTTCAAGACCTTCCTGACAATAATTGATAGAGCAAGAATGCAAAAAAATCAATAAAGATAAGGTGGAACTGAACAGCACTTACAAACACCAAGATCTAACTGATATTTATAGACTACTCCATTCAACAATAGTAGAATACACATTTTTCTCAAGATTCCCAGAACATCCACCAACATAGACATAATTCTGAGGCACAAACTATGTCTGAATCATTTAAGAGAATAGAAATAATGCAAAATTTATTCTCAGATCATAATGAAATTAAATTTAGAAATCAGTAGCAGAAAAATAGTTGGAAAACATAAAATATAAATTAAGCAGAACACCAACAGCTAACTAATGGATCAAAGAAGTCTCAAGAGAAACTATAAATTATTTCAATTAAATGATATTAACTACAAATTATCAAAATGCCCAGATTGCAAAATCAGGGTTATGAAGGAATATAAATATATATATATATATATATATATATATATATATATATATATATATATATATATATATATATATATAATTAATATATATTTCCTATATTATATAATATTACATATAAAGGTATATTGCATAATAAGATCTGAAGTAAAAACTCAAGTTCTCATACTAGGAAACTAGAGTAAGAAGAAAAATATCAATCTACAGGAACTCAGATAAAATAAATAATACATATTAAAGTAAAAATCAATGGAATTTGAAGAAAGGAGAACAATGGAACAAATTAACAAAACAGATAACTGATTCTCTGTAAAGGTCACTAGAAATAAAGGTAGGCTAACAAAATTAAATAAATGAGTAAATAAATAAGGAGAGGTAGAGAGAGACAGAGAAACTCAACTACCAATAAAAGAATTAAAAGAAGATTCATCCCTACCAACACCATAAACACTAAAGGAATAAGAAATGAATAATATTAACAATTCTACATCTATTAATTGATAACTTAGGAAGAAGTGGACTGATTCCTTAAAACTGACATAAGGAAAAAGAGTTGCTTTTCTTCCATCATTAAAAATTTTAATCAATAATTAATAACACTGAAAAATAAAACACTGGATTGATGACTCCATTGGTAAATTTTGCCAAACATTTAATGAAGAAATGATATCTACACTCTGCAATAACTTTCCAAAAATAAAAGCAGAAGGAATTCTAAGTCTATGAGACCAGCATTTCTTCTACACTAAAAACAGGTAGAAGCATTATAAAAAAAGGAAAAATACAGTCCCAATGTCTCATGAATAAAGGTATAAAACGTTAGCAAATCCAATCAAACAATTTATAAAAAATTATTACACATTGTAAACCAGTGAGAATTTTCCAAGTTATGCAAGTCTGTTTCAGCATTCAAAATTCAATCCATGTAATACATTTATCAACATTATCTCATAACAAAGCAATTGACCAAATCCAGTCAATAACCAAACAACACCACCAACAAAATGAATTCCCATGCTACCAGAAATAAAGGAGAAATTCCTTAACTAAATAAAGTACATCTACAAAACCCTATACTAACATGATATATAAAGGGGAAAAGCAGGATATTTTCCCCTAGGACAGAAACAAGGTGAAAATGTCATTCTAATTTATTTTTTCTGGCATTAAATTGAAAAATAGTAGTTAGTACAATGAGATTTTTTTTAAAGCTAAAGTAAAAAGAAATAGATTGAAAGAATGAAATGAAATAAAATTGTCTTTGTTCAGAGATAACATAATAATGTAAAATGAACTGAAACTAATAAAGACAGAGATTCAACAGTAAATATCCAAAGTCAATCATTTTCCCCAAAAAGACAGCAATGAAGAACTATAACATAAATTTAAAAAAAAAGATTTAAATTAAGATCAAAATATTTAGGTATAAATCTACCCAAATGGTAAGAAAATTTATAGGCTGAAAAACTAGAAAAATGGACAAGTCAAAGATCTAAGTAAAATAAGAGTCTGCAATTATGAATTCTGAGGATACATATTATTAAGGGTTTTTTTCTTCCAGCTTGGTCTGTTGACTCAATGCTATCCCAATCAAAATCACAGCAAGCTACATTTTTTTAAAATATTTTTTTGTAATTAGTTATACATGACAGCAGAATGCATTTCAACTCATTTTACACAAATGGAGCACAACTTCTCATTGCTCTGGCTATAAACTATGTAGTCACATCATTTGTGTATATACGAACATAGAGTAATAATGTCTTTCTCATTCTACCATTCTTCACACTCTCAAAGTAAAAAAAAAAAACAGACTGAAAGAATAAAATGAAGTAAAATTGTCTTTCCCCTCCCCTTCACTCCCCTCTGCCCTTTTAAAATTTCCTCCATCTTTTCTTAGCTGCCCCACCCTTCATTATAGATAAGCATCCACATATAAGAGAAAGCATTTGTCCTTTGGATTGGAAGGATTGGCTTATTTCACTTAGCATGATATTTTCCAACTCCATCCTTTTATCTGCAAATGCCATAATTTAATTCTTCATTAAGGCTGAGTAATATTCCATTGTGTATTACCACATTTTTTAAAAATATATTCATCTGTTGAAGGGCATATAGGTTGGATTTGTTCCATAGTTTAGCTACTATGAATTGAGCTGCTATAAACATTGATGTGGCTATACCACTGTAGTACAATGATTTTAAGTCTTCTGGGTATATATTGAGGAGTGGGAGAGCTGGGTTAAATGATGGTTCCATTCTAAGTTTTCTAAGGAATCTCCATCCTATTTTCCAGAGTTGTTGCAACAATTTGCAGTCCCACCAGCAAAGTGTGAGTGTACCTTTTCTCCCACATCCTCGTCAACACTTATTGTTGCTTGAATTCTTGATATCACCATTCTGACTGAAGCAAGAAAAAAAAATCTTGGTGTAATTTTGATTTGCATTTCTCTATTTTACACTTACTAACATACAAATTTTAAAGTTTGTATGAAGCAACAAAAAGCTTTAAATAGCCTAGACAATAATGGAGAGTAATAAAATTAGAGAATTAATACTATCTGACGTTGACTTATATAAACCCACAGAGATATGGTCATTGATTTTAGTATAAAACTTAAAATATAGGTCAAAGGATAAAGGATAAACTATTAAGAATATGGGTTGAAAAATGAACATCAATACTATGGCTGTGGTAGTTGCTGAATATATCTAGTCTAACCCAGCAATGGCAGACATAACTGCATTTTATACATCTCAGTACATCTTACTATCAGTAGAACTTTTCTCAAGAGTCAGTGCATTTATTATCTGCTGTCCATCAAACACTACTCTTTCATGTACACTGTAATGCCTTTCAAGATCCACAGGAAGTAGATTACAAACACCCTTACAAGGTCTACATGTTTTTCTTTCCTAGAGACCCCATGGAAGAAACCAAGTAGATAATTCACAGATGTACTTATGACTGATTTTTGATGCCTCCCTCAAGGGTATTTGTTCTCCCATTTATTCGAGGACCTCTGAGTCTATGAACTGATGTCTGACATTTAGTAAATAACTGTGACTCTAATGTACTGTGTCAAATGTGCATTCACTTTTCCAGATCGAGAATGATTACATTTATATAAATCAAGTTAGATTTTTGTGTACTAGATGAAATTTTATTCTTCAATATTCCATAAATGCTTTTGAGTGCTAAAGGGGATATTTATGAATCAAACATTTTTGCTTATGCTGGCACTGCCATCATAGTCTGGAATTCAGCCATCCTTGATCAGTAAATATTGATTATAATTTTGCTTTCCTTTCTCAAATGAAAACCCTGGAATGAAAATCCATGTTAAACATTTCTAATTAGTAGAATCAACACCCTAGTTGTAAGGAGGGTAGAAAAAGAACTTTAAATAAGAATAGAGCATATCTATTAGGAACTTATGTTGAAATGTTAGATTTATCATATAGTCTCTGATGCTGGAGAGTTACTTATTGCACCTTACTTTCACACCATAAAACAGCAGTAGTAGTAACAACTTAAAAGGGTGATCATTAAGATTCAATTAGTTAATGGTATAAAATTCTGAAAGAGGTATCTCAGTAAAGGACTCATAGTTTTAGCTACTCATCAATATTAGCGTTGTCTTTAGTCTATGAGATTTCGTCTCAGTTAGAATGGCAATGATCAAGAATATAAACAACAATAAATGCTGTTGAGGTTGTGGGGGGAAAGGTACACTTGTGCATTGTTTGGAGGACTGCAGACTAGTATAACAACTCCGAAAGGCTATCTGGAGATTCCTCAAAAAACTGGGGATGGAACAACCATATGTCCCAGGTATCCTACTCCTTGGAATTTTCCCCAGAGATCTAAAATCATCATACAACAACAATACAGCCACATCAATGTTTATAGCAGTACAGCCACATCAGTGTTTATAGCAGTACAATTCGCAATAGTTAAGTTATGACAGATGCCCATCATAAGTGAATCAATAGATGAACGGATTAAGAAATTGTGGTATACAAACACACACACACACACACACACACACACACACATATAAAGTGGAGTTCTACTCAGGCATAAACAAGAAAGAAATTATGGCATTTGACAGTAAGTAGATGAAAATGGAGAATATCATGGTAAGTGAAATTAGCCAAACTCAGAAACTCAAAGGTCAAATGTTTCTCTCATACGCAGAAGCTAGCGTAAGATAAATGAAAAGGGGGATGGAAGAAGAGAATAACATAAAGAACCAATGATATTTAAATTAACAGACAAGCACAAAGGCATCTAATAGAGTAGAGGAGAATGGGAGATGGGAGGGAGAAAAAGAGGGAAAGGGAAAGGAACAGGAGAGGATAGAGAATGGAAATAGATTTCTATGCTTGTAAGAGTTTGTCAGGATGAACCCAATTCCTATGTGTAACTATAAACCTCTGAAAAGAAATGTCCTTAGAGAAATTTTCATTTGAATGTAGGAATATGTCAAGGGGAAAGTGTGCGTTCTAGAGAAGTTACAAGAAAATGTCAACAGGTATGATTTAGTCCAAGAGATATACAGTTTCAATATCCTGTGTTGTGTGGCATAGAGAAGTCAGAAGCCAAACAAAAAGAGAAACCATGGTTCCCCAAGCAAGACTGTTATGAGATGAAAAAAGCAGTGTTTTGAAGCTCATCATATATATCTGTAAATCTGATACCCCATAGCTAATACTTTACCCAATTTTCTGAAGGGAGAATGCTGTGGTGAGGCCATAAATTTTCCTTTTGTACAACAAAAAACTTATGAACAAAAAATGTAGAAATGTAGAAATAAATTGATTAAATTATTTAATTCAAGTGTCTTTAAGGTATAAACAAAATTAGCTAACCAAATACAAAAGGGAAATATTATTTCCCCAGAATTTATATATATATATATATATATATATATATATATATATATATATATATATATATATATTCATTCTCTTAGTTGTAGTTGGACGCAATACCTTTATTTTATTTATTTATTTTCATGTGGTGATGAGTATCAAACCCAGCACCTCACAATGCTAGACGAGAGCTCTACTGCTAGACCACAACCCCAGCCCCTTCCCCAGAATTTCTCTGTCAGATTTCCCAATTCACATTTGGACACACTTTAATTTTCACCTGATAGATAGTATCTTTTTATTCTTTCTTAGAAACAAAAAATGAATATCCAAATTATGACAACCAATCATTGTCGGAAGCCATTCTCACACGTGACTGGGTGACTCCCGGTTAGGGTCTGAGGCGCTCTGGCTGTGTCGGAGATTTCCCGGCCCTCTCCTGTTGAGAGAACCTGTCTGTGTGGGGGTGTAACTGACCACTGACCCCGGAGGCCCAATCACTGACCCTGACCTTGGAGTGCGGCCCCCCTTCAACCTTCATTGGATGGAATTCTCCCCTGAATTTCTTGCTCCCCAATAAAAGGCTACTCCCTGGCGTGCTCGCTCTCTCTCTCCTGCTACCCCTGAGTAATCCTTGCTGCCCTGCCGGGCGGTTAGAGAAGGGAACCAGAGAGGGGAGCCGTCTCGGACCTGGTCATAGAAAAAGGTAACTGAGTCTGTGTGTTTATTTCGATCTCGCTAGCTAACTTTTATGCCAAGAACCTCATTAATGAAACCATTGCGCTGGCCGCCTGGTAGAATTGGCGCCCACGAGGGGGGCATTCTAGATTAGCTAGATTGAGTGGGAGCGTGCGCTATAAAGATAAAGAAAAAAGTAAAAGATAAAGGAAGTGGTGACAATTTGGGTCACAAAAGGAAGTGGTGACAATTTGGGTCACAAAAGTACCTTAAGATATTGAAGGAAAGAGACGTTAAATTAATTAAAATAAAAAATTCAACTTCTACCTATAGGAAATGTAACTATTTTAGACAGTATAATTAATCAGAAAGGAAAACAGATAAAGAAAGCTCAGTTATTACAATTCTTAGAGATTGTAGGTGAATATTGTCCTTGGTTTTGTGAACAAGAATCTCCAAATTTACTTACTTGGGAGAAATTAGGAAGAAAGTTACAAAAGGTCTGTCTTTCTAATGAATTACCGGGAGACATAGATAATATTCAGAGAACCTGGACGGCTTTCGAAGTTTGTCTTTTTAAATATATGGGCCAGAATTCGTGGCCCCCTGAGGACCTGCTAAAAGACATTCAATGGGCCATCAAGTCTATTCAAATGGAAAATCCGCCTGAGGCTAAGTTAATTCCTTTTCCCTTAAGCCGCTTAAAAACGAAGGCGAAGGCGCTAAGGGCCAGGCCCAAAGTTAAAAATGTAAATTTAAATTTGCAAAATCAGGCTACTCCGCAGGGAGATTATGGAGAGCAATATCAGAGAGGAGATACCTCCAAGGTCCTAGAGAGCCCTCCAAGGGAGGTAGAGGATCTTCCTGGAGAGGAAAATCTGGAAGAGGTTCCTAGAGGGGCTCAGAGTTCTTCTCAGCCACGTGACTTAAAAGCCCAATTTCAAAATGGCGACAGCACAGAGCCTTTACCAGCTACTCTATGGGGGAGAGATATTTTAACCAAAATGGGATTATTATTAGTTACTCCTAACTCTATAAGGTCAGTTGAGGAAGTTAGTCAGAGGTATTTTCCTGGAGATGATAAGGAGACCCTTCAGAAAGAGTATCTGTTTACAAACCAGTCTCCACGACAAAGATTAGTAAATGCTCCAAGCCAAAATTTTTATTAGGGGCCCTGAGTACTTCCCCGATCCCTAAGACAGCTGAAAAAATCACTTGGCTCACAGAGGAGCCTATATGGATTTCTCAGTGGCCCATCTCAGGGGAAAAGCTTAAAATAATTCATAGGTTAGTCGAGGAACAACTTCAGGCTGGTCATATAGAACCAACGCTTAGTCCTTGGAACACACCTATTTTTGTTATTAAGAAAAAGTCAGGAAATTGGATATTGCTACAGGATTTAAGGGCAATAAATCATGCAATTCAGCCTATGGGATCCTTACAGCCAGGACTTCCCTCTCCCACAGCCATTCCTTTAGATTATAGCTTAATGGTAATAGATTTAAAAGACTGTTTTTTCTCTATAAGGTTACATCCTGGAGATTGTGAGAGATTTGCTTTCACTGTCCCAACAATTAATTTTAAGGAACCTGTTAAAAGATATTGCTGGAAAGTACTCCCACAGGGAATGCGTAATAGTCCTACTCTGTGCCAAAAATACGTAGACCAGGCGATAGATCCCATAAGAAATAGCTTTCCTGATGCATATATTATTCATTTTATGGATGATATATTATTGGCTCATGCTAATCCAGAGGTACTTTCAAAAATTTTTACTCAGTTAGAGACTTTGCTTACAGCAATGGGTTTATGCATAGCTCCTCAAAAAATTCAAAAAGTGTCTCCTTTTCAATATCTAGGTCAGATAATTCAAGGACGTACAATCCGTCCTCAAAATCTTCAGATAAGAATTAAGGAGTTACATACCCTTAATGATTTTCAAAAGCTATTAGGAGATATTAATTGGCTGAGGCCATCCTTAAAACTAACTACTTCTGAGTTAAGTCCTTTATTTCAGATATTACAAGGAAATCCTTCTCCAACCTCTCCACGTCAGCTAACTTTAGAGGCTAAAACAGCTTTAAGGAAAGTTGAAAATGCAATTAAAAATGCACAGCTTACTAGAGTTGATCCTAAGGAAATGGTGTATTTATTAATATTTCCAACTGAGCATACACCAACAGGAGCTATATGGCAAAAATTAGGAGTTATTGAGTGGATTTATTTATCCCACTCCCCTCAAAAAACATTAATTCCTTTTCATGATTCTATAGCTTAGTTAGTAATTAAGGGTAGAACTAGGATTTTACAATTAATTGGATCTGAACCTGATATCATAATTATTCCATTTTCTGTTCAACAGATTAATTGGCTTTTTCAAACTTCTAGCCCATGGCAAATAGCTTTTGCTGATTTTCCTGGCCAGATAGATAGTCACTATCCTCGTGATAAGATTATGCAATTTGCATCATTAACGTCACTTATTTTTCCAAAGATTGTACGTGCCCATCCTATAGATGAAGCCTTATCAGTGTTCACTGATGGATCGAGTTCAGGTAAAGCAAGATTTTATAGTCGTGTTCACACAGAGGTAATACAAACTTCTTATACTTCTGCCCAAAGAGCAGAGCTTCAAGCTCTGATTTGTGCCTTAACTTACTTTGCAAATGAGCCTATTAATATTTATTCTGACAGCTTATATGCAGTCGGAGTTACTAAAAATCTTGAAACTTCAGTTATTGGGTATACTTCATCACAAGAGTTATTTGAATTATTTCATAATTTACAAAAGGCAGTGCTAATGCGGAAATATCCATGTTTCTTAGGACATATACGAGCTCATACTAATCTTCCAGGACCTTTAGCTTCAGGTAATAACAAAATTGACAAACTCGTAGCTTTTTCTCAACAGATGTCTTCATATGACTGTGCACTAGCTTCCCATTCCTTACATCATCAAAATGCTTCTAGCTTACGTAAAAAATTTAATATTACTAAAGATCAAGCTCGTCAGATTGTAAGCCAATGCCCTAAGTGTGTTATTCACACTCCATCTCTGCCATCAGGGGTAAATCCCCGTGGATTAAAACCAAATCAAATCTGGCAAATGGACGTAACTCATATTCCTCAATTTAGTAAGCAGTGTTATGTGCATGTCATAGTGGACACTTATTCTAGATTTATTTTTGCCACAGCACGTACTAAGGAAAATTCTCAAAATGTAATTTCTCATTGCCTAGCAGCTTTTTCTGTTTTAGGATGCCCTATACAGATTAAAACAGATAATGCCCCAGCTTATGTGAGCTCTTCTTTTCAACAATTTTGTCAAGAGTTTAAAATTAATCATAAAACAGGAATTCCTTATAACCCCCAAGGTCAAGCCATTGTAGAACGAGCTCATTTATCTATTAAACTTCAATTACAAAAATTAAAAAGGGGGGATAGGCTTATGACTCCCCAAAATAGCCTTAATCATGCCTTGTTTGTTTTAAATTTTTTAAACTGTGACGCAGAAGGTCACACTGCTGCTGAGAGACAAATGTCTCCCTCAGTAACAGGCCCTTTAGGCAGAGTTTTGTGGAAAGATTTACAGACCGGTCAGTGGAAGGGCCCAGACCCGGTGATTATATGGGGCAGAGGGTATGCTTGTATTTTCCCAGAAAATTCTTCTCGTCCTATTTGGGTGCCTGAATGTGCTATCAGACATGGAAGAGATAGAACCCAGATTCAAGCGACTGAAGATCGACCCAGAGGAGCCCCCATCCAGAAGGAGGAGATATCGGAAAAGGATAAAGAAAGACCAGATTGACCCAGCCAAAAAGCTGATTTCATGGAAAGACGTAAAGAAGCTAACAACCCAGGCTTCCCGAATACTTCGAGACCTAGGAAAAAACAGGACCCCAATGATGATGGTAGCAACAGTAATTGCCCTACTGGGCTGTCAGGTAAAGGGGGATCAAGTAGACACTTACTGGACATATTTCCCAGATCCACCCCTGGTACACCCAGCTGTGTGGACTGGAGAATCTATTCCAGTATTTACTAATGACTCATTCATGATGGGAGGATTTACAGATACTCATATTACTCCCAATCATGTGACTAGATTTAATTACTCTGGCTATAGTGCCCAATTACCCTTGTGTTGGTCCCACGATAAACATGCTGGCTGTCTGAAAGTATCATTCGAGGAAAAGACAGTGATTGGTAGACCTAGACTGACAAATAATTCTATTTATGGAGATTTAAAACCTAATACTAGATCAGTAATTAAGATGGGACTTTCCCATAATAAGCCAGTCATTTCTGCAAAACCTCCACAGATACACCACTGTCCAAATAGTTCTACAATTGAGATTGGCACCTTTCCTAAATGGATGGATTGTATAAATCCCTTTCCTGTACAACATAAGGTGTCTAAAGATAGTGGGTATATTTTAGACTGGTCTCCAAAAATTGATAAGAGACAATTACGAAAAAATTCTGCTATGACACCTGCAGGATTTGTTAGTAATATTTTGACTTATAGTGAAGGTGGTGTTCAAAAAGATATTTGACGTTTAATTACTGCCTCAAAATTCTTACATTTTACAGACAAACCCTTACCAAGATTTATTGGCAAGAACTGTAAAGAGGTATCTTGCTATGGCTTACGAGCTGTGTCCAATCTCCTTATGTTTTAATTATTGAAAATGTAAAAGTTAAATGGATAGATGACAGATATATTGTTACTTGTAAAAAATGTAACCTAACCAATTGTATTACTAGGTATAATGGAGGAAAAGGAGTGCTGATACTTCATCAGCCCTCTTTCGTCTTATTACCTGCTAATATTTCAGAGCCATGGTATGCTGATGCTCGTTTACAAGTCTTACAGCAAATTCATGCCCAGCTGGCAAGACCTAAACGTGCTATTGGAGTTATAATTGTTGGTGTTTTGGCGCTAGTCTCTTTTATTGCATCAACTGTCTCTGCGTCTCTGACATCGTCTCAAAATATTCAGCATGCAAAATTTCTTAATAATTTAGCTCAAAATACTTCCAAGGCTCTGCGTAATCAAGTAAATATTGATGAAAAGATTGAAACTAAATTAAACGCCTTAGAGGCAACTGTTATTGACATAGGTAATGAACTTTCAGCCTTAAAATTTAAAGAAAGGCTTAAATGCCATGCTAATTATAAGTATGTGTGTGTTACAGCTGCCAAGTACAATGCTTCTCTCTGGGATTGGGAGAAGGTTAAAAACCATTTGTTAGGTATTTGGCAAAATAGTAATAATAGCTTGGATATTCTGGAACTTCATCACCATATCCAAGACATTCAAAATAATAGAGCTGATTTTTCAGAACCTTCTTCTTTGGCTAACCAAATATTGAAGGAGTTAAATAGATTCAACCCTGGAAATATTCTCAAACACTCGGCCTGGTACATTATTGGATTATTCTCTTTGCTGCTAATTCTTTATTGCGTTGTAATTGTAGGATGGCGAGTCTTCAGAACAAGAATACAAAAACTCCGGAGAGTGAACCACCGCCTCATTTTTGCGAAAAGAAAGGGGGAATATGTCGGAAGCCATTCTCACACGTGACTGGGTGACTCCCGGTTAGGGTCTGAGGCGCTCTGGCTGTGTCGGAGCTTTCCCGGCCCTCTCCTGTTGAGAGAACCTGTCTGTGTGGGGGTGTAACTGACCACTGACCCCGGAGGCCCAATCACTGACCCTGACCTTGGAGTGCGGCCCCCCTTCAACCTTCATTGGATGGAATTCTCCCCTGAATTTCTTGCTCCCCAATAAAAGGCTACTCCCTGGCGTGCTCGCTCTCTCTCTCCTGCTACCCCTGAGTAATCCTTGCTGCCCTGCCGGGCGGTTAGAGAAGGGAACCAGAGAGGGGAGCCGTCTCGGACCTGGTCATAGAAAAAGGTAACTGAGTCTGTGTGTTTATTTCGATCTCGCTAGCTAACTTTTATGCCAAGAACCTCATTAATGAAACCATTGCGCTGGCCGCGTGGTAGAAATCATTTTTTTCAAATAAATCCAACCAGTAGTAGTGTGCATCAAAAAATGTAATTTTCTATTCATTTTAACACTGGAAATTTTATTCCTTAATGGTTTGTGTTAAAGTTTTGTTGCTATTCAATGTTGCAATTGGAGAACAGATTTAGGCAATAAATTTACCTTGTATTAAACAATAGGTGTAATTGGAAGTTATAACAGTCAATAATTTCCACTTTAAAATTTACCACTTTGAAATAGGCTCTGGATTGAGTGACAAATCCTTTGAATCTCCTCTAGCAAAGTTCAGGTTTCCAGTTTTGTTTAATACAGGAGATAAAGAAAAATTTGCTGTAAGAGCATAAAATTAAAATAATAGAATTAACAGAGTTGGAATTAATGAATCAGAAAACAAGTCTTAAATTTTCTCAATATTAGATGAAATCACAGATAAATGGGCATAGAAATAATTAAAATATTTTAATATCATAAAAATAATATGTCATTTGAGGCTATGTTTATGCTCCTTAGCAATTCAGCCAAATCCAGCCAAATGCTTCCTATAGAGACTCCAAATCAGAGCAGAACCACCTCAATAGACAGCTAATTAACAATATTTTATTAAACAAAAAAAAAATATGGAGTTAAGTATTTTAGCACTGCAGTTTTCTAACAAAATTGGTTGACAAATCTTCAATAAGGATTATCATGGGAAAAATAAAAATCAATGCTGTTTATTTGTTATGTTGGTATGGAGGCCTGTGATTATATTACTTATAATTAAAATTCAAAAGTATCATTTACCATTAACACAAAGTTGCCAGGGCACTTAGCAAACATTATTTTTTAAATTTTTAAAAGTAACTAGTTCAAATATATTTTATCAAAAACATCATTGAAGATAATTGTATTTATTTATTCTTTTTCTAAATTGGTTAGGTGGCATGTTTCCATACTTTTATTATCATAGTAAGTGACTCTCTTTGTAATTAAGCCTTTATTTTACTTTTTGAATATCCATATGTACTACTACTTTGTGCTCTAACATATAATTTCTCCATTCCATTCTTTGACAGTAGGCAAGGTGTCTGGCTGTCTAACATGAGTGGTAGAACATTTCTTGTAAAGAATGGAATACAGTATGCTGTAGGAATTACATAAAAAATCCTCAGTGAATGGAAAAAAGACTCTGGGACCTTGGATGTCAGTTCCAAGGGAGAAAAATTTATAGGTAGAACAATCTGTCTTTTGTAACTGACACATAAGGTCCCAGAGGCCTTTTTCTCTATCACTAAGGATTTTTCACGCATTTCCTACAATATGAAAAAAAAAGGATGAATTTAACATTTAGACACTTTGGGCTGTGCATAAAAAGAATCTTGTAGATTCTGTTTTAGGTCCTTACCCCAAAATCAATTTTAATATTATATTAAAACTTCAATAAAAATGAAAACTCTATACCACTTCAATAAAGAAAAGTTAAAATTAAGCTGGCTCAGCCAATTTAATCAGTAATCAGTAACAACCTGTGGTGCAGCAGGTACCAAGTGAGGCATGTTCTCTTTGGGACTCATTTAAAAGGCATGGTTATCACTCATAGAACTGTGGCAGAAATACAAATGACATGCACTAGTGGCCTGAAGGGCTAAGCAAGCTCTTCAAAGTGACATTTACCATGGAGTGTCTAGGGCATTGATAAAAAATAATAACTGTATCTGAATAGGGCTAAAATGTTAGATGACACAGTACTATGGGGATTATACTAAAACTAAAATCATATACAAATATTGGTTAACTAGACCCTAAACAGGCACTATAACTGATTCACCCATACAGTAATAATTTCCTTTCAAAGTTTGTGAAACAACATTTGCTTCTTCAAATTCGAGCCAAGGAATATAAAAATGTGGATTCTTCTGATCTATGGGCATGATGTCTGTCTTTCAATTTATTACTAGACTTGCTTTTGTTTCTTTCAGTAATTTTGAACTTTCATTGTACAGGTCTTATTCATATTTAATTATAGTTATCACTAAATATTTCATTATTTTATACTTTTATGTTTACTATTTTTAAATTTTAATTCTATATTTTATTGCTAGTATGTAAAATTACCATATCTTAATCATGGTGATGATAACACAAATGTATGCTTTTCATAATTCATTGAACTATGCACTTAAAATAAAGAGTCTATTGGATGTAAATTGTTTCAGTAAATTTGATTCAAGACAAGTTCTGAGTATGTATTTACTATATAGGATTCTGAAGATAAAGATATGTAACATGCTTATCACAGTCCCTGACAAAAATATATACTTGACAAAAATGATCTATTAATTTTAATTCTTTATTTAATCATGTTTTTTTTACTATAAATTATATTTTTGTTGCAATACACATACTTAGGAATTTTGATAGGATGTTTCCTGGAAATAAAACATCTTATGGTAGAGTTCTTAATATTTTAGCTCTAGCAACAGAATATCAGTGTAAAGAAAGAAAATGTTACTGATTTAAAACTTATAATCTGAGTTTTTTGAAATTATTCTATGCTGAACGTTTTTAGGATTTCTGCTTATACCTTTCTTATCCTGTATTAAGCTGTATTTCACTTTTAATTTTATTATAGTCGAGATCAGCAAAATATTGCTTATGTAATTTTTTCATCTTTTTCTTCAGTGATAGCTAACACAGAATACTTTCTCCCTTTTATCTTTAAGTAGGATGACTGTGTATCGTTGGGTACCATTTGTCATGTTCCTGAGCTTCACCACTAGATTCTTGGCAGCAACTACCTCTTCTTCCATGCATCATGTTTTGGACAGTAGAAATTCAAATCCCTTGATGGGTAAACTTATTCAATATTAATTATAATAATAAAGGAGAATAGTAAGTGTTATATGTAATGTACCACATGACTAGTAGTTTTAAGTACTTTGCATGTACAGACCAGTAATTCAAGAAAACAAGTAGGAAGTTGATGCTAATTTAGTTCCTATTCAAAGATGAATATGTAGGACAGAGTGATTAAGTAACCTCATAAGGGTTCTGAAACTTCAAGTAACGCAGACTAAGCAGCCTGAGTCCATAGGTCAGGATCTCAAAGATGATACTCTCCTACTACTCAAAATTCTATTTCCTGCATAACTATATGTGTAACCATAAATTAGTCATAATGAATTATAGGACATAAATGATTCATGGGTAAATCAATCCATTTTGTAACCTCAGGCAAAAATTTAATAATGGTTGTGGATCTTTTATATTTAAAATTTAAGTTAGAGGTGACAATGTATTCAAAATTCACTTTCAAACTTACATGATACAGCTTCCTATTCCATCTTTAAAAATGTTAGTCCTCCTTGGGCAATTAACTTGAGTTCTAAGTAAGATTTCATGTCATTATGTTTTTATAAAATAAGACATGTCCCTGTGCTTCAATCAACTTATATCTTAAAGAAATACATTAGCTCTAGATTCTTAGAAACCTTCAAGAAGTTTTGGGTCACATCAATTTTGAAGACATTTCAAAGTGAGTTGTCATATATAGTGAATACACAATAAAATATCTTGTAATTTGAAAGTATGATGACATTTTTCTTGGTTCTTCAAGTAATGCCTCTTAATATTTTATTTCATAATTCTAAAAGTCAGATATCCATTACAAAAATATGTCTGGCAAAATTGCAAAGCAGTATGGAGATTCCTCAAAAAACTAGGAAAGGACATACCATTTGATCCTGTTACATTACTTTTCACTATACATCCAAAAGAGTTAAAACCATCATACTACAGTGATGCAGCGACATTGATGTTTACAGAAGCTCAATTCACAATAGATAAGCTATGGAACCAAACAAGGGGCCCTTCAACAGATGAATAGATAATAATATGTAATGTATATATACAATGAAATATTACTTAGCCATAAGGAGAATGCCTTCATTACTTTTTATGGTAAATGGATGATCTGGAGATTATCATGCTAAGTAAAATAAGACAGTTGTGAGAAATCAAAGGTCCATTTTTTTTTTTTTTTTGATATATGGATGCTAACACACAACAAAGGTTGGGTGCAGAAGGGGAAGAATAGAATTTCAGTAGATCAGAAGATGGATAATTAAAGGACAGGAGAGAAGAAGGGAATAGAGAACACAGAATAAATCAGACATAACATTTGTATGTTCACATATAAATGCATAATCAGTGAAACCCCATATTATGTACAATAAGGGTATCATAATAAGAATAAGTTACACTCCATATATGTATAATATGTCAAAATACATTCTACTCTCATGTATATCTAAAAATAACAAATGCAAAATTTAGCAAGTTTAATTTATTTTTTAAATATAAATAGTGATCAGATCCATTATATGAATAGTGATCAGATCCATTAAATGAATCTTCTTACCTTACAAAGACTGGAGCATGTCATCAACAAAGCATGACCATGAGACAAGGAAAAAAGATCAGTGCAACGCACATCAATCCTCATTTTTGATAGATACTTTGATGTGATCCAAGTAAATTTCTCCTAAATAGCTCACGAGTTATTTCTAGTTATGGTGATGAAATGAAGTCCAGTTTGATTCAATATATTACATTTAAATTGTTTTTAAAAATTCAGTTATGGTTTTCCATTTTTACAAGTTATTTGATCAATAATCAATTTATGATCAATTGTATTATCTTCTTAATTCAAAAAAATTAGTTTTTTGTTGTTGTTGTTGTTTAGATTTTTGTGTTTTATTTGGGAGGGGTACTGAAGATTGAACCCAGGGGTGTTCTTCCATTGGACTACATCCTTACCTTTTTATTTGTTTGTTTGTTTGTTTGTTTATATTTTGAGACAGGGTCTCACTGTGTTGCTGAGGCAGGGCTTCAGTTTCCCAAGTGTTTGGGATTACAGGTGCACTCTAACACACTTGGCTTAACACAGTTTTTAAAAAGCAGTGGAGGTAAGGTTCTGACTCTATCATCTAAGCTGCATAATATGTCTTCAATAATTTGATTATGTTCCATTTCAAAGTGTCCAATAATAACACTACTGGGAAGAGCTTGTAGCAATGAAAGTGTAGTACAATAAATACTAACTTCTTCATTTTAATTTTGTTGCTGAGGACTGCTGAAATCTGGCAAAGAAAGAAAGTTTGGTTTTTGTTTAATAATTCTAAAAATGCACTGTCTCTATGACCCACTACATAATGAGAAGCATCTCTAATGATTAAAGTAAATTTAGCAAAAGATTAAAATTCATATAGGTGGATTCTGTTACTTGGAATTTTAGCTTTGGGGAGTGAACTAAATTTACATGGGTACTACCCCCTTAATGATATCAACTAGAAGGCCAGAGTGAGAATGACATTTAAAAAAAGGTTCAAAAATCCAGTCACTAGTCTCAAAATGTCAATATCAGAAATCAAAATGAGCAAATACTAGTTTAAGTAATTTTTAAGAAATGCAATAAAACAAAGAAAAAAGAGGAAAGAATTCCTTTAATGTACCTATGCAATAATACATGAAGATAAATGTGATGCCTTTGAATCTTTTTTAAATTAGTGTCAAATTTGCTCAGACTCTTCAATATTTTACCCTTATGAACGTCCTTCAGGTCCTAGGTGCCATTTTGACATGTATCATTTTAGCCCTTTTATTTGTTTTAGTTTCAATTCAAAAACTGGGAGTCATCCAATCTTAGCCTGTAATTGGGACCATAATTGGGTCTTTGATGCCCTAATTACGAATAAAGTAATTATAGTAATTATAGATAAATTAGAGTAATAATTTGTAATTATAAATAAAGTCAATCTGAAATACATTTGCAATATAGTTACAAAATGGATATCAAAAGTGACAGTTCTACTTCAAATATCACATTGTATTATGCTTTGTACCTTTCATTATACTTGTGTTAGATTTTCAGGAAACTGGAAAAAAAAAATATATATATATATAATTAATTTGATTCTTAACCTATTCTTCATTCTTTAAAGAAAAGTAATTTACATCTGCTATTTAAGAAATATAGATTTTTTTCCCTGAAGTATGTTAATAATTCCAACAAACTCTATTGAAATACAAAGTGATAAGCAATTTGCATTGTCAAAGGTCTAAAAATTGCATGGGCCTAAAAATTGAAAACAACATATCTTAGGGATAATTTTTAAGTCACTTTCAAATACTAAAAAAACTCCTATGATTATAAACTCATTTAGACCCTGCCATATGATTTCTCTGGAGTCATAAGTATTATCAAATTGATTAAACAATTAAGAGGAGATATATCTGGAGTCAGGTCATTTATATAGATCATTTTTATCTCAATTAATTCCCCCCCCACACACACACACAACCTACAGAAGTAGAGATGGAGTTAATGTGGTTGGTTTTATGACCATTTTACCTGATAATAAAAATGTCTAAATAACTAGCCCAATATCAGACAGTTAAAACAACAAAGGGCAGAATTGTTATTTCAGCAGAGATAAATTCATTTCCAAAACTGATAATAGTTTCAAAATGTCATTATTTTTATAGTAGAATTTCTGAAAAGATAAATCATGTACTCTGAATAGTTTGGATTCTGGATATTTTTTAAAATAAAGTATATTTTCTTTTCTATCATGGTCTATTTAAAATGCTAAAATGAATTTACTTATTATGTATTTAACATGATTACTTATAATATTTGACTCCTCACTTATTTTCTAGGTTTTTATCCATCAAATTTTTCTGCTCATATTTTTTCTAATTTTCCCACATAACCCCCTTTTGTAGTTACATATCCTTTTCTAATGAAAAAGAATAAAGTCAGTTTACATTCTATTTAGCAAAATTTATGTGTGCTGAGTAAACACAACCAAACACCTATTACAATTGTCTTACTAAAATTTTGACAGAAATGCTAATTAAATTAGCTAGCAGATTCCACTTCATCACTTACACTACATTCATTTAGTTTCTGTCTTGACAGGATTGTTAAGAGAAGCAGTTGCAGAACTCTCCAGCAGCTATCACACACTGGCTTAGCTACTTACACATGTTTGATATTCAGTTGCAATTTTCTCTCCTGATAAATGAAGAAATAATACCAATCCTTCATGACTGAGAGTTAAAAAGACAATATAAAAACTACCTGATTTTATGTCAAGTACATCAATAGAAATGGATGGTAATTAATGATAGGTGCAACTATGAACAGACCCTAATGAAGTTTTGGTCACTACCCATGAAATTCTCTCCTCATATAGTTAAACTAGATACCTCACAGTATATTGCCAAGCTTGATAATGTTACTATTTGACTACAAATAAATTCTCACATTGGAGAGTTTTTTTTTGTGTGTGTTTGTGGTCTATTTGATGTTTACTTTGCTAACAAATTATCGCTATAATATAGTGTATGTAATTTTGGTCTACTAGATGTTACATGTTCTCAGGCAAAACTGAGGGTCCCCCCTCTTCTCAGTATGAAAATGTTAAGATACAAGGCTTTTGTTATTGTTCCTCCTGAAAAAAAGAATGAGTTTCTTTTTCATATGTACATTGACTGTGTATCCCATATTGATCACAGTATTGATAGAATTTATATGTGTTTGTGTGTGTATGTGTGAGTGCTGATGGGGTACTGAGAGGAAACATTTGTTAGATTCCATCTTGGATGGAATCCAGGCTCTATCTCCATCTGTTGCAGTACTCACCTCCAGAATACCAGAAGTTCATGTTATCCTATGATTCCTTCTTTTCATTCCCGTTAGGACTTTACTAGAGCTTGACTTTAGTTAGGGTTTCATCAATTTATACAGAATTTAGTTTTTACAAATTAGTTTTTCTAACATATCTTACTTTTATATAGAATTGGAAACTGAAGTCATAAATGACCCTTACTACAAAACAAGCATTTTAAATCTGAAAATGTTTATATTAGAGTCACTCATAAAAAAGCAAGATTACTTGGGCAGCTCAAACTAACTTCAAAGTGCAAATCAGTTTAGGAAGTTATTGGTAGGGAAATAAAAATTCCAACTGTCTCATCTTTATTTACGCATCATCCTTTCCAGTTTTATTGAGGTATAATCTACAAAGCTCTATATATTAAAGGTGTACATCATGTTCTTTTAAAATCTATATACATGTGGGTTGGCTAAGTCAAACTAATTTTCGTATGTGTTATCTCACATACTTACCATTTTGTGTGTGTGTGACAAAATCACAAAATCTACTCTCTTAGTAATTTTAACAATATGTTTTCGACTTTTTAAAGATTTAATTGCTGAAAGTAATGGCTTTGAAAAGAGAGTATATTTTTATTGCCAGGGATGTTTCTTCCATAGCAGAATCTGCTCATCACAGCAGTGCAAGTCCTGAGGGATTGTGTTAATGGACCATGCTGCCACCAATAAACACCTTGTTGAATTGGTAATTATTTCAGGGAAAAGGGAAGTCACTCTGAACCTTTTATAGACTGGATGTTTTAAATGTGCTGTGAAATGAAGGACACATAAGCTTAAGAGTAATTATTCCCATTATGCAACTTTTATGACTCAAGATAGTGAGATAGCAAGGAAAATAAATGCAAAATAGGCATGTATGGAAAGTTTATCAAGGTTGAGATTCTCAATGTGAATACACTCCCATTTATAAAATGTGTAAGCACTGAAAATTACAAAATATAATTATAAATAAAAGTAATTCATTAATGCATGAATACTTAATTCTAAATAGTGACAAGCTGTTTCTTATTATATAATTTTTAAAGGAATGTTTCTAGTTTATATTTTGCATGTAAGAAAATCAGGATTTTAACATTACTAATAAAAATATAACTTCTTAAGGAAAAGAAATATGAAGTTAACATGGTTTCATTAAAGTAAGATCTTATAGAAACCAATTTCTGAATCATTTGATCCTTCCTTATGATGTTATAGTCTCACATTAAAAAAATTACCACCACTTTTGATTTCAGTCCATGTAAACATTAAGAATTAACTTACATTTTAATTATATTTTTTGAATATACTGTAAAGTAAATCTTGATTGGGGGATATTTTCGAGTATATAATTATTTCATATAGAAGTGAACTAAAAAAATCAGTCTTCTTGAACAAAGTTCATTATTAATCTAAGTAAATATTCCAAAATTATCAATGAATTTACAAATTATGGTTATATACATGTAAGAACTTGTAAGAGGGAAAAACAAATGACTCTTTACTGAAGAGACAATTTGGTTAAAACCACAACTCATTTTCTCTCCCCTCAGATGCACCTTGTATTAGTTTTCTAATTCTTCACAGAAAATCACCACAAGATTAGAAACTTAAAACAACACACAACATGTATTTTTTATCTCAAATTTTCAACACAGAATTGTAAGCAAAGTTTAGCTGTGTCTATTTTTCAGGAATTCACAAGGCTACAAAAAGTGTTTTAACAGAAGTTGCTTTCTCACATGGAGGATGGGCTCTAGAATCTTTGTGCAAGTCATTCAAAATTAGTAGAATTTATTTCCTAGTGTTCACAGGCTTGGGGACTCAAGTTCCTCACTGGCTCTTGGTTAGAGAGCACCCTCATTTCCAAGAGGATGCCTGCATTTCCCTGTCATGAAGCCCTTTCCATATATCTGGGTTTAGTTCTTTACAGCAGGAGAAGAGCACTAAGAAAATCCAGCAGGATGAATTTATGGAAATATAGCAATATAAAAATAGGAGTGTCACCCCAACATCATTGCCATATTCTGTTGCAAGCAAGCCACAGTTCTGATGACACTGAGTTGGATGATATTATAAAAGAGAAACTCACTGCGTATTACTTTAAGTTGTGTGCACACAAAGCTCAGTTTGACTGATACATTTTTTTGAATGATAACAATTCTAAATTTTGCTAGATATCAAATGACTTTAATAGCCCTCACTCAGTATGAGTCTTCTGAGATTCTTTGTGTTGTTATATGTAAGTATTGAAAATCTCCAAACCTAATAAGGTATGAAGTACTTAGAATGTTGATAAACACTTAGTAAATAAGTAATATAAAAGTAACCAATATCATCATCATTTTTAATATTACTCCTATGTGCATAAGGTTTGGAAGTTCAGCATACTTAACCATGCTGGAGTTTTGATGAGACTTGCAAAAAAATTGTTATGACAGGACAAATAACAAGATTGGGGGTGATAGAAAAATTATCAGCCAAATATAGAAAAAATGCTTAACTTCCTACTAAAGTAAAAATGATAAGAATGTGTATCTATCTTGCATAATATAAGGCCTCAAAAGTGCTAATTTGCTTAATGCAGACTTGTTAAGTAGAAAACATTTAATCCAGAATGGTGAAAAGAGCCAGGCACGGTGCTGCACACCTGTAAATCCCAGAGACTCAGGAATCTGAAGCAAGAGGATTGCAAGTTGGAGGCCAGAATCAGCAATGTAGCAAGGCCATGAGCATCTTAGTGAGACCCTGTCTCAAAATAAAAAATAAAATAAAAAAGGGCTGATAATATGGTTAAGCTCCTCAGGATTCACTCCCCGATACACCCCCAAAAAGAATGATTAAAAAGATGAAGTTCCAGAAAGACAGGTAGGCTGCCTGGGTTTGCCTTTGAGGTGTGCCTATATTTCCAGAGATTTCATCTCTGCCCTCCATACGCTAGACTGTCTAAGAAGATCACGTCCTTGCTCTCACTGATTTCACTTTACCAGCAAGAGTAGAAAGTCAAGACTCCATGACAGGCAAGGAGTGACTTGGTACTCTGTTTTGTTCCACACAGTCTTAATCACTCTCAGTCAAGACCTTCTTGCCACTCCTTCTCTCTACTAAGAAAATATTTTAAAAATCAGTGAAAAATAAATTAGTTCCCAAAACAAAAAATCAAACTATCAAATTTGATGTTTTCCTCAATTTCCAGTAATTCTTGACACTTTTCAAGAGTTCTCCTTTTGTTTATGCTGAAAATCTGTTTGATATTTTAGTTGTTGATCTACTGATCTTTATTTTTTTACTGTATTTATTTATTAAATTATGAGTTGTCAATAAGGTAGTTAAGTCTGGATATTATGTGAACTCTAAAGAAAGATCACATATAGGTCTGATTCTGAAAAGTTTGCTTGCGGACACTTAAGGAACTCCACTTTACAGCCAAACTCAGACTTAACAGAAGAGTTAGAGGAATAAAATGAAAACATTAAGGAAAGCATTCCAGAGAGGAGAAATTTGAAAGTGCAAAGCTGTAGAAACATGGAAAAGAATGATGTGTTCTATTTTTCAATGGAATCTTTTAAGAAGCATTGTATCTGGAAGTGGGTAGGTTTTTGAAGATTTGGCTGAAGTATGAGACTTGGGAGAATTTAGGGACATATTGATGGAATAAGGACATGAATGCTTGTTAAATGACTAAATTTTATATTTTTCAAACTTCTTAAAGGATAACTTTAGAGTGAGGCAAACATGATGGAGATCTTTTAGGAAGATGCACAATAATGAAGATGAACAAGATAAAAGTCAGAAAGAAGGCTGATTTAAAACAGAATGAATCTGACATAACTTTCATATTACATATATGAATACACCACAGTGAAGCTCAGCATTGTGTGCATCTATAAAAATGGATCCTAATTAGAATAAGATATATTCCATATTTGCTGAAACATATCAAAATAGATTCCACTGCCATGATAACTAAAAGGACAAATAAATATTATAAAAAGAAAAATTTTAACAGAAACTGGCCACTAATTAGTACCTTCCTAGAAAAAGACCATTTGCCTCAAACTACACTGTCTAAAAGTTATACCCACTAACCGTATGGGCCTATACCATTTACTTTCATCTTAATTAATATTTCCTCAGTAGCATTAGATAATTTCAAGTGTCCAGTTGCCTTATGTGACTAGTGGGTATGTATGATACTGGAAAGCATAGACAGGCAGTTTGTGCTTCCTTGTGGAAAGATTCATTGGATAGCAGTAAAGCATAGTGAGTCCAAGATATTTCATGTCATTTATATGTATGTTCATGGGGGGGAACATATAAAATGAAGCCAGTATGGGAAATAATGTAATGAGGTGAATTACAAGTGTGTTGTGTTAAATTCAGGTATACAAGTGTCTTCCATTGCTCTTCTACTTTTACCAATACTGCCTCAAGGGCATCCTTTCTCATATTTCTTTCTATTTAGAGGTGAAACTGCTGGCTAAATTCCCAAGTCAATATTTGTTATCTAAAGTATATGTGCAATTATTAATGGTTACCAATTTCTCCTCTAATTTATATTGTCTAGTTGTCTGATAAATTCTATTGCCTATCAACTAGCTTAAACTATGAGCTATTTAAAAATTAGCCCTTTGTTTCCTAATCTAAGTTTAAAATGCCATCTGATTTTTCATTCATTTTATCTAATTATGACTGAGAATTATAAGCTTTTCCTATATTTACAAGTAATTTGTGAACTTTTAGTACTGGAATTTTTCATATTTTATTTTTTTCTTTTATTTTTCATTATTGGTTTGTAAGATTTTTTAACACAGCAGGACATAATGTAAATCATGAAGTTGTATTATAAGTTAAAAGCCACTCCCTAGTTTATTCTTTTATTGACTTTTCATGGTGACACTTTAACCCCTTTTAAATATTGATAAGTTTATCAATATTTCACTTATGATTTCCATTCTAGAATAAAATTCTTGCTTACATAAAGATCATTCATGTTCCCTTTAGCATATTTAATTTTTTAATGTTAAAATATTTGATCCATAAATATATTATATATCAATTTATTTTAGAGTAAAAACTGGGAGAACCTTTTTAAAAAATGTTACCATTTCAGCATTGGAAAAAAGAAGAGAGTCATAATTCTTACACAATTTTGCTTTAGTAGTTGTTATTGCAGATACTTTAAGTGAATAAAAAGAACTCATCTTTTGCTTATTCACATGCAAAGGAAAAATATAATCTTACATCTGTAAGTGAAATATTATAATAATTTCAAATATTTTAATGAAAAAGTCAATAACACACACTATTCTCAGAACTACAATGATTGAAATAAATAACCCGAACATTTCAATGAATGAGACTGAATTTCTAGCTTTTGAGAGTCACATGAACATCCTACCCCACCTAAACCATTGGCTTATATATAATTTATATTTGAAAATAGATTAATACTGTATATATGCAAACTTTATGAATAGGTGGGACAGACTTGGAAATCTCAGAATTCATGGTCACTTGATATCACCTTGTTTGTTCTGCCTAATTGTAAGGCAGAAGTTTATTCTCAGAATAAGGATTTTTATTTTCAGAAGAGAAAAAATGATTTGCTTCAAACTATTAAAAGTTGTCCTTGTAATTTTTTATTTGTGTTTGTAAGGATGATATATATAAAATCTCAATTTGCCGCTCTTTAAGCATCACTGAATTACTAGGCCTTAGTAGAAGAACAGCTTGTATTCGAATTTGCATTTACTGCAAAGCCACTTCTTTTCATGATCTCCTTACAAATAGGTAGCCTTACCATGTGTTTTGGTAAATACTTTGAGGAAGCACATTCCAACGTGTTATATGTTGTCTCTTTTAAAATCTTGAAAGTTCTGCAAAGAGTTGAGTCTCTACATTTTCTATGAGGAAATAAGGAAAAAAAAATTAAAAAACATGTCTACGAGCTTTATAAGAAATCCTGATATATCCCACACCACTGAACCATGGAAACTTCATTGAAGATGCAAAACCACAAATTTTTTTTTGAGGGGGACATTATGTTCCAGGTTATGGTTAGCATTTTTCTTATTAATATATCTCACAATAATTATTACCTTTAAATATCAGATACAGTCAACAGAGTGTCAAATAACATATGGTGTTTTATGGATGATCATGAAAACCAAGTTTTTTGCAGATTAATTTAAATATAGAGCAAATAGAGGTAGCCTTGACAAGTCAAAGTAGCCAACACCATACTCTACTGTAACTACTCTTGCAGATTTTTAAAAATTATTTAAATTGTGTAATCACTTTCGTTTCTACAGTTTTATCTATTATTATTAGTAGTAGTAGCATTAATATTATTATTTGCAATTCTATTTCTTAATTCCTCATTAAAAACAGCATCATCAAAGATAAATCATATCAAACTACAATCAATTTTAACTTTATTTTATAAAAACATGCAAATAAAAAGCTAAATATATAAATGTTATTCAAATTCTTTATATTGTCATTTTTAATGACTAAATTATATAACATGATAGCTCCAAATAATATTACCACTTTGTTAAAAGATCAAAAACTTAAAGCAAGTCTCCATAAACTTATTATCTCAAGTCTATACTTCTACTATATTATTATTTTTTTGGCTGTAGAACACCTATTTTAATTTTCAGGAATTTAGATTTTAAATTCTTTCAAAGAATTTAGGGTAAGAAAGAAATTAGCATATCAGATATTGGCTCTTTCATAACATTGCTGTCATGAAACTTTGCTTTTACTGTTTTAAATATACTAATTTATTTTGCAACACTTTTATCATATAATATGAATTGCAATACACAAACATGTTAGGAAGTCATATTAATTGTTAAAAATTTGCCCACAGCATACAAGAAAAGGATACTAATTATAATACAATATTCTGTATTATATGATGCTAATCACTGTCTAAATGTCTATGGGAAAATAAATATATTCCATCTGTTGGAAACATATATGTTTTCCAGTTAATGGGTTTACCAAAGATAGGAGAAAATGAGATGAATAATGAATAATTTTCTCTTCTGCCAAATGAAAATACAAGAACATTTTCAATTCATCTTTTCACTCCATCTGTCATTTTCATGCCTTATTGCATCAAATGCTCCACTCCTTCTCAGTCATTTTTTACTTACAAAATATTATCCATATCCTTCTATATTAACCCCAAAGCCCTGGCATATGCCCTGCTTCAGTGCTTGGCTACTAGGATAAAAATTTCCAGTGAATCTTGTCTGAATCCTGTCCTTCTGCCTTCTCACTCATGTGTGACATCCATTTGTTACCCTGCTAGATACTGTGGCCAATTCCCTGCTGCGTGTACCCAAAAACCTTTCCACCTTGAGGTGATGGTGCAAAGTTACTTAACTCTTTATAATACACCCTTGTTCTATTTTGTCTCTTTCCTCCTTTAAGCATTCTGCCAACATCAAAGCACAAATGAGAAACTGAATTGTGATTAAAATCAAGATTGTTTATAACTCCAATGCTATTTTTTAATCATATTGTTAATGGACCACTTCTAAATCCAAAGAACAATCGTCACCATTTGGACAGTAATTTGTATTCATTGCAAAAACAAAACAAAACAGAAAGGCGAGAAGGAAAGAGGATGGTTTTCTTACACATAAAGCTTTTTTTTTTCCAGTCAGCTGTGATCACATGCTCATCCCAGTGGGTAAACCCTGAAAGCCACTTGTATGTGTGGATAAGTGAGGGAAAACTATAGACACTGATGAGGATTTTGAACCATCTGTACAAATACATTGTCTCTGCCTTTTTTGGGGGGCTTAGGGCAGGAAATACATGAGCCATCGAATGTGTAAATTTTCCTCTCTTCAAGCCTCTATTGCTGATCTAGCAACCAATAGCATTATTAATCCAAATTGAGTTCAAATGTAATTTTCTATGTGAATCAGAAGGTCAATTCCCAAATTTCAGTTAAATATAAAAGGAGGATAATAATGATACTAAAAATTATAAATAATGATCCAACAATTATGCAGCATTTTCCATGAATTATGTTATTGATATTTTTATCATTTTTATCAAGAATCTAAGATTTATATATATTAGCTTATTCACAATTATCTTCTACAAGTAGAAGTATTTTCATTGGCTGAATTAATGAGCTGTTGAACAGTACCACAAACAGAGAACATTTGATTATTTTTTCAAATCCGGGAATATGAAGTTTACCAAGTATAGGTGTAACCTGTAAGTAGGGGTATTAAGTGGATCATTTTCTAAACAGGATGATTTGAATCCAAGAAGTTAAAAATATCATATCAACTTTAATAACACATAAATATAAATTTTAATAATATCTTAATTTCTCTATCTTATCAGAGGGATAAATCAGACTATTATTTCTGACTTGCTAATTGTTAAATACCTCTATATTATGCAAGATTTTACTGAAAATACTGTACTGCTCAAACACTGTATTTATATACCATATCTGTTTTTATATGCAGGTGTTTAAATGAATTTCATCTAGTACAAGGTTCTCAGAATATAGATCATGACTTTCTCAGAAACTATCAGTGAAAAACCCATGTGCTCTTCATTTACTGCTTTAATAATAATAAAAACTATGTGTCAAGCATCACACTAAGAGTTTTACATATATTTACATATATTTTCATATTTAGCTCTCACAAAAAAACACAAGGTAAGTTTCATTGTCACCATATGGAGATAAGGAAATGTATGTTTTTTGAAGTTAAATAATTTGTCCAAGATTTTACAGCTGGTATATAACAACTTCAATTTGAATTGAATTCTTTCTCTGAGAAAGCCTTTGATCTTAATAAACACCGTATAACATTGCCTATTTTAACTGCTTTGAAGAAAATTTGTTGTTATTCTGACAAATATATTATTGTCAAAATTATGTATCATTTCTCTATACACAGTCACATGCATAAATATAACTCATAACATATATTATTATAGAAATTCTTCCTTTTTAAAGCAAGAGTTACATTTTATTTATAGCTCATAACAGTTCCTAGATTACCATAGACTCTCAATAAATATTAAATTACAACCACAGATCATTTAACAATAAAAGTTTTAGCATCATACAGTTAAAAATCAAAAGAGTTGAATTTAATTTAATGTTGCTATACACAACAAATTCTCTTTCTCTGTTTTCATCTACCCATGTTTTTGCTATATAAACAGAAGGAAAGATGTAAGATAGTTCATCTTTATAGGTAGATTTAATTTACACTATGCTGGAGTTAAAATGTTTGACAGAGCTTTTAAAAATTTCTGCTATATAAAAATATAATATTCAGAAAAAAATCTCTATCTTTACATGACAAGTCTTTGAATAGTCTAATCTAGAATATCTGCAGGGAGTAATGGTATGTGAGGGGTGGGGGTGCACAATATGACCTGTTTAATTAAACTATAATGAACCGTGATGCAATGAAAAAAAAAAAACATACATTTCATATGAGGTTCCCCAGGAAGAGTTTGTTTAAGGCATAAAAGCACTTGGTTTCTGTGTCAAGAGAAAGAACTCCACATTGCTTTGAAGCACCCCTGGCAGTTGATAATGGAGAGCTGTTGGCAATGCTTATGGAGGCAGATGCTTACCTGTACTCCTACAGTGTACAATCTTGGCTTGATGACAAGGTGAGGAGAAGGAGAAGCTGTCACAGAATGGGGGCAACTGGCAGCTGGAACCCTAGCGGGGAAGGGTAAACTGGTCACCCAGGGCGCTTGCTTGACTGTGGCATAACTCATCAATCATGCCAACATATGCAGCTGCCTGAAAATAAACAGGCTTCTCAGACGGGAGGCGAAATAAGGCAAATTAAAAGACCAATAATTTAAACAAATATGTTCCCAGTTCACAGCAAAGATGGATGGATAAATTTTGCTGATAGACCCAGTTTTCTGGGTAAGTGATAAAAGTCACTAATACATACTCATATGATAAATTTAAAAATGTCATTCTAAGACAGAATCTTTTTGTAAATTATTTTGAATTCACTCTCTTAAAATGTAACTAGTACTTATTTTTAAAAACCTATTAATTAGTATCTTCTCTTGGATGTTTCTAATGTTATTACTAATAAACATTGTAACTAATATAAATAATGAAGCTCTAAATACCCTACTGAAGCATATGTCTTCTTGTTTTGCTTAAAGCCCCAACAGAAACCAGTGGGAACTTGGCAGTAACAATGGTTGCATAATCATCATCATAGTGTAAGGCAATTGCCTTTATTTTCCTTAGTTCTATTTGTCTATGTGTAGCTGATCTTGAAAGTATATATTATGATATTACTTTTTTCTATTACATCAGTATCTCTCTCATTAACTTTTATTCTGATCAGATTAATATTAATCTATTTCAATGACATATGCATATGCATTAATGTACATATGACATTGATGTAAATACACACAAAACATTGTTTATATACATATATATTTCACATACCCATATTTTTTTGAAATTTCTTTTCTAATCCCTCATAGTAGTGCAGCAACCTTCTATCTCATATTAAGAAAACAAATTACTTACAACTTTTTTTTTTTTTTTTGCCTTAAAGCAAACCTCTTTGAAAACTCTTGACTAATGACTATAGATTCCCTAAGGTTAAATGATGATGAACTCCAACATTAGACACTTAGTAATTTTTACTCCTTGTTACTACAACACTTCCTTGAATCTATCTTTCATCCTTCATCAAATTTAGATTTATCTATAAGAACTAGAGAGCTCATGTCCTTTTCACTGATGGGTTTTGTATTTATATGCTTATGATTGCTACCCAGTGCCCTACAGAGAGCATTGGGGGGTCTGATGAGACAATATCAGAAGGTGGTGATTTTCTTTTTCAAATCTGACAGTGGTGCAGAAATTAGAGAAAGACAAAACTAGCCTGAGGTCAGTGTAATTCTCTCCTCTCCCAAGCTCATCTCCTTACACAGGTGGCGTTACAGCTGCTGTTATGTCTGCAGGGGAATCATAGTGGCTGGCAGCCCCTTACACAGCTGGCAGCCTGATATAGGAACAAAAGAATCAGGTTCAACATTGCTAAATAGAAAGGGTCCATCTTGTCTCCTAAATATCTGCTTCTCTTTAATCTACATTATAAGACAGTTTATTGTTGTTGTTTTAATCAGGGCTGAGAGTTCAAATTTCTCCTCACCTAGTAAATTGCTTAGTAATCTGTGATCCAATTTTAGAAACTATCCCTAATCTTGGGGAAAAAAAGGATGTCTCTGGAATTAAGTAGACAAAGATTTTTAATAATTTTTTTAAGCTAAGAATTGTTTTTGATCTTTCTTGCAATAGTCTGGAATATACTGTAATAATTAACTACCAAGAAAAACAATTTGATTGTATTTGAGTACACTTGTGTGTCAACACAGCAATTGTGGTGTAAAACGTGGCATTTGGGTCTGAGAAAAGATATGAATTTAGTAACTAGTACATTGACAATGACATTTTGCAACATACAGGTAATAGTAAGACATCTTGATACTCTAATTTTATTTATTGTTTTGAACACATTCTGAGTAAATATATATCACATAATCTTCATTTCTTACACAGGAATTTAATCTCTCTGTTGATGGTTAGTTTAGTCATTTTAGAATCCCTGTCACTAATTGCCACAAGTACATTGATAGCTATGTTTTTTTTTTCAATCCTCTAACTCAATACAAGTGGTAACCTGTGTTTCACAAATGTTTGCCTTTATCACAATTTTATTTGACTTCAAAGAGTGTCCATGGTACCTATATACTCTAAGTCTCATTAGTTTTGAATATCCTGTCATAAGTTTGCAACAAAATAATATTATGAACATAACCTAGGCAGAGGTTAAAATTGTCACTCAGAGATATCTTGCACATCACTTTACATCTCAGAACACTTCAACATAAGCCATTTTGCTACATTTTGTGTGACATATGATAAGAGCAACATGAATTGGCTCTAAGCTACAGTGCATGAAATCTCACCATAATTAATTAATGTTGTTATAGCAACACTTTTTATAGCATTTCTTAACACTGAAAGGATGCATTGGCATGGGGTAAACTGTCTAAAAATCATTTTGCCAATTTCATTCTCAACCACTCTCGCTACTATCTTTTCCCTTTTTAATTTAATCATTCTCCCCCTCAACTTGGATCCCTTCCTTTTAGATGGAATTAGATAGTCAAACCTCAGCACAGCAGCAGGTCTTAATATCAGTTTGCTTGTGTGAATACTGAGAAGGTAGCACTAGTTCTCTGTCATGTGAAACAAACACAGTATGTCTTTTAGCTAAAATTAACTTTTTTTTATTTAGAATGATTGCATACAGCATGGAAACAGCGTGCCACATTTGACTATCCATCATATATGCCCTGCATCCACAATGCACCTTTAGGGGAAAAAATAGTATGTTTTTTTCTTATTGCAAAAACCTACTAGATTTACCATGCATGTTAGTGTATTCATTAAAGAAATCTGTGTTGGGAGAGAATTTATAAGCCATTTAGTACAGCCTCTCTAATTTATAAGGTGGGGATAAGGGGGAAGGAATTACCTAGAGACCTCATGAGTAGTTCACTATAGAACTAGGTTGAGAACTATAAACTCCACATTCTCTAATTAGTAAGCTTTTTACCAGATCACAAGCTGCCTCATTTTACATAGTTTTATACCTACTTAGAATTCATCCTTAAGCTACAAAATAAACTTAAGAAAAGCTGTATTGCAAAACTCACTAAGTATATGACTATTGTTTTAGATCAATAGTAGAAATGCCATGATAGTGTTGCAAGACACCAGATACTTCTCAATATATTAAGCAGGGCACTCATTTGAAGTGAAACTGGATTTGAGAAACACAGACACTGATATTTCAGCATTAAAATGCTGAATCAACACCATCATGTTGATGTTCACGAAATTAGAGATAATTATCAATTCACTGTATTTAATTTGCTGGCAAAAAACTAATTTTGACAAATGTTTATTAAAATAGGACTGTTATAATTTTAATGTAAAGACACAACTTGAAAAATTTTAATAATCTAAAATAATAAACAGTTAATTTTTAAAATGTTGGGAAAAGAAGACAATTTGTTCATGAGTAATATTTAAAATTATATTAGAGAGTGTGTAGAAAGATTTATAATACATAATTTATAATTTTCAGATTAAAGTAAGTATGAAAATAAACTTTCTGTATACTATAGGTGAAAATAATTCACATTTCTTATATTAGTCCAATAAGAAAATACACATGTAAGACTTTTTAGACATTATCACTTTTCTTTAACTTGCCTAATTTTCACTTTTAAATTAAGAAATTACAGGTGATACTAACAAAACTCAGAATTTTACTAGGATTCTGTAGGATTAGTACCATAAGAGACAGGTTTTCAAAGATTAAACTATTTGAAAATAAAGCTATAAAGCCTGTGTATTTTGTGCTGATTTTACTGCTTCCTAAAGAGTAATAGTGATTGAATTATTATTTATCTTCATGTCTATTTAATGATAAGCTATTTTATTTGTCTTAAAGTTACCTAAAAATGTTCTTAACTATAATATTATATTTTCCATTTGCTCTATTCTTATGATATATGTAGAACATGATCTCCCAATTGTTGGCTAAATTTTGAGTGAATCTGAATCGATTTTTAGTAGTGTAATGGAGACAGTACCTGATGAACAGAAGACCTTATGGATCTGGATCGTGATGAGAGGATGTGTTTTGATTCTTAACTCCACCCATCAGTAACCTCAATTACAAGAAGTAGCTAGTTTTTTCTCACCTCAGCTTCCTTATCTGACAAAGCAAAATTATAACTAATCTCTTTAATTCATAGAACTACCTACTGAAACTAAATTGAGTGAAAACCAAAAATACTGATTCAATTGTGTCTGCTTATTTTTATTACAATTCTAATCATAGAAAACACTGATTTCTGTATTAATTACTCATAATAATTTACTTGCCAACCCATATATGGAAAAATAATCTAAGCCTGAGGCAAAGTATAAATGAGATGAGGTACATAAAGTCAGTGACAGATCTTAGATAAACCTATTCAGCAATCTACATCACAAACTTTCAAGTGTAGTTTTCTACAATATACCTCAGGTGTTACACAGTCCTATAACATTCTAGAATAACCTACTGTATATTTTTCTTGAAGTCTTTTACTGTAGTTTGAATCTTGAATGTCCCACAAAGGCTCATGTATTGAAGATTTGGTTCTTGTCTGTTCCTTCTAAAGCAGAACAAAGCAGAATGTAAAATAAAGCTGACTCCTTTTCAACTATCTTTAAGTTTATAATGATGCCAAAGACAATTTTTAATTGAAATTAAAATTTGTAGTTTTAGGTCCATTAATCCTGATCTTGTAATTATTTATCCCAGATGAAGGGAAAACTTTACATTGGTAAAATTAACATTATATTACTGTAAGTGTGGTAATAGGTTATTTTAGGAGATTTAATTGATCAATCCTCACTTATAAGAAAATATGAAAAATTACATATATATTCAACTTATGCAAGTTTATTCATAAGAAAAGAGTAAATTGAAAAATGAATAATTTTAATAAAATATTTTATTCTCAATCTGCTTTGACTCAACTCCATTTAAGTTTACAGGGATGGGGAGAATTTTAAATGCTAGAATTCAGAACTCAGAAAATGTGTTGCAATTGAAGAAGCTAATAGGAAGTTCATTACTGTATGGAATATTATTTCAAAGCATGAAAAATGACAATAGCCATGTTCCTACCATCACAGAATTCTTCCAGTGGGCACAGATTATAGAAGCTTCATAAAGAAATGTTTACAACTAGACTGTTATGGCTTAGATGTAGCTGATGCAAAGTGAAATGGTTTAAGTCCCTAACAATTTGGTTAGAACAATTCAGAGATGCAGTACTAGAGACTTGGAAAGGCAAGTCATTTATGAAAGACCATAAATACAAGGAGGCATTTAGTAATCTTGGAGAACCAATACAAAATTTGCTTAGAATCAAAGAAAATTTTTCTTAAAGCAGTCCTAAAGTTGGTTAATCATAAAATGATTATTGAGTGCAATTTTTTGTTTGTTTGATTGTTTGTTTTCCTGTAAAGTAACTACTGACTTAGATAACTGGACCTAGGTTACATTTTCAAGGCAAAGAACAAATGAATCCAATTGTTCCCTGCTGAGTACCTCAGGGTCCAAAGCCAACTGGAATATTTCCACTTGCTTGACTCTTTCACTACTAGGAAATTTCTACAACTTATTTTTCAAGTCAACAAAATTAACATCAAGATTTTTTCAAGTGACAGGGTTCAGAACTTGCCACTCAAAAATATGTCACTTTGGTATAATGATATTAAACACTGCAGGAAATTGACAAAAATCTGATCTTTCACTTTCCTTCCCTGAAGTAGGCATCAAAACATACAAAAATTATCCAACTTCTTTCCTAGACAACCAGTAAAACCTGGAAAGACCTCTAATGATATTCCCATAAAGTGTGTCATAAGACCCTTATGTTACAGGTGACCACCATATACCTGAAAGAAGGAATGTCATAATCTCTGGACACACAGGGACAAAGGGGAAGATTATAGGAGTAAGTGGAAAATTTTTCAAAGAGGCAATTAGAAAACCTAATTGAGAAAGAAAATAGAGGGCTGGGGATGTGGCTCAAGCGGTAGCGCGCTTGCCTGGCATGCGTGCGGCCCAGGTTTGATCCTCAGTACCACATACAAACAAAGATGTTGTGTCTGCCAAAAACTGGAAAATAAATATTAAAATTCTCTCCTCTCTCTCTCTCTCTCTCTCTCTCTCTCTCTCTCTCTAAAAAAAAAAGAAAAAGAAAATAATAGATATTATTCCTAGCTTGTTACTTATGACTTAAACTTCCTTCATAATATTAATACTTCTGGGTTTCAGCTTCCTCAGATTAAGTAATATTAGATGAATTAAGGGCCACTAGAACACTGAAAATCAACAAGTTCTTTTTAAGTTTACTATTTATTAATAAATAATCCATCAACAAATATATATATATATATATATATATATATATATATATATATATATATATATATATTGCTTTCTATAAAGTAAAGCATATAGGAAATGCTGAATTCAAACAAAAAATGAATAAATTCAGAAATGAAGGAGAGGAGTTTCAGCTTAATTTATCATCTTCCGGATGATCAATAATCTAAAGCTTTGAGAGAAGCCAGTTTCAGAGAGACAGCATGAGATCCTGGCAGAGTCAGCATGACTCCTAATAAAAAGGAATTTAAAGTGAATGAGAGTTAGTAGCTGAGAAGGTAAACAGAGGGAGTGACTAGCCTAGGAGGGTGTTTAAAAGATGGTGGAAACAGATCAATGCAACGTTAGTTTAACAATCAAGGGATAAGTATAGAAAGAAAATTCAAAGGCATTTTGGTAGTTGGCATCCTTGACAATTATCAACTCCAACAGGATTCTGCAAAGAAACGAACAGGAATCAAAATCAAAATAGAAACATATAAAAGCTCTGAGAAGAACAATTTCTGAGGAAAAGTATACATTTTTTTTCCTTTTTTGCAAACATAAATTAATGAAATTAAATTAAAGAGAAGACAACAGACAGGAAAAGAATAAAAAACAAGATTGTTTCCATTTTGGAGAACAAAATTAAAGATGAAATTATTTTCAAGATTAAATAACTTGAGAAGAAAGGATTCAGACAAAGAAAAAAACAAGTAAGCAAACAAAAGGAACAAAGGATGTTTGCCTATGGAAATGGGTAAACAGAACTATTAGTAACCCTCTTAAGAGTAAGTTCCTTCCTGGAGAACATATTGCAAATTAGTGTGAAATTCGTAATTTCTCTTACAGAATAACTTGTATCTTGGATCAGCTCTTTTATTGTGTAACCATGTTCTTTGATTATAGACAGAATATCTCCTAATTCTCCATTAGCAACTGTAAGGTCTCATGCATAATCTTTGATCCTATCTCGCCTTATAAATTAACTTTTCCAACATGGTAGGCATCTCCATATAGCCTATGAATACACAAAATGAAAAAATGTGTAATGTTGTAAATACCCTTTCCCTATCAAACTTTCTCTACCATATGTACTTTGTCAAGAACTAAACCAATATTTTCCAAATTAAACAGAATAATTCAAGAGAACCCTCAGCTAACCTTTTTCTTGAACTCCAATAACTTTCCACCATGAGTAGGCATCAGAACTGTAGAGGTGTAGGCTATGGCTTTAAAGCCTCAAAATAAACATTCCCCTAGAGTTGTAGTATTATACTAATGCTAGTGGTCTCAGAAGTCTGCTTTAATTGTTTCATATAAGTAATTGTCCTTAGGTTTTTAATTCTGTTAGTAGATCTCATCAGTTTGGAAGGATGATTTACTACAGAATTTTATAAAGATTTAAAAACAGCATACTACAGTGACACAGCCACACCAATGTTTATAGCAGCTCAATTCACAGTAGCTAAATTGTGGAAACAACCTAGATGTCCTTCAATATATGAATGGATAAAGAAACTGTGGCATATATACATAATGGAATATTACTCAGCACTGAAAGAGCATAAAATCATGGCATTTGCAGGTAAATGAATAGAGTTGGAGAATATTATACTAAATGAAGTAAGCAAATCCCAAACAAACCAGAGGCCGAAGGTTTTCTCTGATATGTGGATGCTGATCCATCATGGAGGTGGAGGGGAACATGGGAGGAATGGAGGAACTCTAGATAGGGCAAAGGTGAGGGAGAGGAAGGGAGTGGTCATGGGGGTAGGAAAGATGTTGGAATTATCCTAAGTACATGTATGAAGACACGAATGGTGTGATTCAACTTTGTGTACAACCAGAGACATGAAAAATTGTGCTGTATATGTGTACTATGAATTGAAATGCATTCTGCTGTCATGTATAACAAATTAGAATAAATAAATAAATTTTAAAAAGAACAAGTTAGAAAAACTAAGTAGAAATTTGGAGGAATATTTATGAATAATAGCTTGGTAAAAGAGGGAAATATAATGAAAAAAATTTCTCTTTTCTTTAAAAGTGAGAGGAGATAGGTGAATTCTGAATAAAAATAATGAGCTATTTGAGGTGTATGTGAAAGGAAAGCAATTCTCTTCTATTAAGAACAAAGCAATTATGAGTGGACTAAGAGTAAAACTAGTGAGAAAATTAGGAAGTTCTATAAAGAAACTGATAATTGGGGTTAAAGAAAATGAGATTGGAATATACTTCATTGTCATCATTTTTTCTAGAAATACTAAATATTGCTGGAGAATTAGTGAGAAAAATGGATAAAAATCATACCATGTATTATCGATCCATGAGACTATTGCAATAAATAGTTAGAAAATCAATATATTTTTAAAAATTCTAGTGTTTGATCCAAACCTATAACATTAGTCCTCTTAGATCTCTAATCAAGTATGTGACTAAATTAAAATAAATTTTAGTCAAAGACACTTCAGGTATATGACATATAAATATTACAAGTTCTTCCTCCTTTCCTTAAAATGAGAGCTTCTATTTTGTTTCTTACATGTTCATTTATTAACAACCTCTGTAAGACTTACAAGTTCCCAATAGCTCTTCTTTAGACCTGAGGGTCACCTTTTCTTTCTTCAGTGTAGATACATAGCAGTTTCCAAGAACTTGTTTTATATTTATGTTCAAATTCTCTGTGAAATCTTCTGTTGTATTTACATTATATTTAGCTCTGGAGAGAGAAATCTCTGGGCCTGGCTATCCTAACCCTGAAACGAGAAGGTTTCACTAGCAGGAATGCCAGTGGTCAGTAGAATGGTTGGTAGTATGCAGCCTGTGGGTGCCTGAAGCTGAAGGAAGAAATCACATGCAGCTATAAAGGGGCTACAAGATTTCAGCTATTTGTGAAGTTAGATAACAATAAAACAAATGATTTTTTTTTAAAATCCAATTTATGCTTTGGAGACAGAAAAGCTTTGAGTAAAATTGAATAGAGCAGAAGGGTATTAATTTTGAGAGTGAAGATTAGTAAGACTAGTTCAAGAACACTTACTAATTTTAAAGTTCCTGAGAATGATAATAGGTGAAAGATAGAGAAAGCAATTACCAGGTATAGAGTACTTAAAATGTCCCAAAGTATATGAAAAAAAAGTGTCCTGAAGATTAGAAGATATTGCCAGTGAGGTGGAGGAGACACTGACATAGTGTGCCACCACTCCTGATAGTTTCCTGAGGAGGATTGTGCTGCTACAGAAAAAAAGAGTGACAGGAATGGAATCACCGCCTGATTCTCTATTTGGCTCTATTTAAATGACGCCAATTTATTTTTCAAGGCTTAAAGTATATCTTCTTTCTCCCTGGAATGATTCCTGCTCAGTGTCTCCATCTCAGAGATCCACATAATCTAGATATTCTTCTTTGTTCGTTCTTGACAACCTGTGATGGCTTCATTGACTGTATCCCTAGCATCGTGCTTGCAGTTTGAAATACAGTATAAATAAATATGTCTTGAATCAATGAAACAAAATTTCATTGAAAGTTCCTTCCTGGAAATCAAAAAGACTCAATTATATAGACATGTACAGAAAGAATATGCAAATATAAGAGTTGAATTCTTCAGTTTTTACCAGTAGCTTTTAGAGATTAATTTTCAGTGTGATATTTTTATATATTTATTTTTTAGTTGGACAGAATATCTTTATTTATTTATTTTTATGTGGTGTTGAGGATTGAACACAGGGCCTCACATGTGCTAGGCAAGCACTCTACTGCGGAGCCACAACCCCAGCCCTCAGTGTTATACTTTATAAGAAAATTTGAGGGACTGGGCATGTTGATCAGCAGTAGAGCACTTGTCTACCATGCACAAGGCCCTGGGTTCAATTCCCAGGGTTGGGCGGGGGGAGTGGATTTGAAGAAGCAGTAAGACAACAAGACTAAAGTTTCTAAATGTGATCTAATGATCTGAAATCACACAACTATACTCTTTCCTAAATCTGACTTCATTTTTAAAAAATTAATGATGAACTATATGATACATTCTTTTCAAAAACAAAGATATATTATTCTGTACAACAAAGCAAATGTGAAAGGATTAAAAAATGACTACTGTTAGATATATCCCTCAGTATCAGAGAAAAAAAGGATTGTCAGAATTTAAAATAAATGAGCAATAGTGAAGGTTTTTGATAAATAGTTTTTTTTAAAAAATTGATCATTTCATTGCACCTGGCAGTGATTGAAAACATCAGATGTGTTAGAAGAAATATCTTCACTATATATCAAATCCCTAGGAACAATACTTCAAACAAACTACTTAGCTAGCTAGTTTTCCAGAACAATAAAAGTATTTAAAATAAGAATACAAAACGTGTAAGTCAAATGAAAATCCACAATGCAGACCTGGAAAAAGCAAACAAAAATCTTCTACAAGAGCTGTTGAAATTAACTGATCTCTGATTTTTTTTTCTTTTTGTAGCTTGAAAATACAATGTAGAATTTCCTAGGCTTCTAAAATGACAAGAAAATGTTGCCTGTGTCATTTTGTTGTCATTTTAAATCAAATTTCCCTATCGACCATTTTGCCATGGCTTTTGAAGGTTTTCTTGTCAAAAGTGAGTATACTTGTAAGGTCAAAGAAGTACACCACAGAAAATTAGAATGATTGATTCATAAAATTATAGAATCTTGGATCTGCACATGACCTTGGTGATCATTGAGTTTAACCACATCATTTGAAAGGTGAAAAGGCTAGAGACCATATTAGCAGTGACGCTTTATGACAGATATTGAACTGTTGGCAAAATCAGGATCTGAATCTGCTCCTTCTCAACTCCATACACACACACACACACACACACACACACACACACTGATCTTTATGATTCATAAGCCAAATGCAGCTTAACTTCACATTTGATGCTTGTAAGTGTGTGTGTATATGTATTCATACAAGTGTGTATGAATGTGCATATATATTCTTTTTTTTTTTTTTCAACAGCCATCCCCATTTCTTTTTTTTTTTTTTATTGGTTGTTCAAAACCCTACAAAGCTCTTGACATATCATATTTCATACATTAGCATACATTAGCTTCAAGTGAGTTATGAACTCCCTTTTTTACCCCAAGTACAGATTGCAGAATCACATGGGTTACACATCCACATTTTTACATAATACCATAATAGTAACTGTTGTATTCTGCTACCTTTCCTATCCTCTACTATCCCCCCTCCCCTCCCCTCCCATTTTCTCTCTCTACCCCTTCTACTGTAATTCATTTCTCACCTTGTTTATTTTCCCATTCCACTTACAACCTCTTATATGTAATTTAGTATAACAATGAGGGTCTCCCTCCGTTTCCATGCAATTCCCCTTTTCTCTCCCTTTCCCTCCCACCTCATGTCTCTGTTTAATGTTAATCTTTTCTTCCTGCTCTTCCTCCCTGCTTTATTCTTAGTTGCTCTCATTATATCAAAGATGACATTTGGTATTTGTTTTTTAGGGATTGGCTAGCTTCACTAAGCATAATCTGCTCTAGTGCCATCCATTTCCCTGCAAATTCCAAGATTTTGTCATTTTTTAGTGCTGCGCAATACTCCATGGTGTATAGATGCCACATTTTTTTAATCCATTCATCCATTGAAGGGCATCTGGGTTAGTTCCACAATCTAGCTATTGTAAATTGTGCTGCTATGAACATCGATGTGGCAGTATCCCTGTAATACGCTCTTTTAAGGTCTTCAGGGAATAGTCCGAGAAGGGCAATAGCTGGGTCAAATGGTGGTTCCATTCCCAGCTTTCCCAGGAATCTCCATACTGCTTTCCAAATTGGCCGCACCAATTTGCAGCCCCACCAGCAATGTACAAGAGAACCCTTTTCCCCACATCCTCGCCAGCACTTGTTGTTGTTTGATTTCATAATGGCTGCCAATCTTACTGGAGTGAGATGGTATCTGAGGGTGGTTTTGATTTGCATTTCTCTGACTGCTAGAGATGATGAGCATTTTTTCATGTACTTGTTGATTGATTGTATGTCCTCCTCTGAGAAGTTTCTGTTCAGGTCCTTGGCCCATTTGTTGATTGGGTTATTTGTTATCTTATTGTCTAATTTTTTGAGTTCTTTGTATATTCTGGATATTAGGGCTCTATCTGATGTGTGAGGAGTAAATATTTGTTCCCATGATGTAGGCTCCCTATTTACTTCTCTTATTGTTTCTCTTGCTGTGAAAAAACTTTTTAGTTTGAGTAAGTCCCATTTGTTGATTCTTGCTATTAACTCTTGTGCTATGGGTGTCCTATTAAGGAATTTGGAGCCCGACCCCACTATATGTAGATCGTAGCCAACTCTTTCTTCTATCAGACGCAGAGTCTCTGATTTGATATCAAGGTCTTTGATCCATTTTGAGTTAACTTTTGTGCATGGTGAGAGGAGGGGGTTCAGTTTCATTTTGTTGCATATGGATTTCCAGTTTTCCCAACACCATTTGTTGAAGATGCTATCCTTCCTCCATTGCATGTTTTTAGCCCCTTTATCAAATATAAGATAGTTGTAACTTTGTGGATTGGTCTCTGTGTCCTCTATTCTGTACCATTGGTCCACCCGCCTGTTTTGGTACCAGTACCATGCTGTCTTTGTTACTATTGCTCTGTAATATAGTTTGAAATCTGGTATCGCTATACCGCCTGATTCGCACTTCCTGCTTAGAATTGCTTTTGCTATTCTGGGTCTTTTATTTTTCCATATGAATTTCATGGTTGCTTTATCTATTTCTACAAGCAATGCCTTTGGGATTTTGATTGGCATTGCATTAAACCTATATAGAACTTTTGGTAATATCGCCATTTTGATGATGTTAGTTCTGCCTATCCATGAACAGGGTATATTTTTCCATCTTCTAAGATCTTCTACTTCTCTCTTTAGGGTTCTGTAGTTTTCATTGTATAAATCTTTCACCTCTTTTGTTAGGTTGATTCCCAAGTATTTTATTTTTTTTGAGGATATTGTGAATGGAGTGGTTTTCCTCATTTCCATTTCAGAAGTTTTGTTGCTGATATACAGGAATGCCTTTGATTTATGCGTGTTGATTTTATATCCTGCTACTTTGCTGAATTCATTTATTAGTTCTAGTAGTTTTTTTGTAGACCCTTTTGGGTCTTCTAGGTATAAAATCATGTCATCCGCAAATAATGATAATTTAAGTTCTTCTTTTCCAATTTTTATGCCTTTAATTTCTTTTGTCTGTCTAATTGCTCTGGCCAGTGTTTCGAGAACTATATTGAATAGAAGTGGTGATAGAGGGCATCCCTGTCTTGTTCCAGATTTTAGAGGGAATGCCTTCAATTTTTCTCCATTCAGAATGATGCTTGCCTGAGGCTTAGCATAGATAGCTTTTACAATGTCAAGGTAATTTCCTGTTATCCCTAGTTTTTCTAATGTTTTGAACATAAAGGGATGCTGTATTTTGTCGAATGCTTTTTCTGCGTCTATCGAGATGATCATATGGTTCTTATCTTTAAGTCTATTGATGTGGTGAATAACATTTATTGATTTCCGTATATTGAACCATCCTTGCATCCCAGGGATGAATCCTACTTGATCATGGTGCACAATTTTTTTGATGTGCCTTTGTATCCGATTCGCCAGAATTTTATTGAGGATTTTTGCATCTAGGTTCATCAGGGATATTGGTCTGTAATTTTCTTTCTTTGAGGTGTCTTTGTCTGGTTTTGGAATCAACGTGATGTTGGCCTCATAGAATGAATTTGGAAGAGCTCCCTCTTTTTCTATTTCCTGAAATAACTTGAAAAGTATTGGTATTAATTCTTCTTTAAAAGTTTTGTAAAACTCCGCTGTATACCCATCCGGTCCTGGGCTTTTCTTGGTGGGTAGTCTCTTGATTGCTTCTTCAATTTCCTCCATTGATATTGGTCTGTTCAAATTGTGTGTATCCTCCTGACTCAGTCTGGGCAAATCATATGTCTTAAGAAATTTATCGATGTCTTCACTATCTTCTATTTTATTGGAATATAGGTTTTCAAAATAATTTCTAATTGTCTTCTGTATTTCTGTAGCATCTGTTGTGATATTGCCTTTTTCATCCCGTATGTTAGTAATTTGAGTTCTCTCTCTTCTTCTCTTCGTTAGCATGGCTAAGGGTCTGTCAATCTTGTTTATTTTTTCGAAGAACCAACTTTTAGTTTTGTTGATTTTTTCAATAGTTTCTTTTGTTTCAATTTCGTTGATTTCCGCTCTGATTTTAATTATTTCTTGCCTTCTGCTGCATTTGCTGTTGTTTTGTTCTTCCTTTTCCAGGGCTTTGAGATGAAGTGTGAGCTCATTTATTTGTTGGTTTTTCTTTTTTTTGAGGAATGACCTCCAGGCGATGAATTTCCCTCTTAAAACTGCTTTCATTGTGTCCCATAGATTCCGATAAGTTGTGTCTGTATTTTCATTTATCTCTAAGAATTTTTTGATTTCCTCCTTTATGTCTTCTGTAACCCATTGATCATTCAGTAACATATTGTTCATTTTCCATGTGATATAGGATTTTCCCATCCTTCTTTTATCATTGATTTCCAGTTTCATTCCATTATGATCAGATAAAATGCATGGTATTATCTCCACCCCTTTATATTTACTGAGGTTTGCCCTATGGCATAATATATGGTCTATTTTTGAGAAGGATCCATGTGCTGCTGAGAAAAAAGTATATCCACTTGATGATGGTTGATATATTCTATATATGTCAGTTAAGTCTAGGTTATTGATTGTGTTATTTAGATCTATAGTTTCTTTATTCAACTTTTGTTTGGAGGATCTGTCCAATGGTGAGAGAGGTGTGTTGAAGTCACCCATAATTATTGTATTGTGGTCTATTTGATTCTTGAACTTGAGGAGAATTTGTTTTATGAACGTCGCAGCACCATTATTTGGTGCATAAATATTGATAATTGTTATGTCTTGTTGGTGAATGGTTCCTTTTAACAGTATATAATGGCCTTCCTTATCCCTTTGGATTAACTTAGTCTTGAAGTCGATTTTGTTCGATATGAGGATGGCCACACATGCTTGTTTGTGAGGACCGTGTGCATGGTATATTTTTTTCCCAACCTTTCACCTTCAGCCTGTGTATGTCTTTTCCTGTCAGATGTGTCTCCTGGAGGCAGCATATTGTTGGATTTGTTTTTTTAATCCATGTTACCAGTCTATGTCGCTTTATTGGAGAGTTTAAACCATTAATGTTTAGAGTTACTATTGCTATATGGTTTGTACTTCCATCCATGTTTGATTATTTGTCTCTCTCTCTCTCTTTTTTTTTTTAATTTAGTTTATTTCTCCATGATTAGCTTTCCCCCCTCCATCAGTCTTTACTGGGGCACTTCCCACTGTTGGCTTTGGTTATTGTTTCTCAATTCTTCCTCGTGTAGTGTTTTGCTCAAGATATTCTGCAATGCTGGTTTTCTGGCTGCAAATTCTTTTAGCTTTTGTTTATCATGAAAGATTTTTATTTCATTGTCGTACCTGAAGCTTAATTTTGCTGGATACAGAATTCTTGGTTGGCATCCATTGTCTTTCAGTGTTTGAAATACGTTGTTCCAGGATCTTCTCGCTTTCAGTGTCTGAGATGAAAAATCCGCTGTTAACCTTATTGGTTTACCCCTGAATGTAATCTGCCTCCTTTCTCTTGTAGCTTTTAATATTTTCTCTTTGTTCTGTATATTGGATATCTTCATAACAATGTGTCTTGGCGTTGGTCTACTTTGATTTTGTATGCTCGGTGTTCTGTATGCATCTACAATTTGTATATCTGTTTCCTTTTTTATTTCTGGAAAGTTTTCTGTAATTATTTCATGTAGTAGATTACACATTCCCTTGGTTTGAATCTCTGTGCCTTCCTCTATCCCGATCACTCTTAAATTTGGTTTTTTAATGTTATCACATATCTCTTGGATGCTTCTCTCGTGATTTTTAACCAGCCTATCAGAGTTGGCTAGACTCTTTTCAAGATGATATATTTTGTCTTCATTATCTGACGTTCTGGCTTCTACTTGCTCCACTCTGTTAGTGATACTCTCATTTGAGTTTTTAATTTGGTTTATAAGTTCCTTCATTTCTAAGATTATTGTCTGATTCTTTTTTATAATCTCTATCTCCTGGTAAAGATGCTTAACTTCTTCTTTTATCTGTTTTTGTAATTCGTTCTCAATGTGTTCTTTTGCTGCTTGAATTTGCTGTCTCGTATCCTCTTTAAGGTTCCATTCCATCTGTCTAAGGTATTCCTTGAGGTCTTTATATGACCATTTTTCTGATGAATCTATATTCTCCTGGATATTTAGGCCTTCCTGCATTGTTTGTACTCCTTTCCTTCCTTGCTTTTTCATATTGCTTCTTGTTCTGTTTGACTACTGAGTTGTTGATTACTCCTATAAATTTATTTGCTGCTTGGGAGGAAAGGTATTATAGCGGGAGGGAATAAGTCACCAAAGAGAATGAGAGTAAGCAGGCAGAATTCAAGGAAGGGGGAATATGAGAATTGAAAATAAATGCAAAGACAGAAGAAAAGAAGAGAGAGAGAAAGGAAACAGAAAATTAAAAAGAATTAAAAAGAAATCATAATTGCAATAATAAAAATGAAAATTAGTATTAAAAAATAAGATAAAATGAATTAAAAAAAATTGGGGAAAACAACAACAAAAACAAAACAAAACCAATTAAAAAAAATTTTAATACATGCAGTCTTTTAGACTCATCAATTCAGATTGTTAACTACAATTCTGGTATGAGAGAGATCATCCATAGTGTGAATAAAACAGGAGACCAGAGAAAAGAAAAAAAAAAATACATGCAGTCTTAGAGTTCGATTCACTATTCTTTCAGTAGGTGGACCTGTGCCCACCGGGCCACGCTTCTCCTCTCAGTAGGCGGGAGCGAATCGCTGTGCAGCAGCTCTTCCTCCTGAACTGGGCGGGTCTCTAATCCTGAGTGCACCGGTGATGCTCACCACAATATTGGCTACACACCAAGTCTGCTGTTCCTGTGAGCCCTGTTTTCAAGAACGCCTGGGCACATTCTCCCTGTTTGCCATTCCCTTGGACCCTAAGTTTGTAGAGCTTGGGGCTGAGAACCCCCAGCGAATTTGCTTGCCCTCTGGTAGCCACGCCCCTGGAAGCTGGTGCAAGAGACCTCAGTTGTCAGCACTGGTGATAGCGGTAGCCGGAATTCTGCGCCGCGGGTCTCGCGCCACTCCTGATTCCCCCGTGCAAGAGCCGGATGGGCGGGGCTTTTAGCAGCGCCCGGCAGGCAGGGACTGTCCACACGAGCGCGGGGTTGGGGGTTGGGGTGGTTGTTTCCAGTGCCGAACCGCCAAAGGCGGCTCACAGAGCTGGGAAGGCAGGACCCAGCCTTCCGTATGCTCGCTGCAATGTGTGAGCAGCGGTTTTTCGGCTGGGCCGGCGGGACTGCGCCCCAGTAGGAGCTGTTTACACGAGCGCGGTGGGGCAGGGGTGGGGGGTGGGGGTCGCTGTTCACAGCGCCGAGCCGGCGGGGGGGAGGGGGTGATCGGAGGGGGTGGTCGTTTGCAGCGCCGAGCCGCCTCTGCGCTAGGCCGGCTGGGGCCCAAGCAGGCTGTGGCCGTTTGTAAGTACGCTGCAAAGTGTGGGCAGCAGCGGGAGTTCAGCGTTGGCCGTGAGTTCCTGCTGAGTTTCACTCGCTGAGATTCACTCGTCTGGGACAAAGTGACCCCTCTAATAGACTTACTAATTCCCGGCAGGTCTCCTTTCTGCGGAATTTTGCTAGAAGTCCCTCAGCAGGCCGTATGCAGGTGAATTAATGGTCCTCTCTGCTCCCGTTCCTGCGGAGGCATTGAAAGTGCTGCCTCCTTGCCGGCAGCCATGTTGGGTCCCCCCCATATATATTCTTTATTACCAAAACTTGGCATAATGCCAATCATATACTAAGAGACTCCATAGATATAAATTGAAACAGGGGATTATTTAAGATATAAATTTATCTCAACAGAAATCATTTCACTTTTAATACTCAGGTATAAGCCATAAGCATCACCATTTACCCGAAACTTGTAGTGTGAAGTTCTGTCATCTTATAAAATTATAGAAGAGAATCAATTGTTCCAATATTCTGCAAAATACTTGCCTCCCGTTTCTTTATTACCTGAGAATAGCTTGTGTAGAATCCTAGGGTTTCAAAATCATTTTCCTGGATTAGTAAATCCATTTGAGAACTAATCTTAGTAAGAACAACAGTACCAGGTACTCCATTAAGAGCTGGACTTACCTTGGAATTAGTTAACAATAGAGATCACAGTTACAAAGGGGATTATATTTATGGGCAATATAGTTCCATATCTTTAAAATAACTGGCCCCACCACTACCTTAGTGGAGATGATGACCTTCTGATAAAAAAAGTGAGAAGCCAGAGCATCACAAATAAAATACGGATGCTGTCTGGCTTCTGTCTCTGTATTATTTTGGTCAATTCTTTACCTCTTGCAGTATTACCCTTAGGGAAGACATAATCTTTGAAATCCAGTTTTCATTGTTTAGAAATTAAGATGCTTCACATCTCTTGTTCTCATTGGCATTCATTCTCTTTTATGTTGAAGAAGAACATGCTCAGTATTCTATCTTTGAAATTACCCAAAAGTACTTTGGCAAGTACAGAAGATAACAAAAGATATTGCTGCCATGAAAAAAACACATTTTTTTAGAATAGTAATTGTTACATAGATTATAAAAGTTATAAGTCACCCTCACCTTTTGTCCAGAAATTATCACTTCCAAGTTTTAAATGGTGAATTCCTGACTCTAATATACCCTGATTAAAGAAAGAAAACATTTTTCAACAATATACCTACATTGTATGATTATGTATTCTCTGACCTTACATATAGATTTAAAAAATCAATTTTTGGGGGGTCTGGCCTCAGACACCTGTATCTTTAACTTGCAGAAAGGTAATTGCATATCTTTTGAAATAGCCTATTACATCTTTCCTGCCATAAATAGTACTCCCTGTTGAATTACCATGCTTCCATATGAGTGGGCCTCAGAATATTAACAGCCTAGATTCAGTTTCAGTCTATTTGGCTTACTGGTTTCCATACATAACTTGAAAATTTTTATTTCTTTTCTCTGATCCTCATCTCTCATCTCTGGAGTATAGATAGTTAGTTATTGTATTTCATTTAATCTAAAACATCATTTTTGTAAGTAGTACCATTAATTTATTTACCACCAAGAACAAATATATATGAAAAATTAATTGTGACATATCACCAAGAGTAAGATTCACTCTAATTTCAGAGTTGTGATTCTTAAAATATTGACAAAATAAGAAATTTTATGTTTGTTAATGATTTTATATATGCAATACATATGGTATGATTTCTTATAGCTTTTGAATTCTAGTTTATTTTTTAACTTACCTTCAGTCAAGCTCTTATTATGGTGTTTTGATGAACAGATTAAAGTTAGTTTATATGCATGCTAATATTCAACAAATCCATTGCCAATTTTCCTGCTTACTGTTGCATTATATTATCAGAATCTATGAATATTTACTCAAGCACTACTGCTAATTTGTCATGTGATTTTAGAGAAGTAACTTAATTTTCTTCGTTTTATTAATTAGCAAAATGGAAATAAAATTCTACAAGCATTTTATTAAGTCTAAAATTTATAACAGATTCTAAAATATGGAATTCCCAAGTATAATATAGAGGGTAGTAAAAAAAAAACTAAAGCAAATGAAATCTATGTAGTTTTGTTAATTTAATAAAAAAATTTGCCTATGTGAGAGCCACTGAATGAAGAATTCTCTCAAGAGAAAGAAAAAGGCAAAGAACTTGAAAAATCCTCTCATCCTGTTCAGGCAAAATCTCTAGAGCAGTGATTTGTGCAGATGGGAAATATTTCACTTTGTGCTATATCTGCTCAGTTGATAAAAACAAGGACTTTGATCTCTGAGACTGTCAATCCAGTGCTTTTCATGAAAAAAAAATGATTAAAGTGAACAGTAAAAGTAGCATAGCAGTTATTAAAATTCCACCCCAATTGGCTATGCTCCTAGTTCCAAAACCCAAAACATAATGCCCACTGATTATTCAGATTATATTTAAGACTATTTTGTGTGTGTTTTTGAAGTATACTGCTATAAATAACCAAGCTAGTTGAGAAAATTACAAATCTTCTCTTTCCAATTCTAATCATATTAGATGAGTAAAGGTAAGATCCAGCAAAAATCCTTGCAGTGACATTTCTATTGATACAAGCTCTAAGCACTAAATTCTGAGCTGCATCCAGCCTCTAGAGTTTTGTGGATAACTATATAATATTAGGGTTGAGCTTAAAACCACTGCCTGCCAATCATCTCAAAAGCACACTGATCTGTATAATTCTTTCACTTTTTTTAGTTTGATATGTTAATCTTTTCATTGAGATAGTCTTTTGCAAAACATTTGCAGTCTCCTTGAGATCTATTTTGCTTTTTTTTTTACATAGAAACCCACACACCTAAGATTTCTCAAACAAATTAGTAATGCAATGGAATAAAACCTAAACCCAAGACATCTATTTGTTTGACAGCCCTGTTCAATATAACTAGGTAGTAGACATATTAGGTTTTACCATTCTACTTTTTGCAATTTAGAGAAGTTAGGAAGATTAAAAAAAATAAACCTACATTTCACCACATCTAGTGCAACTTGGGTTCTAAATGTTAATGCATTTTTTTTTAAAGAGAGAGTGAGAGAGGGAGGGAGAGAGAGAGAGAGAGAATTTTAATATTTTATTCAGTTATTATCGGCAGACACAACATCTTTGTTTGTATGTGGTGCTGAGAATCGAACCCGGGCCGCAGGCATGCCAGGCGAGCGCGCTACCGCCTGAGCCACATCCCCAGCCCTGTTAATGCATTCTTTTACTTCAGTTATAGAAGGCAAAAGTGTAGCAGAAGCTAACTTGCTGCTAGGAAAAGCCCACAAAAACTGACTTTAAAATCATTCAGATTCATCCCTGTAGGCTCAAAACTTATAATAGTGTCATTTAAGAGGAAAGAGATTATACTATCAGGTCATTTAAATTCACACAAAAAAACCCCTGAAATCCAGAGAGTAGTGTCATTGCCGTGATATTATACAGTTAGTGTCACAGGCATGAATAAAACATATCTTCTTGCTTTTTGTAAAACTCACTGTGACTCTACAAAATTCCCAGCTTTGAGAATTTCAGCTCATTTCAGTTAAAAGGAAAAAGGAGACACTAACATTTAACAAATGTACTATATCTGTTAATTGAAAGGCAGTATGGTAGGTGTTTCAACAGGAAATATGAAAAACTGAAAGCAAATAAGATGTACAATTTTTTTAATGTCAGAAGAGTAAAGAAAATTAATTCACAGGTGGAAAAAGAAAAAAGAAGTGATAAAATAATAAAATTTATAATGAAAATTGGGAACAAAAATTAGAGAATATAAACAAGCTCAGTCACTGCATCTTTTCAAAAAAATATAATCTAGACATCTGAGAATATTATAAGGGGATAAAAGTGCAAATTGGCATACATGAAAATTACATATATCTACAGACAACAGAGATTTTAAATCATATATTTTGTGATGAACAAATAAAGGTGTTCCTCACTTTGCACAGCAGTTCAGGTCCATAAAAATGACTGTGTAAGCTAAAACTATGCAAGTTGAAATCATATAAGGCAATCTCAGCAATCAATAGGGAAAATCACATTTGTTCTGTGACCTTTAAAAGCATTTTCAGAATATTAAAAATAGTCTAATGGTTATTTATCAGTATACAGGAAAATTTAAGAATAATGTGATTCATATTTCATACTGTAATTTCAATTTCATGTTGTAATTAAAACATTAGAAGCATGGAGTATCAACACATTATTTTTAAAGACATTATAAAGAGAAAAGTGAACAACATTCATTTTCTAATTCTCAGTGTACAGCTTATGATATAGAGGAAAATTTCGATATGTTGATAAATTGTTACACTGTTTTTTTTCAATGTTTGAATGAGGTTCCAACATTTTGTTCTCTGTATTTTTCAACTTTGGCAAGTATCTACCTCCAAAAATTCCTTTAATGTGAAATTTCCTATGGTGTCACTTCCAAGACATCTTCAACCTTTTTATCACAGACACTTTCCACATTTATGCTGATACATTCACCCTCACTTAATACCTCTGTCTATATATCTGAATCTCTGGAATGGTGGTATTTTCAACATTCTCATGATCAGTTGTTTGTTTCATACCTGTATTTATATTTGATTCAAATTTTACTGTCATCAATATCATTTTCTGTCTACACATTTATCACCATTAGTCAACCCTGCCTTGGATTATTATTTATTTGCAAAATGTCCTTTGGATTTGTCACTGTGGGACAAGGAGGCAACACAACTATATGCTTTGTTGTCTGTAAAATAAATAGCACAAGTACAGCCACCAAGCACTGAAAGATTTTAGAGATAAGTGGCAATTGGTCAAATTACATAATCTGTAATTTGTAAAATTATTAGTGGATTGAGCTGCTGGTGTCAGATTTCATATTAAATGTAATTAATCATAGTAAATATTCCTTGGAAACTGAAATGTGAGCCATGAGATTTGGAGATTGACTTGTGTCATTTATTTAAGTTCTGGTAACCAAAATGTGTGCACATTAGAACTGCACACAGTGAACACTTTCTATACATATTAATCAATTTTAAGATTTGGTAATAAATGGATAAGTTTCTAAAGTATATTACTCATTAAACTGGAAAAGAAATAGTAGATAATTTGTCTAAGCCATAAGAATTAAAACAAAATTTAACTATATTTATAATATTAAAGACCCTGATATCCTCTCAATTATGCAAAATTCCTGCTTTTGTGAGGTAAGAAGCAATACAAAAATAAAACACAATGAAAATCATAACTTTCTATGGAATTAACAGAGTGCTGGATTCAAAGAAATATGGATGAATTGAATTCAAAAAAGAAATAAAACAATCCACATGTAAATAGGCAGAAAATGGGCTTATGTGCTACCAGTAAGTATGGGCTTTTCTTGCAGAAGAGGAGAGACATGAAAGGGCAGAGAAGAAAGGGGCTTTTGTTTGTTTTCAGAAATTTAGAAGCTCCTTTTAAAATTCTATGGAATTGCAGATAATTATAGTGGGTAAACCACTTTGAAAACAAAATATTTGGAGAGTTTATCATATTTTCAGATTTATCATGAAGTCATGACTTTTAAGACAAAGGGATTAAGGGCCTACAATTTAACAATTAAATAAAATGAAGTTCAAATGTAAACTCACAAATATTTATATGCAGTTGATGTTCCACAAGGTTACAAAGGCAATTCAATGTAGAAAAGATAAGCTTTAAAGTAAATTGTGCTGAAAAAAATTGGATAACAATAAGCAATATAATGAAACTCACCTTTTCCTCATCCAAAATTAAGTTGACATGAATTGCAAAAATATAAGCTAGATGCAAAACTTTAAAATTTCTACACGTAAATAAAGGATAATATCATAGTGATGTTGGAAATAAGGAAAGTTTCTTAAATAGTAAACAGATTCCACAGACTAAGCATTGGTAAATTTGATTTAAACAAAGTTTAATGTTTGTTCCTCAAGACTTACTGTTAAGATAATGAAAACATAATCCATAAAGTGCAAAATGAATAATTCTCAGAACATATATTTACAAAAACTCCACTTCTATTTAGTATAAGTACAGGTAGTATGTATACTAGAGAGTGTATATAAATAGTATATATAATATATATATATATATATATATATATATATATATATATATATATATATATATATATATATAGTGTGTGTGTGTGTATATAGATACCCAACTGGAAGGCAAATATCCCAATTAAAAATGAACTATTATATAATACAGGATATATACAACAAACAAACATTCATATTGCAATGAATGGGGAGACAACTGGAAGCATTTCCTTTAAAATAAGGACAGGGGTGGCCATTCTCAAAATCTTTATTGGATGTGTGGGGGAAAACTCAGCCAGAGCAATCAAAAACAAGAAATATAAATGAAAGTGATATAAATAGGAAAGGAGGAAGTCAAATTATCCTTCTTTGCAGATAGATTCTATACACAGAAAATCCTAAAAAGTCAGTCATGGTCGATTGCACCTGCAACTACAGCAACTCAGGGGTCTGAAGTAGGAGGATCATGAGTTCAAAGCCAGCATCAGCAATTTAGCAAGCCTCTAAGCAACTCAGTGAGACCTTGAATCTAAATAAAATATAAAAAATGGCTGGGAGTGTGTCATAGTGATCCTGGGTTCCAACCCTAGTACCAAAAAAAAAAAAAAAAAAAAAAGAAAGTAAAAAAATAAATAAAAATAATTTTTAAAATCCTAAAAAGTCTACCAAAAGTCTCTTCTTAGCACTTATAAACAAATCTATTCAAGTAGCAAGATAAGAATAAACATCACAAATCTGTAGCTTTCTTACATACTGATAATAAACTTCATGAAAATTGACTCAGGAAAACAATCTCATTCACAATGGCCTCAAAAAATCTAGACATATAAGAGAGAATCTAATCTAAGATTGAAAAAATATCTCTACAATGGAAATTACATAAACACTGAAGAAATCAAAGAAGACATTAAAAGATAGAAATACATTCCATTTTCAATGATTCAGAGAACTAATATTGTAAAAACATCCATACTACCAAAAGAAATCTATAGATTCACTGCAATCCCAATCAAAATACAATTTTTGCAAAACTAAAAAAAGAAAATAATAAAATTCATATGGAAGAATAAATAACCTTGAACATTCAAAGGAATGAATTCTAAGCAAAAATAACAATGCTGAGGCATAGTAATACCTAATTTTAAAATATACTTCAAAATAATTGTAACAAAAACAGAATGATGTTGTCATACAAATAAAAATTTAACCAAAGGAATAGAACAAAGGACTCTGGAATAAAGCCAGTCTTCTACAGCCACCTGATTCTTAACAAAGGTATCAAAAACACACATTTGAGAAAAGAAAGCCTTTTTAACAAAGGGGGCTGAGAAAAATTAATATCCACTTGCTGAAGATTGAAAATAGATCCTGAAATAGATCCCTTCTAGTGAAAATATATTTTGTGCAATATTTCCACATTGCACAAAAGTAAAGTTGAGATGAATCAAATACCTCAATGTAAGAAGGTTTGAAACTATTAGGGGAAAACACGCATTTTAAGACTTAAGTAAAACAAAACAAAACAAAACAAATACATATGTATATGCAATGACTTCCTGAATGGGGCTGCAGCATCTCAGAGTTCACATGCACGGCTTATATGATTCTTACATGATTCTTATATGATTCTTCAGGAAATAGTTTAACAGTTTTTTTCAAAAATTAAATACATATCGCCAATTTGCTCCAAGGTATTTATTCAAAAAACAAATAAATGAATATGTACACATATACACTTTATTTGTATTAACCAAATCTGGAACTAATTCCAATATGAACTAATTTTTTTAAATCTACTAATAGATAAATGGATAAACAAATCATGACAGAGCCATACAATAGTATATTACTAGTAATAAAAAGAAAGCACCAATAAAATAATTATATTGAATGAAAGCAGCCCTGAAAAAGTTTACACTGTAAGATTTCATTAAATAAATTTCTAAAAATGCAAACTAACCCATTATTTTAGAAAACAAACTAATGTCTATACATGTAGGGATGTAGTAGGCAGCAAGGGGTTGAAATTAAATTAGGTTCTTATCTTTCACATTGTAAAAAAGTCAACTTATGTACATGAGAAAACACTCGACAGTGATGGTTATGCTCATTGGCTGTAAAGATGTTTTCCCAAGAGTATACATATGCTAAAACTTATTCAGTTGAAACCTTTACACACATGTGGTTAATCATATGTCATATACATCAATAAATAAGTGTAGCATATAGAAAAAAGATTGTAAAGGAAGAAGTAGAATGGGTCATATAATAACACAGTATCTATGGAAATTAAAATCAATTTTAAAATAAGAATATTAAATTTACAATAACAAAAATTGAACAGAGGACTGGGGTTGTAGCTCAGTGGTAGAGAGCTTGCTTGGCATGTGTGAAGCACTGGGTTCAATTCTCAGCACCACATATGAATAAAATAAAGATATACTGACAACAAAATATTTATGATTTTTAAATTTATATTACAGTGGAATTCACTACAATTCTTATTACACATATAGTGCACAATTTTTCATATTTCTGATTGTATATATATGTCTTCATACATATACATTAGATGACAATGTTCATCACATTCCATCATCCTTTCTAACCCCATGACCCCTCCCTTCCTCCCCCACCCTTCTTCCCTATCCAGAGTTCATCTTTCCTGCCATGCTCCCTCTCTCTAACCCACTATGAATCAGCCTCCTTATATCAGAGAAAACATTCAACATTTCATTTTGGGGGGGATTGGCTAACTTCACTTAGCTTTATCTTCTCTAACTACATCCATTTACTTGCAAATGCCATGATTTTATTATCTTTTATTGCTGAGTAATATTCCATTGCATATATATGCCACATTTTTTAATTCATTCATCTATTGAAGGGCATCTAGATTGGTTCCACAGTTTAGCTATTGTGAATTGTGCTGCTATAAACATTGATGTGGCTGTGTCCCTAGAGTATGCTATTTTTAAGTCCTTTGGGTATAGACTGAGGAGAGGGATAGCTGGGTTAAATGGTGGTTCCATTTCCAATTTTCCAAGAAATCTCCAAACTGCTTTCCATATTGGCTGCACCAATTTCAGTCCCATCAGCAGTGTATGAGTGTACCTTTTACCCCACATCCTCACCAACACTTATTGCTATTGGTATTCATAATAGCTGACATTCTGATTGGAGTCAAATTAAATCTTAGAATAGTTTTGGTTTGCATTTCTCTAGGTGCTAGTGATCATGAACATTTTTTTTTTATATTTATTGATTGATTGTAATTCCTATTCTGAGAAGTGTCTGTTCAGGTCCTTGGACCACTTACTTATTGGGTTATTTGCTTTTTGGTGCTTAGCTTTTTGAGTTTGTTATATATTCTAGAGATCAGTACTCCATCTGATATGTGAGGGGTAAAGATTTGCTCCCAAGATGTAGGCTCTCTATTCACCTCACAGATTGTTTCTTTTGCTGAGAAGAAACTTTTTAGTTTGATTCCATTCCATTTTTTGATTCTTGATTTAAATTCATACACCAAAGGAGTCTTATGAAGGAAGTTGGGGCCTAATCCCATATGATGGAGATTAGGGCCTACTTTTACTTCTGTTAGACACAGGGTCTCTGGTTTTATGCCTAGGTCCTTGATAGATTTGAGTTGAGTTTTGTGCATGGTGAGAGATAGGGGTTTAATTTAATTTTGTTGCATATGGTTTTCAGTTTTCCCAGCACCATTGAATGTTTTTTGGCACCTTTGTCTAATATAATTGTGTTCTTGTTGGTTAGTCTCTTTGTCCTCTATTCTGTACCATTGGTCTACTGGTCTATTTTGATGTCAATACCAAGCAATACTATTGCTTTATAGTATAGTTTAAGATCTGGAATAGAGTTGCCACCAGCTTCACTCTTCTTGCTAAGGATTGCTTTGGCTATTCTGGTTCTCTTATTTTTCCAGATGAATTTCATGACTGCTTTTTCTATTTCCATGAGAAATATCATTGGGGTTTTGATTGAAATTGCATTAAATCTGTATATTGCTTTTGGTAATATGGTCATTTTGATAATATTAATTCTGCCTATCCAAGAGCAAGATAGATCTTTCCATCTTCTAAGGTCTTCTTTGATTTCTTTCTTTAGGGTTCTGCAGTTTTCATTATATAGATCTTTCACCTCTCTCATTAAGTTAATTTCCAAGTTGTTGTTGTTGCTATTGTTGTTGTTGCTGAGGCTATTGTAAATGGGGTAGTTTTTCTCATTTCCCTTTCTGAGGATTTGTCACTGTTATACAGAAAAGCCTTTGATTTATGGGTGTTGATTTTATATCCTGCTACTTTGCTCAATTCATTTACTAGTTCTAGAATTTTTCTGATGGAACTTTTAAGGTCTTCTAGATATAGAATCATGTCATTAGCAAATAATGCCAATTGGAGTTCTTCTTTTCCTATGTCAAATTTAATTTCTTTCATCTAATACCTCTGGCCAGTGTTTCAAGAACTATGTTAAATAGAAATGGAGAAAGAAAGCATGCCTGTCTTGTTCCAGTTTTTAGAGAGAATGTTTTCAATTTTTCCCCATTTAGAATGATGTTGGCCTGGGGCTTAGTATAGATAGCCTTTATGATGTTCAGATATGTTCCTGTTATCCCTAATTTTCCTAGGGTTTGAACATGAAGAGATGCTGTATTTTTCAAATGCTTTTTCTGTGTCAGTTGAGATGATCATATGATTTTTATCTTTAAGTCTATTGATGTGATGAATTACATTAAGTCATTTCTGTATGTTTTGTTATGCTTTTGTATTTGATTTGCCAGAATTTTGTTAAGAAATTTTGCATTTAATGTTCATTAGAGATATTGATCTGAAATTTTCTTTTTTAGATGTGTCTTTGCCTGATTTTGGAATCAGGGTGATATTGGCCTCATAGAATGAGTTTGAAAGTGCTCCCTCTTTTTCTATTTCCAGAAATAAATTAAAGAGTATTGATATTAGTTTTTCTTTGAAGTCTTATGGAACTCAGTTGTGTACTCATCCAGTCCTGGGCTTTTCTTGGTTGGTAGACTTTTGATTGCATCTTTATTTTGTCACTTGAAATTGATCTGTTTAAATTTGTATATCATCCTGATTCAACTTGGGCAAATTGTACGATTATAGAAATTTGTTGATGCCTTTAATATTTTCTATTTTATTGAAGTACAGTTTTCAAAATAATTTCTAATTATCTTCTTTTTATTCCTGTATTTCCTCTTTTACCATGCATTTTAGTAATTTGAATTATCTCTCTTCTTCTCTTTGTTAGCAAAGAGAAGAAAAAATAAACAAAATTGAAAAAATAAACAAAATTGAGTCTGTCAATTTTGTTTATTTTTTCAAAGTACAAACTTTTTGTTCTGTCAATGTTTTCAATTTTTTGTTTCAATTTTATTGATTTCAGATCTGATTTTAATTATTTCCTATGTTGTACTGCTTTTGGTGTTGATTTGTTCTTCTTTTTCTAGGGCTTTGAAATGTAATGTTAAGTAATTTATTTGTTGACTTTTTTTCTTTTAAGGAATGAATGCCATGCGATGAAATATTTTCTTAGACCTGCTATCATAGTGTCCCAGAGATTTCAATATATTATATCTGTGTTCTCAGTCACCTCTAAAAATTTTTTTTAATCTCCTCCTTGATGTCTTCTGCAACTCACTGTTCATTCAGTAGCATATTATTTAGTCTCCAAGTGTTGGAGTAGTTTTTATTTATTATTTTATCCTTGATTTCTAATTTAATTCCATTATGATCTGATAGAATGCAGGATAGTAGTTCTACTTCTTTATATTTGCTAAGAGTTGCTTTGTGGCATTTTATATAGTCTATTTTAGAGAAGGATCAATGTGCTGCTGAGAAGAAAGTGTATTCTCTCACTGAAGGATGAAATATTCTATATATGTCAGTTAAGTCTAAGTTGTTGATTGTATTATTGAGTTCTATAGTTTCATTGTTCAGCTTTGTTCAGTTTAGAAAATCTATTTAGTGATGAAAGAGGTGTGTTAAAGTAACCTAATATTATTGTGTTGTGGTTTATTTGACTCTTGAACTTGATAAGTTTGTTTGATGAACATAGATGCTCCATTGCTCAGGGCACAGATATTTATAATTGTTAAGTCTTGTTGGTATATGGCTCCCTTGAGCAGTATGTACAGTCCTTCTTTATCCCTTTTGATTGAATTTAGCTTGATGTCTACTTTATTTGAGTTCATTATATACCAAAAAAATCAGATTTACAAAAAGCCTGCAGAATAATACAATGGCTTTTTAAATTTCCTTCATATTCAGATTTCCATTCTTGAATCAAACATTAAATCAGACAAAGTTCATTTGGCAAGGATAATACTGGCTTAAAAATATATGGTTTCCAAAATAGAGCATTCCACATGGGTGGTATGCTTTTTCCCAACGTTTCACCTTCATTCTGTGGATGTCTTTTTCTACCTGTTGGTTCTTCTTCTTTATTTTTTGGATCCAATTTGCTAGTCTCTGACTTTTGATTGGTGAGTTTAGGCCATTAACATTGAGGCTTATTATTAAGACATGATTTGTATTGCCAGACATTTTTATTTATTTTTGGTATTTATTGTGACCTGGTTTTTCCTCTGATTAGATTTTCCTTTAGTGTAATATGTCCCTCTGCTGTTTTTTATCATTGCTTTTCATTTCCTCTTTGTGGAATGTTTTGCTGAGTATGTTCTGTAGTACAGGCTTTCTAGTTGTAAATTCTTTTAACTTTTGTGTATCATGTAATGTTTAGATTTCATCATCAAATCTAAAGTTTAATTTTGCTGGATATAACATTCTTGGTTGTCATCCATTTTCTTTCAGAGCTTAGTATATGTTGTTCCATAATCTCCTGGCTTTGAGGGTCTGAGTTGAAAAATCTACTGGATTACAAATTGGTCTCCCCCTTATATGTGATCTGATTCCTCTTCTTTTAGTTTTAAGATTCTATTTTTATTTGTTTGCTAGGCATTTTCATTATAAATGTGCCTTGGTGTAGATCTGTTGTAATTTTGTATATTTGGCATCCTGTAAGCCTCTTGTATTTCATTTTCCAATTCTTTATGCTTGGGAAATTTTCTGATATTATCTCATTGAAATGATTGTGTATTCCTTTGGTTTGAAACTCAGTGCCTTCTTTTTTTTCCCAATAACTCTTATATTTGGTCTTTTTATGTTGTCCCATAATTATTGGATACTCTGTTCATGGTCTCTTATTATCTTCACTGTGTGATCAACTTTATTTTCCAGATTGCATGCTTTGTCTTTGTTATCTGACATTCTATTTTCCAAGTGATCTAGTCTGTTGGTTATGCTTTCTGTTGAGTTTTTTATTTGGTTTATTGTATCTTTTATTTCAAGGATTTCTGACTTTTTTCAGAGTCTCCATGTCTTTCTTAATCTTTTGTTACCTGTATTTGCTCTCTTATCTTTTTGTGAGAGTGATCGATTTTTGTCTGTATTTGCTCATTTATGTCATTCTTTAATTCACAAATCATCTTAATTATGAACCTTCTGAATATCTCTTAAATTTCATCAACTTCATTGTCCATGGGTTCTGTTATTATAATATCCTGGTTTGTTTGGGACACTTTCCTCCCCATTTTTTTTTAAATATTGTTTCGGTGTCTCCCTTTCTTGCAATGTGAATCTGAGATATTATACTTTCTACCCAATATTCTTGTAGTACCAATGCAGATTTTCTGTACCCCACCTTGAAATTGGGCTTCCAGATCCTACTGGTGTCCCTCAATGTATGCTACTTCAACTAAAGGTGGTGAAGTCAATAGCCAAGATAACTCAAGATAATATTTGAGGTGCCCCAAGATGGAAACAATGTCTGACAGAGACGGGGCTGAAAGGGTGAGCCTCACATTCTCTTTGGGATGCCTGCTCTGAGATTCAGCTTTTTCTAGGCCCTGTCTACTGTCAATCAGTTGCGGGGGCTACTGCATGGGAAAGGCTATAGCAATGACTGCAGTGTTCCAAGACAGCAATGGGTTAGGCTTAGGCTCCCAGGTGTATGGAGGGGTGAGCTCAGATCTACTATGGACCTGAGTCCTGCCCAAGTCAGTGTTGGCAGACCTGGGCTGGGCCTGAGCTCTTATGGTAGTCAGCTGGTTGTAAGAGGTGGTTCTGTGCTGGAGGCTGGGCTCCAGTGGGTATCTGAGGTAGAGGGATGGACCTGGGCCTCAAAAAATTATTTCTTAAAAAATTGAAATGGTTTCCAAAAGAAAGGTGAATGATGTAAAATTTTAGACAAGCATACATCAATTTAAATATGCTAATGTATGTAGGAAAGTTTGTTATAAACTAATATGACAATTATCAGGGAATTATAAATGTATTTTACTCAGTTTCCAAATAAAATAATAATAAGTAAGTCTTGTAATTTGTAAATTTTCTATTGCTTCCAAATGTTGAAGGAGTAGACATGGGGATGAATATTGATGCATTTTTAAAATATATTTGAAGTTCATTCAACAAATATTTATTTTAGATAATGGGTATCATACAGAAGTCAATGGGGCATGCCATTGCTATAGTTCTTGATTATTTGAGGTTTTATTTGAGTGCAACTATAGAGTGTAAAAATGATCTCATTCTCAATTTTTTTCTGCCTTGAGTTTCATTTCTTAGCTTTTTGCATAAGCTGGTAAGTATGATATTTCTGTTTTGACTTAAACTTATTACTCTAAAGAAGCTGATCCTGATGGCCTTTTCTAAATGAACTAACCTATATTTGTTCTTTTTTTTGCTCTTTGCCTAAAGTATTGCTTCTTTGTTGCTTCTTTACCTTTCTATCTTTCTTACTGCATTGAAAACTACACAAGGATGGGGTTTGCTGCCTTAGAAACTGGCACACTATAAACACACACAAAATAATTTTAAAAAATAAATTATATATATATATATATACACACATACATATAAACATACAAATTAATAAGCCCCACATATAAATTGTGAGACTTATAAATTCATCATAATTAAACAAAGATTGTGATATAGAATAATGTTGAAGAAAACACTAGAGTGATGAAGGCTCTATTTAGGGAACCATATATTTATCTTTAAGCCATAATTATCTTGACCAAATGAACTTTATCTGATTTAATGTTTGATTTAATAATGAAAATCTGAATATAAAAAAAATTGAAAAGTCATTGTATTATTCTGCATACTTCTTGTAAATCTGATTTTTTAATTATAAAAATTCATCTTAGAACTAATATATGATCCATCTATTCCATTTCTGGTATATATAACCAAAATATTTGAAAGCAGAGATCGAACACATGTTTGCACACCCATGTCTATAGCAGTATTATTCACACTAACATAAATATGGAGTAAAACTTTAAGTCTATTGATGGATGAATGTTTTAACAAAATCCATAAAATGAAATATCATTCACTTTTAAAAAGGAAGAATTCCAAAACATACTATACATGGATGAACTTTGAGGACACTATGCTATGTGAAATGAGCTTTTCACAAAAGGACAAATATTTTCTTATTGGACTTATATGAGGATATGATAAAAGATTTGCTTTTTAATAGTGAAGTAGACCAAAAAGCACTTGTGAATGATTAAGTCAAAATTCCTAAATAGAGAAATGTTTGAATATAGAACTGAGACATTTTCCTACGTGAATATTTTAGAATCTCTTACTACATTAAGAATTCTAGAATTTAAAAATAAGTCATATGATTCACATATTAAATATGCATTTGATGTGAGATATTCATGATTAGTTGTTCAACATGAATCTGCAAACTCTAAACAAAGATATCACTCCAAAGCAATGTGCCCAGTGTTCCATCTCCTTCAGCCACACTCTACCTACCCAGAGTTACTACCCAATTAATCCCTATCAAGGGATTGATACACTAATTAGGTTAAGGCTCCCAAAACCTTATCATTTCACCTCCAAACATTTGCATTGTCTCACACATGAGATTTAGGAGGACACATCATATCTAAGTCATAATAAATCTCTATGAACAATTGATAAAGACAAAGATGTCTATCCCTCCTAGTTATGACTTGGTTATTCCTCAAAGGTAAAACGGGATAACTAGGGGAATTTTGAAAAAATAAAATATTCTGATAAACATTTTTCACAGAGGCATATAAATTTTATGTGTTTGACAACAAGAGTTTGAATTTTTATATGATTTATGGGATTATACTTTTATATATCTGGTATAGCTGCCACATTTTAATTGAAACATGGGAAGTTTCAGATTGGACACTTAATTATCTTAAAAGCTTGTTATTCAACAGAAATTCAATTACAACAAATGTAGCAGTATTAGTAGCCTGGCACTGGTATTATCTGAATGACTACCAAAACGATACTGCATTTTGTAAAATGAATGCTTAATGATTTTCATTTTATAATGATGAAAAGATATGTCTCAACAGTGGCAATTTCTATTATAATAAATGCTGCCCTTGGAGGTAGGTGAGATGAAGTAGAAGATAGGTAATTCATACTTATTTCAAGGTAAACAAATAACTGGTGGATTTTTAAAATATTTGTTAAATAAATAATATCTTATTCCCAAATGTATTTTGAAAGATTTTATCTAATAGAACTGAGAGAAAAAATATTCGAATTTGAAACTATAAAACAACCACCTATTTATATTGTATTAAAGAAATTTAAAGAAAGCTAGATATAAATCCAAACCACTGATGTGGTAAGCATGAGATAAAACAATTTAACTTCCTTTTTCTGGAGGGAGACTATATTGGCCCCCAGTTGTTCCTGTAGAAGGTAATTATACTTAGGTTTAATCCATCCAAATAAAACAAAAGATGCCATCAAATGAAGACTAAATACAACCCAACAATGGTGTTTCTTTTTTTATATTAGACTTGGTAAAAAATTTGAAATTAAAATAATAATAATAATAATAATAATAATAATAATAATAATAATAATAATATTTGTCTCAGACCTCAAATTTGCTGGCAGTTGAATAGGCAACTGCATTTTTCTCATGTTCATGATTTTGGAAATTCATGATATTTTGTATCTGAACATTAGAAGGTACAAGACCAAATTTGTCTCTGCAATGTATCTACCCCGTCTGGATTCCATAACTTTGCATGTAATAAACTTTCCATTAAGTATTAAATATTTATATACATAAGTACCTGGACTATTTGGCTAAGATTTATAGACTATCACTTTATGTAACATCAATTGTACCTAATTTATAAATTATTGATTTATGAATACAACACTGACTGGGAGTAACTGATCTAGATGTTAGGAAAGCAGAAATTTACAAAACATATACAAAACTCTCATAGAGCTTATTATATTTTACTGGAGCAAGCAATAAACAAACTACATGACTACTGATAACCAGTGCTACAAAGACAAAGCAAGGTGGAAGAGAATAAAAGGGGGAACTTGCTCCTAAAGGGTTATTACAGAAGCAGGGAAACAAGCTACCTGTACATTTATCTTCAAGCAGAGAGAAAATTAAGTATAAATGTTGAGGAAAGAGAGTGAATTGGGCATGTGCCTGGAACAAGTAACAAGATAGAGGTGACTGTAGATATCTGACCATGGAAATAGATATGGAAGTGCCACCACCTCCAACCCAGTAAACTCTGGGGGAGAGGGCTGGTGCCCTGATTCCCAGGATTGGAATGCCCAGCTTCCTTCCTCTGAAGTAATAAGACAACTGTGCAGGCACTATCTGGTTTCCTTAGCAATGTCCTTGGAGAGAAGGGTCTCTGTGTTTGTATCTCTGGATCTTATTTCAGTTAGCTAGCACTTGGGTTGAAGAAATATTAACTAGAATACAGTCATGGTAATGGGAGGTGTGTGTTCTTTGAGTTAATAAACTCCCAGGCAGGAAGGAGTGGACACTTCACCTCTGCACTTCTTCACCACTTTACTTCACTCCTCTCTGCTCCTCCTGTCTGTCCACTTGCACTTTCTGTGTCTCTGTCTCTTCTTCTGTGTGTCTCCTTACAGGTATTCCCCCACAGTTGATCCTTTACAGATGACTATAGCTAAATGAGTAAGGGAAAGAAATTTAAAAAATGATGTGAGAGATTTTGGGGTAGAATAATACCTAAGGTCTTTTAGCTATGTTAAGTTTTGATCAAAAATGTTAATTTGGCCTCTTTAAAGCACATGTACTGTATTTTCATCTGAAATTGAATGCCACATGGATTTGCAAAAAAGCTAGGATTCTTGAGTTGAAATAGTCTGTCTTCTACTATTTCAGATTTCAGACTACTGAAAATGTGTGGGAGTCATTTATAATATTAATTTTTAAGAGATAAGATTTTTGCACAAGATGTTGTTGAAATGTAAAATAGGAACACCTGAGTAGCTAGAGAAGGAAGATACTCATTTAAAAATAAGCAACAATAGAAAAAATTAAAAAAGGAAAAGAGAAGAAAGAAGGAAAAAATAGAACTTTCTAATTATATGAATTCAACAAATAAAGCATAAAGACAGTAATGTAAGTGGATCAATGAGGAAAAATAAATCTGTTTAAACACATTACTAAATTGAAAACAATGTGTCAAATGTGGTAATTAAACAAACACTAATGCTATGATATTTATTTACTACATAAATGTTTTTGAAAACATTTAATATCTTTGCTTCCATAGAACTTACAGACAAGTGTGAAGAAATAAGATAGACAGTATAAAAGATAAATATGATGATTTTAGATCAGCAAGAAATGACTTTTTAATATGTTGAGCCATGCCTATTGAACAATTTGTTCAAACACTTTATTCTTCACTAATTGATGTAGGAAACAACATAGTATAATAGAAAAAATAAAATAAAGCCATTAAACAGAAGGTATAGTATAAAAAGAAGTGTCAGACTTAAAACTAAATAAAAGTAATTTCAATGAATATAAGTAGATTAGAGTTAGCTATTACTTGGTTTTTCAAAATGAAACTTTCCATATGAGGATAAACAATATTCAGAAGTGATATAATAAAATAATTCACTTTAAAAACAAAGAGCGAGAGAACAAAATATAAATAAAAAGAAATCTGAGTCTTACTACTAACATTAGAAAGAATAGAAAAATAATACAATTTATTAAGAAAAATATTTTAAATAAAATTATAAAAATTAAACACTAGGAGAAACAAGCGAGTTTGAGAGTCATTCTATTTGGGAAATAGGAATCAATAGAGTTTCCTATGATTCGTTATAAACCTTCCCAAAATTGATTTTTGATTTTTGTTCTTTTGTTACAGGGTATTGAACTCAGGGCCATTCGACCACTAAGCCACACACACCCCCAGCCCTATTTTATATTTTCTTTAGAGACAGGGTCTCACTGAATTGCTTAGAGCCTCCCTTTTGAGGAGACTGGCTTTGAAATTGTGATCCTCCTGTCTCAGACTCCCCAGCTACTGACGTTACAGTCCTGTGCCACCGCACCTGACTGTCCATACTCTTGATATTCCTAACAAATTCTATGTATTAGTTAAAATATTGAAGATGTTTGTAAAAACGTCTATTGTAAAATATTCCCTAAACTTAATCATTTTATCATGACAACAATATAAAGAAAATATTTAACAAATCCAGGAAATATATTTTATTCACATATAAAAATTTTGATATGAATAAAATTTGGAAATTTACTATATTCTCTGATTATAAGGCAATGCAATTAGAAATAAAACATTTAAATGCATAATAATCACAAAAAATCATAGACTAATATCCCATAGGAAATACACATTAGGATTCATTTAACAAGTATAAATAATTAATTCAATCAATATTCTAAGAGAAATATGTACATGACAGTTATAGTCTGTTCATAGGAAATATGTAACAAACTTACAATGTCTTATGATACCTCATTCATAAATGAACATGAAGCTAAATAATGAGATCTTCTTTTACTTATTGAATTACAGGGGTTCCGAGCTTTAATGCAGAGAGTTGGTAAGAAAAATCTCATGAAAAATGTGATGAATATTTAAATTGTCTCAAGAATTTTTGCTAATACCTATTAGTATAGTGCCCTATAATAATCATTGTATATTCATACAATAAAAATATATTCTACTATTTAAAATAATGAGATTAATGTATACTCAGGATCACAGAAAGTTCTCTAGGAAATTTCACCCACTATACAAACCAATATGTGTTCCCTATTTGTTTTTAATAGAAAATAAATAGTAAGAGGAAAAAATGGTTACAAGTGGAGTACACTTTTATTCAGAAGATGAAATCAAATGGTTTAATTAGTAAAAGCAGACATCTGATGTGGTTGCTATTGTAACCTTTTTGTATTCAATATTTCAACCAATGAAAGGACTCCCCATAAATACATGACATATTGATTTCAAGAGGTAGTGAAATTCTCAAAATGAATAGTATGTCTCTCACATTTTTAGACTGATGATGAGATGATGTCCTTGATAGAATAATCATAGCATATTTATATGTGAGCAAGAAACTTAACAAGGGAATAAAATTAATAGAAAGCAAATTTATAAATTACAATACTTTTTCATAGTTTTGTTATGATAAGGATGGGAATTTCTGATTTTTTTAAGATTGTCCTAATTCACAGAAGAGGAATTACTACTTATTTTATATATGGCTAAAAGAGGTAAAAAATTATTTGCTGAATACCTATTATATGCATGTGTTCACCTACTCAGAAAAGATCTAATGAGTATTTATAATGTGCATGACATTCTAGAAATATCTAAGATTTAGTGAAAAAAAAAAAAGCAGATGGGCACCATGGCACAGGCCTGTAATTCCAGCAGTTTGGTGAGGCTCAGGCAGAAGAATTCTGAGTTCAAAGGCAGCCTCAGCAACTCATCCAGGCTCAGTGAGGCTCAGTGAGGCTCAGTGAGATCCTGTCTCTAAATAAAAAAATACAAAGAAAGAGCTGGAGATATGGCTCAGTGGTTTAGTGCACCTGGGTTCAATCCCTGTTACCAAAGTAAATAAACGAATGAATGAATGAATGAATGAATGAATATATAGAAGCATTTAATATACATTTGCTCAAGAAAGTAATATTCCAATGGAAGATGGGAAATAAGCACATTTATAATACTGTATCAGATATAAGAGTGATCTAGTGTAACACCATAAATTCTGTGAGCACAGCAAATGCCATTTTTTAGGGGAAAACTCTCTAAGCTTGTAGTGTTGAAGTAGATCAAGAACTGGGAATGTGGAATTAGGAATATTTAACACAGGAGCATCCTCCCTAGATGGAAATGCCAGTGAAATTTTGCCAGGCAGAGGGATGTCTTTTTGGTGAGATGTTCTGTGGGTGATAATGAGTAAAACTCAGAGAACAAGAAGAGTAGTAAAAAATAAGGTCAAAGAGATAGGCTTTGGGCCAAAAATACCTAAGCCATAGTTAGTCAATTAACTTTAGTACCCAATGTACTAATGGCAGTAAAGGAAAGTAAGTTTTGTTTATCATTTTCCAATGTGTACTGAAAATGCTTATCAGTACTATAGTTTTAAACAAGTGTTCTTAATATGAGGTAATTGTGTTATCTGAAAAACTATGTATAGATATTAGCATATAATATATTACCTACTGCTGTGAGTCATCCATGGGCTTTATATGGGCCAGCATGAATGGTAGCCTAGAGAACAGGAACATCTGGTGTCTGGAAACTTCCAATGGACATTTCCTCTGTGTAAGATTGCACAGAGACATTGAGAATTCCTATTCTGCTCTGCCATGTCCCACAGAGCACCTGATATCCCTGTGACCTGCCAAGATGCCAATCAGCCTGCTAACTGCAAGACATCAGGAAGCAAGACTCTGCCCTTGAAAACTTAGCCTTGCCTTTGATGTACCCCTTTAAATAAACCACCAGAGGCATTTTGTCTTGTCTATTTTAGCTTCTGTGTAAACTGGATTTATCCTAGGCTCCAATTTTGAAAATATACAGCTCACTCTTTTGTTCTTCACTAATTATTCCAGACTTTAATTTCACAGGTGGCTTACACCCTCCTCTGTAGGAAGAAAAACCTTGTATGAGACACTGGCCATCAACCCATAACTTACTTCTTGCTACTGGAAAAGCAGTAGCAGGAGTCCTCCACCTGTGAGCTTATTGGACTAGAACTCAGGCCCTCTGCTGTTTAACATCATCCCCTTGTAATTCATGCACTGCCTAACAAGAGAAAGATTGATGTAATATAAAGTTGGCTGCTTAGAACATGTTTAAAAATATTTTGCTACCCCTTTTCATGTTCCTACTGGATATATCCAGACCCCTGATTTAGATGAAAATGAGACTTTTCCCCACCTTCCTCACCTCACTTCTGGTTTGATACAAAGTGAATGTAAATGTATGATTAAAATTAGCCATATATATAGACCTTTCTTAGAAATCAAAGAAAAAAGTCATTACTTGTGTGGTATGATATAGCTATATCCCTAGTCAATTCAGGGTGCAAAGCCTTCATCTTAGTAGGGAGATAGAGAATCAAATGGGGTTTTGGCCTCAGGAGCTACTGCAGTGTGTTAAACTCCTGGGGTCATCATATTCTTATATAATGTTCATGCAGTCTCATGAATATATGTACATATTTATTTTCAATCAATATGTGTCAATGCTGAATAAAATAATCAATGTTAACTATTTTATGACATTCTGTGAATGCTTAGGACCTTGGTTTCTCAAATATTAACAAAACTATTCCTGTGTTCATATTACGATTTGAGCGCCTCAAAGAAGTGTGTCCTAAGCATTGACCTCACATGTATTTAAAACTAAGAATATACAAATATATATATACATATATATACATATATATGTGTGTGTGTGTGTATATATATATATATATATATATATATATATATATATATATATACATGAATGTATATAAATAGATCCATAGATCATTCTATAGGACAAACAATTTGAAACAAAACTTTTAAGTAAAAATGATAGTGCCATTTTCAATCTTTAATACATTTCTTTGAGGAAAGTATATCTTAAAATGAAAATATATCTTCTTCTCTTTATACCAAGTTTTTCTGTAGAAAATTGAGGTAGACTCACTAGGGTTGCTTATAGAGCAGATTCACTGGATTAGGGTTGGAAACATGATTTTTTAAACTATAAACAGTAAACTGCAGATAAGCGATTTCCACGGATGATTGACAAATGTTTTCTGCTTTACTGGAGCAATGGAGCTTTAGTTGGTTTTCAAAATAACAAATAATGGGAATCTTCTGAAGAGAAAACCTTTCTATATGCTTGGATTAACACTCATCTCTGGAAAAACGTCAGTGACTTCAGGATTAAGAAGAGAACTTGTTGGCAAAGTGGTTCCTTCCAGAAATGTTCCAGGAGCAGAATACATTGGAGAAGAATAACAGAAGGAAGAAACATCATAGGTACATAGATGGAATAATAATTCTTTGTTGGAACAAAATAGTGAAATACTTAATCTGGAATTCATGGAATCTGAGGGAACTTAGATTCTTTTAACATCTTTTGTGACATTTTGTGCTCGATTCATTTGTTTCTACAGAAGAATGTTAAAGATTCTTGTTGACCAAAAATATGAACTTTGTGCTTCTTGTGTAGTGTAATAAAAGTAGATGAGTGTAGAAATTTGGGTGAACAGAGATTGTTGGTAAAGAGCTTTTACTATGATTAGTTCTCCAATGCATATTTTACTTCATTGAATTTACTACATTATCTAAGGTGTTCCAAATATGACTTGTCAGTTCACCCTCTTGATTGGAATGTTAAAAGGTAACTTTCACTGATTAAAACTCACAAAACACAACGTATGTAATCCAGAGAGGCACTTAATTAATTTATAGTGAGAGACATTACAGGAGGTAGGTCAGACATTTGTGTTTGTCTAACCATTAATTTGTTTTCCCTACAGACAACCTACATGGGAAGAAAAATTATCACTAGGAGATAGTCGCCTCAGCATGAAAATAAGGCAAAGGAATTCAGTTATTGGGTTCAGATATTTAGTAGCATGAACTCTAGAGCTCTATGAGTCCATCACAACACATTTTGCCACCACTTTCTCATATTATCTGACTTAAAACTTGGAATGATATATCATCCTTATTTTTCTCTCATTATCCCACAAGAATTTCATTACCTTGTCTCTTAAATTCTGTCTCTAAAATAAGTCACATGCCAGATTATCTCTCATAATTTCTTCCTATTTAACATTAAAGTCATTCTCATTTCTCAAGTGAACTATTCTGACAGACTAATAACCAATCTTTTTTTTTTTTCAATTTTGTAGGTTAACCTCAATCTTTCTTTTACATTATATATCTAATTTTACCTATATTAATTTCCAGAAAAAAAATATTATCAAAATTAAACTTGGACTTTTTTTCCTCAAACTTTATCTTTCTCATTTTATAATTTCATGTCTTTACAAGTATCACTATTTGTCACTACAGCTGGAAATAATGATTCATAATATTCTTCTCATTTTCATTAATTATCAGTTACCAAGTCCTCTCTGTTCTACTTACACAATCTGAGTACTCATGAACATGAGCACACATGTACACACACACACACACACACACACACACACACAAAAACTTGCTACAGTTAACTATACTAACTCTATAGTCAAATTGCTTCTATTTAAGACAAAGTTCAACCACTTGCAAGTTATATGAACTTAGGTTAGGCCTGTTACAAAAACAATCTATTTTTTAAAATACTTCTCTGTAAATTGTGAACAAAATAATCGCATTTATCTTTTGTTATTATTTATTCTTTGGCTTAAATAAAATTCCTCATTGTATTTTTTTTAATTAATTTTTATTGTAGGTTGTTCAAAACATTACATAGTTCTTGATATATCATATTTCACACTTTGATTCAAGTGGGATATGAACTCCCATTTTTACCCCATATACAGATTGCAGAATCACTTCAGTTGCACAACCATTGATTTACATATTGCCATTCTGGAGTCTGTTGTATTCTGCTGCCTTTCCCATCCTCCACTATCCCCCCTCCCCCCTCCCCTCCCCTCTTCTCTCTCTACCCCCTCTACTGTAATTCATTTCTCCCCCTTATATTTTCCCTCCTTTCCCCTCACTTCCTCTTGTATGTAATTTTGTATACCCCTGAGGGTCTCCTTCCATTTACATGCAATTTCCCTTCTCTCTCCCTTTCCCTCCCACCTCTCATCCCTGTTTAATGTTAATCTTCTTCTCATGCTCTTCTTCCCTACTCTGTTCTTAGTTACTCTCCTTATATCAAAGAAGACATTTGGCATTTGTTTTTAAGGGATTGGCTAGCTTCACTTAGCATAATCTGCTCTAATGCCATCCATTTCCCTCCAAATTCTATGATTTTGTCATTTCTTAATGCAGAGTAATACTCCATTGTGTATAAATGCCACATTTTTTTTATCCATTCGTCTATTGAAGGGCATCTAGGTTGGTTCCACAGTCTTGCTATTGTGAATTGTGCTGCTATGAACATGGATGTAGCAGTGTCCCTATAGTGTGCTCTTTTTAGGTCTTTAGGGAATAGACCGAGTAGTGGAATAGCTGGATTAAATGGTGGTTCCATTCCGAGCTTTCCAAGAAATCTCCATACTGCTTTCCAAATTGGCCGCACCAATTTGCAGTCCCACCAGCAATGTACAAGAGTACCCTTTTCCCCACATCCTCGCCAGCACTTGTTGCTGTTTGACTTCCTAATGGCTGCCAATCTTACTGGAGTGAGATGGTATCTTAGGGTGGTTTTGATTTGCATTTCTCTGACTGCTAGAGATGGTGAGCATTTTTTCATATACTTGTTGATTGATTGTATGTCCTCCTCTGAGAAATTTCTGTTCAGGTCCTTGGCCCATTTGTTGATTGGGTTATTCGTTATCTCATTGTCTAATTTTTTTAGTTCTTTGTATATTCTGGATATTAGGGCTCTGTCTGAAGTGTGAGGAGTAAAGATTTGTTCCCAGGACGTAGGCTCCCTGTTTACCTCTCTTATTGTTTCTTTTGCTGAGAAAAAACTTTTTAGTTTTAGTAAGTCCCATTTGTTGATTCTAGTTATTAACTGTTGTGCTATGGGTGTCCTATTGAGGAATTTGGAGCCCGACCCCACAGTATGTAGATCATAGCCAACTTTTTCTTCTATCAGACGCCATGTCTCTGATTTGATATCAAGTTCCTTGATCCACTTTGAGTTAACTTTTGTGCATGGCGAGAGAAAGGGATTCAGTTTCATTTTGTTGCATATGGATTTCCAGTTTTCCCAACACCATTTGTTGAAGATGCTATCCTTCTTCCATTTCATGCTTTTAGCCCCTTTATCAAATATAAGATAGTTGTAGTTTTGTGGATTGGTTTCTGTGTCCTCTATTCTGTACCATTGGTCCACCTGCCTGTTTTGGTACCAGTACCATGCTGTTTTTGTTACTATTGCTCTGTAGTATAGTTTGAAGTCTGGTATAGCTATACCGCCTGATTCACATTTCCTGCTTAGAATTGTTTTTGCTATTCTGGGTCTTTTATTTTTCCATATGAATTTCATGATTGCTTTCTCTATTTCTACAAGAAATGCCATTGGGATTTTGATTGGCATTGCATTAAACCTATAGAGAACTTTTGGTAATATCGCCATTTTGATGATGTTACTTCTACCTATCCATGAACAGGGTATATTTTTCCATCTTCTAAGATCTTCTTCTATTTCTCTCTTTAGGGTTCTGTAGTTTTCATTGTATAAGTCTTTCACCTCTTTTGTTAGGTTGATTCCCAAGTATTTTATTTTCTTTGAGGATATTGTGAATGGGGTGGTTGTCCTTATTTCCATTTCAGAGGATTTGTTGCTGCTATACAGGAATGCCTTTGATTTATGCGTGTTGATTTTATAGCCTGCCACTTTGCTGAATTCATTTATTAGCTCTAATAGCTTCTTTGTAGACCCTTTTGGGTCTGCTAGGTATAGAATCATGTCATCTGCAAATAGTGATAATTTGAGTTCTTCTTTTCCTATTTTTATGCCTTTAATTTCTTTCGTCTGTCTAATTGCTCTGGCCAGTGATTCGAGAACTATGTTGAACAGAAGTGGTGAGAGAGGGCATCCCTGTCTTGTTCCAGATTTTAGAGGGAATGCCTTCAGTTTTTCTCCATTCAGAATGATGCTAGCCTGAGGCTTAGCATAGATTGCTTTTACAATGTTGAGGTATGTTCCTGTTATCCCTAGTTTTTCTAGAGTTTTGAACATAAAGGGATGCTGTACTTTGTCGAATGCTTTTTCCGCATCTATCGAGATGACCATATGGTTCTTATTTTTAAGCCTGTTGATGTGGTGAATAACATTTATTGATTTCCGTATATTGAACCAACCTTGCATCCCAGGGATAAATCCTACCTGATCATGGTGCACAATTTTTTTGATATGTTTTTGTATCCGGTTCGCCAGAAGTTTATTGAGGATTTTTGCATCTAGGTTCATTAGAGATATTGGTCTGTAGTTTTCTTTCTTTGAAGTGTCTTTGTCTGGTTTAGGAATCAGGGTGATGTTGGCCTCATAGAATGAATTTGGAAGTTCTCCCTCTTTTTCTATTTCCTGAAATAGCTTGAAAAGTATTGGTGTTAATTCCTCTTTAAAGGTTTTGAAAAACTCTGCTATATACCCATCCGGTCCTGGGCTTTTCTTAGTTGGTAGTCTTTTGATGGTATCTTCTATTTCCTCAATTGATATTGGTCTGTTTAGGTTGTCAATATCCTCCTGACTCAATCTGGGCAAATCATATGACTTAAGAAATTTATCGATGCCTTCACTATCTTCTATTTTATTGGAGTATAAGGATTCAAAATAATTTCTGATAATCTTCTGTATTTCTGAAGTGTCTGTTGTGATATTGCCTTTTTCATCCCGTATGCTGGTAATTTGAGTTCTCTCTCTTCTTCTCTTTGTTAGCGTGGCTAAGGGTCTGTCGATTTTATTTATTTTTTCAAAGAACCAACTTTTAGTTTTGTCAATTTTTTCAATTGTTTCTTTCGTTTCGATTTCATTAATTTCAGCTCTGATTTTAATTATTTCTTGTCTTCTACTTCTTTTGCTGTTGTTTTGCTCTTCTTTTTCTAGGATTTTGAGTTGAAGTATTAGATCATTTATTTGTTGGTTTTTTCTTTTTTTAAGGAATGAACTCCAAGCAATAAATTTTCCTCTTAGAACTGCTTTCAATGTGTCCCATAGATTCCGATATGTTGTGTCTGTGTTTTCATTTATCTCTAAGAATTTTTTAATTTCCTCCTTGATGTCTTCTATAACCCATTGATCATTCAGTAACCTATTGTTCATTCTCCAAGTGATGCATGATTTTTTCTTACTTCTTTTATCTTTGATTTTCAATTTCATTCCATTATGGTCAGATAATATGCATGGTATTATCTCTACTCCTTTATATTGTCTAATAGTTGCCCTGTGACATAATATATGATCTATTTTTGAGAAGGATCCATGTGCTGCTGAGAAAAAAGTGTAACTGCTTGATGTTGGGTGGTATATTCTATATATGTCAATTAAGTCTAGGTTATTAATTGTGTTATTGAGCTCTATAGTTTCCTTATTCAACTTTTGTTTGGAAGATCTGTCCAGTGGTGAGAGAGGTGTGTTGAAGTCTCCCATGATTATTGTATGGTCGTCTATTAGACTCTTGAACTTGAGAAGAGTTTGTTTGATGAACATAGCTGCACCATTGTTTGGGGCATATATATTTATGATTGTTATGTCTTGTTGGTGTATGGTTCCCTTGAGAAGTATGTAGTGTCCCTCTTCATCCCTTTTGATTAACTTTGGCTTGAAATCTATTTTATTTGAAATGAGTATGGACACTCCTGCTTGTTTCCGAAGTCCATATGAGTGATATGATTTTTCCCAACCTTTCACCTTCAGTCTATGTATGTCTTTTCCTATCAAATGCGTCTCCTGAAGGCAGCATATTGTTGGGTCTTGTTTAGTGATCCATTCTGCTAGCCTGTGTCTCTTAATTGGTGAGTTTAAGCCATTAACATTTAGAGTTATTATTGAGATATGGGTTGTTCTTCCAGCCATATTTGTTTATTTATGTTACTAAACATGGTTTGTTTTCCTCTTTGATTATTCCCCCCCACCTTTACTGTACTACCTCCCGCTGTTGGTTTTCATTGATATTTTCCATTTCCTCTTCCTGTAATATTTTGCCGAGGATGTTTTGAAGAGCTGGTTTTCTAGCTGCAAATTCTTTTAACTTTTGTTTATCATGGAAGGTTTTAATTTCATCTTCCATCCTGAAGCTTAATTTCGCGGGATACACAATTCTTGGTTGGAACCCCTTTTCTTTCAGTGTTTGAAATATGTTATTCCAGGATCTTCTAGCTTTCAGAGTCTGTGTTGAAAGATCAGCTGTTATCCTGATTGGTTTACCCCTAAATGTAATCTGCTTCCTTTCTCTTGTAGCTTTTAAAATTCTCTCCTTATTCTGTATGTTGGGCATCTTCATTATAATGTGTCTAGGTGTGGATCTCTTATGATTTTGCACATTCGGCGTCCTGTAGGCTTCTAGGATTTGGGATTCTGTCTCATTCTTCAAGTCTGGGAAGTTTTCTCGTATTATTTCGTTGAATAAATTGCTCATTCCTTTGGTTTGGACCTCAATACCTTCCTGAATCCCCATGACCCTTAAGTTGGGTCTCTTTATGTTATCCCATATTTCTTGAATGTTCTGCTCATGGTTTCTTAACAGCTTTGCTGAGCTGTCTATGTTCTTCTCCAGTTGAAATACTTTGTCTTCATTGTCTGATGTTCTATCTTCTAAGTGTTCTACTCTGCTGGTAGTATTCTCAATTGAGTTTTTAAGTTGGTTTATTGTTTCCTGCATTTCCAGGATTTCTGTTTGTTTGTTTTTTATAACCTCTATCTCCCTGTATAATTGATCTTTTGCTTCTTGGATTTGTTTATGTAATTTATTGTCGAAGTGGTCGAAGTGGTCTTTCATTGTCTGATTTTGCTGTCTAATGTCTTCCTTGAGACTCCAGATCATCTGAAGCATGTATATCCTGAATTCTTTATCTGACATTCCATCTGCTGCAGATATTACCTCTTCTAAAGTTGAGTTGACCTGCATTGCTTGTGGTCCTTTCTTTCCTTGTCTTTTCATACTGATCGCGTTTCTTTCTGCTTGGTGAAACTGTTGTGTTATTGATTTTTCCCCCTATATATTTATATTGCTCTTGTATAGCTGCAAAGTCTCCCTCGCAGGCTTTGGCGGTGGCTCTGCCCCTCCTCCAATTGAGGCAATGTGCCTTCCACGCCAGGAGGCCGCTGTACCTGTACTTTCGATGGGCCTGTTGTTTCGGTGGTCACAGGTCCGCCTACCTTGCAGGCGTGAGCAGCGGCTTTGCCCCTCCGCTGGCCACTAGGCCTGTTCTGTCTGTCGGTTGCAGATCTGTCTACCTAAAAGGCGCTGGTGGCGGCTCTGCCCCTCCCCCGACCGGGGCGATGTATCTGGCGGGCCACTGGGCCTGTTTTGTCGGTGGTCACGGTTCCGCCTACCTTGCACACGCGTGGAGCAGCTGTTTCATTAGTGCCTGGGCACACTCTCCTTGTTTGCCTCCCTCAGGCCCTAAGTTTGTAGAGCTTGGGGCTGAGAACCCCCAGCAAATTTGCTTACCTTCTGGTAGCCACACCCCCGTATCTGGTGCAAGAGACCTCAGTTGTCAGCTCTGGTGGGAGCTGTAGCTGGGAGACCCGCGCCGCGCGGCTCCCGCCGGCTCCTGCGTCAGCACCGCCTCAGCTCCCGCCGGTTCCTGTGCCGCTGCCGCGGTTCCCGCCAGCTCCGGCCGGCTCCCTCGCCGCTCCTGCTAATTTAGAGTCCGCTGGGAAGGAATCTCTTTGGCCGATCTTTGGTGACTTCCCCTCTCTGCTATGGCGGGCCCCTGGCTCCTTGCAGGAGTGACCGAAGGGAGAGGTGGAACTGGCTTGTCTCTGGTCTGACACAATCTCTGGTTTTAGATCCCAGTTCGCTAATTCATAGAGGCTTGGTTAGATTTCCTTCCCATCCTCTCAAGGGGGGGAGCCCTTTCCTGGGTGGGCAGGGCCGTTAGCAGAGCCGGAAGGGCACGTGCCTTCTGTCGGGCCAGGCGGGGACCCTTCTGGCTGCGCTGGGCCGCCGGGGGCGCCCACAGAGCCAGGCAGATGGCGCCCGCGTGGCTAAGAGCCGGGCGGGGTGACCCTTCGCAGAGCGGGCGGGCCGCCAGGAGTGCCGGGATGGTGGGAGCTGTCTGCCGGCCGGGCAGGGACCCTTCTCGACGAGCAGGGCCGCCGGGGGCGCTTGTAAAGCCGGGCGGCTGCAGCCTCGTGGCTAAGAACCAGGCGGGCGGGGTGGCTGTTTGCAGAGCAAGAGCGGGATGGCGGGAGCTGTCTGCCGGCCTGGCGGGGACCCTTCTCGCCGAGCAGGGCCGCCGGGGGCGCTTGTAAAGCCAGGTGGCTGCAGCCGCGTGGCTAAGACCCAGGCGGGCGGGGTGGCTGTTTGCAGGGCAAGAGCGGGACCGCCAGGGTAGCCGGGATGGCGGAAGCTGTCTGTCGGCCGGGCAGGGACCCTTCTCGCCGAGCAGGGTCGCCGGGGGCGCTTGTAAAGCTGGGCGGCTGCAGTCTCGTGGCTAAGAACCAGGCGGGCGGGGTGGCTGTTTGCAGAACAAGAGCGGAATGGCGGGAGCTGTCTGCCGGCCGGGCGGGGACCCTTCTCGCCGAGCAGGGCCGCCGGGGGCCGCTTGTAAAGCCGGGTGACTTCAGCCGCGTGGCTAAGAACCAGCCGGGTGGGGTGGCTGTTCGCCGAGCGAAAGCAGGGCCGCCAGGGTAGCCGGGATGGCGGGAGCTGTCAGCTGGCTGGGCGGGGACCCTTCTGCCGGGCTGCTCTGGGCCGCCTGCCGCTTGCAGAAGCGGCGGGTGGCCGCGGGATTGGACTCTGAGCCCGCGCTGCCGGTCAAGTTTCACTTGTCTGGGGCAAACTGTCACGTCTAATAAACTTACTAATTCTCGGCAGGTCTCCTTTCAACGGAATTTTGCTAGAAGATCCTCAGTAGGTAGAATGTAGCTGTTTTAATTGGTATTTCTGATCCCGTTAATGTGGAGATATTGAAAGTGCAGCTTCCTCGCCGGCCGCCATGTTGGATCCCCTCCCTCATTGTATTTTGTATTCAGCAACATCTTAAGAAATTTTTACTGTTATATATTTTGTTTATAATCATCTACTTTCTTCTCATGTCAACTGACATCCACAAAGTGCTCTCATTACCTCTCACCTGGAATACTACAAAAATTGATTCCCTTTGTGGTCATTTCTTTTTCTCACTCAAATTCCCATTTATCAATTTCTCTATTAAAAATAAAATATGTAATAGTTTCAAAATAAACATCCAGAGACCTTAAAATTATACTCAAAGGTCTCTGTGATGTAGCCAAAATCACTTCTCTAATCCTCTGTTATCTTTGCTTGTAAGGTTTAGCCAAATGTGAAACCTGGTCTGATCTTCCATTTAAGTGAGCCTTTGTAAAATACTTCTGTATTGAGTGAAATTGCATTTCATATTATTTCTGGCTATTAAACTCTATATTTGATGTTGGGACCTACACCATCCTTTAGTACTGAAATACAAATTTGCTACAGATACAGCTGAAAAAATAATTGTGGTTAAAGATTTACTTTTAAAAAATCTCTTTAGGAAAACAGAAGTATCATAATAGGAAACGAGGCATAATGTCTCAATAAGCAGTTTAAAAGGAAATAGGACCTGCATCCATCAACATGACAAAAATTTAATTTTTAAAAAAATGAACTACAGAAAGATAGGAACATGGAACAATGTTTATATTTGTCCATTGAAGTAAAAATAAGAAAACAAGGTATTACCTAATAAAATCAACTATATACACAATATATGACTCAAGAATTCCACTATTAGTTGCATCTTCTAATGAGATACTTGGGAACATATGTTCCCATGTTCAAGAATGTTCAAGAATGTATCTAGCACTTTTGATCTATATAACAAGAACAACAGAATAACTAGAAATAAAGCATAAGTCCGTTAGCAGTACAATAGCCACACTGGTCGTGGTATATTTGTAAAATGAATCACTTTAGAACTCTCTAAATTAGAGACTTGAGACAACATAAGTAAATTATAAATACAATATACATTGAAGAAGCATGATAAAATAATATCTATAGTATGATTTTTATTTTTATAAAATTTAAAACCTGACAATAAAGTCATAAATTATTTAGAAGCATACAGGAAATATAATAATGTAATAATAAAATCATGTTAACAATATACAATAATATAAAATTAATAATATCAATTTATAAAGTAAATGTAAGAAAAATCATGTTAAACAAAAATCCAACTTAAAAATCACCACTGGGGATGGGGAATGACAGTATGTGATAAGGGAGAACTGTACAGAAAACCTCTGGGGGCATCAGAAATTTTCACTTAAAATTGAATTCTGTAATATTAACAATTATAAAAATAAAAGCAAGAGCACATATAGAAACTGAATCCAGAAAGAATTTAAGCACAGGCAAGGCTTTATTATGGCTTCTGTTAAACTGAGAAGGGAGAGAATACTGCTGGAGATTCTCAGCAGTACAGGAGAAAAAGCAAAGGAGAAAAAGAATTTATGGCACCTATAGATGCAGTAGTCTGTTAATATCATCATATGTAGATCTGGGACTTTAGGTTCACCTGCACAGTTCTTGTGTTTCTTCATGCATCCCATGTCTCTTTACCATCCTAAATCTGCATATAGGGGTTGTGTATTTAACTATGCTAAGAAGCTAATGGTAACTGTGGATTACTTCAGCAAATATTCTACAAATGTGTTTGCCCCTCACTAACTGAAATTCACCCTTATCTTCTGAGAGAGTCTCTAAAATTATTTTCAGAATGGAGCATGTCTTGCTTTGTTCAGTCTAAGTGGCTTTGTATATATGATTCTGTTTTGAGTTCAGCTTCTTGGCAGTTCTGCTGGCCATATAATCTAAGAAGACTGAGTTGAGTACCTGGTCTCCTGACTTCTGGTGTGTTATTTTATTCCCACAACCTTGAAGACTAGTTTGTTTTTTAACTCCTGGTTTTCCGGCATGACTGTTAACATAAGACTACGAGCTAACATGACTGTCTTATTTTCCCTGAGAGGTTTCAGCCCCTTCATCCTCAAGGGTCTTGATTTTCATGGAGGCTCCTGACTATATCAAGGCAAAAACAGAAAGCTATACCTGATACTAGATTACCTAGAGTATAAATTCTACAGGAACCAGTAGAAATATATTGTAGTTTCAAAGAATTGTTGGAGGTTAAGTGTAGATTAACTTGAAAGTTAAAAACGATCAGGCACAAACTTTACAGTGTCTTCCATATTTTTGTGGGTTTTATCTCAGATTCTCTTGATAAAGACTGGAGAAAAATCCCCTAGTGTTTATACCAGGGGGCCCAGAAAATAAGCATTTCAAAATGCACCTAAAACTTATATCTAGATCTGCTCACAGAAGGTATAGTACCAGAGTCTGCTCTGACTTGAAAAAGCACAATTAGTGAATTCTGAAAAATATATTATGTCTCACACAATGGTATATAAAATAAAGTGTAAGAAACATATCTCAATTTAGGCACTTGGACATTAAAAAAAAGAGATTTAATAAGAGTTTGGACAACACTTCCATTCCCTTCCCCCAAATTTTGCCACCATATTCATAGACTTCGGTATAAATAGGAGTGGAGTAGAACTGAGAAAGCTTCAACACAGAGGCTGAGAATGATTTTTTTTCTTTTTAAGGAGAGTCAAAGATGCAGCAAGGGAAAGGAGAAAAAGCGATCAACGAAACTAGAGAAACTAAAGTTTCTACCACCTACAGCTTTAGCATAGAATAAACTCAATAGTGATATAAACCGTATGAATATGACACTCATGCCAAAAGAAAATCACATGAATTCTTATTACTTGCTATATCATATCTACCTACCATCAAAATTTAAAAATATTGCTAAAATGAAGGAAAAAAAAACAAGAAATAAAAATCATTCTGAAGAAATAAAGCAAAAATCAGAACCAGATGCAAATAGACCACAGATTTAGGAATTATTAGAGAGGGGATTTAAAAAAAACTATGACTAACATGTAGGGAACTCTAGTGAAAAATTATAGATGTATATAATATGAAATAGCAAAGTATTGTAGGCAAAGAAATAGAGAGTATGAGAAATAATTATAAAAAAGTAAATTACAGAAATCTTTAGAGACACCCTATAGAGAAAATGAATATTAAATGATTTTGGTAAACTTATTAATAACATTGACATAGCTTAAGGAAGAGATCAGTGAGCTTGAAGAATAGGCAAGAGATATTTGCAAACATAAAATGCAAATATTAAAAAAATGAAGAAATTGCAAAAAAGCATTCAAGAACTCTGAGATGGTTATAAAAGACATAACATACAAATGAGGGAATATCAGAAGAGAAGAGAAAGAGAAAGGGGCAGAAGAAATGCCTGTGGTCATGGCTGACTTTTAAAAAATTGATGGCCCGAAACAAACCAAATATCAAGACATATCAGAGAATACAAAGCAGAATAAGTGCCAAGAAATCTACAACTTGGCATAACATACTCAAACTATAAAAATCAAAGTGTAAGGCAGGGGATATTAAATAAATATGATTGAAAGATCGAACAGTGTAATAGAGAGATGTAATTGACAGGGAGGGAAGAGGACCAGATAAGGGAAGAACAGTGGAATTAATCTGGCCTAACTTTCCTATGTACATATATGGATATGAATATACCACAGTGAATCTCACCACTATGTGTCATCAATATTTTAAAAAGACTTTAAGTAAAAATAGCAGAAATATCAGTAGAGTAGAGGGAAGGAACAGGGAGGGAATAGAAAGGGAATGGGAAAATACTGGGGACTGAATTACAGCAAATTATATTCCATGCTTTTATAGATATATCATAAATCCTGATGGTATGTATAATTAAAAAGTACCAATAAAAAAGAAAAAAAATGTAGATAATCCATCTGAAAAATAAAGTAATTCTGATTAATATGTTAAGGGTTCTAGTAAAAACTTGAGTTAAAAACAAAACAAACATCTATAGTTAAGATGGGAACAAGGGTAGCAATTACAGTGGATTTCACACCATACAGGCAAGAAGGAATTATAATGAAAGAGTATTAAGGGGGAAATAATAAAGCAGCCTAGATTTTTATGTCCAGAATAATTATTCTTCAATAGTGTAGAAGAAATAAAAACTTTCTCATGCTAACAAAAACTGAAGGAACTGGGTTCCAATGAACTACTTTGCAAGAAAATTTAAAAGAAATTCTTCAGAGAGAAAAAAGCTATAAAGGTCATGAAATTTGATCCACAAAAAAGGACACCTAAGAAGAAATAAATGAAAGTAAAATAAAAAAAAACATTTTTTCTTATTTTAACTAACTTGAGGGATATTTTTTTTCAGTAATAAAAGCAAGGAAGTACTGAGCAATTACAGAATATGGATAAGTAAAATGTATGTCAGAAATGTGACAAGAGGTGGGAAGGAAAATTGGAAATAGCCTCTTAGAAGCTACTTCATTTCCCATATAGTGGTGTGGTGTTTTAAGAAAGTGATCTTAGATTATTTGTAAACAATTATTGCAAGTTCTAGTGTATTCACTAATAAAAACTTGAAAAAAGAATAATAATATTCTGAGAGAAGATAAAATGGAATTATAATGAAATATTTAATTGAAAGAAAGAGAATTGATAGTTGTATTAAAAATTAAATCTTTCCGAAAAAGTAAGAGCTATTAAGAGAATTAAGAGATAAGTCACAGAACAGGAGACAATATTTGCAAAATAAATATCTGACAAAGGCCTTGTATGAAAAATAAACAAGTAACCCTTAAAATATAATAGAGATACATATAATTAAAAAATGAGTAAATGATCTGAAGAAGCACCATATCAAATAAGATAAACAGATGGAAAATTATCATATGAAATAATGTTCAATTTCATGTTGTTAAAGAATTACACATTAAAATATGATTTCACTCCACACTTATGTGAATAGTTAAAATACAAAAACAAAACAAAACAATACAAGAAACCCTGAATCTACCAAATACTGAGGAGAGAAAGGAGCAACATGAGTTTTCACCCATGCTAACAGAAATGTGGAATGGTGCAACCACTTTAGAAAATAATTTGGCAATTTCAACAAAATAAGACAATAGTTTTATAGTATGATTCAAGCCAATCTCTTCCTAAAGACTTATTTAATTTAACTTTAATCTCAACAAATATTACCCATCAATGGTGTTTTAGTCAACTTTTGCATTGCTGTGACCAAAACACCCAACAACATATTAGAGAAAGGAAAGTTTATTTGGGACTCACGATTTCAGAGTTCTCAATCCATAGAGGATTGACTTCATGGCTCTGACTCAAACTGAATTAGCACATCATGCTGGAAGGGCCTAGTAGAAGAAAGCCATTCAACTCATGATGAGGTCAAAAGGCAGAAAGAAAGGAGAACAGACAGGGGCTGCAGGAAGAATAACCCTTCTCCTAGTGACTCATATTCTCCACCCATACCCACCTACCTGCAACTACCACTCGGTCAGTCCATTCAAATCAGGCTGGGCCATTTAGGTTACAACTCTCATAATCTAATCATTTCAAATATGATTATTCTGGGATTAATAGGAGGTTTTGGGAGATACCTCCTATCCAAACCATAATTGGTAAAAAGAAAAATATACAGTGGAACATACACAGAATAAAATATTATTCAGTAAAAATAAATAAGTAAACTATGAAGACATATGTGTGTGCACATGTGCATGCAAACACACACACATACATACACACAAACACACACACAAACACAAACTATAAAGAAATATTAGGTACAATTGCAAAGTTAATGAACACAACCAGTCTAATGAGGGTTTCTACTCTGATTCCAACTCCACGTCACTCTTTAAAAGATAAAATTATATGGACAATAAAAATACCAGTGTTACCATGGGTTTTGGTGTCAAAAAAGTTGGAAATAGATTATAAGGAAAGTTTTAGCAGATAAAACCATACCAAATCACACTACGTTGGCAGATACTTGTTATTATGCATTTATCAAGATCTATTGAAATAAGGAATAAACAACATAAACTATGAAATTTAGTTAATAATGGTGTAATAGCATCACGTATTAAATGTAATCAATATACCATATTAATGCACTATATTAATAATGAAAGAAACCATAAGAATAGCAAAAGGGATAGAATTCTGTATATTATCTGTTCAAGTTTTCTTTAAATTTGAAATTATTCCAAAATATTAATTTGATTAAATAAACTAGAATAAGTAAAAAATCATAATAAGTAAGAAATCATGTCTCTCATGGTCAATGAACATACACAGGAAATTTTTTAAAAAACTTTTTTAAAAGACATAATTAAAGTGACCAACATTTTATTTTAAAAATAATAAGGCTTATCTTTTCCATAAATTCTTTTCTGATTTTAACATCATTTAGTTTTCCTTATATTTAACCCAAAGTTTTGACAGCTGAGTGCTTTCTCTCATAATCTTTTTACATCAATGCCTTTAATCTGTATAATTTTATGTGGTGCCTACGTTTTCCTCTATATTTGAACATATATGTTCTCCTTAATATCTAATTTACCCTCCAGAAATGTGACAATGGCTAGTTAGTAAGACTCATGTCTTCTATAACCCAATGATGTCAACTATTGCCTCATTAGGTTCCCTAATCTTTACTTTTTTGTTTGTTAGTTGGTACTGAAAATTGAACCCAGGAGTGCTTTACCCATGAACTACATCCCAAGTCCTTTGTATTTTATTTTTAATTTTGAGACCAAGGCTTCACCAAGTTGCTTTAGGGTAGTCTTGAACTTGTGATCCTCCTGCCTTGAGCTCCCAGTTGCTGGGATTACAGGCTGTGTCACCACACATGGCTAGTTTGCCATCTCCTTATTGATAAATTATCTTCAAGTTTGGCTCTTCCTTTCCTTTCATGAGAAAATTATTTTCATAAGTGAATATCTATCTATATATCTATCTATTAGATATTTAATATCTAGATATTTAATAGATATTAGATATTTAATATCTATCTATCTATATCTATATCTATCTATAGTATACATCAGGGAAAGGTAAGAAATCAGCTATAGCAGTTAGGAGCCCAGGCTCTGGAACCAGAACATCTGTTGAATATTCTCTTCCTTATGACACCAATCATGTGACTTTGAACAAAACAGTCTTCAAGTGTTAGTGTGTGCCATCTAAAGGTAATGAATCAGTGGTAAGAAAGCAATTTCATCACATATTGAGTCCTTCCTTAAAACATATCCTGCTCTTTCCAAAGTATGTATGTATCATTTCTTTCAATAAAGGGAATATAAACAGCAACATCTAAAACACAAGGACACTTCTTAGGGTAGGTACACATTTAGGTGAAATATGCCTCCTTTTAAATTTTTAAATTGCAATGTTTGGTATTTATCTGTGCATGTTTCTTCAGGTCTTAATTTCCTTCAAAGTAAAATCTGTTTCTTGATGCACATTTCTGCATACTCTCTGAAGAAGTATTAATTTGAATTCTATTTTTAAAAATTAATCAAGTTTCTTCATTTTAGGACCATCAATGATAAAATATCAATACCTGTTTAAAACTCTCACATAGCAAATAAATATGAGATACAATTTTAAAAATATTCATCCTTAATTGCTACTATATTCTAATAATTAACACATGAAAGCCCCTTATTTCTGTGACTTAAAAAAGATCCTTATGACTAAAATGGCAAATTGAACATTTTTTCATTCTGTAAAATAAAACCCTATTCAATGTCTCTTTAATTATTCATTAATAAAATCATAATGTCAACAGACATTCAAGCCTTTTGTTTATACATGAGAAAAGTAATTGACTATTGCAATCACAAATATATTGAAATATTCACTAAAATGAGAGATCATATCAAATATTCCAATACATATATTAAGTAAAATATGGAAAACTACAACATCAAGAGAGTGATTCTGTGGTTGGAGAAGCTTAGCCAGGAAGAGCACAAATTCAAAGCACATCTCACCAGTTTAGCAAGGACCTAAGCAACTTAATGAGACTTTGTCTCAAAAGGAAAAAAAAATTAGAAATGGCTGGGAATGTGGCTAAGTACCACTGGGTTCAATCAATGATAAAAAAAAATGAGAGGCGGAAAGAGATAGAGATAGAGATATATATATATATATAGAGAGAGAGAATAGATTCTAAATAACATAAATTATTGGGGAAAAATTAGAATAAGATATATCATATGCTTGTATAACATTATTAAAATGGATACTACTCTCACGTATAACTAATAAGAACTAATAAAATAAAAATTTCAAAAATTATCTATGTTCCATCTATATTATAAAACCTGAATATATATTTCAATAAAATTTTTTGCAAAATAATATTTGCATACATTTCAGATTGGATTATACAAATAATATCAAAGTATTTAACCCATAAATAATTATTTTTAAAAGGAGTTATAAAAATCATAAGCAAATACAAACCACTTTTTAATAATTTTATTAAAAATTAAAATTTTAAACTTTTAATTAAATTTCATTTAATTTAAATTTTTAATTAATTTTCATTTAATTAAATGAAATTTTAGTGGGGCACTGTGGTGCATTCCTCTAATCCCAGGAGCTTGGGAGTCTGAGGCAGGAGGATCACAAGTTCAAAGCCAGCCTCAGCAAAAGTGAGTCACTAAGCAACTCAGTGAGACTCTGTCTCTAAATAAAATTCAAAATAGGACTGGGGATGTGGCTCAGTGGTATAGCACCCCTGAGTGCTATAGACCAATCTACAGACCCCCCGCCACCAAAAAAAAATAAAAGAAATTATTTTAAATTAAGCCTTTTTAAGCAATTAAGATATATTATTTCGTTACTAATGGTATATTTTAAGAATTACACAGTTAGTAATGTTGAAGTATGGAATGTGCATTTTAAATTAAATAAAGAAGCTTTTAAATATAAATATAAATATATATATGTGTGTGTGTGTGTGTGCGTGTGTGTGTGTGTGTATTTGTTAAATTGTATCATTAGCTTGCATATTTGAATTTTTACCTATTTAAGATTTTAATTGTAAATCTCATTTTAGTCTAAGAAAATGTATTCACGTTATTCATAAAATGTTCAATGTTCCATGTGGCATGTATCCCTCACATGGTCATAAGAGAAATGCAAACTTATAAGAATTTAAGTACCAACTGTGTGTCAGGATTCAAAATATTATAAAATAATAGTACAAAGAAAATCACACACAGACACACACACACACACACACACACACACACACATACACACACACGCACTCACATACTCTTCTTTCTAATCAACTTTATGGTCCTGTTGAAGTTCTCACCCTGCTGAGTACAATAGGAATAGAAACAAAATTGAGCAATTCAGTAAACACTATTCAATTCGGCAATTAGGACACTCTCAGTGTAATTAAGCTTCTTGTTTATATATTCTGGCTTCCAACTTTCCTCCCTTTTTCCTGGTTTCAGACATCTTCATGTATGTGACAGGAGGACTTGCAGGACCCTACAAGGTGGTGAAAAGATACCGTTTCATTTTAAATACATATTACATGTAGAACTGCCCTTGACCTGTCTGCTCTCTACAGCAATGGTCCTCTTCTACTTGCTACTGCTCTACGAGGATTCCTGGGACTTGGTAGAAGACATATGACCAAAGTCAAAGTATATGGTTGGTTGACTTGCATCTCCTCTTTCTCAACTTGAGCATGTCCACAGAATTTCTTCAATGAAATTCTACCTCAGCCCTAAGTGTTTCCTGCAGCTTGGATGTAATTCACACTTTCTTCCATCTAGTTGATCTATCCTGAATTATGGGACAACTGAGGAACTCTGACATCTTTGGGAAATATACCCAGTGAAGTTCAGCCAACTTTCTCATGAACTCACTGAGAGCACATGAGCGTTCTGAATTATACTCACACACCCAGGAACCCAGTTCTTAGCTAGATCTTAACCTTAAATATGTTATTCTACTCTGTTTATTCCAGTACAACAGTGGCATATGTGTATTTCCTAGTATCTCAAACTTTTTGTCTAAAATTATCTTCAAGTTTTTGACAGTTTCTCCTCAGGAAGCGTGCAAAATTAAAAGCTTGAAACACATGTTTTTCAATATGTTATTCTCCAATTTCTTTCTTCCTATTATACTCCATAATAGACTGGACCAGAAACAGCAGGTCATCCACATACTCTGTGATAAGAAATTTCACTCAAATATTTTGCCTATTTCCACTAAACTAAACTTAAAAGCAGGATATTTTTACAATGGAGAAACTGGTTACACCATAACCAATAGAACATTAAACTAAGGAGACAGTTAAAAGTGAACTATAAAATCTGTTCTTAGAAATAACACAGTGCCATGTTTTAAAATCCCATGTCTGTTTTCTATTTTCTCACATTAGAAGATATATAAAAGTTTGATGATTAAGTCTACCACACACAACTATTTAATTTGTACTGGCATTTAAGTGTAGATGGAGGGGAGGAGGACATTATCAATGGATATAATGCTATAACTTGATAGCAGGAGTCAATTCCAGAGTTCTATGACACAGTAAGGTGAATGTGCTTAACAATAATGCATTATATATATATATATATCTCAAAATAGAGAAGAGAGAGAGACAGAGAGAGAGAGAGAGAGGAATTCTAGTGTACTCATCATTAGGAATGATAGAAGTTTTAAGTGACAGATATGCTAATTACATTGAGTTGACCACTACCTAATGTACACTTCAATCAAAACATTACATTTTGCCTCATAATTAAGTACAAATAAAATTAAAAAATAACAATTAATTGAAAAAGAAATTTTAAATTTTGAGAAGTCATTTTCCCCCAAGAAATCCAGGATTTAAAACTATTCTCTCAATTCTAATGATTACATTTGTTCACAAAAATAGAGGAGTCTTATCTCATATCTGCTAAACCATTCTCATTGAAAATTCCCATTTGGCTGGTCCCCAATATGGTGGACTGATGCCTTGGGTTATCAAAAAAGGAAACTATGTCTTAAACAATAAAAATACAAATCATATTGACATATTGTATAAGAAAATATTGTGTTAGTTTCAAAATAATGTTCTACTAAAACACTGGTTTCCTGGTTTTCCTTTAAATTTCAAAGGTAAAATTGACAAATGAAGTTAGCATAATAGAATAATTAAACACTTTGTCATCATTAAAATAATGTAAACTTTGAATTTTACAATTACATTTTATTTCATGCATGTAATATTTCAGAGTAAAATCAAACTAAACAAATGAATTCATGTACTACTCATTTTCTCATCATTAACTGAAAATTTTGCTGTTCATAATAGAAATAGTCTTCAAATAGAACTAAAATTAAAGGATTTTTTAATTTATCATTTAACAGTCTACTATAAATATCTACTGCTATTTAGTTCTGATTAATTGATTCTCTTTAATGTAGGGTTTCACTTAACATTTCTGCTTCATTTCATGTAAACCTCTTTGTTTAGATAAAAAAAGGCAGTTTTCAGTTTAGAAAGAAACTGTAAAGAAGATAGATTTGTATTTAAAAACCTATAGTAAAAAGTATTATATTCCATGTGGTATAAGCACAGGCAGATGTTATCTTGCTAGAAATAGAAAAATATTTCTATTAATTTTGAATGACTAATTGAGTTAATCAGTCAATATATGTTTTCACCAGTATGAAATATCATATACAGATACAACACACAAATATACACCATTTAAAACTTAATTTTTCTAATTCCTTATTTTGTAAAGTACCTAAAGCATTTTTTCTCTTTAACACATTTGTCTCCATATGTTTCCTTTCCCTCATATTTATAAAGTACTTGAACACATGATCTTTTAACTGATTTTTAGTCCAAATAACATGCAAAGTACTTAAATGTTATTTTATTTGCACATATTCTCAACATATTAATTAGATAAATACATTTAAATATTAATAAAACTACACAATGCAATGAAATATGTAAATAAAATAAAATATGATGTAAAGAAAATTCTTAGATAGTAAACCAAGGTCTATTAAGCGCATTTTTTGAGTAATTTCAACATTCAGAAGGACAATATTCTTAGTTAATTATTTGAATCTTTAAAAGTTTTGGAGGGTAAGATGTTGCTTATAAAGGAATAATATCTTCTAATTATTAATTTTCTACTTGAGGTAACTAAAAGACCAAAAGAAGCAAAATCTCCAATGTAAATTATACAGAATGATGAATGCCTTCTGAATCCAAGAAAAAAAACTACTAAAGACAGATTTCTTAGAAGAGAAATATGTATAAAAGAAAAATATAGATTTATAAATATTAATTTTAAAGTGTTAAAAATGTGTTCAGATAAAAAAGTTTAGTAGTAGTCAAAAATAGTTTCCTAATCTCATGTTTCTCAAAGCAAGAACAGTGTGTCATCAAGGGACTTTGTTAAAAAAGATTTCTGGTCCCATCATGGACCACCTAATCTTTTAGTATGGTACTTGAAAATATATGTCTTAAACAAGTACCAGGGATTCTAATGCATATTAAGTTTTTTTTTCAAAATTTATTCTAATTTGTTATACATGATGGTAGAATGTATTTTGACATATTATACAGTACAACTTTTCATTCTTCTGGTTGTACAAGGTGTAGAATTACATTAGTCATGTAATCACATATGATGATAATGTCTGATTCATTCTACTATCTTTCCTATTCCCATTCCCTGTTCCTTCCCTTCATGCACCTTTGTCTAATCCAAAGAACTTATACTCTTCACTAACCCCCAACCACTTATTGTGAATTAGCATCCACTTATCAGGAAAAAACATTTGGCCCTTGGTTTTCTAGGATTCAGCTCAATTCACAATAATAGCTCAACTACAAAACCAACCTCGGTGCCCTTAAACAGATGAATAGATAAAGAAAATGTACATATACACAAGGAAATAATACTCAGCCATAAAGAAAAATAAAATTATAGCATTTGCTGGTAAATGGATGGAACTGGAGAATATCATGCTAAGTGAAATAAGCATATCAATATTTAAGATTCATATGGCTTATACATTTGTAAGTGATTAAGCCAACAATTACTTATCCAATGTCTATTTTATCTATACTAGGTGCCATGCTTGGGACATATGTGCGGGGGTGTGGACAGGAAAAATTGCCCTCATGAAGCTTATATTCTAGCAGAAAAGGCTTATATGCAAAAAGACCATTGTGTGGTGGGAATTAACAAGACAGAATTCAGTTAGAATGGCAAGATGGACAAAAGCAGCATCCAGGGAAACCTGTAATTTCTGGTTATCAAAATTCTGAACAAAAAGAGAAAAGACATTAAAATAGAGAAAGGGGAAAGCAAAAAGATGGCGATGGCATAACATTTGTAGGAGGATAAACAAGAAAGAAAAGGGAGTGTTAGGAAGCAGTAGTCAATTTTTCCCCAAACTATAGTTAAATCAATGTGCATGCAGACTGAGAAAAGGTCAGTGCTGAGAGCAGGGTGAAATAGATAAGGGGTGATGCATTTCCCTTTGGTGAAAGCAAGTAAGAAGAAAATGCACCTACAGACCAGTGCCTTCTCCAAGAGGGAATAGATAGATACACTGCAGTGAAACTTGGGTTGTGGCACAGTGAAAGTGAATGAATGGGTGAAAGAAATAGTTTCAAAACACGTAAATTGGTCCTGTGTTCATGGGATTTTTATTCTAATAGAGGGTAGAAATTTCATTCTGGTGCAGATTTAGGCAGCCCATTCTATATACACTATTATTACTGCTAGTGTATTGGCAAAAATCTGGAGTAAAACTGATTTGAACTTTAGCAGCATGCATGAGAATTATTGAGAATACAGAAAAAAATAGAACAATATTTATTGGAAAATGTCATGTCTTAATTGTTTTTTTAAATGTAACTATTGAGATAGATATATTTAGCTTGATTAAACATTGCACAATGTATACACGTATCAAAATATCATGAATTTAATGTCATACTGACAGCTTGCTAAATAAAACATATTCTCTACTTCTAAAAAAAGAAAATTAAACATTAGAATTGAAATTGAAAGTTGATATCAGTTGCCTTCTCAGTGTAATTTTAAAAAGAAACTGTAAATTATGATATGGAAAAGATAAAAATGAAGTGAGAAGACTTCTATGTTTTTCTGAAGAAGGCTAAAGTTCACCCCTCTGGAAGGTTATTGTATTTTCTATTTTTTTCTGTTTGGAACACATCTCCCAAATGTTTAGATACTTGGCAGTATTCTTGTCATTCAAGATTCAACTCAAGTAGCCCTTCTCAGACAGGTTTACAGTGACCACCTTATTTAAGTTTTATGTACTCTAGTCATTCTCCAAATATCATCTTGAATTATTTTCCTCATTCCCATGTTACGATTGTGTCCTCCATCCTGCCACCCCCAAAGTAGCATTCAAATATTTTAATGTAGGGTGATTTTCTTGTGTACTCATTAGATGTTAAATAAAATTATGTTGAATAAAGACACTTGTTTTTTTTAATTTAAAATAGCATGGATTATAAAAAAGAAAATTAAATTATTAGTTGAAATATCTGTGGAAAAGAGACGTCAATTTTTAGAATAAATAAAATATAATAAAGATGGCATAGAAAGGAAAAAGAGAGATCCTCATTTATAAACTCCCTTGTGCATGCTTTAGTTTTCAATTGGTTTAGAGCCCACTGCTGGATTGTATGGTACGACTGGGTAATTTTGTAAGAAGCTGACAGATTATCTTCTAAAATGGCTATACCATTTTGAATTTCCATTTACAATGAATAAGAGTTCATAAGAGTTATTTCACATTCATACAATTGCTGTTGGTCATGTACTTGGCCTTTCTAATAAGTATATATATATTCTTGTCTGAATTACTCTAGAGACTTATGATATGAATCATATTTTCATACATAAGTATCTTAAAATGTACTTTTTAAAAAATTTGATATGATAAAGTCAGGAATTTTTCTCTTCTGAATGAACTTTCTGCTTGTCATCTGATAATCTAATGATCTCATTATTCTAAATTAATAAAACAAAAACTGTATTTCTCAATCTGTCTTTCCCATTCAATCCATATAGCAAGTCTTTTAAAAGTTTTTAATTTGTTTTAATGAGTTATACATGATAGTAGAATACATTTAGGCACTTTGATATATCACACATAAATAGGGGGTAATTTCTCATTTTTCTTATTGTACAGGTTGTAGAATCATGTCGATGTTTATAGTAGCTCAATTCACAATACCTAAACTATGAAACCAATGTTGGTGTCCTTCAATAGATGAATGGATAAACAAAATGTTTATATTTGTATATACATATACATATATATATATATATATATATATATATATATTCAATTGAATATTACTCAACTTCAAAGAAGAATGAATTTATTGCATTTGCCAGTAAATGGATGGAGTTGGATAATATTATGCTAAGTGAAATAAGCCAATAACCCCAAACCAAAAGAGGAATGTTTTCTCTGACATTTGAATGCTAATTCACAATAAGCGGGGGAGGGGGTGGGGGGGCAATAGGGAACAATAGAGTTACTTAAGGTAGAGGGGAGTGAAGGGAGGAGATATGGAATAAGGAAGGATAGCAGAATGAAACACACATTATTACCTTATGTTATATATATAACTGCATGACCAATGTGACCCTTTTTTTTAACCTATCTATTTTATCCACAATGCAGAATGAAGTTAGGAATATAAATATGTTACATATCATATTATATGGATATATATATATATATATATATATATATATATATATATATATATATCCATCCAGGGATTAAACTCAGAGGTGCTTTACCGTTGAGTCACATACCCAAACTTTTTTTTTTCTTTTGAGACAGTGTCTTGCTAATTTGCTCAGGGTTTCACTAAATTGCGAAGGCTGGTCTCAAACCCTTGATCCTTCTACCTTAGCCTCCCGAGCTGCTAGGATTACAGGCATGCACTGCCACACCTGGCAGGAATAATTTTTAATGATGTGGGCTTGATAAATAGACCTTTCAGTTCTTACTCTAGTTTCTACTAAAATGAAATGACTTCAAAGGGTAAATAAGGATTAAATTTAAATGTTTAAAAAGCACATTTTCTTCTTTAAAAATTTATTGAGGTATAATTGATAAAACTCTAATTATTTAAAGAATAAAATGGGATGTATTGATAATATAAGTGTATCTTTTTAACATGGAGCTCATTCTTATTGAATGGGAAACTTTTACACTCAATGTCATCATCATCATCATCATCATTTTTAAATATATCAATGTCAATATCATCCCAATATTATTTTAACTTCATGGATTTTAACCTGCAAAATAGTCACATACCACACTGACTCCACATTCCTATAATTTTGAACAAAGTTCAAAGTGTTATTGGCAATACATTTCCAATGTTTTCAGACTCTGTACTTTGCTTTTACATGGATCAGAATTCTATTGCATCACAGTGAACATTTTGAGGAGCCTGAACAGCCTATGTGCCACTCCAAACCTGTGTGCTAGAAAAATGGCCCACCTACTTTTAAAATTTCATTTTAGGTACTTACCTGATCCTCACAAAGCCAGAGAGTGTTTTAAAATTGTTCCCAATGCTTTTCGTGTTAAAGGGCCTCATCCACTTCCTAGGACTTTTCTTTACTCTTTATCTGTTTCAGAAATTTGAAATTTATACCCTGCTTTTGAAGGCTCACACCTGCTTCAACAAGAGTTATTCTGTGGTCCTGTTTTTATTCTATAACCCAACCCATTTAACAAAACAGGTTTAGAAGTATGTTGTATGGTTTACACACATGTTATTTAGAAAATTGTCTTTAATTTCCAAATCAAAGATTTTTCAGGTATTTTCTTTAATTGGTATATTCTTTAATTACATTGTTGTCTAGAAAGCTATCTTCTACGATTTTTATTCTGTAAAATTTGTTATATTTTATGGCTGAGAATGTCACCTGTCTTTGTGAATTTTCTATACAAGCTTACTGATAAGTATTCTGTTGCCATTGGATGGAGTCTGATGTCAATCACAGGAAATTGATTGATGGTATTGTTCACTTCAATTGTAACCTTACTGATTTTTGCTTCCTTGGTCTATTAATTTCTAAAAAAAAAGATACTGAAGTTTCCAACTATAATACTAGTATTACCTATTTCCTTTAGTTTGGTTTGCTTTGCCACTCGTGTTTTAATCCTTTTTTGCTATTAGGCACATACAAATAAAGAATGGTTATGGCATCTTGGCACTATACCAGCAGAATTGACTCTTTTTAATCACAGTTTAATAATGCTTTTTATGCTCATAATTCCCTGTCATATTGTTTGAATATGATATTATTTTGTTGTTGACCAAAAGACTACTTGGAATTAATATAACTACTTCAGCTCTTTTATGGTTAGTGTTAAGATGGTATATATTCTTTTAGCACTTTGCCTTAAAGCTCTGTGACTGTGGCCAATGATTTTTTTTTCTATCCGAAGCATATAATCTACCATGTTTCTGACAATATGACTTTTAGTTGTTATACTTACACCATTTGCATTTAAATTGATTTATATACTTTGATTAATATTGCATATATATATATATATATATATATATATATATATATATATATATATAACAGTTTTTCATTCATTATCCTTCTTTGTTCTGTTTAAATTCTAGGATATCTTTTCTACTTTTCTTGATTTTAACTGAGTACTTACTATTATTTTATCTTTTCTCTTAGCATATGCATTTTAGTTCCTTTTAAATATTTTTAGTGGTTGTTCTATGGTTTGCAATGAAGAGTTCTAACTAATTTATGTATATCTTCAAAAACACTAGGTCAATTTATGAATAATGCAGTTGCCTTTTAAAATGAGAATTCCCAATTTCTCCCTGCTATCATTTATAGCATTATTGTCATTAATTTAAATTATCTATATGCTAATTTTCCAGTATGTTATAATATTATTACTCAAAAGCATAGCTATTATTCTTAAATCATTTAAAGATAGGAAAAAGAAATGACATTATCTTACTACTATTTATTCCTTCTCTAATGTTTCTCTTTCTCATATACCCAAACATATGAAATATATAATTTCCTTTAGCCTAAATAAAATTTCAATGTTTTTATAAGGCATGTCTGTACATGATGAATTCCAACAGTTTTTGTTTCTCTTAATTCCATTTTTTATCTATTCTGCAGGTTAATTTCACAGGACATATTGTTTTATGTTGATGTTAATATTTTTTCTTTTGCTTTCTGTGTTTTAATAATTATATACATTGTCTTCTTTCTTGCATGGATTATTATATGAAGTCCACTATAATTTTATCCTTATTTCTCCTTAGGTAATACCCCCTTTTCATAGCTTCTTCAGGTTCTTTCAAGACACTGTTTTGTTTTTTATATTCTACTCTTTCAATATGATATGCCTAATTGCTTTTTGGTTTCTTATAGAACTGCGAATTTGTAGTTTCTTGAATCTGTTTTGCTTCTGTCAAATTTTCAAAATGTCTCAAACATTATTCTGTATGTATGGGTTAATTTTCTTTAGCTCATTTATCTCTTTCTGGTAAATCTATTACATGCACGCCACACATTTTGAAACTGTATTACAGTTCTTGTATATTGTGTTTAGGGTCTTCTCTTTGTAATATCTTTCATTTTGGAAGTTCTGGTCAGTATATCTTTAAGCTACTTAATTCTTTCCTCAGGTATATTCAGTCCACTGATGAGTCCATCAAAGCCATTCTTCATTCCTGTTTTTTCCCTTAGCACTCACTTTTAATTTTTTTCTTCGATTTTCCATCCCTTTGCTTAAGTTACCCATTTATTTCTCACATATTAACTACTTTTATTCCACTAGTGACCATGCTATATTAATCAAAGTTATTTAAATTCCCTGCATCTTAATTCAAAACCTATGACATAGGTGGGACTGGTTCAAATGTTTGCCTTGTCTCTTCACAAGATTTCTTTTCCTCATCTCTTAGGATGTTTCACAATTACTATGAGTGAGACATAATATATAAAATATTGGGAAACAAAGTAAATAGGATTTTAGTGAGAATTTTTTGTTTATTTTACTGAGGGCTTCTATTATGCTTAATCCTTACTATGAATTTGGAAATCAGAGTTATATAATCCTTATGGTATGCTTGGTTTTGCTGCTACTATTATATGTGAGTTTTCCTAAGAATTCATACTTAGATTGCGTCTGATTTTTGAAACCCCTTCTTTTGTAACCTAATTTTATTAAGCTGGAGCCCAAATGATAAATCGATGCAATAATTTGTAAGTGAAGCATCACACAATTTTATGATTTAATACTCATCTGTTAGTGGACCTGTGTACCTCAGCTATAACCTGTAGCATTTCTGTTGTTAACTTCCCCAGTCACTTCAATCTTCTTATAAGAGACATGAATACTGGAAGGGCCTGTGTCAAATATATGCCTTTCATCAAGTGGGATTAGCCACAAAGGGCTCTTTCTACACTTTTCACTAGAAACTTATGGGGTTCATGGAAGTTAAACACAGAAAAGAATGTAACAACTACCACGTTTTTCCACCCAGCAGTTTACTCTCAGGTTGTTCTACAATATCATTTATGGGTTCCTACTAGTTAGTGACTCCTGGAGCTTCTGCGCCCAGTAACCTGATCTGAACTGTCGCTCTCTGGATTTGACAATTTCTCCTGATTTTGTTGTGGTTCTCTATCCTGAAATGTCATATCTTTGAAAGAAATGTCATTGATTTTCACTTTATACATCTTTTTCTTCTAGTTCTTGATTTTTGACAGAAAGGGAAGGATAATTTCCAAACTCTTTGTATGTTCAAACTGAAACAGGAAGTCCTAAATATCCTTTTAAAAAATACATTTAAATAATACTTACAAATATTATATTTTTTACTCATTACTAGGTAATACAGGTTCTATGATAGAACAGGTATATGAATAATTATTTACCTTCTTTAATACTTGAAATTATGCATCAATATATTTGGTGATTATTTAAAATAGCTTCCGTTTAAAAAATGAAGTTCCCCTGATTTATTCTCTTATAAATATTCTTACAATGAATTTAGTGTCTTTTAATATATGCATATTATCAAAAGGTAGAAGTGACATCCTGAGCAATTTTGTCACTTAAAAAGTAAACAAACTCTGTCACACAAAATTGCTTCTAGCAAGAACTGCACTAGTTTTTTCTTGTTCAGATATTTTACAAATAAAATGAATCAATTGAGGAAACATGTTTGGATAACATCTGCTTTTTTCAACTTGCATAGTCTGAAACAAAGAGTGTGCTAGAGTATTTCCCATTAATTGTTCCCATTGTGAGTGAATTACCCTGAATAGCCAATATACTTTATTCTACAGTTTCTCATTAAAACCAAAGCAGCTAAAGTTTGTGGGCCATCATTTTATATGCTACATTTAATATGCAAACTAATTTTGAAAGGCAAGAGGCACCTGCACCACAGATTTCAAAGGAATTTGCATAATAAATATAGTACAGACTCAAAGCTTGCCTTGTAGAGGACAATGACAGATGTGTAAGCAGTTTTGTGTGATAGTCCTGCATAACAAAACTTGCTCCAGAGTTGAATTTCAGGGTCAGAGTAGGACAAGTAATCTATTATAGGATAAACATTTCACGTAAGCAAACATTCTATGTTAAAGCATCCAAGATTTATTCTCCATATAAACTGATGGATAAAATTAAGAAGTTTAAATAGCACTAGAAATCTTGTAGCTTGTATTCTTCCTTGACTATTTGACTGCCTCATATTTGAAGATAAGAGCCTTTTCAACATGACAAGGGAGAAGGCACTAAATTTCGATCTTATCCTTTTTCCGTTGAGTTTATTTACTGTGGTTACCATTATTTATTCTTCCTGAAAATTGTATCAAATACTTCTTATACATGTGATTATGGTATTTATAAATATTAATAAACAAATGAAAAATACTGATCAACATTACAATATACCCACTGGCTTTTTTCACAAACTATGTTAATGTTAAAAATTAATTGACAAAGTTAACTTTTAGGATAGCTCAGAGAAAAGCTACTTTTCCTAAAAAATAACTTGTGAAGTGATTGAGTTGTGATTCATGGATTTATTAACCTCATTGTTAAAGGTATTGAACACCTGGAATAAAGTATAAGCAATGTTCTACATTTGTCTAATGGTAGCTCTAGGTAAATTACAAATTATAAGCTAGAGTAACTGTGGAGAAATCATTTACCTTTGTAGAATTATGCTTAAGTATATTGGAATTTAGTGGTGTCTACCAAATGAACTCTTAATCAAAAATAGAAGATCCCTTTCCACATGCACAGTGATTTGCTCAGCTGGAAATCTCTGTATTTCTACTCTTAGAATCCCACACAAAAAAAAAATCTTCAGTGGAATAGTTATTTAATGAGATTTTTAAAAAATATTGCATGTTAAAATATTCAAAATTTAAAAGTATAACAATGTATTGCACTTCTATTAAAATTATTTTCATATGTACATATATATGCATATCTACATGTGAACTATTGTTTATTTCTTTTTGAATACCTACAAAGTTACTGTTTGAATTGAAAAGCCTAGTGAAATTGTAGTATAGTATACTCCTTGTAGTTTTCAAAGGCAAAAATATCAAAAATAATAAAATTCAAAGAATTAAGTGATAGTGTGGTTTTGTAACTGTGATATATTTCAGTTTTGGGTAGGGGAAGGCATTGCAGACTATCTAAATATAAAAGTGGAACAAAGTTTTTGTCAATGTGAGTATCTCTTAATTGAAACTGAAATTTAATTAAGAGGACACCAAAACAGCTACCATGTTTTTAATGAAATCCTGGAGGTTTTATGCATAATCAAATAAAAAGCAGGGCAAAATTACAAGTGCTTTTATTTAAGTAGAAACATTACATCCTGGTCATGCAAATGGAGCTTAATCATTGGACTACACTTGAATCAAGAGCAATTTATGAAATAAAATCATTCATTTTTTTCTTCTCCTGTCACTAAAGTAGATGTTATGATTAGATTCTTAGGCAGGAAAAACTAGAGGTTTATTTGATTAAACTGAGGCATTCCAACAGAATATTTAAACAGAATATTCCATCAGATTTGCTTCAGTGATCTTGTATGCAAGAATGTAGCTGGTAAATATCAAAACTTTTATGTAATTGAAATAAAGACAAAATAACTCAGATGTATATTTGTTTAAAAACCTGGACTATTTTGTGCTTCGATTGTTAGCACCAGGAAAAATTAAGAAGTTTAAATAGCACTCAATAAATGGAAGTAATGTTTCTCAGAGTTTTATGAAATCTTAATATATTAGGCAGAGAAGAAACTACCTGCAAAATATTTAACCGTATTTTTGTGTAAGAAAATCTAAGTGCTAAGCAAGATAGTCTGAAAAATATGAATCTCAATTGCTCAAATAATTCTATTTTATAAAGTAGCTATAAAGAATATACGTAATAATATAACATTGGACAAATAAAAAATATAATAAAATATCAATAGATGAAGAATATATAGTTAAATGTAGGAAAACATACTGAAGAACAAGTTAGAGGCCTATAATTTATTCTAACTCCATACAAATATAATATCAAATAGTGTTCTGAAATTATGAAAATAACTGACTCAACTGAATTTCCCAGAAGCAAATCTCTTGATATTATGTGATGTATTTTATGGACAGCACTTAAATCAGAGAGTGAGTAATGTAGGAGAAAATCTTATGATGAGTAATTGTTCATAATGGGTTTTAAAAACTGATGAAAATAATAATTATGGAGCATGAGAATCAGTAATACTTTTTTAAGGAGACAAAAACTTAGCAAGCAATATGCCAGGCTTTCTTCTTTGAGGAGTTTTATTTTCAGATTTAATTTCCCTAGAAGTATTCAATTTGAAGGGCTAACTAAGTCTAAGATAGATTCTTTTAATTTACAAAGGATATTTGTTGATTTGTAGAAAACAAAATACTTTAAGTAATTCTAGAGAATCTGTGACAAATTGAGAAGCTCATCAAACAGATGATGACAAAAAGTTTTATTTTGAAAAAATAGTGATGTCTTACTAATAAATTTTGAGGATAGCAAAAGGAGTATGATAGATACATTATAAAAATATTAAACTGGAGGTGTCTGTAATCTGAAAAAGTTAATAGGAGCCCACGTACATTTTTTAGTTGTTGCATTCCTAACATAACACACACACACACACACACACACACACACACTTATTTACACTGAGAATGACCAAACAAAGAAAATACAAAATAAAAAAAAATAAAAATAAAAAGAGGAAGGGATATAAATGAATGGGGAACAGAATTTTAACGTATAACTCGTTATATTATGTTTAAAATGGTATATTGTACAGCATAAAACTTACTTTCTCTCAATGAAGGATTTATGGATTTTGAAGTTAAGGAAATTTTCTACGGCAAGTATCCACCCATGAATGTGTACTAACTTATCTATAGTTTTCTATTATATCAGAGAATTTTCAGTTAGTATTATTTTAAAAATTCTAAAATTAAAAAAACTAACATATTCTTTGAAAAATCATTGAAATTATTTTGAAACACAGTCATTATATATACCCAATTCACACAGTAATGAATTTTGGAAAATAAAAAGTAATATGCTATATCTTCCCACAGTCATGAAATGTATTTTGGAGAATATTTGCCTTCATATTTATCCTTATATATATCTTTGCGTACCTACACAGAGTCTTATTTTTATCACACGAAAGAAATGATACTCTATGTGTTGTTTTTTTTTTTTTTTAAGAGAGAGAGAGAGATTTTTAGTATTTACTTTTTTAGTTTTTGGTGGACACAACACCTTTATTTTATTTTTATGTGGTGCTGAGGATCAAACCCAGTGCCCCGCGCAAGCCAGGTGAGCCCGCTACCGCTTGAGCCACATCCCCTGTCCTCTATATGTTTTGTTAATGTAACAAACTATAAAACTTTTTTTATGAATTAATCTGTAGAATTGAGTTGTTCTTCCTTATTTTTTAGTGGTTTCATTGCATAAATAATAAAAAATTAAACAAATTTAACATTTATTTATTTATTTATTTTGCAACATTGGGGCTTGAACTCTGGAGTTTCTACCACTGAACTACATCTTTAGTCCTTTTTTTATTTTAAGACAGGATCTGTAAGTTGCCCAGTCTTGACTTGAACTTATCTTTTTCCTCCCTCAGCCTCCTCAATCAGAGTCACTAGGATTACACATATGTAGTCTGCACCTGCCTTTCATTTTGCTTTTTTGTTGAACGCGTCCTCACAAGTTTTTCATAACATTCAATCACTATACTTTCAATACCTATAAGATCTGTAAAGTAACACTTTAATTTGCATGATTTGTAAAGATCTGTAAGGTCTGTAAAGAAATAACAGTAGCTTTCCTGAATTCCAGCTTCTGTCCACAGTTTGTTCGCCATTTCCACATATTTCACCATTATTTCTCTTATACTTATTCTAATGTTTGTTAATAATTTTCTTGCATCTTACGCAACCTCTACTAAGCAGTTTTTATTGAAGCCAGCACTGTAAACACCCTATTTCTTTCAGGTACCAAATTATTTGTATTGTTAAGTAACAAATCAGCCCAAACTGTAGTGTCTTAAAACAAGAATGAATGCATTTATCCATGAAGGGTCCATGTGTCTCTTGTGGCACATTAGTAGGGCATCTGTATTTGACTATATGATTCCAAAGTGAAAAGACATAAGTTAAGTTCCAAGACAAGAGCACTTTTCAAACCTGTGCTTTCATTATGTACCTTAATGTCCCATTGATCAAATCAAATCATGGTTTAGTCCAAAGTCAAACTGGGATGTACCTATTTAAATATATGTATTTAAGTTTAAAATTAGAGAAATTAATAATTATTTTTAGGCTTTTGAAATTTATATTTTGTTTTAAAAAGTCTGCTCTCAAATGTTAGAGAATAAAATTCACAGTCTTTCTTTTATAATATTTTTCATTTTTATTATGAATTTGCTTCTTCTGGAATATTGTTTGAAATAATTAAAACATAAACTTTACTTTCTCCAAATGATTAGTCAATTAGGAGAGTAACATTAATGAATTACTTGAAATGCCCATGAATAATATTTAAATGTGTCTAATAGTTTATTATTAAGATTTTATCACAATTATGGCTATTTTATTATGCCACTTTAATTTGCATGATATATATTAAATAATTTATAGTATTTCATTATGTACTATGTTATACCTAAAAATAATATGCAATTAATGATATATGTTTTCTAATAAATAGTATGTACTGATGATCAAACACTGGTAGTATACATATATTTGTTTTGGACATCTATCACTTTGTTTGCCATTATTTTTTTCTTCTTTTTGTTGGTTGGGGTTATTTTATATATCATGGAACCCTGATAAAATTAGAAACCAAGGAAGTCTTCATGAGACGCAAGTGAGTCTTTGCAGGTGTCTATTTAATCTTGGTGTAAAGGCTTGTCTTTTTGGTTTATTCCTTTTTTCTGACTATATGGTACTGACAATCTAGTGGAGCTGACAAATAAATGACAATGATTTGGTAATAGTTGTAATATTTATAAAAGATACAATGAAATCACCAAGGAACAAAAATGTCTACATTTTCCATGCAGAAGGATGTAATGGATTGTTAAGGAATGCGGTATTTTTACTGAAAGATTTCTAAGCAAAATTGGCCTAAAATAGAATATAGCATGAAAAAGATCCATGACCTCTTCAAGAATATTTGATAATAGAAATTTTACTCTTTTTTTTTTAACTTCTGGGTATAATTGTTCTTAAGGAAAAAAATATAGAACCTTAATTATATAAGCATTCATTACTTGTCTTAATACTTAATAGAAATACTTAAGAAAAAATATGGATGTAGAAAATACATTACTCATACCATTTCTTTCTTTAAAAATGTTTTTCATACCCAAAATTTAAATTAAAACTTCAAAAATATAGACATCATTTTGTAAACAGAAAAATGAGAATATTCTATACAAATAATAATTTGTTTACAAATTATTTTATTGTATCTATCCAAATAATAATTTGTTTGCAAATATAATTTTAAACTCTTTGACATAATTCATTTACTTACTGTAGTTCTTAATGTATTTGTGCAACCATCCCCACAATCCATATTCAGAACATTTCCATTACCCCAAATCCTCACCCATTTGCAGTGACTCTGTATTATCCACACACCCTCATCTCTTGGCAAAAAATAGTCTACTTTCTGTCTGTACAAAATTGCCTATTCTGGAAGTTTCATATAAATTAAATTACATCAAATATGGTTATTATGTCATTTTATCCCAAAGCATTCAAGGATCATCCATGTTATAGATGATATTTCACCAGTTTTCTTTATTTGACCAATAGTATTTCACTGTACATACTTACACAGTTTGTTTTTTCATCAATGGAAGTACATTTGGGTTACTTCCACCTTTTGGGTTTTATGAATAATGGCGCTATGTACTTGTATGGCTGTACAAATACTTTCATTTCTCTTGGGTAGAAAGTATATTGGAATTACCATGTCCTGAGACAACTCTAAGTTTATCACATTGGAATACTGCCATACTGTTTTTCAAATCAGCTTTAATATGTTTTTTGACCATTTGTATGTCTTCTTTATACTGTGGTTTTGATTTGTGTTTCTTTAATAGTTAATGTTAATAATTGGATTTTCATGGCCTTATTGATCATTTTTGTGTCTTCTTTAGGTAAATTTTCTATTAAAACCCTTTACCAATTTTTAAATTACCTTTTTTCTTAAAAAAAACAGCTGACTATAGTCAACTGTTTACAGTTGAATATTAATTCAGCAGTGGACTATTGAAAGTAATCTTGTAAGAGCTCTTCTTGGCTCTTTCCCTAGTTCTGATTAATTCTAATTGCTTTGCTACTTCTCTGATTACTGCCATTATCATGGATCTATGAGCACCCTCTTAATTGATCTCCATCAAGTCCTCTGTTATTTTGACAATGACCTTTAGATGTATAATCCTCACACTTTGTTCCAAACAAGGTCAGACCTTTCAGACAGCTACAGAGCTCTTTATTCTTAATGCTTGGCTGTTTTACAGGAAAGAACTTGTATAGTACAATAAAAGTGGAAGAGCTAAGGCAGCCATGAAATCCATTTCTCCTGTAGTAAATTCCCCCACTAACTCAAAGTTGCTGATGCACCTGGCCATTTCCTTGGTCTTCTTGATTTGTACCTCCATGTACAAAAATACATCAACCCCACGAGTAAGCTTGAGTGTTGGCAGATGTATTCCCAGTGTTCTCCCTTGCCATGCCTCATGTAGACCTCCAGACCTGAGTCAGGACTCTATTTTGAGTTCATTGCAAATACAGTTTCTGCTACAGAGTTGGGAAAGCTAGAAATTCTAGCAATCATCCTCTTGTGGGCCGAAAATGTATTATCGGAGTTAGTGAAAGAGGGCACTCTTGTTCTAATTCAGAGTTGAGCACCTGAAGTAGTGTCCATATGATAGAATTTAATAAGGGTCAGAGGCAAGGACAGAATGGGTTGTTTGCTCATAAACCACAAATGTATGGTTCATAGTGATATTTGATGAATATATCAGTTTCCCAGGTCTGTTATAAAAAATACCATAATCTTAGAGGCTTAAAACAATACAAATTTATTCTCTTAATGATTTGGAGGCTACAATTAAAAGTTAAAGAATTGGCAGGGGTGTTGTCTTTCTGAAGCCTCTTAGGGGTGAAAATTTCCTTCCTTTTCTACCTTTTGGTAGCCCCAGATGTTCCTTGGCATATGGCAGCACATCCAATTTCATCATCACATTGCATTCTCCCTGTGTATTTCTATGTTCTCACATCATCTTTATTCATTGGTTCATTTTAGTTATGCAAAACATTAGGATTTATGTTGACATAATTATAAAAGCATGGAATGTAATTTGTTCTAATTCAGTCCCCAGTACTTCCTCTTCTACTCCCCAGCTATCTCCCCATTTCCTTCCCTTTATTCCAGTGGTCTTTCTGCTATTTATTTATAATTATTCTAATTAGTGTCTTGTGGATATACATAATGGTGAGATTCACTGTGGTATTTTCATATGTGTACACATATCATAGGTGTACACAGGAAAGTTAGGTTAGCTTCATCCCATCGCCTTCCCTTATGTGGTCCCTCCTCCTTTTCCCTTAATCCCTTTGTCTACTTCACTGATCATTCTTCTATTTTTTGGAGAGGTGTGCAGTACTAGGGATTGAACTCAGGAGCAGTTGACCACTTAGTCATATCCCAGACCTATTTTATATTTTTCTTATTTAGAGACAGGGTCTCACTAAGTTGCTTAATGCCTCACCATTGCTGAGGCTGGCAATCTCCTGCCTCAGCCTCCCAAGTCACTCAGATTACAAGTGTGCACCACCTTTCCCATACATTCTTCTATTTTGATGGAATTACCCTCCCTGCTTTTTTCCCCTTTCTCCCTTTATTTTGGAGAAATGTTATAGCAAACATTCTACCTTTGATTTTGGGGATCTGTTTACTTGTTTATTTCACTTAGCATGATACTCTCAAGTTTCATCCATTTACCAAAAGATGCCATGATTTTATTTTTTTCTTTATGGCCAAGTAATACTATATTGTGCATGTATACAACACGTATTTATTCATTAATCTGTTGAAGGGTACCTAAGTTGATTAGCTTGTCTACTGTGATTATGCAGTTATAAATATTAATGTGGCTATATCCTCATAGTAGGCTGATTTTAGATCTTTAGTATATATTCTGAGGATTGGGATACCTGGATTATATGGTGGTTTCATTCCTAGGGTTTTGAGGTATCTCCATACTCCTTTCCAGAGTGGTTGCATCAATTTGAAGTCTCACCAACAATGTGTGGGTGTACCTTTTTCCCCCACATCCTTAACAGCACTTATTTTAATTTTCGATAATTACCATTCTGACTGGAGATGATATATCAATGTAGTTTTCATTTGTATTCCCTTAATTGCTAAAGTAAATTTGAACATTTTTTAATATATTTTTGACCATTTGCATTTCTTCTTTAAAGAACTGACTCTTTAGGTCAGGCATAGTGGCATCCACCTACAATCCCAGAGGCTCTGGAGGCTGGGGAAGGAGGATCATGAGTTCAAAAGGAGCTTCAGCAACTTAGTGAGGCCCTAAGTAATTCTATGAGACCCTGTCTCTGAACAAAATATTTCTTAAAAGGACTGGGGATATGGCTCAGTGTTTAAGTACTTCTGGGTAAAATCCCTGGTACCCGCCCCCATAAGAAGAATTGTCTCCTAAGTTATTTTGACCATTTATTAATTATTTTTTTCTGTTAAATATTTAAAGCTCTCTTGAGCAAAAGAAGTGATGTCAGAAGAATCACAATACTAGACATCAATTTATACTACAGAGATAGTATAAACAGTATGGTACTAGCACTAAAACAGTCAGGAAGACCAATGGAAAAGAATATAAGACAAAGAGACAAGCCCACATAAATACAGTTCTCTGATAGTAGACAAACTTTTCAAAAACATAGGTTGGATGAAAAACCTTTTTAACAAATGATTGGAAAACTGGAAATACATATATAAAAGAATGAATTAGACTCCTATTTTTACCCTACACTAAAGTCAGATTAAAATGAATCAAATACTGCTAATCAAATCTAATTAGCAGTAATTAGACCCAAATTTCTGCACCTGCTAGAAGAAACTGAGGACACAACATTCAAACATGTTGTTACAGGAACCAACTCCCTTAACAAGACACCTAAAGTATAAAAAATGAAACCAGAAACAATAGGTTAGGTAGCATAAAATTAAAGAAGTTCCACACAGCAAAGGAAATAAGGTGTGAAGAGAGAGTCTACAGAATGGGATAAAATCTTTGCCACCCATAACTCAGATAAAGCATTAATTTCCAAGATAATAAAAAAACTCAATAAACAACACCTAAAAAAGCAATAACCCAATCAATAAATGAGGCTAATGATCTAAACAGGCACATCACAGAAGAATAAATAGGAATATTCAACAAATATATGAAAAAATGTTCAATATCTCTAGCAATTAGAGAAATGCCAATTAAAACTACACTGAGATTTCATTTCACTCCAGTTACAATGGCAATTATCAAGAATACAAGTAACAACAAATGTTGATGAGAATGTGGGGAAAGGGTTCATTCATACATTGCTGATAGAAATATAAATTGTTGAAAACATTTTGGAAAGCAGTGTAGACATTCCTCAGAAAAATTGGAATGGAGCCATGACTTGACCCAGTTGTACCACTCCTTTGTATATATCCAAATGATTAAAATTCAGCATACTACAGTGACATAGCCACATCAATATCTGTAGCAGCTCAATTCACAATAGCTAAGCTATGGGACCAACCTGGATGTCCTTCAACAAATGAATGGATTAAGAAAATGTGGTATATATACACAATGAAATATTACTCAGCCATAAAGAAGAATGATTTTATGGAATTTTCTGGTAAATAGCTGGAACTGGAAACTATCATGCTATGTGAAATAAGCCAATCCTCCCAAAACACAGGCCGAATGCAGTCTATGATATTTGCATTCTGACACACAGAAAGGCAGTGAGAGAAAAGAATAGAAGTTCATTGGAGTAGACAAAGGGAAATGAAAGGAAGGAAGTGAGGATAGGAATAACAAAGACAGTAGAGTGACTAGAACATAATTTTCTTAAGTGCATTTATGAATATACAAGTTGTAAAACTCCTCATCATTTACATGGCAAAAGAGGGATCCTAATTAGAATAAGTTATATTCCATGTGTGTATAATATGTCAAAATACACTCTACTGTCATGTATATCTAAAAAAACAAATAAAAAATTCCATATATACATATACATATATATATATATATATATATATATATATATATACATATATATATATATATATGTATTCTTAGATAAATATATATGGCATTATATACATATAACTTTATATATATAATAGTTTGTGTGTGTGTGTGTGTATATATACACACATATGACTTTTATTGATTGTATATGTTGAAATGTCCTTTATCCTTGGGAAAAATTCCTGTTTTAGTGTGATTTTTAAGTCAATTCAGTAGTATTTTTTGAGTATTTTTTTTGCATTGATATTCACCAAAGATATTGGCTTGTATTCTTGTGATCTTTTCTTAGTAGGTTTTGGGATTTGGATGATTTTTATTACTGTCTATTTCATAAAGTGATTTTGAAAGTGTTTCTTCTTCTTCTATATTTTAGAAAGTTTAGGATTGGTAGTAATTCTTTGAATTCTTGGCAGGATTCACCCATGAGGTCATTCTAGTTCTTTATTTCTTTTCTTTTTGTTTCCATTTTTTCTTGGAGGGTGAAGGAAGCTTTGGATTACTAATTAAATAACTTATTATTGGTCCGTTCTTTTTTCATCTTGGTTTGATTTTGTCAGGCTGCATGTCTCTAGGAATATATTCAATTCTAGATTATCTAATATGTTGGCATATATTCACAATAGTCCTTTATGGTCCATTTTATTTCTGAAGCATCTGTTGTATCTCTCATTTCTTATTTTATTTATTTCAGTCTTCATTATTTTTTAGTAGTGAGACTAAGGGTTTATTGATTTTGTATTTTCAAAAACGCAACTCTTGATTTTGTCAAAATTGCCTGGTGTTTTCTATTCTTTATTTAATTCTGCTCATATTATTTATTTTATTTTGCTAAGTTTAGTCTTGCTATTTTGTTTTTCTAGTTCCTTTATCTCAAAAGGCAGTTTATCTCAGATTTTTTTAAAATGTGGACATTCATTGCTGTAAAATTCCTTCTTAGGAATTTTGTGTTGCATTTCATAGGTTTTGGCATTCTGTTTTTTCATCTGTTTCTTACAAGAGTCTTGTTCAAACCCTTTGATTTCCTTTTTTGAGCCACAGGTTGTTCAAGAAAGTGTCCTGTAATTCTTAGTATTGGAAAAATTTTAAAATATATATATTCCTGCTGTTGATGATTTCTAGTGTTTTTCCATTAATTAATTAATGAAAAAAATACTCAAAATGATTTTGATCTTCTAAAATTTGTTAAGTTTTTCTTGGGGATATAACATATGCTCTACCTTAAAGAATTATATCTGTGTGCTTAAAAAAATGGACTTTGACCCCATAGATGATCAGCAGTGTCTTTTGACCTCATGGAAGAACAACAGTGTCTTTGGCTTCATGGGATGAGAATTCATCAGTAGGCACCTCAGCTGCTCAGTAGGCTGGGCTCAGTACTGGTGAGAACTGGGGGACCTTGGCAGCCAGTACTGCAACTATCCATAGTAGTATTGGGAGTTGCTTAAATCCTCTGTGCCCAGACTGTCTGCATTCCACTGCTCTCCTTTTCTTCCATAGAGAAAAGCTACAGTCAAGAAGACTTACCTTTGTTGTACGTTATGCCAATATAAGAATTGGGTATTATAAGTAAAATGCCTCCTATATTTTCCTATGCAATCATTCTAAGTTTTGTGCTCCACTGGTTGGCTGCAGCTTCTTAACTGTAGTCCAGAGCTATCTCAGAGCAATTTTTGTCTTGGGTAGTTGTTACTTCATTGTTTTAGTAGAGGGGGCAAAGGGTGGTGGTTCCTAGCCTGACATCTTGGTGATATCACTTCTTAAACTTGTTCCTTTAGGACTGCTGTAGTTATGCAACTCCACCTTAATGTGCAATGTGCAATAATAATAACTAATTATCCCTTTTATGAAGCACTGCAAAGTACAAGAACCTTTTGTCAGATTTATGGTTTAGTTACTTTGGAACATTGTTTTATCTTTTCATTTGTTGTTGTTTTAAGCTTTAATCTTTTGCCTATGACAGACATTTCTTGCAGCAGTAGCAACTGAAAAATGCCTCAATATAACTGTAGTGGTAAATTTTGTGTAGTTTTCCAACATATCTGAAAACTTTCAACAATATAATATTGTTTATTGGGTCTATCAAGTACAAACCTTTGCTCATGAGTCAGGTGAATTATAGGTCTGAGAGCATGGTATATTTACTCGAAAGGAAGGCTTCATCTTCTCTGCTTGCAACTCTGAGAAATGCAGGCAGTCTTTCAAGGAGTTCTCTTTACTGGCTTCTAGCAGTGTGGGCAGTGGCACTTTGCCGAGCAAGACTCATGTCATTGAGCACATAACTCTTAATTACAAAAAAGATCATCACGGAGTTAAAAATCTACTGGGAAATTAAAAGACCTGTACCAGAAACCCCTGATGGGGAGATCTGCTTTACACACATAAATTGACTTATGTTACCCAAACAGTCCCAATTATTTCAACAGTCTGTCTTCTTACAGTGAAGAACAGTTTTAACTATATAGTTCATTGCCTTAAAAGATATGGATGTGTCCAAATAAGGAAAAAAATGCAAAAATTTCCTGATTAAGGGATAAAAAGTAATGGTAGATCGACCCAGTTAGACTGAATCTTTTGAAAAAAAGAAATATTTATGTATACTCTTTATCTTAATGGAAGTTGTTTTTTAAGTATATTTTGTTTAGTATTCTGGACTCTTTAGAAGTAAAGTTTTCCCTCAATTCAAATAATAAAATTTTCATTTGGCAGCAAAAGCATATTATAAAAACTGTTTTGTGATAAACTTAAAAAATGAAAGGTTAGTGGCATTTCAAAACACGTGTTGTTCATGTTATCAAGCTTAGTTCTGTGAGAATAAATGTAACTACTGATCACACATGGCATATCATGGGGAATGCATGGGGAATGCATAAGATATACATATATATGTATATCTATATATTTGCACATATATGTATATATAAATATTATATAGATAAAGTATATCACATATCATAAATATATTACTTTTATGAATGATAATATTAAAATATTGGAAAGAAGGAAGATCAAGTAGCATGGGTCATAGGATGTAGGGCTAGAATGTCAGGAGATATGATTAATATGCACAACAACCATCTACTTCATACTTCAACATTTTATATTCTATAGTTGCTCATATTTTAAATGGTTGCCCTTTCTTAATATTTAGTAATTTTAGTACTAAACTTAGTACTAAAAGTGTAACAGGGCAATATTACCAAAATAAATGTGTCACAGTGCTTATGGAAAGAACAGCTAGATATTATAGGGCTTTATGGAGTTTCTAGACTAGTCATTTCTGAATTGTTTCAGGCATCAAAGGCAACATTAGGTGATTGTACCCATACTGAGCAGCTAAAATCCTGATATTTATGGACAACCAAATGAATGAAAAATGCAGAAAAATTGAAGTAGAAGAATAAGTTAGTTAAAAACTGGTAAGAGTCAAGTTCTGTAATAAAACATTAACACCACCAAGCTCCTTGTAGAAATCTGACCTGCTGCTGAGCCTCAGCACTAAAGAAAGAATAGATGCATGAGAAGCAGAGCAATGATTGAATATTTGGGCATGAAGTTGTGGGAATGAGGGCATTGGATAGGGAGAAAATAGCCTGAAATATTCCTTTAATGTCCACTCAGTGTCTGACAAACCTTAAGTGTCTGTTCCATTACCACCACCATGAAAGGTTCGCTTCTTTCCAGAGACTTATTGAACTGTCCAACTATCAGTAGTTTCATGGCACTGAATACACACTTCAGTTTTTTCCCTCTTTGTTGTTTTCAATTTACATGTTTTGTTGTTGTTGTTGTTGTTGTTGTTGTTTTTGTTTTCTAATGTACTGGCCTGTGAGATTTCCAAGAGGAAAATGTTTCCTTAATAACCCATCCACCAAACATAAACATACAGACACACATCCTTACAGATAGCACCAATAGCATTATATACAGGATAAAAGTAAACTTTAAGTTTTAGATACATAAATATTTATTGACTAAATTAAAAAACAAGTGGATTATGTTTTGGAAATTTTTACATTAAAAATAAGGTCAAACTTCAGGTTATTTCTATTTAATATTTGTAACTTACATAATTGATTTTAAGTAGACTTCCCTTTGAATATTTCTCCAAAAGCACTGTGCTTAACAACCCATAGAATACTATCTGTGAAGCATATATTTGCAAATATTGAATATAGTCTTTATAAGCTAATTTATGCTATTCAGCTGTAACTAAAAAGTGTGATCAAATTTAGGGTTAAACAATTTCTGAGACTTCACATGAATATACATAGGGTTAGAGTCATGATCTAAATTCCAAGAGATTATAGTAATGTCTAGTTTCTTTAGTAAAAAACAAAAACAGGTTCATTCATGGACACTCCTTTAATTATCAGTTTAATCTCGTAACCAATTAAAAGATGAGTCTTATGACCTATCAATATAACGTATGATCCAATTCTCTTTAATAATTGAACTTTTGATATTAGTGTATATAAGTATTCGTCTGTTTTCCCACTCAAAATTATTGAATGATTGGGGATGAAATTGTGAGAATAAAGGCATTGGATTTGGAGAAAATAGCCTGAAATATCTTCAGTTAGGAGATATGATTAATATGTACAAGAACTATCTACTTCATACTTCAGCATTTTATACTCTATAGTTGCTCATCTTTTTAAATGGTTACCCTTTTTTCTCATTATCTCTAGTTGACTTGAAACAAAGTGTACAAATAATGCTCTCCATGTATCTTTTTAGAGATGAAGTAGTCTTAATTTCTCAACACATATCAAAATAATTATATTTCTCTCACTGTCAACTATTCCAATAAAATTTTTTGCAAAATAATATTTGCATACATTTCAGATTCGATTATACAAATAATAACAAAGTATTTAACCCATAAATAATTATTTTTAAAAGGAGTTATAAAAATCATAAGCAAATACAAAGCACTTTTTAATAATTTTATTAAAAATTAAAATTTTTAATTTTTAATTAAATTTCAATTAATTTAAATTTTTAATTAATTTTCATTTAATTAAATGAAATTTTAGTGGGGCACTGTGGTGCATTCTTCTTATCCCAGGAGCTTGGGAGGCTGAGGCAGGAGGATCACAAGTTCAAAGCCAGCCTCAGCAAAAGTGAGTCACTAAGCAACTCAGTGAGACTCTGTCTCTAATTAAAATTCAAAATAGGACTGGGGATGTGGCTCAGTGGTATAGCACCCCTGAGTGCTATAGACCAATCTACAGACCCCCTGCCATGAAAAAAAAGGGATTATTTTAAATTAAGCCTTTTTAAGCAATTAAGATATATTATTTCGTTACTAATGGTATATTTTAAGAATTACACAGTTAGTAATGTTGAAGTATGGAATGTGCATTTTAAATTAAATAAAGAGGCTTTTAAATATAAATATATGTGTGTGTGTGTGTGTGTATTTGTTAAATTGTATCATTAGCTTGCATATTTGAATTTTGACCTATTTAAGATTTTCATTGTAAATCTCATTTTAGTCTAAGATAATGTATTCACGTTATTTATAAAATGTTCAATGTTCCATGTGGCATGTATCCCTCACATGATCATAAGAGAAATGCAAACTTATAAGAATTTAAGTACCAACTGTGTGTCAGGATTCAAAATATTATAAAATAATAATACAAAGAAAATCACACACAGACACACACACACACACACACACACACACACACACACACACGCACTCACATACTCTTCTTTCTAATCAACTTTGTGGTCCTGTTGAGGTTCTCACCCTGCTGAGTACAATAGGAATAGAAACAAAATTGAGCAATTCAGTAAACACTATTCAATTCGGCAATTAGGACACTCTCAGTGTAATTAAGCTTCTTGTTTATATATTCTGGCTTCCAACTTTCCTCCCTTTTTCCTGGTTTCAGACATCTTCATGTATGTGACAGGAGGACTTGCAGGACCCTACAAGGTGGTGAAAAGATACCCTTTCATTTTAAATACATATTACATGTAGAACTGCCCTTGACCTGTCTGCTCTCTACAGCAATGGTTCTCTTCTACTTGCTACTGCTCTACGAGGATTCCTGGGACTTGGTAGAAGACATATGACCAAAGTCAAAGTATATGGTTGGTTGACTTGCATCTCCTCTTTCTCAACTTGAGCATGTCCACAGAATTTCTTCAATGAAATTCTACCTCAGCACTAAGTGTTTCCTGCAGCTTGGATGTAATTCACACTTTCTTCCATCTAGTTGATCTATCCTGAATTTGGGACAACTGAGGCACTCTGACATCTTTGGGAAATATACCCAGTGAAGTTCAGCCAACTTTCTCATGAACTCACTGAGAGCACATGAGCATTCTGAATTATAGTCACACACCCAGGAACCCAGTTCTTAGCTAGATCTTAACCTTAAATATGTTATTCTACTCTGTTTATTCCAGTACAACAGTGGCATATGTGTATTTCCTAGTATCTCAAACTTTTTGTCTAAAATTATCTTCAAGTTTTTGACAGTTTCTCCTCAGGAAGCGTGCAAAATTAAAAGCTTGAAACACGTTTTTCAATATGTTATTCTCCAATTTCTTTCTTCCTATTATACTCCATAATAGACTGGACCAGAAACAGCAGGTCATCCACATACTCTGTGATAAGAAATTTCACTCAAATATTTTGCCTATTTCCACTAAACTAAACTTAAAAGCAGGATATTTTTACAATGGAGAAACTGGTTACACCATAACCAATAGAACATTAAACTAAGGAGACAGTTAAAAGTGAACTATAAAATCTGTTCTTAGAAATAACACAGTGCCATGTTTTAAAATCCCATGTCTGTTTTCTATTTTCTCACATTAGAAGATATATAAAAGTTTGATGATTAAGTCTACCACACACAACTATTTAATTTGTACTGGCATTTAAGTGTAGATGGAGGGGAGGAGGACATTATCAATAGATATAATGCTATAACTTGATAGCAGGAGTCAATTCCAGAGTTCTATGACACAGTAAGGTGAATGTGCTTAACAATAATGCATTATATATATATATATATCTCAAAATAGAGAAGAGAGAGAGACAGAGAGAGAGAGAGAGAGAGAGGAATTCTAGTGTACTCATCATTAGGAATGATAGAAGTTTTAAGTGACAGATATGCTAATTACATTGAGTTGACCACTACCTAATGTACACTTCAATCAAAACATTACATTTTGCCTCATAATTAAGTACAAATAAAATTAAAAAATAACAATTAATTGAAAAAGAAATTTTAAATTTTGAGAAGTCATTTTCCCCCAAGAAATCCAGGATTTAAAACTATTCTCTCAATTCTAATGATTACATTTGTTCACAAAAATAGAGGAGTCTTATCTCATATCTGCTAAACCATTCTCATTGAAAATTCCCATTTGGCTGGTCCCCAATATGGTGGACTGATGCCTTAGGTTATCAAAAAAGGAAACTATGTCTTAAACAATAAAAATACAAATCATATTGACATATTGTATAAGAAAATATTGTGTTAGTTTCAAAATAATGTTCTACTAAAACACTGGTTTCCTGGTTTTCCTTTAAATTTCAAAGGTAAAATTGACAAATGAAGTTAGCATAATAGAATAATTAAACACTTTGTCATCATTAAAATAATGTAAACTTTGAATTTTACAATTACATTTTATTTCATGCATGTAATATTTCAGAGTAAAATCAAACTAAACAAATGAATTCATGTACTACTCATTTTCTCATCATTAACTGAAAATTTTGCTGTTCATAATAGAAATAGTCTTCAAATAGAACTAAAATTAAAGGATTTTTTAATTTATCATTTAACAGTCTACTATAAATATCTACTGCTATTTAGTTCTGATTAATTGATTCTCTTTAATGTAGGGTTTCACTTAACATTTCTGCTTCATTTCATGTAAACCTCTTTGTTTAGATTAAAAAAAGGCAGTTTTCAGTTTAGAAAGAAACTGTAAAGAAGATAGATTTGTATTTAAAAACCTATAGTAAAAAGTATTATATTCCATGTGGTATAATCAAAATTATAACACACACACACACACACACACACACACACACACACATATACACGCTTCATTACAAAATGTGGAACATGATTTTTATGCTATGTTCACTTATTTTTCTTTTTCAGAGAGGGTGAAATTTCATTTTTTTCTCCACCCAAAGCTTATAGGGATTAATAGTGGCATCCTTGGTACCTACATTATCTGTGACAACTGACAACCAAACTCCAGGTAGGTTTCACAGAAGAGGTGATATATCGCATTAGTCTGATAGTATGATTGGGTAACAAAGTTGATGCTAAAAATTGTCTGTGAGGTTCCTGTCTTCTTTCACTAGATCACAAGAATTTTGAGGACAAGAATAATAGGGAGTTTACCTTTTTCATTTCTTTTCATCCTTGAGTCATATGGTTATTGGGATACAAAAGGTGTGTGAGACAAGTGTGTTAAATGAAATTGTTGAAGACAGAATAGGCAGGGGGTTGTAACAGGAAGGAAATTGTCAAACACACAAAGGAGTGTGATTGAACATATGCTGCAAGCCAGGGAAGAAAGGGACTCAAAGAAAGGTGAACATAGTATTCATAGACATAGAAAATTAAAGTAAAATGGGGGCAAAAAGAGACAATGGGATCTTGTGACTGGAGTTTGAGTAACTTTTTACATATTAATTGGTCATATAGGTTTCCTCTGAGATGTAGTTTTTTATCCCTCACCCATTTTTCTCTCCCATTATTTATGTTACTTTTACACATTTGTGGAAATTCTTTCATTTTTGATATAAATCATTTGATGGTTATGTTTGTTTAAGAGTCTCTCCCAGAATATAACATACATCTTTACTGCCTTTGAGTATGCTTTATTTTAATATGGTCAAATTCATCAAACTTTTCTTTTTCATCTTAGTAATTTAGTCTTTTCTTACATGGATTCTAAAAATGATTCACCTCCAGTTCCTGAGAGTTTTAAAGTATTGTTTTTGCCAAATAAAATTAGAATCCATCTGGATTTAAATTTACATATTTCTATATCTCTATTTATGTGTCTATATATCTTGAGAGTGAAGGGCTGAATGGTAAAGCTGATAAAACATTAGTATTTTGTTCACAAGGTAATTTGGACAAAAATAAAGTTAATCTGAGGTAAAAGGGGCTTACACAATTGAATGAACTGAAAATAGGGATAGTAAAGATCAATTAACGCTAATTGGTCTTTATAAGACATAACAAAAAGAAAACAGTTGGTTCTTTGTATAATTTTGATAGCAGAAACATATTTCACAGACATTTGAATAAAACAACGACTAGCTTTACAGTCACTGCAAAGAAAGAAGTGCACAGGTCTCAAAGATGGACCATGTTGGATCCTAACTGAAGTTGCAATGCCAATAATGACAAGAAAAAAAAAATGATGTAGGGAGCACTTTGACACTGAAAGCCGCAGGGAGACAAGCTAAAAATTCAAGTGAAGCCCAACAATGATTTTGGATTTATTTTAAGTGTATACTTTCAGACAAAAGTGTTTTTGAAATTTGGGTGGTTATGTTGGTTTTCCTGTTGACCATAGATGGATCAGAAATATTAATAAATCATGTAACTTTATACCAAATTTGCTTCACTTCTTTACCATTTAGTTAGTACGGATGTACAAAGGAAATCAAGATGGGGAAGAAGCAGAGCTCACTCCCCTGGTATTCAGGGTAAAGCTGACATGAATGAGAGAGAAAGAGCTCTCAGGGTTAGCAAGTGATTAAGATTATTCTCCTGGCATTCCCCTTAGGGTCATGCCTGCCCAGAGGCAAAGGTAATGGCAGAGTCAAAGTTTCTCTCTTTCTCAGTCTCTCTTTTTCAGTATTTTTCAATTCCAAATTAGATAAGCTCAACTGTCAGACTTGGAATGAAGGTTAGCATAAAAGAAACAGCAAGTAAGAAAAGTACTATAAAGATATGATCTAAAAATGTCAATATCCTTAGTTATTAATATTTATATTTTATTACAATGTTGAATATATTTTAAACATCTTTTGCTAATTTAAGAGTAGCTTCTACCATAATAAATCAGAAATTGTGAATGAAAGGAAACATAGGATAATGGCTAAAAGAGTGGACTCTGGAGCCTCACTGATAAGCTTGGTAACTTGGATAGGTTAATTAGACACCTTGTGCCTCAGATTTCCTATCTATAAAATGGGAGGAGTGATTAAATCCTCTTTGTAGAATTGCAGTAAAGAGAAAAATGTGTGAATAGATATAAAGCACTGGGGGAAGGTCTGGCCTTAATTTTTAAAAAATTAATGTATACTAATAATTATTAGATGTTTTTGCCACAGTCCCATTGCACCATGGAATTATGGTAGGTTGCAGACAGGCCAAAGAAAACACCCAGAGATAGCATGGGAGACATATAATTTATTGGGGAAAGCTTGTAAGAGATCAGAGATTGCAGCAAAAAGAGTTCAGTAGTGACAAGCTGATAGATAGCATGTCCATCTATCAAGGATCTTGCCAAGCAATGCTTCCTTTCCCTCATGGTGCTTTGTCTAGTGGCAGCCAGCTGGATGAATGACACATATCCTTTCCACAATGTCCTCAGTTATGTACCCCTCCCACTCAGAGAGAGGTTTTTATATGTTGGCCTGCATAAGGAGTGATACCATGAGCATTAACATGTTTAGTTTGTTTTTCTGACCTGCATCCCAAGGAGGAATTGTCTTAGTGTCCATGAAAGAAAGTAGCTTTCTATAGAAAACATTAATTTGGACTGGTTCCCAGTGTGCATGTAAGAAAGCAATTGTTCATTAAGATATTAATTATCTGGACCTCCCCACCCAAACTTGCTCTCATTGTTCCCTTAATTTGATGAGGGTGACAGAAAGGGGTCATTCTAGGACATAATGTATTACCTTTATTTTAGGGATGATGCATTAGAATATCCAAATGTATAAGAGAAGAAAAGGAGAAGATTTGATTGATTCCACTAAAATCAGGAGAGGGCAAAGAAGAATGAAGAATGATGTTCCTACAGATCTTATATAAGAAGATAGGACTCTAATATAATATATTCGCACTACATTAAATATGAATAGATTATCTGTTCCTATCAGTTATGCATTATTAATTTCACAAATATTCTATATATTCGCTATTATCAGATGTGAACATTGTAAGTACTGTAATATAAAGTTTACTGTTTGACACAGAAAAAAACTTTTTGCATACATGGATTTTGGGATTTAATGGAGGAAGCAGTAATATGCTACCAAGTAATGTAACCACCAGCCATATGTGTATAATTGTTTTTATATTTAAATATGTTAAAATGAAATAAAATGAGTAATTCAGTTCTGCTGTCTCACTAGCTACATTTTAAATGTTTAATAGACATATGTGGTTATTACCTACTGTATTAGATAATGGAAACATAGAACACTTTAATAATATTCCATTGGCTAATGCTAATAGAGAAATAAACCATGACCAAATAGAAACATTTAGATACTAACGTGGGGCTGTAATGGAAATAAGGGAGAGCAATGTAATAAATATTACAGGAAATATTTAAAAGGTGGGGGCAGGCACAGTGATGAACAGTGAGGTTACAGAATGCTTTTGTGAGAAGAAAATGTACAAGCTGAAATATGAATGGTTAAACCAAGTCAACAGTCACCAACCTGTGGACAGTCATTCTGGAGAGCTAATACCATGCACAAATTCTGGGCATAGCATTTGGAAAAACTGAAATAAAAATCCTAAGGATGATAAATAAGGATAAAAGTGTTGAGAAATGAAGTTAGATACATATAAGCAATAGGTTAGAACAGTTGGGGCCAGGTGGGCCAGGTTAAGACATTAGGATATAATTCTAATGTTAAGTCATTGGTCAAATCATTCATTGAAAATTTTTAAATGATAAAAGAGTAAATAAAGAAGAAAAAAAGAGTCTGAGTTTTTAAAAATCAGTAAAATTATTTTGTTAAAATATTAAAATAAAAATTACATGACGTCATTGAATACTATGTAATGGATAAAGAACAGTCAGATGAACATAAACTAGGAACAAATATTGGTAGAAGTATTATTCAGATGGATTGAAAACTAAAGCAATACAGAATGACATAAAGCAATATTTTACAATGATTAGTATATAATGTGAAAGCCATCAAGTTTTTCCTAAAATGTTCCATATATAAAACTTTCATATGTATTGCAATATTCTGGAATACAAATATTGAACACAATGGCAATCATCAGGACGCATCTCAGATGTGACAATATTTGGACCCAGAAATTTTAAAGAGTAAAGGAGGCTAAATGAGGTCAAATGGGGGGACCCTGATCACTTTTGACTCCTGTTATCATAAAAAGAGTGGAGGACACAGGCAAGCACAAGAAGGAAGTCTGTGTAAGGACACAGAGATGAGGCCATCCAACAAGCCAGAGAGAGACCACAAAAGGAAATCAGTCCTGCTAACACCTTGATCTCTGACTTCTAGCTTCCTGAATGGTGAAAAAGTAAATATGTCATTAAAGCCACATAATCTTATTGGTTATGGCAGCCCAAGCAAACTTACACAGCTCTTGAACGTATTGGATTTTAAAGAAAATTGGGTTTCATCTTCTAATTATTTATTCAAATCAAAAAGTTATATATTGTAAATATATATTAATGAAAATAGAAGTTACCTGAAAAATATATGTCCATCCTAAAAGTCAACAATGAAAAAAAAATCTTGACACATCTTTTTTTTTAATTAATAGGATAAATCATTTTAAAATGAATACAATATAAATTTTGAATTGCTCTTTCCCATTTTTGTTTGAATATCCACATGTCCAGAATAAAGTTTGATTTGATTATTGTATATCTAAGACTACTTACACTAGGTTTCTTGATCTGACTGTTATGAGTGCCCCCCACCATTTTCACCCACTCCACTTAGAATTTAAGGTATCTTGAATCAATTTTAGAGTACAATAGCATTATATATTTTCTCTTGTAAGCACAAAATTTGTTGGAGACTTGATGCTAGACATTAAAAAATGTATTTCAGTAATCCCATGAACTACATGTATATAATCTAATTTTTAAGTAAATAAACATTGGAAGTATTAGATCGCTTAATTAAACATAGCTTTTATAAATGTTGTAAATAAAACAAAGTACATATTGTTCTAAAACTCCTCTTTTTTATTATATAAAATGCTTTCCCTTTTAAGAATTAATTATTTTACATGGTCCAGTAGCTCCTGGGTGTAATCCCAATGACTGGAGGACTGAGGCACGAGAATCGAATTTTGAGGCCAGCTTCAACAACATATCAAGGCCCTAATAAATTTAATGGGATCATCTCAAAATAAAGAGTAAATTGGGTGGGGGGATTTTGCTCAGAGACAAATCACTTCTGGGTTCAATCCCTGGTACCAAAAATAAATAAATAAATAAGATTGAACTACTTTATTAATTTTTAATTGGCAAGTAAAATTATATATATTTAGCATACAATAGGATATTTTGATATATTATTAAATTGCTAAATTATGTCATTTAAGTTGTCCCCCTTTGAATGCAAAATAATGGCCAAACGGAATTACTGAAATTTCTTAATTGGTTTATCTTCAGTTTCAGGTGCCTACTTTATGCTCAGGGAAGGAATCTATAAGACTCAACTCTAAAAAGATTTGTAATGAAAGAGTAGTATCCACTTACATAGACAATTTCATATAAAGCATCCTACTATTCACCTCCATTAAAAAATCCAAAAAACATGCTGCCTTTTCATTGCAAATTTGTCATTTGTGACTGACTCTGAAATAAAGTAATTTCACCTAGCATCGACACTTTTAACAGAGCACAAAATGGATTAACAAAGTGAAATAAAAAAAATTTAAAGACATTCAAAAGTGAAAAAAGAAAGTCACTGAAATCTCTACGATTCAACCAGATTTTCAGGAAGGCATGCCTTCTGACTTAAAAGAAGTTCATTTATAGCTCAGGTGCACATCATTCTTAATTAAGTCTAACTTACAGTTCATATGCTAAAAAGCATTATCATTATAAAATAAACTGGGACTGCAAAAAAAAGAAAAACATTCAAGATGAGTTCACCTTTTGGTTTTCATGTGAGTAGAGCAAATTACTAAATCTGCAGTTGCCAAAATGTGCACATATTTGTTAATGGAGCAGCTGGTAATGTGGTACACAAGCTGCACTCCAGAAATTAATTGTGAATATTAAAAATAAACTTGACCGGGGTCACAGGTGCACTGATTTATTTTTTTCTCCTAGAAATTAATGAGGCCTGTTCTTCTTCCATCTAACTGAAAAGCAGGAAGTCTTAGAGTTCATGATGAAAAACCCGCCAATGTATTATGAACCTATAAAACTAAGACATCTGTTTAAAACCCCATGCTTTTGGTCTTTTCATGATTGTAGAATGCCAAATTATGAACACCATATGAAGCATAAAATTGATCTGGCTCACCTTCTTTTTGTAGGTAATTAAAAAGAAAGACTCATCTAAGTTAACCAATTAATCAAAATTTAATGACTAAATCTTGTATGTATTCAAGTGGTAGAGGTAGATAACAGAAATTCAGCCAAATTTCTGAATTATGGACAAATTAAAAAAAAAACTGTATGGAGTATATTGTTTTTTAGTGCCAATAAAATTCACTTCAAGAAATTATTTGGGTAGATTTTTACCTTAGTTATTTTCTGTTTTTGTTGATATGTGTTATGGTTTGAAATTGAGGTGTCCCCCAAAAGCTCCTCTGTGAGAGACTGCAAGAAGGTTTAGAGGAGAAATGATTGCTTTGTAAGAGCCTTAACTCAATCAATGAATTAATCACCTGCTGAGGATTAACTGAGTGGTGATTGAAGGCAGGTAGAGTGTGGCTGGAAGAAGTGAGCATTGGGGTTGTGGCTTTGGGGTATACATAATTTTTTTTATTGGTTGTTCAAAATATTACAAAGCTCTTGACATATCATATCATATTTCATATATTAGATTCAAGTGGATTATGAACTCCCATTTTTACCCCAAATACAGATTGCAGAATCACATCGGTTACACATCCACATTTTTACATAATGCCCTATTAGTAACTGTTGTATTCTGCTACCTTTCCTATCCTCTACTATCCCCCCTCCCCTCCCCTCCCCTCCCCTCCCCTCCCTTCTTCTCTCTCTACCCAATCTACTGTAATTAATTTCCCTCCTTCTTTATTTCCCCCTTCCCCTCACAACCTCTTATATGTAATTTTGTATAACATTGAGGGTCTCCCTCCATTTCCATGCAATTTCTTTTTTCTCTCCCTTTCCCTCCCACCTCATGTCTCTGTTTAATATTAATCTTTTCTTCTTGCTCTTTCTCCCTACTCTGTTCTTAGTTGCTCTCATTATATCAATGAAGACATTTTGTATTTGTTTTTTTAGGGATTGGCTACCTTCACTAAGCATAATCTGCTCTAGTGCCATCCATTTTCCTGCAAATTCCATGATTTTGTCATTTTTAGTGCTGCGTAATACTCCATGGTGTATAAATGCCACATTTTTTTTAATCCATTCATCTATTGAAGGGCATCTGGGTTGATTCCACAGTCTAGCAATTGTGAATTGTGCTGCTATGAACATCAATGTGGCAGTATCTCTGTAGTACGCTCTTTTAAGGTCTTCAGGGAATAGTCCGAGAAGGGCAATGGCTGGGTCAAATGGTGGTTCCATTCCCAGCTTTCCCAGGAATCTCCATACTGCTTTCCAAATTGGCCGCACCATTTTGCAGTCCCACCAGCAATGTACAAGAGTACCCTTTTCCCCACATCCTCGCCAGCACTTGTTGTTGTTTGACTTCAGAATGGCTGCCAATCTTACTGGAGTGAGATGGTATCTTAGGGTGGTTTTGATTTGCATTTCTCTGACTGCTAGAGATGGTGAGCATTTTTTCATGTACTTGTTGATTGATTGTATGTCCTCCTCTGAGAAGTGTCTGTTCAGGTCCTTGGCCCATTTGTTGATTGGGTTATTTGTTATCTTATTGTCTAATTTTTTGAGTTCTTTGTATATTCTGGATATTAGGGCTCTGTCTGAAGTGTGAGGAGTAAAGATTTGTTCCCAGGACATAGGCTCCCTATTTACCTCTCTTATTGTTTCTTTTGCTGAGAAAAAACTTTTCAGTTTGAGTAAGTCCCATTTGTTGATTCTTGTTATTAACTCTTGTGCTATGGGTGTCCTATTAAGGAATTTGGAGCCCGACCCCACAATATGTAGATCGGAGTCAACTTTTTCTTCTATCAGACGCAGAGTCTCTGATTTGATATCTAACTCCTTGATCCACTTTGATTTAACTTTTGTGCATGGCGAGAGGAGGGGATTCAGTTTCATTTTGTTGCATATGGATTTCCAGTTTTCCCAACACCATTTGTTGAAGATGCTATCCTTCCTCCATTGCATGCTTTTAGCTCCTTTATCAAATATAAGATAGTTGTAGCTTTGTGGATTAGTCTCTGTGTCCTCTATTCTGTACCATTGGTCCACCCGCCTGTTTTGGTACCAGTACCATGCTGTTTTTGTTACTATTGCTCTGTAATATAGTTTGAAATCTGGTATCGCTATACCGCCTGATTCACACTTCCTGCTTAGAATTGCTTTTGCTATTCTGGGTCTTTTATTTTTCCATATGAATTTCATGATTGCTTTATCTATTTCTACAAGAAATGCCTTTGGGATTTTGATTGGCATTGCATTAAACCTATAGAGAACTTTTGGTAATATCGCCATTTTGATGATGTTAGTTCTGCCTATCCATGAACAGGGTATATTTTTCCATCTTCTAAGATCTTCTTCTACTTCTCTTTTTAGGGTTCTGTAGTTTTCATTGTATAAATCTTTCACCTCTTTTGTTAGGTTGGTTCCCAAGTATTTTATTTTTTTTGAGGATATGTGAATGGAGTGTTTTTCCTCATTTCCGTTTCAGAAGTTTTGTCGCTGATATACAGAAATGCCTTTGATTTATGTGTGTTGATTTTATATCCTGCCACTTTGCTGAATTCATTTATTAGTTCTAGTAGTTTTTTTGTAGACCCTTTTGGGTCTTCTAGGTATAGAATCATGTCATCCGCAAATAGTGATAATTTAAGTTTTTCTTTTCCTATCTTTATGCCTTTAATTTCTTTAGTCTGTCTAATTGCTCTGGCCAGTGTTTCGAGAACTATATTGAATAGAAGTGGTGATAGAGGGCATCCCTGTCTTGTTCCAGATTTTAGAGGGAATGTCTTCAATTTTTCTCCATTCAGAATGATGCTAGCCTGAGGCTTAGCATAGATAGCTTTTACAATGTCGAGGAAAGTTCCTGTTATCCCTAGTTTTTCTAATGTTTTGAACATAAAGGGATGCTGTACTTTGTCGAATGCTTTTTCTGCGTCAATCGAGATGATCATATGGTTCTTGTCTTTAAGCCTATTTATGTGGTGAATAACATTTATTGATTTCCGTATATTGATCCATCCTTGCATCCCAGGGATGAATCCTACTTGATGTGCCTTTGTATCCGATTCGCCAGAATTTTATTGAGAATTTTTGCATTTAGGTTCATCAGAGATATTGGTCTGTAGTTTTCTTTCTTTGAGGTGTCTTTGTCTGGTTTTCGAATCAGGGTGATGTTGGCCTCATGGAATGAATTTGGCAGAGCTCCCTCTTTTTCTATTTCCTGAAATAACTTGAAAAGTATTGGTATTAATTCTTCTTTAAAGGTTTTGTAAAACTCCACTGTATACCCATCCGGTCCCGGGCTTTTCTTGGTTGGTAGTCTTGATTCTGGGTGTGGAGTATCTCTGTGCTGCCTGCTCATCATGTGAGCTGCTTGCCTTTGCCATGCTCTTCTGCCAAGATGTTCAACCTCACCTAGAGCCCTAAGGAATGGAGCTGAAACTGTGAGCTGCTCAATAAATTTTTTCTCCTCAAATATTGTTCTGGGGAGTCTTATAGTCACAGCAGCAAAAAAAAGCTAACTAGAATAACATGTATTTTAATTTCATTTAAAATTAAAGGGAGCATGAGGTTTTTTTTCTTCCAAATAACAATAGATAGTTTTAGAGGCATATCATTTTCAATTCTTTATTTTAAAATATTATATCATCTTTCATGTTGTGAAATTTAGCAATAAATGCCTTAACTTTTTATGTATAAAATGAGAATTACTCTAACAAGCTGATAGAATCTTTGTGAGATGTGAAATAATAGGTATAAAGTATCTGTCATAATAAATAGAAACATTAAGGTATGGTTTTTAAGAAGTATTAGAAAATCTTGTTTAAGAGTATAGTCACTGATGGTGTAAAGAACCAAAATTCTGCCTGTTAGTACTATATTTTTCATACCAGTTTGTTCTTTTAAACTTAATACAATTATTCTATTAAAATTTATTTCACATATTTAAGTACACAACATGATATTATAGAATACATATTTAGTAAAATGTTGACAATAGTGAAGCAAATTAATTTAAGCATAATGTTTGGCGGAAGAGAGAAACTACAATCTATTTATTTAGCAAAAGTCTCAAATATAATACACTGTATTAATTAGAACTCTAGACCTAGATCCTGTATAACAGGATTTTTATATTCTTTGGCATAATTCTTCATTTTCTTCTCTAACCTTCCCTGATAACCAGTTTTATCATGTACATCTACATATTCAAAGACTTTTACTTTGTTGGCAGGGATACTGGAGATTGAACTAAGGGGCACTCAACCACTGAGCCAAATTCCCAGCCTTTTTTTCTTTGTATTTTATTTAGAGACAGGGTCTGAATTGCTTAGGCCTCACTATTGCTGGGGCTGACTTTGAATTTGAGCTCCTCCTGCCTCAGCCTACTGAGCTGCTGGGATTATAGGTGTGTACCACTGAGCCGAGCAATACTTTTACTTTTGGTTTTGTTTTGTTTTGTTTATATTTAACTTATAAGTGAGATGATGTAATATTTTTATTTCTACATCTGGCCAATTTCACTTAGTAAAATGTTCTCCAGATTCATAAATTTCATAGAAAATGACAATTCTCCCTTTTTAAGGCAGAAGAATGACCCCATTGTATGTATATACCATGTTTTCTTTATCCATTCCTCCATCAACAGCCACTTGCATTTTTTCCAAATTTTGGCTAGTATGAATGATGCTGTGATGTACAGGAGAATGAAGGTATCCTCATGGGGTGTTGATTTAATTTCCTTTGTGTATGTAGCCAGAAGAGGTGTAAGCAGTAATCTATTTTTAAATGTCTTTGGGAATTTCCATACTGTTTATATAATAGCAGAAACAATCTAGGTCATCTACCTCTCCAACTTCATTGTAAAAAGGTTTTACTTTTTCCACATCCTAGTTACTACTGGGTATCTCTCCTTTATTTCTTTCTTTTTTTTTTCCAATAATATTCAATGTAACGTAAGTGAGATGATATAATCCAGTAGTTTTGATTTTCATTACCCTGATGATTAATGATTTGGGCAACTTTGAAATACTTGTTTTATATTGTGTTAATTTATTTATTTTGTCTTCTTTAGAGAAATATATATTCAGGTACCATACAATACTTCTTAATGTTCATTCTCTTTTTTTACATATTCTCTGTTCATCTTAGCCCACAAATATCAATATACCGTGGTATTATTTTCATATTAAAAATAGTTAAATGTACTCTCCCTCAACCTTTCACCATCAGTTTTCAAAATTCTCTGAATTCTTACTCCTTTTTTCTTCATTTCTGTAATTTCGGAATATTTGTCTCTTCTTTTACTGGAGGCAGTACTTGTAGTTTTCACCTCTTTTCATTTCTCCTCTCTGCTAACCCCTTTATGCTTGCATTTGAAGATTTTAAAGTTCAGATAATTGTGAAGGAAATTCTAAGCTATATGGAGAACTGACTGTTGTAGCCATTAAATGTAGAACCAAAAGTATTCAACTATGAAATCTATGGCAATAAAAGATAAATATTATGAAATTGAGAATTAAATATAATAGCCAACAAATCAGAAAGAGAATGGAGATGATGTAATTGTAGAATTTTTCACATTTTGCTGAGATTTTTAGACATAAAAAAACATCTAAAGTTAATAAAAAAAGAACAGCTTTTAATGGTTTTAAAAAGGGCCATGAAAAGTACTAAAAATAATGAAAAAAAAGAGTTTGAAGGATAACTATGAGTAAGTACAAATAAATCTGATCATCTCATCTTTCATAGTAATAAATAGAGATCATGAAGATATTATCTTTAATTAAAAATAACAATAGAAAGAAAATTAGAATATAGGTCTTTTAAAATGTCAAAAGAAAACATGCACATAAAAGTATAACAACTCATTCACTGAAAGGCAATTCCTGAACCAAATCAAGAAAACAGAAGACATCACTACAAACAAGAAAATGAAAACTTTAGTTCCAAATGGAAGATTAAGTATTTTGGCTTTTATCATCAGTTAAGAAACCATGTTGCAGTTAAAAGTTAGAAATTCAGAAACGATAATCCCAAATAACGACAGAAAAATGAGAGAGAAGTCTATAGAGACATGAGAGATAGAGATAGAGATAGAGATAGAGAGAGAGAGAGAGAGACAGAGAGAGATTGATTTAATCAAAGTTATGGATGATGGGAGAATTGAGTCATAACTGCATTAAGAGTTAGGGTTTGCTGCAGTTCACAGAGCAGGATGCATTGCAGAGGAGGATTCAGACTCTCTGTGGCAGGGTTGCAAACAAACAAACCAAAACCCTTGATCTAAAATTTAGCAGGTCTTAGAGGTAGCATGAGAACAGTTAATACAGTGGGAAAAAAGGGGGGACAGGTTAAAAGTTTACAGATCTAATCCTCATCCCAGTTAAGTTCCACAGATACACTCAGGTCCTTAGCAGACAGCATTACTGACAGCAATACCCTGAGCAAGAACCTGCCTTGATGCTGTGTGTCCGTGCTGAATAATATGCCCTTCGTGGAATCTGGAACCTCAGAATATGACCTATTTGTAGACGTCCTCAGTTAAGGATTACAAATAAAATAATTTTAGAATTAATTTAAGCCCCCAAACCAATGAATGGTGTCTTAAGAGAAAAGAAAGGGATGTTTTGAGAGAGAAACAGAGAAAGGGGGAGAGAGAAAAAAAGAGAGAAGGAAGGAAGGAGGGAGGGAGAGAGATGATCCTGTAATAGTAGAGACAACACAGAGATTGAAGTTCTGCCTTAAAAGCCAAGAAACATCTGCGGTCACCAAAAGCTGAAGAGAGCCTTAGGGCCTTCAGAGAGTACATGGTCCTAAAGATACCTTAATTTGTACTTATGGCTTCCAGAATTATGAAAGGATATATTTCTCTTGTTTCAATCTATTTAGTGTGTAATGATTTGTTAATGTGACTCTAGAAAACTAATACATCCACGGCCTATGAAAATCTGTTTTGAAAAAGAATGGAAGAATCTTCTCAGATTCCTTATCCTTCACTAATTTCATTTCTGTGGTTAATGTGGGAGTATGGTTAATCATAGATGGACAAAATGACCTACTGGGCAGAATGGATGCATTTCATTTTATCATCTACAATATCAGGTGGACTTTTAGCTGGCTCAGCAATTAATTGTACTTCCATTGCAAACTATAAATTCACTCTCTCATACTATTTAAGGAATAATTTCATATCACTTTATTCTCAAAAATGTGATTCCCTCCTCATCATTTCACTCTCAACTCTTGATTTTTCATTATATTATGATGAACAAACAGAAGGCGTCTGAAAGAAAATCCAATCTTCTTGCTCCACAAACCTAGTAGACTAATTATCTGTGCACCTACTATGTTCTGCATTGGAGAAATCTGTCCTTCCTCAATGTGTCTGAGAGCTCATCTTTTATTACCTCTGCAAGGACTTTGCTCTTGATTTAAGCCAAGACTACAGTATAATACGCTTTGCTATTCTTATTATACCATGGACAGCCTGTAAACTCACTTTGTGTCCATTGTCCTTCAACCAAAGCAAACACCACCCAAAATGTGCCTTGTCTAAATACGGCCCATTTCCTCTGTTCCACTTCATTGGTACTCTTCTCAAAACCCTTTTCTCTCATTCCTGATCTCTCAATTCAATTCATTCCCTAATCTCCCACTCTTCTTCCAATTTCTACTTCTTTGCTTTTTTAGCTTCCCAAATCTGATTTCTTGGCAATAGTTAGCAAAATTGATTCCTCTATTCTATAATAAAAAATGTTCCTCTTTTATATGTATTACAAGATACATTGCTGATTTTTGTTCAATTACTAGTTGCTCCTCCTGAGCTCTGTTGGAATTGCTCCTTCTTTACCCCAATTTGGAAGATACTTGATGATAAAAGCTATTTTTCTATTTCTATTTTCTACATAAATAATTACCCCCAAATGAAAATACCTGGTTCAAGCTATTCTTATGTTGACTTCAGCAACCTTTTTTGTCACCTTCAATTATCACACCATTTTTCGAAGAGTTTTTTTGTGTGTGTGTGTGAAAATGTGCATCTGAGTTTCTTATAGATTTCTATTATAACAGAGACAGTATTCAAAAAATTAGAACAAATTTTGCTTTTTATAATGAATAGGTACTATAAACTGAAATTTTACTTACGAAATTATTAGGTAGTCTGTAATAGTAATTTGAAAATTTTATGGAATAATTTCTGAAACAAAATGTGTACTCTAAACTGATCACCAAAAGTACTACTAATTAGCTTTTGGAATTGCTGAGTGTTGCCCTCAGACAGTTGTCAGGCAATCAATTCACCATTAAATTTATTATTTATTATCTGACCTCAGCTGAAGGAATATCATTTGAGTACTTCACATTTATTTCTTTGCTTATTCTACTAATTATTCAGGAAAGATCCTATATTTACTTTCAACAAGTGAAGAATTCAGATCTATGCTCTAAAATTCAGATTCAAGACATCAGACATGGATCTGTATTCAAAAATAAATTTAAATATTTTCTTTTTTTTATAAATGTTTATTAGCTTTTTAAAGTTAGCTTGAGAATTCAAGAATTTGGAAAAACCTTAAAAACATGTTTATCAAATGATTTAATAATTTTTTAATTTCATAATAAAAAATAAGGTTAAAGTATAGTTAAATGTTTCTTAAATTTATTTATCATAATTTTCTTTACAACCCCATTTCTGTATAATAATTTTTATTTGCATAGTCTTGAATAAAGACATCAAATACTAACACAATCATTTTGAAAAATATTAAAATATTCAGGTTTTGTTATTACTCCACATTTAGTAATGATACTTTCACATGATAAGAACAGCATAAAATAAACATGATTAAATGTATTTCTTTTGTCTTAAGCAGAAACATTTATCTTAAATGCATGATTATGATTCTCTGCTATTATAAACAACAATATTATCCTAAAAATAGATATTATTTCTTGTATAAGTAAATACTTAGGAAATATTTGGATCACAAATTTGAAGCTGTTAAATCTAAAAATTGCTGATAGCTATATAGATCAAAACCAGAGTAAGCATTCCGTTGGCCTTGTTAGGTTCCAGCTTCCTTGTATAATTCAAGCTAGCTAATGATTTTATGTTATATGTAAGAAAAGAAAAGAAACTTGCACAGAACTGCCAACATTGGTACAGATACTTAAACCTTAAATATAGAAAGAAAAACATCATTCATGAAGTTACAGAGGAATAAATTAGACAAATAAAAAGGGCATAGCATTCTTGAATATATTTATAAATTATATATGAATTATTATATGTTAATATATATAACAGTGCCATATATATATATATATATATTTTTTTTTTTTTTTAAAGCAAACCTACATGGTTAAAATTTAAAATTATTCTTAAATGCTATCATTGACTTCCTACTCAAAAATAAATATGCGACTCCTTGATCACCTGTTTGACTTAAAATATTTGACTGTAAAAATGAAGTATGTTAGGCCTACACAGTTATCCATGAAAAGTAAATGCACTGTTATTTTACCAGAACCTAAATGATTAATGACTAAGGAAGAAGAAAAGAATGCTGATTAAAAAAAGACATGTTCTACTCATACTCAAAGATGTGCTGGCAAACCATGAAACAGCAGGCATGGTGCCAACTTTCTTCTGCACAGTGCCACATAAAACTTTATTATTCAGCATGACAACCTCAATTTGGGACTGACATGAACTAAGCACTCTGCATAAGGATACATGTATAAAGAGTGAGTACAAAATGATGCTGAGTTTATTTTACCAATCATGTTAAAACAGATATTTCATTTTATCATCTTCATGTGTCCTTGTAATATTTAACTATAGAGGAATATCAATGAATTAGTTCAGGAGGAGGATTAAAAGCCAAATGTTTACATCTTTCTAGTGCTTTGTTTTTCATTCTGTAATGCTAACTACATATCAGACTTTAGACCTTTCTTTAATATTTGATTACTAATAAACATGTTCCCAAGATGTGATTAATAGACCTCAGATATACAAATCATGAGGAAAATGGTGGATCTGAAATCAATTTGACTTGCTCAATTCATAATAATCAGCACAAGATTTTAGGCATTTCAGGAACATTGGAACACTGCAGCTTTCAATGTGAAGATTTGACACACTTGTATTTAGGCCACCTCTTGTTAATCTATGCTTCACTTTAAAAGCATAGTTCCTTCAGATGATACTGTAATAGTTTTCAAATGTAAGGGTAAAATTTTTAATGTGATTATAGTGCTTAAAAGAGTGTTTTAGAAAATGAATTCAACTTACTGGCGATAAGGAGGTTTTACAGGGAAATCCATAACTTTAAGAGTGTACAAATAAATATTTTGAAACCAAAGTAGGAGGCAGAGACAATGTATCCTCAAAGTTATTACAAGCATTAAAATATTAGCCACTCATAACTTCCTTAATTATTGATGTATTTGTGTTGTCTATTGGTAAATCCCTTTAAAAGTTTTAATCCCTCTGTATTTATTTTTAAAGTGTTCACTTTATTTATTTATGTTCATGGCATTTTTAGTGACAGTTGCTGTAGACAGAAACTACAAAAGAAGAAAAAACAGAGATAAGTAAGGAAGACAGAAAGAAATATAATGGCAATCTAATGAGAGTGGCAAATCAAGAAGGATTTAATAATTGAAAATCTCTGGTAATTGGCTTATTTCATTCTACATAGTCTTCGTCTTTCTAATAAAACACAACAAAATATCCTGTACAATGATGAATGCTTTGTTGATTTTTATATATTCATACCTGATCTTATTTCACAAAAGATGTTAGGTTGTTCAATGTCCTCCATTGTAAACTGACAGAGAACATGAAGAAAGCGCATAACACTCTTTCATGTGAGCACAAAAACGCCCTGCTTAAGTCTTTTAATCCATTCCATTCCAATACTACTCATCAGCCTCCCCATGTTGAACTAGAATCATTAATTATCGATGTTCTTTTTTGTGGTTTTAAATGGAAAAATGGTTAGCTTCTTAAATATTTGTAAAACTTTAAACAAAGTGGCTTAAATACACAGTATTAAGGCTATTCTTTGGCTCCTTAGGGTAAATGGATTATGGACTCAGAATAGCTATTGCATTGTAAGTCAGAAATCCTGATTTTTGGCTGCTGCTAAAATGTCCATTTGTGCTATTCAGTCTAATTTCCCATATGAATAATCCATAGTAAGCAGTAGAAAATGAAAAGAGCATTAATAATGGCAGGGGAGGGTCTGCATTCTATCAGTTATCAAAAATCTTAATTATATAAAAGTAATACTCCATTATTACTGAAAAACATATCTACTTTATCTTTTTTAGGATTATAATAAATTAGTTTTTATTAATTAGTTATTATTTAGAAAATTATATGTCTATTCCAATAGATAACATGGACTCTGCCCTTACACTGGCAAAACTGTCATCAGAACATTAAAGCAGCTCAATTCATTCAGTCAAATATTTAGTCTGAGTTTTCAGTCACAGTGTCTGAATTTGTGTGCATGGGTGTTCTTTGTATGTTTCAACTAACCCGATACCATAGTATTTGTTTATAATATTCGATGATCCTTGGGGCTGGGGATGTGGCTCATGTGGTAATGCGCTCCCCTGGAATGTGCAGGCCTCTGGGTTCAATCCTCAGCACCACATAAAATAAAATAAAGATGTTGTGTCCACCGAAAACTGAAAAATAGATATTAAAAAATTCTCTCTTTCTCTCTATCTCTCTCAAAAAAAGATTCCATGATTCTTAATCTAGAACCATCATTACCCCAGTTTTGTCTTCATGCTGATATTGTCATATGAGTATATCACTTTGTATTTATAAACACAATCCAAATCATTTTAACCTTTACAGTGGAATAATGAAGTTATAGACAAGAGCCAAATTCAGGACTCTGTATGATTTAATTGGATTTTTATAGTGATACTGATTTTAGCACTGTCACAACCATCCCCAAATAGACTTGATATGATATTAATTTTACTATAATATTCAGTACATTTACAAGCTTATATTTATACATAACATGCAAAAAGGTCTGAGTAAATATGAATTGTGCTGCTCTACACATTGGTATGCATTTTCACTATAGTATGCTGCTTTTAGGTCTTTCACATAATTACCAAGGCGTGAAATAGCTGCATCATATGGTGGTTCTATTTCTTGTCTTTGGAAAAATGTACATAGAGCTTTCCAAAGTGGTTGTATTAACTTATAATTTTAAGTGCCCATCAACAGATAAGTGGATAAAGAAAATGTGGTGTATATATATATATATATATATATATATATATATATATATATATATATATATGTGTGTGTGTGTGTGTGTGTGTGTGTGTGTGTGTCTCTCTCTATATATATATATATAGACACACACAGTGGAGTTTTACTCAGCAATAAAAAAGTATAAAATTATGTCACTTGTGGATAAATGGATGGAACTTGAGGTCATGATAAGTGAAATAAGCCAGAATCAGAAAGTGAAAGATTTAATATTCTCTCTCATATGTTCCAGCTAGAGAGAAAGGGGGGGGAATTAAATAAAAATGTAGGAATCTCACAAAAGTAGAAAAGAGATAGAGTAAAAGAAGGTAATCTAGAAGGAGGGAGGAGGGCGGGCATGGGAAGTACTAGGTAATGAAATCTAACAAATTATCTATGTCCATGTACAAACATACTACAAAGAATCATATATACATATATAATTGTATATAAACATTATATATATATATATATATATATATATATATATATATATATATATAATAACAAACTAATTCAAATAAAAATAATAATAATAGGATGGAGATCAATGGAATAGAACAAGCAGATCAGGAAGATGAAAGAGAAAGAAAAAGAAAAAGTACTGAGAAATAAGATTGATCAAATTATGTTATGAGCATGTATGAATAATGGCATGATAAATCTCACTATTATGTATAACAATAATGTATCAGTAAAATATAAATTAATTTCAAATAAGTAAAAACTGAACAACAATAATTATTGCAAAAATTATAATGTGAAACATTAAAATCTAATATTTACCACAAGTATTCATTTCAGAATCAATTTTGCATCTTATTTGCTTAGTTTCCTTTTATCTTTACAAATTCTGTTTAGTGTTAAAAATTTTCTCAAATTTCTTCTGTTTCCTTTCTCCCTTAACTCTGGGTTGTCATTTTCTTACTGTACCACTTCCTTCTATTGTTATCCCTTGATTATTTCTAAAATTGATCTATATGTTTCTCTTACAATACAAATTCTTCTCAAAATTCATGTTAATGAATTTATTTGTTTAATGGAAACTTGTCAAAAAACATACCAACAGTAATAAATCTCATGAATTATGAGGAAAAAGAGTAATCTAACAAAATGATGATCATTTGCAATGGTTGGATACTAATATACTAATAGCTGTTTTTTTTTTTTTATTAACCAAGGTATTTAAACTCAGCATATCTAAACTGGAACTCTTTATCTGTTCAATTAATTAATTTATTTTGCTCTGACTTTTTAATTAACAAAGAAAATTTCCAGCTGATTACAAAAATATCTCAGTATTTATTACCCAAACTTTATTCTACTGCCATTATATGTTCAGTTACAAAACTTAAGATACTTGGGATATCTCTCTCTCCCTTAACTCTTCTGTGTTTGTCATTTTCTTACTGCGCCTCTTCCCTCACCTACTATACTTCATAGTCATCAGAATTTTAATATGCGTTCCTTTCTTCCATTCTCAATGGCATTGCCTTGTGCATATAGTTATCATCACTTGGATAATTTATCACAACTTCAATTTAATTATGAATTGCCTCTAATATCTACCATTTTGCAATTTAGTCTTTTATCCCAGCTTTATTATGTTAAGGTATAACTCTCATCATATGCCATACTCCCCAAAAGAATACTGTCATTAGAAGGCCTTTATGCTTCACTGGATACAAAGTTATTCTAAAAGCATTGCATATATTTCATTTGTTTTAATCTTCACAGCAATTCTATAAATAGGTCTTGCTATTATCATTTCCCTTGATGAATCTCTGAAATGAAAGAATTCATTAGGCAACAGAATATTTCCAATATTGAAATATTTATTAAATGCTCTACTCAGCACACAGTGATTACCTAATAAACTTATATTCAGATGATCATTTTGGATATATACTCATAACAAATTAGAGATCTGTGATATGGTCAGATTACATGATATTTTGAATATTTGTTTTGGTCTGCAGAGTTTTATAACCCTGACTGTATTAAAAAAATTACCATAGATTAAAAAAAATCAATTCAATACTGTTCAATTCTAATACAATAAACTATTAATTTTGGAGAGAATTATAAATTATGTATGAGGTGTTTTTCTTTTTAAATACTCTATTGATTATTTTACCATATTATTTGTCATATAGCCAGCTAAGTTTTCTAAAACATTAACATATTCAATATTTTAGTCTTTAATATTTATATTCGTGATTTTGACATATTTTCCTTCTTCTGTCTGAATTTACATGCATAATGTTTTTTTGAATCAACGTTTTTGATTAAATGAATTCATGTTGAATGTAAACTATGTAACTATCATAAATAGTGAGCCTGTGCAATTTTCATTATAAAAATATATCTAAATATAGAAATGTAAATCTAGTTCCATTGATGGTAAAATAGCTTGTTTGATGGAATACTCTTTCATTAAAATTATAAATACTAGATAGAAATTTTATAATATAAAAGCAACCACTAAAAGGCATTGAAAATTTGACAAAACATGTAGATGTTGTAAGAGATGACTCATGAAATAGGTTCCACATTACATAAAATTAATTTCTCTACAAGGGCAATTAGTGTTCTCCGGAGAGTAGTGTAGTTTGAATTCAAAACAATATCCAAAGTCATGTAACTTTGTTCATGGAGTTTAAGGCTTCCAGGTAAAAACCAAAGGAGTAAATCCTAGAAGGGAGAAAATTTCAACATACAAGCCTTAAATCTTCATGGAAGCTGACCCAAATCTATATATAACTTCTGATCTGGTCATATGTAGAAAAAAGTGTCAATGAGCCCAGAGGGAAAAAAAAGGAAAGAAGTAGATAGAAGCCTAGAAATACTCAGTATGCATTTCAGTTATTGCTCTGAGGATTGCAGGTCTCTGAGACAGAGGGATGTGCAAACACTTCTGTATCCCATAGACTTTCCAGAAGGTCTAGACATTTGGATTGAGAATCTGTTCTAGGATTGAGAAATTATTCTATGTCTGTAAGCAAAATTAAAACAGGTCAGTTCTCATAAAGCATCAAATCATGACTTCACAATTTGAAAGTGATCAGATTATTTTACTGTGTCCCAGGAGAAAAGTTTTAAATCCTCTTTTAAAAAAGCAAAATTAGGAATCTACTGAGTATTATATGCAATTTCCAATAGAATGAAACAATGACTTTAATGAATATTTTACATGTGTATAATTAGAATAAGTGAACCCATAGTCAAAATTAAAGCAGTCCAAAGACAATGGCCTCAAACTGACCAAGTTGACTAAGTCCTAACTACAAATTGACTAAATACTCAAATTGAAAATATGTAAGAATGTATTAAAAGAATAGCAACCCATTCATATATAATCACCAGTGAAATACTTACACAAAGACATAGAGATACTGAAAATAACACGGTGATAAAAGATATGCCATGTAAATGCAAATATAAAGGTGTTAACATTAGATTATGAATGTTGGAAAAATATTATAAATATTATAAGAAACATTAAAGAGTATTTCAGAATGATCAAAGGTATATACCAGGAAGGTGGAAGCTTCTGTACATCCTGTGAAAAAGATCAAGGCCTCCTGAGACCCATATCAATACAATTTAGTGAGGACTTCAGGTCAGGTTTCTACCATTACAGCACAGAATGAAATGTATGATTAAACAAAAGCTCCATGTGCCTGAATATAAGAGCAGCACAAAATACCAAAATATAGTCAGGATTTGTTTGTATCATTATTGTAAATCATACACTTTAAAATATAAGGACCAAATTAGTTGATTTGGTTTTCATATTCTCACATTAAATATTTATCAACAATTGGAAACAATCAACATTACTGAAGAAAAATTTTTGATTTTTGTTGCCAATGTAAGTGCAACAATTTGATTGAAATTCACTCAGTATAACTGACTCCAAACAATTAATAAGTTACACTCCATTTCTAGTAGGTATAAGCTAGATCATATAGACATTGATCTGCAACAGAATTACACAAACAAAACTCTAGGTTAAGGGTTAGGGATATAGCTCAGTTGGTAAAATGCTTGCCTCACATGTATAAGGCCCTGGGTCCAATCCCCAGCACCAATAAAAACAACAACAACAACAACAACAACTCTAGATTATTCAATTGAAGAGCAGTCAGCTTCTTTTCAATTAATTAAAATAATACAACATATTTACATTTAACCTAGCCACTATTAGATTAAGAAATAAAATCAGGAAACATTATAAAATAGTGTTTTGACATTTATAGAGACATATATAATGAACTCTATAAATAATTCAAATAAGCAGCAAAAATTATATTAGGGCACATGATTTAGAATTGTGACACATTACAAATCATGATCATTTCCTGTCCATTTCACAATCATGGAGATTAAGACTAGCATATGTTAAGAACCACATTATTCTATATGTCATTATGGCAAAATAAATGGGAAAAATGGGTCAAGAAGTCTATTTTAAAGAGAAGAAAGTTATATTTTTGGTCAGTATCATTCATGTGATGGCTAATTTCAATCAATCTTACTAAACAGCTGAACCCTTCTCTTCATGTAAAGAAAGATAAGTTATAAGTGGATCAACTTGACTGGCACTAAACATGCTGGCCCAGGACTGCCAGACAGTTTGTCTCTGCACACAGTGCCAAAAATAATAAATAAATAAATAAGTGGTGCATGGCACAACTACATAATACAGAAGAGGGAAATCAAATAGTACACATATACTCAGATACTCTAGATGACCCTAATTTTTACCATCTGATAGCCAAAAAGAACCTATCCTAAATTTAAAAATATATAAATATTTTAGTGAAAATCACATGCTAATAATATTAATTGGGAAAAATCATATACATTTAGCACCATGACAAACAAGCACATGAGAAGCCCCTTCTTTGCTGTGTGTTTCTTTTTCATTTTTTTCCTCTTTCACCTCTCCTTAATTTTCCAGTTTTGATCTAAGTAAAATTTACTTCTGGAAAGCATTGTTGGTTTATGGTGAGAAAATACAAAAATAACATGAATAAATTGAAGTTATGGGAATACATTATGGTTATTTCAGTAGATTTGAAAATATACTAGACAAAATTCATCATCTCTTTGCATGCTAATAAACAAGTAAAATCTGAAATAGGAAGGAAAAATTCTATGCAATATAACACAATTTTAAAGTAATATTTAATATTATATAAAATAGATATAATGCTGGGAAATTCTTAGTACACAGAGTATATTTTGCACCACTACAAATACATAATTTCAAATTTACCTGTTTGACACAATAATAATTCTATAATAGGCAATCTTTTTTTTAAATCCCTATTTCAAATCTCCATTATTCTTCCAGAGACTTCATTATTCTTTTGAGCCAATGACACGGTCTATTACAAGAAAACTAGAAGCTCTGATATGGAATTCTTTCCAGCTCTGTTTTTTTTTTTTTCCAGGGGGAGGAGTTAGGGAGGTCACCAGGGATTGAACTCAGGGGCACTCCACCACTAAGACCACTAAGACACATTTCCAGCCCTAATTTGTATTTCATTTAAAGACAAAGTCTCACAGACTTGCTTAGCACCTTACTTTTGAACTCGTGATCCTCAGCCCCTGGAATTACAGGAAAGCACCACTGAGCCTGGCTCTGTTTTAATCTGAATGTAATGCACAACTCCATCTCTCCTACCCCCTTAGAAAAACCCTCCTATACCTTTTCTTCAGGCATTTTGTTCCATTGATGATTTTCTTTTCCTTCTGCGTACACCAATCACTCTGTTCTTTACTCTTCCCTCTACACAGTCTATAATTCTGGCTTCTATTCAGTTTTTACTATCAGTATTCCTCCTATTTATAGCCAAGCTGCTCAAAAGAAAAGGTGACATGTGATTACCATACTACTTCACCTTTGCAAAGTACTTAAATCTGATTTCTAGTTTTATAGTTAAGACAGCTTCTACCAGAGCAGTCATGTGGTATTGGCAAAATCAATTAGATATTTTAGTTTATTGCACTTAACAATCTCTTTTTGTTTGCCACCATGATATAGCTTGTTTGATTTTTCTATTTAAATTTCTTCTGTCAGATAAAATATATGAGGTATAAATACTACTGTTTTATTACAGGGGAAAAGAATGAAAGTCTTGTAGTAGAAAGTGTCCTAATTCTCAAGACTCTAACTCTTTCAGGCTTTCATGAGAAATAATGGGAAGAATATTTTTGACCAGCAGACTACTCTTTCCTGCATCGTATACCAGGTACCACTGCTTATGAAACTGTATCTATACATATTCCTTATAAAACTCATCTGTTTTTATTGTGTGAATAGCCATCTTTAGGTGCAACACCAGCACTCACTGCCCTCTTCCTAAATCTACATTTGCATATTGAATTGCCTCCACTATATCACTCTGCAGACTCCAAAGAGCACATTAAAATAAATATGTGACATGAACCCATACATCCCTTCCCTCATTTTCTGTCTACCTACACTACTAAAAAAATATTGAACAACTTAACTTTCATCTCTCAAAGAAAAATACCGGAATCCATCCATTCTTTCAATGAAAAATATGGCAGTAATTTTTTGCTTCTGTCTCCTACTTTCTAAATCTATTCTTTTGATTGTTTAGAAAATCTAGTTGAGTTTTATCCCTTCAATATATTGCTTTTCCTCATTATCCTCACTACCAATGAGTTCCTCCCTCCTCCAAGCACCATATATTATATCAAAAGTCCTAGTAGGACGAGTAATATTAATATTCACTAATATTACTACTTTCAAATACAATTTTCACATATCTGCTGCCATAATCTTCCTCAAAGCAACTTCACCATGAAATACCCCTGATTAAAACTTACCATGACATAAACCTGATTAAAAGTCATGACATCTCCTTTTTGGAGGTCTATCTATCTACTTGTTGGTCTATATTCTGGATTGAATATTTTGTGTGTTTTACAAACCTATTAAAATAATTTTCCCCATAAAATTTCTGAATAGTGTCCTCTGTCTCTCTCCTAATTTAAAAAACAGAAATACACTGTTGTTCTTTTTCTTGCTCTTTATTATCATCATGCCAGTTTGAATGTGATTTTCATATATAAACTAATTGAATAGAGAATATATGTTTACAACTGTAGTTTTCTCCTGAAAACCTCTTCATCTATCATTTGACATTCAATATTAAATATTGCTTCACATTTGATTTGGAATATATTATAAAATATTTTAAGTGCTTATAATTTCATTTCCTCAAATTTATATTTGACTCTTTTCATGTATATGTGGCTCTATTTATTTATGTAACTTGATTGCTATGAACTGAATCAATTTTTTAAAGGTGTATTTTTAACTCAGTACTTTTAAAATTATATCTTCGAAATTTGTTTCTCTCTTGTCTTTGCAATGCATCCTTTTGTGTTCTTTTCCATTTGTTTTATATCTCAGTAATCATTTATCTATTTATTGAAAGTTTCTTATAGAAACATATGCTCTTCTTGTTTTTGATTCTATCAGGCATTTTTCTTAAATTTTATTTTGAAATTTTTAAAATAGTTTTACAAATATGCGACTTCTTGTATATACAAGCAGCATGAGAGAAACTGCCCTTTTACTTTCGTAATATTTTTAAAGTAATATTTTCATATAATTAATCATTCTTAGATACTGAAAACTCTAAACTCTCTGTGTTTTTGAAATTATACCATCACTCTCACATCCTGAATGAGAAGTGATCAAATTGCCATTACCTAGTCCCAGTAAAACTGGGTAGAATGAGTTTAATCAATAATGTGCATTGAAGATAAACTCTCCCTAATAAAATCTGGCACTCAGAATCAATGGACATCATGACAATTTTAATATTTGATTTATGAAATATTATAAATTGGCTCTTTGCTTAATAGATCCAGCCTATATTTTATTAGAGTTTCTGAAATGGACATATACAGAGAAATATGAGTTTTAAAATTGTTAATAACTAATGCTACCCATGATTAAGAATTTTTTATTTCATATCAATATATTTCTTTTCTACTTCAATCATTAATTTATTAGATAAATTCACACAATACTTTTTAAAAATAAATTAATTGTCCTTTATTTATTTAAAAATATTTTAGAATTATCCTTTGCCTTTATAAGTGTTTTAGCGGAGCATGAAGAATATTAAGAATGGCAACTGAGCAAATTTTTTCTTCTTTAGTATATTATGACAAAATGAATTTTAAAAAATTCTCAATACTATATATGAAGCAGTTTCTAAAGCTTTATAAAATTAATTCTGATAGATGATTTTAAAAACAAAAGCAAGTATTCATCATTAAACAACAGTCTCCTAATGTTTTTGCAAAATATTCATGTTTTCCTTTTAATTGCTTACATATACATTTTGACACTCTTTGGGCTAAAAAGGAAAATGGCTTTTTAATATAAAAAAATCACCTTTCTCAGTTAAATTAGCAACTTTTGCTTACTTCAAACAGCAACATACAATTAAAGATATTTAGTGGGCAGCCAAATTATCTTAATATTGTTTAATATTTTTAAATTTTGATTAGTTATGGCCTCAATAATACTGGTATAGTAAAATTGTATGTGAAATATCTCTTCATGAAAGAGAAAAGCAATGGATTTTAAACTCTAAATTTCAGAAGGAAATATTTATAATTTGATATAATATTCTCCTACCGCCTGCCTAACATTCTCTAAGCTAAAGCGATTCCTAGTATTTTGAGGTTAAAATAGTAGTAATAGTAGTGTTTAGATTGTCTTGTTGTTTGTTTATTGTTGTTGTTGTTGGTACCATGGAATCACTGTATTCTATATAAATAATAAAGCCCCATACGTGTTCAAATAGTCGCTGTGCATTCAGTTTTGATTTTTCAATACTGTTTTTAGTTGGACCATTATCCAAGCGTGACTAAATATAATTTCTTTTGACACTAAAACTACAGGTAAGGTGTTGGTAATATAATTGTAATGCAAATACTTATACTGCATGTATTACTGTATTATAGTCAGTAATAAAAGCATGCTGAACTGTTGTGAAAACTCCTCTTGCCTGCATTGTGTTATGATCTTTGATAACCTTTATTTCTTGATGAAAGTAGTTTACAGTACTGTATCAGTTATAATGAGCACCAATAAACAAGCTGCTTTGCCAAGGGCAATATAATTCTAAGCAATAAAATTGGATCTATGATAGTGTATCTTCTATTCTTCATTTCAAATTCATTAACTATTATGGAGATCAATCTCTTTGACACAGTACATTTCTAACCACATTTATGCCAGAATGAGTACTCATTAGCATGTTTGAATTCCATAGCTAAAATGATAGGGTTCCCCCCTTGCTTTGTAATATTACACATAATTTGAAAAGTAGGCCCTGAGCATTCTGACAACCACATTAGTTACAATATGTTTGTTCTCCATATACATGCATATGTTTATGTACATTCTATATATTTGGGGTATACATATATTAAATGTGAAAAAAACATTGTTCATAAAATTTTAAAAAGTAAAGGCAATGATGTTAATAAACAATCTTTAATTAGAAATATTTAGCATCATTAATGTATTCTTACTTTTCCTATGAATATGAATTTATGAAATATAAATTTTGCAATATAAATTGGAAAATTTTATATTGTGTATAGATAGAATTATGAAGATTGAATTATGAGATTTTTTTTTTGCCTAAAAGTTTTCATTGACAGCTTTGTAATGGGCATCTATTAAAATTTATAACTTCCCTTCTGAGTGCCATCACTTGATATGCTCTTTATAGCTCAAACATCATTTTCTTGACACAACACATTTCAATATATTTAATAATAAAAAGCAAAGAAAGAATAAAAGATCACCAAGAACAAGTTGATATCAATCAAAACACATTTGTAGGCAATCTAAACTACTAAAATTTCCCTTTCCCTTCTACTAATAAGTGTATAAGAGATTTTTAAATTGTCTACCTTGTATAAATAGATAAATAAACAAAATGTAAACCAGAATCTTCCCAGTCCTTCATTTTACTTGGGTGTGACTAACAGGCAACTCTTAGAAGGAAACTTCCTTATGAAGAAAGGGAACTGTAATTTTTCAGACAGGTATGTAGTCAGGTATGGCTTGGGGGCCTGTGGACAGTGAAACAAAAGAAAGAAAACTTCTGCTGAATGTGGTGGCTCTGGAGGCTGTGATCCCAGTGGCTCTGTAATCCCAGTGGCTCTGGAGGCTGAGGAAGGAGGATCAGGAGTTCAAAGCCTCAGCCAAGTGAAGTGCTAAGCAACTCAGTGAGACCCTGTCTCTAAATAAAATACAAGTCAGGGCTGGGGATGTGGCTCAATGGTTGAGCACCACTGAGTTCAATCCCTAGTACCCTCACCAAAAAAGGCTACTTCAGAAGAAACTTGTTTCATAAATCAAGAAGTTTGCCTGGTATCTAACAATGTAAATTCATAATAGAAAAAGATATAATAGCTTCATTTAAAAGATTAGTTCCAACAACTGTGTGGAGGGGTATACATGCTGGTAAACAGATTATTTAGGTGAGTGCTGCATGACCTCAAAGACTTTTAAGTGAATTAGAAGTCAGGAAAGGACATCCATTCTCAAATATTTACAAAGAGGGAAATTGTCAAAAAATCTCTATTTGAGATCTCTTTTAATTGTAAAAGTAACAGGAACTTCAGAACTAAATTTAGTCCTAGACTGATGCCATATTATTCACATCATTATATCAACTTACAAACTGTCAGTTTTAATTTTCTAATATTTTGAGTAGGTTGGGAAAATCTGACTGATATCTTTCAAGTGTTATTTTTTAAACTAAGTGGATGTTCAATTAATATAAATTTTTTTCACGGATACTGTAACTCCAATTGTACTCAATTGATTCAGTGCAATAGGGAAACAAATGTCTGCATGATCTGGAAACAAGGGACACTCTGGAATTCTTTGAAAGGAAACCATAGTAGTTGGAGAAAAAAGGATAGATCCATTAATTACACATAGGTTCAAGTATTGATTATTGTAACCTTAAGACTCAAATAACAAAACAGAATGCATGGATAGGAATTTCAGTGAAAGAGTAAAGAATGAACACTGCCTGGGTAAAAACACTGGTATACCATGGGGTGGTTCTACACTCAGAATACTCTTTTAGATTAACCATTTAGAATTTTGCAATACCAAATCACCAAATGGAAGAAATGTGGTGCATTATATTATTGTATCAAGAGAAACAACTTTTAAATAATATCTCTTCTCTGAACTTCTCAGTGATTTAACATTTTTTTTTCTATTTGCTCTTTTAGCCTCATTTTGTACCCCCATTTCTCAATTGCCGTATTAACTTTGCAACACTTTTGAGTATGGTGAAGACAAGGAGTGTGCCTAATTTCTCTTTGTCATTTTTAGATAAATACTGATTTGTATACTATCTTGTTTATAGAAGATATGGGACCACAAAGAATTGACCAGATGAATGAAGATGAATACGTAATTTTTAATTCTAAATAAGCATTTATTTATTAAACAAATAGTAATCAGAAATCTATATTTCCTGGCTTCAAACATATTTCTTAAATTTTGGAAGTGTTAATTTCAATGTTCTCAGTTTTTAACACTTATCAAGGAAAATTTAAATTCACATTGGGTCACAAATGATAGCATGCAATAACAAGCATCTTCAGAGAGTTATTTTACCTTCTCATTGTTTTACTTTTATCTCAGAAGATAATAATTTTAATTATATGAATGGATGAAAAGAGAATCCTCATTGGTATAACTTCTACTTCACAGAAACATGGTTTGATATACTGAAGTGAATGGTTGAGATGTATTTGTGGGGGACATGGGATGATGCATTTTTGTGAATTTGCAAAAGGGTACACATATTTTACTCTGTATATTAGTCATCTTTGCCTTTGTGTAATCAAAATACCACAAAGTATCATGTGAAAACAATTTAGAACAGGGAAATTTATTTTGGCTCAAGGTTTCAGACCTTCAGTTCATGGTCAATTGACTCCATTGCTTTGCATACAAGATGATGCAAAACATTATGGCAGAAGAGTGTAGTGGAGGAAGGATACCCAGTTTAAGAAGACAGGAAGCAGAAGATCTCCACTCACCTTGGAAAAAATATATGCCCCAAAGTAATACCCTAAGTGACCTCATTCCTCTAGGCACACCCTACTTGCCTAAAGTTACCACCCAGTTAATCCATTCAATGGATCAACCCACCAATTAGTTTACAAATCTCATAATCCAGTCATCTCACCTATGAACATTCTTGCATGGTCTCACACATGAACTTTTGGGGAACACCTCAGATCCAAACCATAACACTGTGATATTACTTTCTTGATATTACTTTTTTCATTCCAACAGTTAATATGGCTTTAGAAAATTTTTAATTCAAGCAGTCGACCATAGCTTTTTGGTTTTATATTAATGTCCCCTTAATTTGATCATTGCATAGAACAGATTTTTAAAAACAATTAGTTATTTATAAGAGAGAAGGATTGATTATACACGAAATACTTTATATCTCAAACTAAAAACACTGGTATGAGAATTCTGGATAATTAAGAACTCAATTGAAAATAAAACAGGCACATATCAAAAAATTATAATTTTACACAAAGTTTAATCGTGAACTGGAGAGATTGTGTTCCACATTAATAACAAACAAAACTAAAGCTTAATTCCAGAAGTGCAGAGCAGAGAATGTAACAAAATCATGTCAAGAACAGAAAACTGAGAAATTCTACAGATAGCATTCAATACAGTTAAAAGTTTACACTGAATAAAGACAGTCAGATTAATCTTTGAGGATTATTTCTGGTAAAAGAGTTTGCTTTTCTTATACACCAGACTCAAGAAAATAGAGAATAATTTGCTGTCTGAGAATATAGATACCAAGGAATCAAATTTGAAGTATGATCAACTACTCAAAGTGACACTCTGCCTCTCCTCCTGCCACTAAATTTTGGTAATTATTTAGAAAAACTTGATCCTGAATCCTATGCACAATTCACACATAGAATAAAATGCCAGTAAGCCACACACTTTTTTTAAACTTCTTTTTGTTTGTTTTTGCAGTGCTGGGGATGGAACCCCTGGACATTGCATATGCTAGGCAAGCACTCCACCAAAGACTCAAGACTCAAGTCCTCAGTCCTTCTCTCTCTCTCTCTCTCTCTCTCTCTCTCTCTCCTCCTCCCACCCCCCATTTTTTTATTTTATGACAATACCTCACTACTTTGCTCAGGCTGACCTCAAACTTGACAATCCTCTTGCCACAGCCTCCTGAATAGCTGGGATCACAGGCATGCACTATGACAATCCACCTTTTTTTCTTTTAACTTTTAATTGGAAAAAGGCTAGTAGTACACAGACTGCTGCCCCTGTCATTATTATATCTACTCTAAATGATGGCTGGCCTGCTTTTCATTAAGGGTATGAGGGCTATAATTTGTCAAGATTAAATATTCCACCATTACAAACATTAGAAACAAAAGAAAAAGTATTTAGTTCTAATTCAAAGCCATAATACCTTTACTTGACCTATCATTCTACTTATTTACACAAAGCAAAGCATGGTGCTCTTTAATAAGTTCCAAGCATATGACTAAAGGATGATCAAGCACATGGAAGAACAGCCTAAAAAGGACAAAGACTGTGATCTCAGAAACAAAAGTGAAAACATAATGCCTTGTAAATAGTAGCATTAATATCAGTCACATAAGAGGTATTGCAAGGGCTTCTGCTTTGATAAAATAGAAACTATCACTAAAATAAATACAATGTCTATTACCAAACCATACAATAGCATACATTGAGCACTATCTTTGAAGACAGAAATTATTTCGCAAAATAAGTGTAATTACTTAGCAATAGATAATATTCTGTAGGTACAAAAGGACTTTGTTTAATCTGATTTTATTTCATCCTCCCTCTGATTCTCTGAAACAGATGTCATTATTGACAACATTATTTCAAAATAATGAAACTGAGAATCATAAGTATTACTGAATTTGCCCTGAGAGAATGTCTCTCAAAAGAGATCCAGTGCTTTACCACTGAAACCTTGTGCCTATTAACAATATGCCCATATGGGACTGGAATTGGAATGGGCACAAAAATCATTACAGTTGGGATATAATGGAGCTCAGGGAAATTAAGCAATTTCCCCATATTTATTGTGAGACCTTAGATTAGACTTAACTCACTGGAATTCTTACTGCTATAGCAGTATTAGGGAAAATAAAATAAAAATAGTATGTTGCTTTACAACTCAGTATTAAACTTAGAATTCATTTATGTGTGAATAAGTAAGCCAGTGAGTTTAATAAAAGGATATAAGAAGTATTCCCATTTCACCCTCTTTTTAAAGTTGACCTCTAAAAAGACAAAATGTTCCAAATAAAATGTGCATTTTGTAGTAGTTAGAAAGTACTTGGTTAGATAGGCTAATGTGTGACATTTATTATATTAAATAATTAAGATAAAGCTAGACAAAGAGCATTAGTTGGATATAAAAATTAATTGCAAAATTAAATTACTCATGCATGTCAAAAGTTTCCAAAATAAATAATGAAATTCTGTTGTTAAGAAATCTTACAACTGACTAATAGGCTCATGAGAGAGAAATCCAGACAAACAGGAAATCAAATAAGAATTTATTTACAATATTCTATGGTGAGAAGTCTTATTAGCAGGAATCTCTGTAATGTACAAGGTCAATGGCATGTTCATTAGATTAATTGTATCAATTAATACATTCTTTCAAATTGAAATACAGGGAAATAGAAGTAGAAAGTCACAGAAAGTTGGAAGTTTATACAATGTTGTTTAATGACAGATGTTCTCCTCACTACCGGCCCCCAAACTTTCAGCATAATAGTCATCTTCCTTTTGTCTTTCTTCATTTTATGGGAAATGTTACATCTCGTAATATCTGTTGAGGGAGTAACATTTGCATCCAAGTTCTGATGTATTATGGCCACTGTAGTATGGAAAGACCTTTATTAATAAAACATTTCTGTTTCTCTCTTACTTACTCTTCCCTTCGGATGGAGGTTGGAGGCTAGAGGGCAAACTGTCTGAATGATGACTTTGGAAGAAGAAATTGGGCATGTGCAGCCTAGTAACTTGCTATTTCTCATTCCCTTAAAAGTTTGCTGATCACTAAAAAAATAAACACTAATCTAATCCTTAAGCCAACAGTATGAAGTTCTTTCTTAGGCAGATAAGTCCACATTCTCCATGCTAAGAAAGGTGACTTTTTGTTTCTACAAGCTTTAATTAGTTGTCCATCTCAATTGGATGGTCACTTGTATGGGAAAAATATTATGGTATTTATTTATCTTTTCAAACACCTAAGGTTTGGTGGTAGATTGACCTGTGTGTCTCAGGAAATAGATGAGAAAATAAAAATGGGTGCAAGAAAATATGAATGGAATGATTGAGTTTTTGTGTGGTTTATATCCTGGATTTGAGTATATTATTAAGGAGTTATGTGTCTCATTTACTGCTTCTCTCTGGGTGAATAGCTATAAGCCTTAAATCAAATATGATATGGACCTTATCAGTTTCTGATAGCTTTTGCTACATCTACACTGGAAAATAACTGAATTCATGGAAAACAGGGATCTTTATGTGGGTCCTAGCGCAAAAACCAAAGAGTTCAGGTTAAAGCCTCAGGTAATGCTATTGCCATATGACCCTCTGTGAAGTAAATGGTAAAGGGGTCAAGTAAGATACCTCAGCAGATACTTTCCTGCTCAACCCCAACAAGCAAACACTAAACAGTCACATGGGACTATGGGGCACTTAACTACTCTATGGGAGATTTAAGATGTAACACACTGCAGGTTAAACTTGTAAAACTAGCCATAAACCTTAACTCACGAATGAGGGCAGTGGATTATACTGGCAGACAGTTGTTTAAAAGACCGTTGTACAAGATAGAAACTGAGATCATGGGAAATTATTGTAAAAAAATGTCTTGCAAGGTAGAGTAATCTTTCTTCTGTTTCAATCAGCTTTTTTGCCACCATGACCAAAAGACCTGACAAGAAAAATTTTGGAGAAGGAAAGTTTAGTTGGAGGCTCATGGTTCAGTGGTCTCAGTCCATAGATTGCTGGCTCCATTCCTTATGGTTCTAGGGGAAGTTGAGCAAAGAAGGGTAGAAGATTGTAACAGAGGAAAGTGGCTGACAGCAAGATGATCAGGAAGCAGAAATAGAGAGTTCTTCACCATGGCAAAATCTAAAATCTAAAGGTATGTGCCCAGTGTCCCACCTCCTCTAGCTGTACACTACCCACCTTCAATTACCACTCACTTAATATTTATTATGGGACTCATTCACTGATTGGGTTAAGGCTCTCATAACTCAATAAATTCACTTCTAAACCTTCTTGTACTGCATCATACATGAGCTTTTGGAGGACACCTCAAATCTAATAATAGCATCTTCCTTTAAATTTCTTAGTACATGCATTATATAGATATTACAGAATGATCACATCTTGGCTCTTCATTGATTTAACAAAGGAAAAGGCATTCTTAGAAACTAGAGACCTCAGGCACAATTCATTACATAGTAGTGAATTTAATCAGTTGGACTTTTAGACCCAGATAATGTATTTTACTATAATCCAAAATTTGATCATTTTTTTTCCTAGTCATAGGGATGTAAATCATGGGTGTTTTGCCACTGTGCTCCATCCCCAGTCCTTTCCTTCTTATTATTATATTTAACTCTGAGGTAGGGTCTTGCTAAGTTGCCTCTGTCTCAACCTCCTGAATCACTGGGTTTACAGGCTTGAGCCATCATTCCTGGTCATACAATTTGACCTTTCTTGGGCTATGCATTTTCTGTCCAAGTGGTTCCATATCCACTTTCAAGCTTGCACAGAATACTTCCTGGTTCTTCTTTTTGGGGAGGAAATAACATATGGGCTTATTTTGGGTCCAGTGAATATTAGCAAAGAGTCTGAAAACAACCCTCATTTAGCATAAGACTAAACATGTCTACACATTAAAGTATTTCAAAATCACATAAGTAGATAAAGTTTACACCCAATTCCTTGCTGGAGTGCCAGAAGCCAAAGGCAAATATAGGTTTAGGATATATCATATAAGAAAAAAAATCCTTATTGTTTAAAAGGATGTCAAAATTGTTTCTCAAATGACATATTTAAAGAGAAGACAGTCAGCATAGGTAGATTTGTCCTCAGAAAGACTAAATGAAAAATGCCAATATTAGCATCCTTCTGAGAGATCTCCCCTGTGCAAACTCAAGGAGGTGTCAGTTTACAGATTGTGAACTCTGAATAACTGCTACTCATTCAGGGTCTCCTGACAAGTCTAAAACCAAGACTATTTCCCCCATTTTGATCCTATATATGCCTATATATTTTGATCCTTTATATGCCACTAAATCACTTTCATTTCTAGGCAACATCAAATACTAGGCTTTAAGAACATGGTGTCCTTTAGACTCTCTGCACCAGATGTTGGAAACTGGAGTATTCTAAATGCTGTTCCTACCCAGTACAGTGTTATGATGATTCTGCATTTACTATTAACTAATTTTTACTCTTATAAAATGTGAGTCAAATAAGAAAATTCAAGCTTAATGAATGAAATTTCTTATGCCCTGAACAAACTCTGTCTATCCCAACCTAGGCTATGCAGATGGCAACTGCTCAGGGAAGGCCAATGCCCTCTGGGCATAAGCCCCCTTCAGCCAATACTGAGCAGGTAAAAAGTTGGGAGAAATGGTTTTGAAATTTGGTGGAACACTGGCTTCATTTTTTAAGTCTAACCAAATATTTATTTTTTAAACTTTACTTCTAGGGTGAGAGTAATGGTAGGTACTGTGGACCTTTAAGACTTTGTGCCTGTGGGATGTCCTTAAGTCAATTGTTGATATGCCCTCAAGGGAGATTATGGAATCTTGGTCTCTTGATCTCTTTCTGCTTTCTCTCTCATGATGTAAACACTCACTCTGAAGAGTGGTCCAGCCATTATCACTGCTATCTATATCTGAGGCCAAACCAAAGGGGCCAACTGATTTGTAATTGAACCTCAAAATTGTTAGGTAAACAAAACTTCTCTTTTATTAGTTAACTGTCTCAAATAATTTGTTATAGCAATGACATGAATCTGGTGTGTACTTCCCCATGAGAATTTAATAATGGGATAAAAATTATCTTAGACTCTGTCATTTCATCTTATTTCTAAACTTACAATGAATTTATTCAACAACAAAGCCAAGCATAATTTAGGATGGAGGATAGAATGGGAAATTAATTTCGACCTTGCATACAAAGTGACCTGGGAATGAATTAATGTACTGCTCCGAGGTTTCTGGTATCAAAATATCTACTATTGCCAAGCAGCCCTAGGAATATCCAAAGGAATAGAGATTGATCACGGGAACTGGCTTTGCAAATTTTTGCCCTATTGTGATAGAATTCGGACCCCTATAAGAGAAAAGTGATAGTTCTGGTGTCCATAATCTCAATACTTAAACCAAACCTATTCAAAAATTTGTTTTGACAAATGACAGAAAATACATATTCTAGTATTATTTTTAATAGTATCAAAGATGAAACATATTTTTATCTATTTCCCAATTTATTGGAAATAGCCTCTGGTTAACAATGGAGAATCAGAAAGAAATACTCAAGGTTCAACAATGCCATCTTCATTTTCTAATTGACTTTACCCAAAGGGAAAGAAAAAACATTCTCATACCTTCATGAGAGAAGGTAGTTAGACAATTTAAACTGCTTGTAGAGTTGATTTTTTTTCAACTCCACAGATATTGGGAGACAGGGGCCTTATCATTCTTTATACATTTCACAGGGATGGTTTCCATGTTTCACAAAAAAAGGAACAGAGCTGTAAAACTGCCAGAAGTCTGCTAAGATTTACCCATGGATTTCCCTTAAGGAAAGGGAAGTCAGGGCTTAGAGAGTAACTGGTCTAAAGCTCAGTCAAACTGAGGATAATGTTAAGGCTCTCTTGGTGAATATTAAAAGAAATTTTCTCTAGATTTTTCATTCACCAATTATTTTTGCCAAAATTATTTTTAATTTGTGAAATCTGACCTTTTTAATATTTTTGTCTATTGATTTCAATGTCATTTGATTATTAAACCTTCATTTTAGATGACATTGATTACTAATGGTAAAATAGCAATTTGTCTTCCAGGGTCTCCTCTTATTTCATCATTTCTTTCATATGTATTAGAATTTTATCATAAAAAGGAGATCCTACTTATTTCTTTATCTATCTATCCATGTATCATTGATTTGGACTTATAGATTTTATATTATTTAATTATTTACTATTTAAATCTACCTATATTCTTTGTGACATCAGTGTTTGTTGGTAAAAAAAAATATTTCTTAAAACTGGCTTCTATCACATTTTTCTTGCTGTCATTATGTTTTAAAATCTCATTTTTCATAAAAAGATACCTCAGTCTCATCATGCAATGTTCATACCTCAACCACCACTGGCAAAATACCATTTATCTAGGGAACGATATTTAGAAGTAATGATATATGCACTAGGTATGCTTATTGCTGCTGGATTATCAGTGTTTACAGTGTTTTCATGAGACACAGCTCGCGTAGGTTGATGCTTGCCTCTGCTGACTTTTCTCATTCTGTATCTGTATCTCCTTTTTCCATAGGGAAAATTTTGATGCCCCCAAACCAGTATATTTATTCATTTCTTCATTCCCATGATATGCATAAAGTCAGTAATCATTTCAGAATTTCCATACCTGTACCACTACAACAAATAACCCTACCAAAAACAAACAAATTTTATTTTTGTTTTTCTTTAGATTGAATGTATATAAAGTACTATGTCAAAAGTAACTGAAATTATTCTGTCTTCCAGTATGACTATGTACTTCATTTAAACTGAATTTAGGTTGGTTTGTTTCTGTTTGCATTAAGATTTTGTTAGGTCTTCATCTATGTTGGTTCATTTTATGACAGTAGAACAGCAAAATATTTCTTAAAGATAAAAAGTCTTTTAAAAAGCAATACTCAGGAAAATGCTATTTTTCATTTATTCCACTCTACTCTCCTATATACACATAGTAAATCTGTTTTATTGATTTCCAGATGCTACTATTTGCATGTTTGAGAAACTATGTGCAGTTACACACATGTATGCACACATATTTATTTATTTCCACCTTTTTTACACACACACACAAAAATCACACCCTACAAACTCCTTTACATTTAGGAGTCTTTTCATTTAACAATATGCACTAGAAAACATTATAAAGCACTCCATACATAACTTTTCATGATTTATTATACCTTTCTAATATCCAATTACAAATATTTAACATAGCTTATCGACTAACTCCCTATGTTTGGTAATTCTGGAAATTTTCATTTGTTACTGAACTAAAAAATACAAGCAATGACTATCAATTAATATACTTATATAATATTTTGCCAATGTCATGCTAGTCTATTTTAATGAATAATGAAAAAAACAGCTCAAAGTTATTAATTTTCTTTACGTTATGAAATAAGGTTAGTAGAGCTAAACTATCATCTGTTTTCATGATGTTTTCTAAATAGTTCATTCAGAAGTACTTCCTGTAAAATTCTATAAAATTGAACTTGATAACACCTTTGACAATGAGTAGACTCATGTGTAAATGTCTGTGTGTGTGTGGACTAGCATGAAGAAATGTGAAGTTTGAGTACATGTTTAACAATTTACTTCTAAAATTTTGACAATCATCTTAGATTTCTGAAGTATTTTATTCATGTATTCAATTAGCCATTCAATAGCTTATAATGTTTCCTCCCTTTGTCCTGAATTCATATATCTTTACAAATTAATGTGAATAGTGAGTGCGCTTTTGCTTGCTTTATTGTCTATTTTATTACTTTAAGGAAAAAAGTTCTAAATTAAAATTAAAAAGTTATTTTAAACTATTTTAATAAGAATGAGACAGTGATAAATGTATTGATAATACTGTAAAGAGTCTTTTATTTTTAAATTTTCAGGTATTTAATGAAACAAGTTGATCTTGCTTATTCTTTTACCTTGATTACAAAGTCAAGCAGTTCAAGATGAGAATTATTATAGTAAATACATACAACTGAGTTTATGACATAATTTGTATCCAATATCATTATTAATATTTAATGTCTACCATTGTTAATGAAAAATTGAAGAAAGAAAATTACAAGCTTTTCATATTTACATTTATGAATTTCCTAAGTACATAGGAAGTTATGTTAGTATAGTTCTTCCTAGAAGTAGTTGCTTAAATTAGGAAAGTTAGAATTAAATAATTCTTTTCTTAACAGATTACTAAAAAAATGTTCACAAGGAAAATTAGACAATAAAATTCCTTGTCTTTAAACAGTAATGACCAAAATATTTATAACACTTATGATTTGGATATAAGGTGCCCCCAAAATCTATGTTAAAGGAGGAATGTTCAGAGGTGAAATGATAGAATTGTGAGAGCTCTAAACTAATCAGTCTATCCAAGTTAGAATGGACTGGGTGGTAAATGTAGGTAGGTGGGGCATGGCTGAAGATGATGGGTCACTGTGGCATTCTAGTTTAACTCAATTCCATGGTCCCTTGGTCCCTTCTTCCCTCCTTGTCTCTCTTTGCTTCCTGGACACCATGAGTTGACCTGCTTTCCTCCACCATGCCCTTTGGCCATGATGAGCTGCTTCTCTTGGACCAAGAGCAATAGATCAGGCCATCCATGGACTGAGACCTCTGAAACTGTGAGCCCCAAATAAACTTTATTTCTCTAAGTTGTTTTTATAAGGTATTTTTGTCTCAGTGGAGCAAAGCTAATTAGAACAATGATTAATATCTTATTGTGCTTATTATCTGTCATTTATTTATTAAATATTCTCATTTTGAATCTTTATAGATCAATGATTTCACCTCAGACAGTACTGGTTTACACCTTTTTTGTCCCAATATAGTTACTAAGTTATATATATGCACATACTTATATATTTTTAGAAATTCTAGTAGTACTTATTCCTCCAATTTAATGGAAAAGTGTTCAAGTTAGTCTTTACAACTATCAAATAACCTCAGAATATGCTCAGTGAAAGAGATCAAATTCACCAGAAAATAAAATGAAACTCTTTTAATATGGTAAAAATTATACAGAAAAAATAAAAATGATTCAGGGACAAAGACCATTACATAGTCATTTCTATGACAATGCTTATGACAGAATCACCAATCATCAGGATATTAATTCAAGTTTACATTAATGGAACATAATGAATGGAAGGAACATTTGAACTTTGCTGGTGTTTTGAATAAAAAAATAAGAATCAAATAAAGGGTTCATAAATCAAGGGTGTAACACCAATGCCCTTCCAGATAGCCTTAATATGTAAGACAAAAAAGGAAAATTAATAATAGTAAAAGATATCCCATGTAAATGTTTTATATTACAGTAATAAAAGTACATCGTAAAAAGTTGGAGATTTAAAATAAGATAGTATTAACAAAATCAACTCACATTACATTGCATTTTTCTAGTTTAACTCAAAATTATTTAAAATTTTAGTGAAGAAAAATTTAGTTGTTCCTGCTCTTTTCATATAATCGTGTAATATTGTGAAGATACCTAGGTAAGTACAGAAATCTTCTCAGTTTCTTCCAGGGTTATAGTCACCTTTGAATTAAAAATAATATTGGCTCACATTATTTATTGCATACTCTGTGGTAGAGACTATGCTAGGACAACTGCCCATGTTTTCCTACCTAAAAACTTTACAGTCAGACAATGCAACAAATACCATCATTACCCTCATTTAAAGATGAGAAAATTGAGGCAAACAATTACAGGCAATTTGCTTCAAGTTACTGGAAGAGCAAATGTTGAAACCTTGAATAATTTGATTAAAAGGATCTGTAGGATTAATCTTTGCTTTTTGTTTTTGTTTGAGGGTTTTTTTTTACTTTTTCCTTGAGAACTCCAGTTTGTTCATGGAAATAATTAAGCAGAAAATAAACAAATAGATATAGATGTTCTTGAATCATCAATGCAAACTTAGATTACTAAGTGAAGATATTTGCTGATAATTTTTGTATAAGTGAAGGGAGAGGAGATATGAGAAGACATATCAGGAGATTTTAAAAGGAGACTGCGGAATGAAAAAGTAAGCTCTCAATAATCTAACATACAAAAAGTTTTACATACTTATACTGGTAATTGAAAAGTTATAGGCACAATTGAACCAGAATTCTAAGAGTAAATTAGTAACTGATACTGGGCAGACATTCAAAGGGAGATATTTAAAACCTGGTCAAAGCGTTTATTATTTAACTATTAGGGAGATCAATAATACTTAGAAATGATTTAAAATATAAAAGACTAATGTGAAGTCATGGAAAGTAATGAAACAAAGAGAATATTTTTGAGTAAAAAGGATAAAAATTTACAAAAAAACTTTGAGTAACATCATTTAGAAGAGAAATGAAGAGGAAAAAATACTAAAATACAGAACAAAACTTGAAAATATGAATTTCATAAAAGATAAAGGAACTTAAGGAGAAAAAGTTTCAATGTCAAATTAAAGGAGACCTAGACAATGAGATCATCTGACTTCAATGAATAGTAAATTATTTGGAGGCCTTTAGTAGAGACTTGATCAAATGCATGCATATTGTAGAGTTGGGATTTAACAAAATAATTTTTTTTAAAAAATCATTTTTCTTAATTTAAAGTAGCTTAAGGATTTAGTTTAAAATCATAGTTAGCTTTTTCAAAATGTTTAAATGTGCATTTCAATGGGAAAACAACTCGTAGCTTATATTTAATATTCACACTATACTGAATCCCAAATCCAGAGTGATAGTTTATAGTGAGAACAGATGAAGTAAATGCTTGCCTGTTTTATCTTTTGGTAGTTTGTTTTGCAGCACTGGGGATCAAACCCATGGACTCCTGTATGCTGAACAAATACTTTTAAATATAGAGAAATAAGGGAAGCAGAAACAGAGGAGTGAAACAGAGAAACTAAGTTAGAAAGAAGAAAGTTCAGGAAAATCATATTGTAAGCTTAGAATCCAGGAAAATTGGAGATGAGAGCACCCACATGATATAGATAAGGTTTTTTTTTGGTATAGGGAAGAGATTATCTAAAATATCTGAAATTAATAAGTTCTTAAGAAACCAATTGCAAGATAAATAAAATAATTTTGGATGATGTAAGATTTTATGATTCTTCTCTGAGTTGATTAGTAGCTAGAATGAAAAGAACTATTATGGAAAGCATTCATTAGCTAAGACCAGAAATTGGCCTGACAAGAAAGTTAAAAATTCCATTTTTGTGATACTGTCTAGGGTATTTGTGAACTCCCTGTTGAAATGACTGACCCCAAATCTAAAATGGTCATGGAAGTAAGTGAAAATCCCAAAAGGAAATGATGGATTGCATAAATATTGAGTGATTGATTCTTTAGAGGTATGATGAAGATGAGAAAGTAAATAGGTAAGAAAGAAGGAAAGAAATAGTTTCAAAGACAAGGACTCAAAACAAGAGACACTGGGCTTTGTGTTAAGAAAGTAAATGTAATTTTAAATGGTAATGTTGACTACAGTAAAATAATTAGCCAAAAATACAGTAAATAAGGAAATCAAACTAATGAGAGCCAGTGTATTAGAAATGTGAATAAGAAGATTTAGAATATTTAGAGACTAAGGACTTTAAAGAGAGATTCAAGGGAATTTATATCCATAATAACTAGAAAAAGAATGATAAAATAATTTCATTCTTGACATGATACCTTGCATATGACTACAGTAACCAAGGGAGTGTGGAACTGGCAGGCTAGACTCAAGGATAAATTAAACAGGATAGAAAATTTGAAAAATAGATTCAAACAAATATTTGCAATAAATTTTGGACAAAAGCACGGTTGTAATTCAATGGAGATGGCATAGACTGTTCAACAAATGGTGCTCGAGCATTGAGGATCCACCAGCAATACAAAAAAAAATTATATACATATAATATATAATATAATCTTTAAATAGTAAATATACTAATATATATTTAATATATATCCTTTAATATATATATATATATAGTTTATTAAATATATATATATCAGTGCCCACATAGTCTTAAAAATAAAATATAAAGCTAGGACCTCTAGAAATAAACAAACAAACAAGCATAAGATCATGCTTTTAGGACCTACAACTAAATTCTTAATTTGACACCAGAAGCGCAATTGGTCAAGATGAAAATTGATAAATTGGACCTCATCAAAATAATGAAGTGGATGAAAAACATTGATATATTTATATTTCCAAATTAAATATTAACAGAAAATATTTATAAATTACATATCTGATGTGATCCTTGAACATAGAATACACAAATCTCTCTCAAAACTCAACAAAGAAAACTATAAGAAGATAAAAAAAAAATCTGCATAAACAATTCACAGAAAAAGACATGCAAATGGAAAAAATAGCAAGGAAAGTTGTTCAATATCATTATTCATTAGAGAAATAGAAATTAAATCTATCCTGGGATATCATGACACTTTATCAGAAAGGAAAAACTTTGAGAATGAAAAAAAAATTGAGTTATTTTATATCAATGCCCTTCAACTTAGAAAGAGCTTTATTATTGAAGTCTAACTACCTAATATGTATGAATGTCTGAATTTTTTTTTGTTTTTTTTTGTTTTTTGTTTTTTTTTTTTAAAGAGAGAGAGAGAGAGAGAGAGAATTCTTTAATATTTATTTTTAGTTTTCGGTGGACACAACATCTTTGTTTGTATGTGGTGCTGAGGATCGAACCTGCATGCGTGCCAGGTGAGCACTCTACCACTTGAGCCACATCCCCAGCCCCCGAATGTCTGAATTTATTCTATTTTTATTAGAAGGACATGTTTAATATTTACCTAATTGTTTTTAATAAGAAACGTGTTAATAAAAACGCTTGTTTCTACCATGGTGTCATCTTTTTTTATGTCAGCCAATTAATGAAAATTTTATTATTTAGAAGAGATAGAATTAAAGACATAAAGTAAATGAAGGATAATAAAGATTATATTTTCTTATAGTTATACTAATAGAAACTAAATCCATAATGAGTGATTTTGAATTATCTTATGACCGATGCCTAGATAATAGTGAAAAAATTGAATTTAACTACTTATAGTTTAGAATGCTAATTTTCTAGAGTAGAATAATTTTTAATGTAAAACAAATTATTAGGCAATTAGTGTAAGTGCAAATTGTTATAAATTCTAAAAATAAAGACGTTAACATAAATGGTCTAATGTTTATCATTCTTGTTTTTGATTTGGAAGCTGTTTATAAATGTAGAAATATATAATAATTTTCACTTAATGCATTTTTCTTAAAAATAATTTGTAGTAGCTATGAAACTGGCCCTTTCACTCTAGGACTACCACTAGTAGCATAAAATTATTACGACTAATTTAGTAGACAAGAAAATGAAATATACACTATTTATTATTTTAAAATGCTTTAATGGATGTGATGTTTCTGAAGTACTGAGTCAGTACAATTAATTTTGAAGTATTTCAAAATATTTTATTTTTATCTTATAAAAGGGTGGTAAAAGTGAAGCATTGTTGAGATAAAAACAATTTTATAGGTAAAGAAACAAACATTTTATTATATTTTTAACAAAATCGTACATTTTTGCTCTAGATGAAACCTATTTTGAAAACTTAAAAGTGGCTTATTAGGACAAACTGAGTTTGTGGAAAACCTTATATATACTTAATTATATAATATACTGAATAAATGTTATCATTTTAATACAAATTTATGTTTAGATCCCAATTTCTCCAGAAATACTCCTAAACTTACTAATCAAAGACAAATTTTTTTACCAATATACTATTCTTAAATGGTGTTAAGCTATACACAAGTAGGCAGAACATCATAATTAAATATGTAGATATGGTCTTATGGGAAAATGAGAAATATCAAACAAACTGTGGCTTATTTATCCCAAAGCATAGTCAGTACCTCAGAGTTTGCTATTCATGTTTTGCTCATCCTTTGCTAGAGTTATAGTAAAGATTTTTTATTGCTATGTTCACTATTTTACAGTTAATGTTATAGCATGGACATGTATGTTTCTCAAAAAATAACTGATTATGTTTATTCAATCATGGTCTCTACATCATCCATCTGAATAATAGACCTACATAAAGATTAAACTTCAACTCTTTCCTGAGTTTGAATTTTTAGTGAAAGAAAATTTAATTATTAGCTATATATATCATGTGTTCTTTGTGCATTTATCAATTAATAGAAAATTAGGTTCTTTTCATTCTTTTTTTTTTTAAATATTTATTTTATTTTAGTTATCAGCGAACACAACATCTTTGTTTGTATGTGGTGCTGAGGATCGAACCCGGGCCGCACGCATGCCAGGCGAGCGTGCTACCACTTGAGCCACATCCCCAGCCCCTCATTCTTGGCTATTATGAATTATGCTACAATAAACATGGGAGTGAAGGTGTCTCTTCAACAGATTAATTTCATTTTCTGAACTATAAACACACACTAGTCCTCTCCTATCCAGTTTTACTTTTTGACTTTTCAGTTACCTGAGAGCAATTATGATCCATTAATGCTAATTGGAGTATTTTTGAGATAAAAATTCATGAGTATTAAATTGTACATTTAATAAAGACATTTTGCACCAAGCTGTTTCATCCTCATCACGGCATGAATTATTCCTTTATCCACTGAATCCACAATGTATGTCCTGCTCTCCAGTTAATCACTTTGTAGTTATCTCAGTTATCAGATTGAATGTCATGGTATCCAAATTCTTGCATTCAAGTAACATTTATTTGACTTAATAATGTCCCCAGAGTGCAAGAGTAGTGATGCTGGCAATTTTGATGCCAAAGGAAAGCTATAAAGTCCTTGCATTGAGTCAAATGGTAAAAGATCTTGATTTAAAAGTTCTTGATTTTTAAAAAAAATGTTGTGTGCTAAGGTTGTTAAACTATACAATAAAAATGAATCTTTAATATGAGAGTTTGTAAGTACAAAAAATTATGCTAAGTTTGTTTTCATACCTCAAGATGTTAAATTATGGTGACAAAGTGTGCTATATATTTGGTAAAGATGGAAAAGATCTTTTATAACATGTTTTAGTAACATATGTGATTTTAGACTTTCACTGAACATCTTAGAATATATTCCCCATAACTAAGATAAAGGGGGAATAGTATACTATGGGAAAACAAATCAGATTTTATATAAATAGAAAAAGGAAGAAAGAAAGACTCATACATACACAGATAGATATGAAGAGATAAGGAAGTTGAGAAGTAAGACAGAAAGAGAGATTGACCCGGCACATAAATGAACTTGTCCTACTTTGGTTCAGGATGAGACTGAACACAATCAATAATGAATATAAAAAAAGAATCAATAAACACTAGCCTGGGATTTTTTTTTGAACAGAGTAGTCAAAATTGCTGACTTTTGGTTATCTCACTCACATAGTAGATATAAAAGAGATTGGATAAAGAGAGAGGCAATGTTTCAAATATTTCTTTTGGGAGGGATGTCTTATAAGCACCTACAATCTGATGGCACAAAGTAGCACCAAGTAGAGGGCTTGATAAATCTCTGCTGCATTAAAAGACACACATAAGATTTATTCCTGCCTCCAACTGGGAAATCTAGAGAGACAGGTAATAAGAGAAATGGAATAGATACTTGATTAACTGGATGGAGAAGAATTTCTAAGGTTGAAAATGGCACATGCTTCTAGAGTATCAATATCTCTCATGAATTAGATTGCATTTTAAACATAGGACAATTTTCAAAAGTACAAAGCAACATTATGACAATATAAGGCGACACCATTCTATCTCCCTTAATTTACCTAATTCAACTATTTCAACCTTATTTTAATCACAGTACTTAGCAAAATAAAAGAGGATAGGTAAAGATATAAGGGACAAACAACACTACTCTCTCCCATGCCATACACCAGTGAGAGACATCACAAAAGAGTAAAGGTGGATCTCATTTAAAATCAGGTGTGATATTGGAATTATTATGAGAATAGGAAGCATGTAATCAGACAATTGAAAATGTGCTATAATGCTACTGTGAGACATTGTATCATAATAATAAACAAAATAATGAGGATGCCTGAGTTTGAGCTGTGAATAAATATAGAACTTTATTGTTGAACTGATTTTTATTTTATATTTTTTAATATTTATTTTTTAGTTGTAGTTGGACACAATACCTTTATTTCACTTATTTATTTTTATGTGGTGCTGAGGATTGAACCCAGGGTCTCGCACATGTGAGGTGAGTGCTCTACCACTGAGCCACAACCACAGCCCTTGAACTGATTTTTAAAAGGTGAGAAACATAAAATTACTTTCTGATTATGTTAATGAATTGGGGTTCCTTAATGTGCAATATACAAATCATTTGTGCTTTCAAGAACAAAAATGTAGAAATATCTATGTTCAGAGTATTAAGAATTTATACCAATCCATCAGACCCAAGTATATAGTGAACAAACTGACACTTGCTCAAATCTTATCTCTAACTCATCCATAGCTCTTAATACTGTGGATAATAGACAAAAAAAAGTGATATGGTCAAACCTCTATGTAAAAGCCCATCAATTCAGTGGGCTTTTTTTAATACAAATGAGTCTTTTTTCAGGCAATTCAGATAATATAAATTTAGTTTTTGAAAAGCAAATAATCATTTCACATTTATTTCTTCTTCTCCCTTGGCAATTACCTGTTTCCAGATATTAAAGAAGGAGTTGATTTGTTCAGGGTAGGAGTGTGCTTCTAACTTACCTGCATCTATTGCTGAAGTGTTTACATGAACCATACCCTACAGGGTCGAGATCTAAACATTTTTTATTCTTATTTCTGGGGGCTAAAAGTCCTCTTCAAAACTGCAAGTTCACTGGTATGCTCCTAGCCAATCTTCTCTCCTCATTCAGTGAGACACAGATATTATTTGAGTGTTCTCTAGACGACATCACATGGTGTGGGAATTGCAAGGGCTGCTCTCTCAGGCTCCTGCTCATCTTGGTGTTATCCTACCATATAAACTGGATATTCGTAAAAGGAGGTGTTCCTGGCTTTTGCTTATTCTTTGAATGCATGTGTCCAACCAAACTTGGTATAAGAATCTAATACCCAATGTGTAGTATTAAGAGGTTAAACATTTTGCAAAGTGATTTAGTCACGAGATATCCACTTATGAATGAGTCAGTGTTCTCATAAAAGAATTTTGGGAATGCTCTCCTGCCTATGGCCCTTCAAAGATAGAATGATACAGCAATAAAGTTCCATCTTGCAAGCAGAGAGAAGAGTTTACCACACCTGGAATTTATTGGAACCTTGATCTTGTACTTCCCACCTATTGAAATGTACAAAATGAATTTTTATTATTTAAAAAATACAAGTCTATGATACTTTGTTCTAGCATCACAAATGAAATAAATTGGATTTTTTTTCTCCAAGTTCTAGGCAGAAAGCAGGACATTCATCTCAAAACTATCTAGGGTTTCTTTGTACCCCACTTAAGGTTTCATTTCAGAATGGTACAAAATAAAAACCTTTATTCTCACTGACAATAACAACATTTTAAGTGTTAGTCAACTCACTTTTGTTTCCAATTAAATACAAATATAAAATACATGGGAAAATTTCTAAATAACAGACATAGTGAAATTATTCTATTTTAAAGTAATAAAATGGCAAAAAGTGTTTATACATACTGAACATGTGGGTTATGTGTATAATAGAATATTTTATCAAGGAATTTATCCTATGATGTGATATATATATATATATATATATATATATATATATATATATATATATACACACACACACACACACACACAAATATATGTATATGTGTGCATATATCTGTTCATATATAACATATGAACACATGTATGAACATACACTACTTTAACATATACATATTATATCAATACTATATATATACACAAGAGTTTCCATTAAAAAATAATCAATGAAATACATCAAATTCAATAAAACTAAAACTCCAAAATAAGATGTAATTAAATATTTGGAGGATTGTGGTAAATGCGAAGAAAAAATGCAATTGCAATATTAGAATTCTATTTATAAGACTATATTTTTGTTTGCAAAAAGTATAAAACATTAGGTCACAAATAAGCCAAAATAAATATTAACTGTGTTTTGTTTTGTTTAATTGTGTTCATATGTATGTGTAAGTTTTGTATATGTTTATAAATTACTATGTACTTTACAACCTTATTGTATGATCAACAATCAACAAGTCTGATCAAACTTATTATGCTAAATACACATTATCCTTGGCATACCTTTCTTCCTAGGATCATTCACTCACTCCACCTTTCTTTCCTTTCACTAGCCCATGAGTAAATTATCTTCATTTTCCTAATCCTAGGGAATATCTAGTACATTCTACTTAGTTTCATTGTTTAAATTCAAAAGCAAGTATGTGAATAAATTGGGACCAGTACAGATAATTCCCATGGAAGTCTTTAGGAAAAGGAAGGTGATAAACTGGAAAAGCATAATCAGCATCAGCTCTGCAATCCATTGTCTCTATTTGAAGGGTTGTGTGTCCTGGAGAAATAGGCAAAAATAAAAAGTGATATGGTCAAACCTCTATGTAAATATGCTAATTACAGGCTTCTAGGCAAACACACGATGCTATTTACTAATAGAGGAGGTTTATGGAAGGTATCTGACTTGTCTAAAATTGCTTATGGTAAATAATTACAGAACATAAGGTTTTTAGTTTGTGGATACCTGGAAAAAAGACATATAACCACTTGAGTAATAAATGAAGAGATCTTCATCCTGAATATGTAATTCATTCATATGCATTAGGTAGAAACATAACATTATTCTGGTCAGAGTATGTCCTAATGTGACAATGACAGACTCACTTATGTGTGCTAATAGTCTCAAATCTCCCTTTATTCCCCACATAGCTTCTAGTTATCTATGTCCTTGAAATTATTAGGAAAGGTTAGTACTGCGTAATATCTCAGATTAATCTGAATCTGACTTGACAATTTGATCCTTCTGTTATCTTAGATACATACATAACATTTTTATTTCTCAAATATAGAAGGTATTAAGCATTTCTATTTATGTACATATAGCATGATTGAAAAACATCATTATGTTGATTTATCTGATTTTATTATTTCTATGTAATAAAGGAGATTGTGAAATTTTGCAAAACATAAAAAGTAATGTACTTCATTAAGTATTTATTGTGAAGCAATTACATTACTCAAGAATTTTTGCTTTTTTTGGTTCTGTCCCTAAATTGTATTTTGAAAAATATGAAACCTACTGAAAACTGAATAGACTAGCCAATGAACTCAAATACATTCTTTGCTTGGATTTATAATTAGTGAGTAGTTTAAGTGTGTGTTTTTTCTCTGTTATGGTTTGGATACGAAAAGTCCCCCAAAAGCTTATTAGATTATGAGTGCTATAATATAATTTATGTATTGAGGATTTGATGAATTTGCTGTTTAAATGAAAAAAAAACACAGGGTGGTACCTGTAGGCAGGTGGAGCATGATGGAAGAAGTAAGTCACTTAGGGTATGCCCTGGAAAGGTTTATCTTCTCAGAAGCCCTATTCCCTCTATGCCCCTCTCTCTGCTCCCTGGTCACTATGAACTTAGTACTTTCCTCTTCCATACACTTTTTATATAATACTGTTCTTTACCTCAGGCCCAGAGCAATGGAGCCACTCAACCATGCACTGACCCTCTGAAACCATAAACCAAAATAAATCTTGCTTCTCTAAGTTGTTAAGGTCAGGTACTTTGGTCCCAGCAAGGCAAAGCTGACTGACATAGAAACTGGTATCAAGAAATGGGATAGTTCCTGTTACTAACCTTACCAGGTGATTCAGAAGCCTTTGTAACTGGTTTATGGGAGGAATTTGGAAAAGTTTTGAGATGTACATGGAGATACCTTACCATATACTAAGCAGAGATTAATGGGCGATTCTAGTGGGCACTTAGAAGACCAGAATGCCCAGTGGAAATGGGGAAAGAAAAGACTCTGCTCATGAGGTTTCATAGAGGAATAAAGATAGACTATTGGCCATTGATATTACATCTTGACAAAGAAGTTCTCTACATCTTATTAATGTCCTGAGACTTTCTCTGAGGCTGATTTTAAAGGTGATGAACTAAGTAATCTGGCAGAGGTAATTTTAAGGCAGCACAATATTCAGGCAGTAGCATGAATATTACTAGCATATTTTAGCCATGTTTCCTGTGAGAATCAAGAGGAAAAACAGAAAGCTTTGAAAGACTTGTAGTTTGTCAAGAAAAGAAGAAGCATATGTGAAATTTGGGCCCCCCCAAAATGTGGTTGTTGAAGAGCTTACTACAGAGCCACTAAGTACTTTCCATAGAGATAAATGTGAAAGATATACTGAAGGCATTTCAGGAATCATTAGAATCACACCCATTGCAGACTCAAGTGTGTAGAAGTGAAAAGTAATTTAGGGGATGTTAGGGGCACCCAGCTCACCCAGGGGTAACTAGAAATTTGTTTCCTCAGGATTCATTTAATCATGCTCAGCCACCTAGGCACTCACAAGCCATGGCAGCCATGGTCCAAAGCTATAGCTTGAGCTGGCTGCAGACCTTGGATTGCCACTGTAGTGCTGGTTGTTCAGGAATGCAGAATGTTAGAGTTAATGAGTCTTGGGGTTTTCATTGAGATTTCAGAAGAAGGTCTGGAAGGTCAAGTGGACCAGGATCAGAATCCCTGCCAGAAGCCCCTGGGAGTGCAATGCATAAAGTACTGAGATGGAAGCCAAAACTGACATGGAGAACCCAGGGATTAAGAAACCAGTAACAGGAAACATCTGCTGAGGAAAGCTGCCAGTTATGGACACAGGCAGCCTAAGAGAGAGGCCATGTGGGGTAAAACCAGCAAAGTCATAGGGGCAGAGTAGCACAAGCCCTTTGGAGACTACGCCTCACCATCACCACAATGTGCTCTGGTTGCATTACACGAAGCTACAGGACAAGTTTCCTCATCTGGGTTTCAGTCTTGCCTTGATGTTCTTCCTGTGCACATATTCATGCCCTTTAGAATGAAATGTTTACTCTGTGTCACTATATATTGGATCTATAAACTTGCTTTTGATCTTTATAGGAGCTCAGAGTCAAGAGTTTGCCTTAGGGCTCAGATGAGATTTTTGACTTGAACTCATGGGAAATGCTGAAACTACTAAGACTCAGATATTTGGAGATGGACTAAATGTATTGTGTCACTGTGAGATGAACATGGGCTATTGAGGATCAGAAGGGGAATTTTGTGCTTACGATATGAGGTGTCCACTCAAAGCTCATGATTTTATTATGAGAGTTGCAATCTAATCTGTGGGTAAATCCATTTGATGAATTGAAAATGTGAAGGGACTATAGTTCTGTAGGCAGTTAGAATATGGCTGCAGGAAGTCGGTCACAGGGGACGTGGTTTGTGGGTTTATATTTTGTCCCAGGTATCTCAGTGTTATTCCTTTTTTGCTTCCTGGCTGTCAAGAGCTAAGCAACATTCCTCTGCCATGTCCTTCCTTCATGATGCTCGGCTTCACCTCAGGCCCAGAGGAATAGAGGCAGACTACCATTCACTGAACTTCTGAAACTGTGAGCCGAAATTACAATTTACTCTTTTAAGCTGTTCTTGTCAGGTGTTTTGGTCACAGCAACAAAAAGCTAACTAACACAAAAAGCCTCTCTTTATATATACTTCATTTTGCTCAAAGTCTCTCTATATATTTATCCTTTATTTCTCCCTCTCTCTCTCTCTCTCTTATATACACACACATATATTCTATGATGCTTTACCTCTGAATATTTCACCACTTATTTCTTAAAACTGTTGCTAACTATGGACACTTATCAATATTATATCCAAGGAAATGAGCATTTATACCATAATGTTATTTGATATAGAACCTACACTGATTTATTTTATTCCAAATTTCTCAATGATAATCTTTACAGCTCCTCTTAGTTTCAGCTAATGAATTTTGATGACTCTCACTTTTTCGGTGACACATACCTAATTCAAACTAAGTAAACTATAAAAAGGAGATGTATCACATTATATATATGAGGATATAGAGATGTATTACAGGCAGATCTCTACCTAAGGGCTCAACATTATCAAGTCTCCCCATCAACTTCATCTTTTCATTTTGTTCTTGTTTGTTTCTTTCTCATGAAGGATTTGTTAATATTTTGTAAATATAGTTTACAACATTCTTGCAGTTTAGAGTGTAAAGAAAGTAATGCTTCTCAGAGAAGAACTCCAGCAATCATCTCAAGGATTCATTTTCATTAGTCAAAAAGACATTTGGATGGTGTGCTTATTCCTGAAATGATCTTATTATTCAGGATTGGGGAGCACAGGTAATCTTTGAGTCCAGCATGAGATTAATTCAGCCTAAAGCATAGTGTATAAAATGTAACTACACAATTATTATTATATTTGGGATATTTTGTTGTTGTTGTCATTATGTGGCTGAAAGACTCCAGAATAGGCTGCCTCCAGGTTAAATGGTGAAGGATGGAGAGGTTGTCCAAAAGGGAAAAAATATTCAGCTCATTTTAAAGCAATATAAGGTAACCTTAACCCTTACCCTAACCCTAACCCTAACCCGTACAATCTTGCACTAAGAATTTAAAGATGAGTGAATACTCTAAGAAGCTCACACTGTAGTAGGGGAAGAAAGGTACAAACAAATGTAGACAGTATTGCACACCAAGCACATTAATAAAGTTATTTAGTGTGAATAAAAAGCAAAAAAAATAATTTTGAACCAGGTGTGGTGGCGTACACCTGTAATCCCAGCAGCTCTGTAAACTGAGGCAGGAGGATTGTGAGTTTAAAGCCAGCCTCAGCAAAAGCGAGACACTAAGCAATTCAGTGAGACCCTGTCTCTAAATATAATACAAAAAAGGATTTGGCTTGGTGATCAAGTGTCCTTGAGTTTAATCCCTGGAATAATAATAATAATAATTATTATTATTATTAATATTGATGATTTTTATCAATCCAAAAGCTCTACCTTCAGATATGGAATAAACAGAATACTTATTTCAGCCATTCATTCACATAAAATGTAACTACACAATTATCATTATGTTTGAGATATTCTGTTGTTGTCATTATGTGGTTGAAAGACTCCAGAACAGGCTGCCTCCAGGTTTAATGGTGAAGAGTTTATATTATTTCAGTTCCACTGTTGATAATTTTTCCCTGGCTATTCTACTAAACATTGAAATAAAAGAGTGCTCTTGCTCTCAAGAAGCTTAAAGTGCACTGAGGTTGCAACACAAAATTGCTTCAGTTGTGACGCCTTTATTATTTATGGGTGCCAAGCACTTGTTCTTCTACTTGACTTCACCTATTTCTCATTTCCTGCAGATGGCCTGTGTGCTCTTGGTACCTATTTTTTTCTGAATTGTATGTCATATTTTGTTCCTGTTTGTCTAAATTCTGGCCCCCTCACTTTGCTGGTCCCAATTCTTCATGTATGCTCTTTACTTTCTTTCCAAATTTTCCCTTGTGACTCATTGGTATGATCTTTTGTTAGATGCATTTAATGACTTAGAATAGAATTGATAATAAATGGTGCTTTAACACCTCCATCAATGACAATTTAAAAAATAATGTCGTAATGTCCTTATATATTAGTATGTCATCTTTTATATGTTTGCCAATTATAAATACAAGCTATTCTTTGATAAAATTTGGATTAATAAACACATTATTTTTTAAATTATCATTTTTAGAGTTCTTATTGCTAGAAATAACATGGTTTTTCACATTTTCACATAGATGTATTCATGTTCAGCTTTATTAATTTCCTTGAAATTAATTTTCAGGAATTGTGTTGCAACATTCATAAAATGTTAAAGATTTCTTTTAGCAATTTTTCAAATTGTCCTCTAAAAATTTTGATAAATTTTTATTTTCACTAGTAGCATGTAAAAGTGTCTCTTACCTGATCTTTCATTATTTGTAATTTATTTCAAATTTTAGCAAAATTGAAATGCAAATATATAGCAGCTAGATTCACTTTATAATTATTTATTAGTGACACTGAACATTTTTACATAGATAATAACTTGAATTTCTTTTCATATTACATGCTTATTGTTATTTTAACTAAAGTTTTTGTTAAAATAATAAGAATGAGCTCACCAATTTATCTGTGCACTGAGCAATATATAAATGCTAATCTATTGTTTAACATTATTGAGAAATATTTCTTTAATATACTTTTTTGGTTTTTAAAAGTTTTATTTGTGTTTTAAACATAAGCATATATATTTAGGGATAGTGAATCTATTTCATGTCTCATTAGTTTTCCTATCATGATAAGCTTCTTTTTAAAAATACCTTTATCTTATTTATTTATATGTGGTACTGAAGATCGAAACCAGGGCCTTGCATGTGCTATGCAAGCGCTCTACCACTGAGCCACACCCCAGCCCCTGATAAGCTTCTTATAAAAGTTAAATTGATCATTTTTTTGTCAAAAAATATTTTATATATATTTAAACATCTCTACAAATAATGAAAATAATTTTGTTATACATTAAAACTATGACTGTATTTTCTATAAATACTTCTGATGACAGATGATTGGTAAGAAGAATACAATGTTTCAGGATGAAAGAGTTAATTTTGTCTGTCTTTCTCTTCTACTACTAAATTATCTCATTTATGTTTTGGCCAAAGTGCAAAGCTGAGATGACCATTTGATGTCAATATTCATGTCATTTTTTTAATAATTCACCCTCATTGAAGTTGTGGTTGTGTTGATATTTCTTCGATAAGCCTTTCAAATATTCTTATTATTTTTAGTCATTAAAGCATTTTTCCCTAAAATTACCCCTAATGATGTAACATTTGATGGCATTATACATTTTATGCATATTAACTATATTTTGATGGATTATCTATCTGTAGTAATTTTCTTCCAGCCAATGTAGCCACAAATTCCTAGGAACAGAGTTTTCAAATAGCAAAAGACAATAAGGATTAACAACTATTTTGTGACTTCCAACTATCCAATTTAGTGCTTTCTGTTTTAGACCTTGTGAAATACGTGATGTATAAGGATGGAGGCTGGTAAACAAAATGTGTTTCCTTTCCATAAAATTGAAAAAAGCCCTGTATTCCTGAATTATAGATGATCTTAGACCTGTAAGCTTCTATTCAATTTAGTTTGATGGCAATTAAACACTACAAATTCAACCTTTATATCTGCTACTATCTATAACAACTTGCTCTGAGTACTAAAGAAAAGAGGAGACTGAGTTTGGAAACTTTACTGGATAGAAGTGAAAAATTAAATAATCAACTCTAGGTTGGAGAAAAGTGATGATGAAAAAAAATAGCACACTAGGATATATATTCCCCTAGGAAGTTAAAACCTAGGAAGTATCTAATGTGTGGAGAATCTTCCTGAGTAGATCATGTCAATGACTGAAAGCTTCAGTTATAGCAGAACAGATTGCTCTAGGGGCCAAATTAACACATCATTGTTAATTCACATTGCTAAATGGGAGGTATCCATAGCTACAATCATCCACTTGAAAGTAAAAAGCTACACTTTTTAATACAAATAAGTACATACTTTGGAGTAATGCCACACAGAAACTTTTAAAAGGCTTTTGAAAATCTCTTCAGTAATAACTAACTTCTTTAGAAACCCAAATTTGCATCAAAGGAGACATTTGTTTACTATAAACTCTCCTCATGGTACACTTTTAGCTGTCACCACCTTTGCTTTCAAGGACTCTTTGAAGTGCCAATTGTTAACTACCAGAAGCTTTCAGGCTTTGAAAACTAGCTGTAGTGTTTTCTATCAACTCTATTATTTTTGAAAGATCAAAGAACCTACTTGCATGGAGCCATATATTGTAGATATCAAAAAAATATTTAGTTTGTTACTGGTTTTATTCCATAGCTAGTATGTAATAACAGGGAAAACAATAAAATTATTTACATAAACATCATAGACTTTTTCACAGAACACATTAAATACTGGGAGCTGTTTTAAAGAGAAAATTTTTAACTATTCTTGTCTTTTGAAAAATAAAATAAAAATGGAACTCATAGACAAGAAAACAGAGGAAGATGTTTAACTTTTAGCCGATTAGGAGTTGTATTTAAAAATTATAAAAATAGTATTTATATATCTAAATAAATACCAAAGTGGAACTTAAGGTTACTTTTACTTATGAAAATGCAATCAAGGTTTTATTAGATTCTATTGGAATGCTACTTAAAATATATCACCTCTAAAACTATGAAAGATCAACAAAAGTGTTTCTGCACTTGTTATTTTTAGATTTTAGGTGTTCCCCAAAAGCTCATATGTGAAACAATGCAAGAAAATTAAGAAGTAAATGACTGGGTTATGAGAGACTTGACCTAATCAATGCATTAAATCCCAGATAGGGATTAACTCAGTGATACTTATAGGAAGGTAGGTGTGGCTGGAGAAGGTGGGTCATTGGGGACATGCATCTAGTCTAGGCTATATATTTTGTGGGTGGGGAGGGGAGTGTCTCTCTGCTTCCTGATGCTATATTTTGAACCACTTTCCTCTGCCACACTCTTCCACTATGACATTCTGCCTCTTCTTGGGACCCAAAGAATGAAGTCAGCAGTCTCTGGACAAAAACTCCTGAAACCATGACCCCAAAAATAAACGTTTCCTTCTTTAATTATTTTTGCCAGATCTCTCAGTCACAGCAGGAAAAAAAAAGCTGACTAAAACAGCCAAGCTTTTAAGTGCATGCTCAAGTGCATTTTCAAACACAGATTTTGGCTTCACAATATTGATAGGAAATGTGGCTTTCATGGTTTCCTGTAGGTTGTTCAAACTATGAACTGTTCCAGGAGTTACCATATGTGTTGGCATCTCTCTCTAATCCCGTTTTGAAGGACAAAGTAAATCTAATGTAGAACCTCTGAATATAAGATTGTAGTGCCTCATAAAAATAACATTAAAAAGTAAAACAAATAAACTCAGCAGAGCTTATTGTAGTCCACAAAGCCTGGCAGATATAGAAGAGAAATAGAGAGAAAGGTTAAGGGAGAGAATCTTAGCTTATTATTTTCCTGGATTCATAACAGTAAAATTGTGGGACTACAAGGGATTTGAAAACCTTATAAATTACATATTGCAATCATGGAGAAGCAGTTACTGATTATGATTGCTTTACTTTTAAAAACAAGCACTGGGTAGTATTACCTGAGAATTTGAGAGTTGTAAATATAAGCCTTACTTCTGCTTTATAGATGATTATCTATCCCTATTTGGAAATCCTGACTTAAGGAATATAAAAAATATTCCAAGTTTATGCTTTATTTGTGGAACTTGGAAAAAAATGTCTTTTTCTGTGACAAATTCTAAAGTCTGTAAGGAAAGTCCAGTCTAGGAGTCGTAGCATTTGCCACCTAAGGAAAAACAAGGAACCATATTAAATACTGAATAAGAACTAAATGTGAATCAGCAAGACATAAATATGCAATATACTGACCAATAGTATTTAACATCTGCCTATCCTTAAATAAACAATGCAACTGTGTTAATAATCTAAGGAAGGCAGATTAAAAGGCAGAGTGAGTCATTAATTAAGCTGAAAGGAATGTAAAACACAAGGGAACCTCTGAGACATTCTAATAGCTAATCAGCTGTTAAATCCCAATTTCTGTGTGATGAGAAGAGCTATGCTTGCCCCTGCTTTTCTCCTTGCTCCACTTCTTTGACTTTGATTCCCTGCTCCTCCATCTTTCTGGGTAAGAAAGTAATAGAGACAAATATGTATCAAAAATTGAATCACTATTTCAAAACTGGTTTTGATTTGAGCAAAATAATTATTTCAAATGCTTAGAAGCCTCATAGAGCATTGTTTCTGATGACACAATGGTATTCTCAATCTGAGAGAAAAATAAATCATTTGTAATTTCATGTTTTCACTACCATCCTTATCATTTCAGATTCTCATTTGATTTTAGGAGATCTTCATAAATAAGTAAATAAATATATATATATATATATATATATATATATATATATATATATATACACACACGTGTAAATGATTAATTAATTATTTATGTGTAATTTATTTATTTATATATAAACAATTTATTAAAAGTACATAAAATAGAATACTTAAAATTAATTTATCAAAATTTGACTTCTGTATACATGTACAGAGGTCACAGACATTGCATGTATGAAGATGTGAATTGGTCAACATACATTATATACAACCAGAGATTTTATGAAAAATTTTGCTGTATATGTGTAGTAAGAATTGTAATGCATTCTTCTCTCATTTATTTTTTTAAATCAATTAAAAAAATCTTTAAGTAATCAGCAGGAAGATTAGTAGAGTAGAGGGAAGGGAACAGGGAGAGGCTAGACGGGTGAGAAAGGGAAGGCACTGGGGACTGAATTAGGACAAATTATATTTCAAGCTTTTATAATTATGTCAAAATGAATCCTAATGTTACGAGTAAAAATCACCAATAAAAAGGAAAAAAAATATGAAAAAAATTGACCTCTGATTAGAAGTTACAAAACTGATCTTTAAATATCCCACATCTGTATTCTAATCCAGGCATTTATAATTTAGCCACTTTACCCCTGTTCATAGCTTTGTTTTCCCCAAATTTAAGAGAATAAAACCAACCTAGAGCAGTGAATTAAAGTTTGTAAATAATATATTTAAGCTCCTGAGGTAGAATGTTTTATTTTTTTCAAGATTGGATGCCTCTGCTATAAAGGGGACTTACTTCCTCTCCCTGAGGATAACAGGTTAATGCCACAGATTTGTTTTTCCTGTGATAACTGAACAGAAGTAATATATATAGGACTTGTCATAGACATTTTTGAGAAAATTTGTGTGATTTTTTTTCCTTATATGCTCTTTTCCCCTTTTCCACAAAACTGATACACTGAATAGTGGTGCTCCAGAGGGAAGGTGTAGCAGAACAAAGAGACAGTCCAACTTCATTGGACATTTGGCATGAGTGAGAAAAAAAAAAAACTTGATTTTGTAAGAAAGTGAGATTTTTAGGGTTGTTTTTTCAATATAAGCAAACTACCTAAAAGAATCACTTAGAACTGAGCTAGTGAGGAATAAACATGATAACTCGATTATTAAAATTAAGGGATTTCAATAATCAAAACACTTTTTCTCCCATATTTCAAGAGAAGAATGTATGTTCAATATGAAAAAGGTGTCCTCCAGGTCACAAAAGTCTGTTAAAAAAAAGAAAATTTAATTGTATCATGGATACTGAGTTTAGCACAGATTGATCCTAATACCTAATAGTTAATTTTCAGCTGTTGAGAACCTATCACTTAATTTCAAATACTTAACTTTCTCATTAGAGAAATAGAGAAACTGATCTCCTATGTGCTGTGGAATGTTCCTAGTTTAAACTTGCTTTTAAAAGAATACAGATATGGAATCCTGGTCCAATTACTCTTAGGTGAAAACTATTGGCACTGATGTACAACTGAAATATAACACTACCCATATATTTTGAGAGACACAAAAGCAGACACAGATTAAAAATCATATATTTGTGAATCATTAAGAAAAAGTTAATTTTTAAATATCAACTTTACACTGTAGAGGAGAAGAAAACACATTTTAGAATGACAGTTACATGTATGTAGTTTATATATCATTTTTCAATGTGGCTCAGTAATTGGACATGCAATACAGATGAAAACCACACATGTTAATATATATGAGTGAAAAATAAGTGTTTTATCTTTCTGTGTGAACCAAACCAAAGATACTTAACTAGTATACTAGTGAAGAATAGTAAAGAGATGGGAAGATGATTTACCAATTTGAAGTGCTGACCAAAATTTCATTCCTGTCCAGAAGGTCAAGAATTCAGATGGCATGAAAATGGGAAACTCCCTGGGAACCTTTAAAGCACTACTGGCTTCAAACCCCTGACTACTTTCCCTTTCAGATGAAGAATATGTAACAGTCAAACTCATAGACACATAGAATGCACTAATGGTTGTCAGAGACTAAGGGTATGTGAAAAATTTGCATAAAGTTTCACTACACAACCTAGTGGCTATAATTAATACAGCATTGTATACTTCAAACTTAAAAAGGGTAGATCTCATGTTAAGTGTGCTTCACATATGCACATATATGCACAAAAATACTAAATTCTGAGTTTTCACAAAACAAGTGACTGAAAAGCAAATTTGAATACTTGAATATTTCAGGGAGCCATAGGAGGATTTGCAGCACAGCAGTCAAATATATTTAAAAAAAGTGTTCCTTACATACAAAGGTGGAGGGGTAGTGTTGAGGGTTTGGGGGTGAAAAGGAGAAATACTCTGTAAGTCCTAGGGGATGAACTATGGGAATTGATGGACCTCACAAAAAAGGCAGCTTCAATGCAATACAGCTCACTTCTTGTTAGGACTGAAGTGATCAGATATGAGCAACATCTCTCTGGAACAAGAAATTTTCAAGCCTACAGGCTAATTAAACATCTTTGATGTACATCTCATTAAACCAACTTTTATTACTATCCAGTTTAGTAATGTCAGTAAATTTCTAGAGTTGTTCAACCATCACTTAAATTTAGGCTTAAAGCATTTTCATTATTTTAATGATTTCTATCATACCCATTTGTAGTTAATCTTTGCTTCTATTCTCAGACCTAAGCAAATAATAATCTTCTTTCTATGTCTACAAAGCTCTAAAAATCAATCTTTTTAAAACATTTAAAAACTGGCTGGTTTCAGTTACTTAGCATAATGGTTTTGTAACATGCATAGCATAGGTAGCTGGTTCCTGAAATTATTGAATATTTCCTTGTGTTAACATAACATTTTCCTTATCCATTCATCAATTAAGGGACATTTATCCTATTTATGGTGTTGAACAAGTTATAAATAATAGTATGAACACTCACATATATGTCTTCATGTGAGTTTAGTTTTATTATATCTCTTGTATATATTCCAGTGTATCCAAGGAATGCAATTGCTGAGTTTTTTCCCTAAGTTTATATGTAGAATGACAAGAAATCACCATAATATTTTTCATAGGTGGGGGTGGGATAAGATTTTAGATTTCTATCAGCAATAAGTGAGCAGTCCAAAGCATCTGAATCATCTGAATGGTCACCAACAATTACAGAGCTTCACAGGACCATTTGAAGTGAATCCCAGGAATGAGTGAGTGTTTGTGGTAACACAGACTTTGTTTTCTGATTAAGTGGAGGGGATTGGTATGCTGAGATTATTTCTGATTATCTTGATGAGTTCTCAAGGCAAATACAAGTATCCTAACAGAGAAAACTGGCTCCGGTTTTGAAGTTAATAAGAAAAAGTAAAAGATAATGTGACTGTTTCCAGCTGGCTGGGCTGACGAGATGAGCTGGGTTTAAAGGAGCTGGCTGCAGCAATTAATTAAGAAAACATGCAACACATGAACATGAATTTTGCGGCTGGGACTGCTCTGAGACCCCATGGGTCAGCTCCATGCTAGACAGTGCTGGATCTGGAGCAAGAGAGAGAGAGCACCCAGAACCCCTCTATTTATTGTGGAAAAGACATTCAATAGAATATTCCACCTTCTATTATAAGAATAGAATAAGAAGTCAAGGGATTAGGTTTTGAAAGGTGGAGTCTTGCTTGGTGATGTCTTCTGATCAGCAGATTGACATCTTTGCAAGTCACACCCATCTCAGGAGCTGTGTAGGATCACAGAGCAATAGGAAAGGCACACTTGCTTGGCACAGACTAATCATCTGGCAAACCAGACCAGTCCCTTCATGTGATCAAATGGGCATAGCTCACACACACAGCCAATGGATGGCTCACAACCTGTGACTATAGAGGCAGACATTGAAGTGATCCAGCCATACCCAAGAAAAAGCATATTGCCTCCTGAAACTCAGAGATAAGGGATGGATTCTTACCTAGAACGTTCAACAGAAACATCTCTGATTGCATCTTGGCTTGGGCTGAATGAAGCCAATCTTAGAACTTCCAATAAAAGAAAAAAAAATAGTCTGTTGTTTTAAGTCTAGAAGACATTGAAACATTTCTAGTCACATAAAGCCTGCCCAAATTAAACCAGGAACACATACAAAATCTAAACAGACCAATATCAAGCAATGCAATTGAAACAACAATGAAAAGATGAAAAGTCTACCAAAAAAGAAAAGCCTGGATGGAATGGATTCTCAGCTGAGTGCCACAAGATCTTTAAAAAAGAACTGACCCCAGGGTTCCTCAAATTAGTGCATAAAATTGAAAGGAGGTAACACATCATTTTTTTTCCAATGCAAAACATTTTAATAGGTTGTCAAATATACACAGTTATTAGAATTATCTAAATATCACTTATAAAAATTGGTATATCACATTAGATGAATCTATAAAATAAAAACACAAATCACACATTGACAATAACCACTGCAGTCCAAGAATAACCCCCATTAATAGTACAAATTACAAACGCACTAAAAAAAAAATAAAAAATAAAAAATTACTTAGACATTTAGACCAAAGTTACTGTGACTAAGTACATTCACTCATCAAATACAAGAAATTTAGCATTGCTGCTTATAGTCACTAATAACACAATTTTAGGTGCAATTTCACATGCTTTCATAAATCTTTGAGTACAATTCCATGGTAAAGTGTCTATGTGCACTCCATTTTCATTTATATGCAGGTGCATCATACATCATACTTAAGATTATTTCACTTTATAATTACACTGTATATATTTTAGGTGAACACCATGCCAAAATTTAACCCCAATGATGACATTAAAAATAATACAATTCTTGAATGCACATGCCAATTTATTTAATTGCACAAGTACCTTTTCCTGTTACTAGAATCCATCAAATTAAGCAATAAGAATTTCAAAGATTAACAAAAAATGATGGTGACTCCAATTTTCCTGAAATATTAACAATTTTCCTGAACTATTTAAAATTTCAATAAAATCACTGAGTCAAAACATTAATTTCATAATATAAAGCCAGTATATCCCTGGTACAAAAACCAGACAAAGATTCATCAAGGGAATAATACTACAGGTCAATATCTCTGACAAACCCTGATGCCAAAATCTTTAATAAAATATTATAAAACTACACTAAAAACACAGAGCATTATGATAAAGTGAATTTCATCCCAGGGATGCAAGGTTGGTTTAATATATACAAATTAATAACTGTAACTCACTATAAAAATAGAATTAAAAATAAGAATCATGTGATCATCTCAACAGGTACAGAAAAAGCCTTTGATAAAATCCAGCAACCATGGAACATAACTTTCCTGTGTTCATACATAAATACTTGACCAGTGTAACTCCACATCATGTACAACCATGAACATGGGAAGCTATACTCCATGCAGATTTGATATGACAAAATACATCTACTGTCATACATAACTAAAAAGAACAAATAAAAAATTTTGGAGAAACTGGGATAGAAGGAACTTATCTCAACATTATAAAGTCTTTATGTTACAAACCCAAAGCCAACATCATACTGAATGGAGAAAAATTGAAAACATTTCCTCTAAAATCAGGAAAAATACAAAAATTTCCACTCTAAAATTTTAGCCAGAGGAATAAAGCAAGAGAAGGAAATTAAAGGAATATAAGTAAGATAATAAGAAATCATAGTATCTCTGTATGCTGATGCCATGATCTATATCTAAATGACCCCAAAAAACTCACCAGAAGAGTCTTGGAGCTGGTAAACTCGGTCAACAATCCAGCAGGATAAAAGATAAACATTTCACAAATCAATAGTTTTCCTATTCTTCAACAGTGATTCTTCAGTGAAGTAAATCAAGAAAACTATCCAATTCACAATAACTTCAAAAAATTGGGGGAATTTAAATAGGGAGATAAAAAATTTTTACAATGAAAATTATAGAACACTAGAGAAAGAAATTGAAGAAGATATTAGAAGATGAAAGCACCTCCCATGTTCTTAGTTAGACAGAATTAATATTATAAAAAGGCCATATTACCAAAAGAACTATACAGATTTGATGCAATCCCCATCAAATAGTGATTACATTCTTAAAGAAAAAAACTAGAAAAAAAATTCTAAAATTCATTTGGAAAAATATTCTGCGAAGACCCAGAATAACCAAAGCAATCCTGAGCAAGACAAGCGATGCTGGAAGCGTTGTAATACCTCATTACAAATTATACTAAAGAGCTGTAGTAAAATAAATAGCAACAGCATATGATTGGCATGGAAATAGAAAATAAAAGCAATGGAACAGAATAGAAGACACAGAAACAAACCCACATAGTTACTGTTGTCTGACTCTTGACAAAGTAAAAATATATGTTGAAGTAAAATGGCCTATTCAACAAACGATACTAAGAAAACTGGACATGCATATGTAGAAGAATAAAACTAGATCACTACCTTTCATCCTACGTAAAAATTAAATCAAAGTGGACCAAAGACTTAAGAAGAAAACATAAGGTCAACATTCCATCATATTGTCACAGGAACATATTTCTTTCTGAAAACTCAAGAAATAAAACTAAGACTCAATAAATGGGATGACATCAAATTAAACAACTTCTGTGGAGCCAGGGGAACCTTAAAACAACATGAAGAAAGATCGTACAGAATGAGAGATAATTTTTGCCAGCTGCTCCTCTAACAAGGGTTTAATAGAGGGTGAATGAACTAAAGAGACATTTCTCAAAAGGAGAAACAGAAATGAGCAAAAAATATATGGAAAAAAATGTTCAGCATCCCTAACAATTACGGAAAAGTAAATCAAAAGTACACTGAGGTTTCATCACTCCAGTTAGAATGGCAATTATCAAGAATACAAATGAAAAATTCTGATGAAGATGTTGGGGAAAATGTACACTCATACATTGTTGGTGGGACAGCAAATTAGTACCACCACTTTAGAAAGCAGTATGCAGGTTTCTCAAAATATTAGAAATGGAACCATCATGTTACCCAGCAATCCAACTCCTTGGTATTTATCCAAAAGAACTAAAATCAGCATGAATATGACACATCCACATCAATATTTACAATAGCACAACCCACTATAACCAAGTTATGGAACCAGGAAGGACAAAGCAAGGGAAGAAAAGAGGCAGGGGCAGATATCATAAAGATACAAGGAAGATCAACGGAGAAGACCTATTTTTTACTCCATATTGAGAGGGAGTAAAGAAAGACAGGTAAATAGAGGCCATACAGAATGGATTTGACAAAATTACACTATTGCATGTACAAGTAGCATGCCTGAGGCCCTGGGTTTAATCCCTAGTGGTAAAATAAAAATAAATAATCATTGTTCCTGACTTTTGTAGAAAATATTCAGTTTTCCATTGAGTAGAATGCTACAATGTGTTTGTCATATGTTTTGTCTTTTATGTAAATTACCTCTATTTCCACTTTGTTGAGAGTTGTTACCATGAAAGGTGTTGAATTTTATCAAATGCTTTTTCTTTCACATCTATTGAGATGATCATGTGGTTTTCTCCTGCATTCTGCTAATACTGTATAACAAACTGATCTGTATAGTGAACCAACATTGCATCCCAGGAATGATTTCCATTTTTATGATCATTTCAATATGATGACAAATTTTATTTGCTAGTATTTTGTTGAGAATTTACATAATTATGTTCAGCGAGGATATTACCTTGAGTTTTCTTTTCTTGTAATGTTCTTATATATTTTTTTTGTTTTTGTTATTGGGATAATAATGACCTCATCAAATGATATTCACTGTTCTTTCCATTCATATTTTGGAAAAAATTGAGAAGTACTGGCATTGATAATTCTTTAGATGTTTGGTAGAATTCTACAGTGAAGCCAACTAGTCCTGAACTTTTCTTTGTCGTGTCACTTTGAATACTGATTTGATCTATTAACTAGTAAATCATCTGTTATGATTTTCTGTTTTTTAATGATTTGGTCTTATTAAATTTTTTATTTATGGATGTTTTTCATTTATTTTACATTACCCATCTTTTTGTGTATAACTGTTTAAAGAAGCCTCTTGTTATCTTTTTTTTAAAGAGAGAGTGAGAGAGAGAGAGAGGGAGAGAGAGACAGAGAATTTTAATATTTATTTTTTAGTATTTGGTGGACACAACATCTTTGTTTGTGTGGTACTGAGGATTGAACCAGGGCCGAACGCATGCCAGGTGAGCACGCTACCCCTTGAGCCACATCCCCAGCCCCTCTCGTTATCTTTTGTATTACTGTGTAGTTACAAAAACTCATTTATTTTTTTTATTTGAATTCTCTTGAGTTCTCTTTCTCTCTCTCCTCCCCCCCTCTCTAATTAAAGTATTGCCAATTTTGTGTCTCATTAAAAAAGTTTTCTTTTTCATTTTCATCTATTCATTTTTTATTTTGTGTATTTCTATTTTAATTTTCATTATTTTTCTTCCTCATGCTAAATTAGTTTCAGTTTGTTCTTATAGTATTTTAGTTCCTTGACATTAATGTTAGGTCATATATTTGAGGTTCTTATGTTTTATGTAGCCATTTATTATTACAAGCTTCCCTATTAGTTCTATTGTTGTATCCCATAAGTTTGGTATATTGTGTTTTCATATATTTTTGTCTCAAAACATTTTTAAAAATATTTATTATTTTTTAGTTGTAGTTGGACACAATATCTTTATTTTTTTTTATGTGGTGCTGAGGATCAAACCCAGGACCTCACATGTGCAAGGCGAGTGCTCTACCGCTGAGCCACAACTACAGCCCCGCAAAAATTTTTTTAATATCGTTTTTCATTTGGTTTGACACTTTTGTTGTTCAAAAATGTGTTGTTTATTTTCCACATATCTTGAGTTTACCACAGTCCCTTGTTTTATTGATTTCTATTTTACTTTAATTTAATTTAATTTCTAATTTACTTTAATTTTCTGAATGATCAGAAAAGATACTCGGTATGATTTCAAATTCCTTAACTTTGCTAAGATGTGTTTTATGATGTAATATGTGACCTACCCTGTGAAATATTTATGTGCACTTGAGAAGAACATGTTTTCTGAAGTTGTTGGGTTAAATATTTTGATTATGTCTCTTAGATCTCTTTCATCTATTAAGGTAGTTCAAGTCTACACTTCATTTATTTTCTGCTAGGTTGTTCTATACTTATTACAAGTGGGAGAGTATAACCTTATAATCCCCTTAAATTTCTGTGTATTTCTCTCTTCAGTACTCTGAATGGTTGCTTTGTATATTTAAATGTTTATGATGGATATACATATATATGCATATTTTATATACAAATATATGCTATATATGTATAATATATTACATGTCCCAGGTGTATTGATTATTTTATCATTGTATAATGCTGTTTAGCTTTTATGTTTATATTAAAAATTATTTACCCACCATTTTTATAGTAATCTAGTATTCTATACTTTTCCTTATACTTATATCAGTGAGCTTTATTTATGTGCCCTTGTGCTATCTTGTTGCTGTTTAGTGTTTTTTCAAGTCAAAAATTTCCCTTCAGCATTTCTTGTAAGGCAAATATAGTGGTGATAAACTTGACTACTTTTTTGGGGGAGGCGTCTGACAAAACATTTGTCTTCCTTAATTTTTAATGGCATTCTTGTTGGTTATAGTATTCTTGATTGGCATTTTTTTCCAGAACTTTTCTATGTATTATTCCATGCCCTTTTAATACAAATTCTATGATATTTTTATGAGGCTCCTGTTTTTATGACACATTTTTTTTCTCTATTGTTGCTTTGGAAATACTGTCTTTGACTTTTGATAATATGTTTATAATGCCTTGTGGAGTGAATTTCCTTGGGTTTATTTCATTTAGGATCCTCTGGGATTTCTGGAACTGAATGTTTATTTTCTACCTAAATGTGGAAACATTTTAGACATTATTTCTTTGAATTGACTTTCTAGATTTTTATCCTTCCACCTTATGGAATTTCAATATGAATGTGTTCATTGACTTAATAATCTCCTATAAGTGCTTATGTTGTGATTACTTTTCTTCATTCTTGAATTGTCTAAATTCACTGATTCTCCTACTTGCTCTAGTTGGCCACTAAGCCCCTTTAAATAATGTTCAGTTTAATTAGTATTGTCTATAGCTCTAAGAGTTCTTTTTACCTCCTTTTTATATTTTGTGTCTCTTTGTTGAGATTTTTCACTTTGTGTATTATTTTCTTAATCAATTAGATAGTTTTGTAAAAAAATATTTTGAAACCCCTGTCAACTCATGTATCTTTATTTCATTATTTTTAGTTTCTGGACTCCCCATTTATTGTTTGATTTGAATCTTGTTTCCCTATTTCTTCCCCTTATGTCCTAGTATCTACACATTAGAAAAAACCTGCCACTTTCCAATACTTCTGTATTAGCATTATAAAAGGGAGGGCTATTGTCGAGCAACCTAATTTCTCAAAACTTTGTGATAGCCTAAACTACTGTCTATATTGTTAGCATCTCCAATGTATCTAGAGTATGCTAGATCCTGTCAGTACTTGGAGACAAGTAGGAAAAATGTCAACCCCATGGATATTTCCCAGAAAAAAAAAACAGAAAACCCAAGTATGGTTGAAGCCTTTCTCACTCCAGGAAAAAGTTAATAACTGGGTTTCTTTGCAAGTTGATTCTCTGTTAAGCTAGGAGTAGGGGTATGGCAAGTGTTGACATAATAGTACAAACTGATATCTTGTTCTCTGTAACCCTCATGGGAATAACATATACCAGGTCTTGTTACCTTTCCAAGGAATATATGATTGAAGACACAGAATTCACAATCTAATTTCTTTGTTTCTCAGAAAGAAATTGGGACTTTAAGTTTCCATCCCAATTACATGGCACTGTGCTGAGTTTATGGAGTAGGAAAATAGCATCTCCAATTTCCCACCAGTTTCCCTATGTCTGGTTTCTTACTTGTATCTCAATTAGTTCCTGGCCATCTCATTAAAGAAATTGATCAATGTGCTATTGAATGAGTGGGTTTGTGAGGTAGAGTTCAGGTTTCCTTATTCCAATTTCTTATTAATCTCACATGTAGGATTTTTATTTTTAGAATGTCTAAATATCTGTTAAATAGATATCCACACTTCAACATTTCTTCATTTTTCTAAAAGAGTATGTTCATCATAGAGTTAAGCATATATTCTATGAAATTGTGCTTTTGTCTATACTGTTTATATTTAGGACTTTTGTATTTACCAATCACATAATTAGATACCTATTTCCCCTATTTTTCTCCGATCAAAATTAATAGGTACAAATAAAGTGATCCATTTTTCTAAGCAACAACTAATTAGAAAAATTAATTTATGAATAGAATATATATTTACAAAGGTACAGATAAAAATGTTTAATACATATAAGGCAAAAATTTCCACTTCAGCAATCACAGATATGCAAATTATATCACTTAGATATTTTCAACATTTAATACTTCCAAAGTGATGTTATTCAAGTAAGCAAAAAGTAGATAAGCAATCTCTCTTGACATTGCTAATAAGAGTATTATTTGGTTTTCTTCATTAGACAGTCAGCTTGGAAATAAACATAGTATTCTTATAATACAAAGTACATTTTAAAGAGAATTCCTGTGTTGGAAACTCTGATGTATTTAGAGAAAATGGAAACAAAAACAGTTAAAAATAAGGAAGTTTTGTACTTTTAGCTCTAGCCATTTTTCCCTAGTGAAACTATTGTTTTTACAATATAATATAGCAAACATAGCTATTTATTCCAAGAATGTCACCACCAAATGTACTTTTTACACTTTGCATTTATTGTTATAATTCTAACCATCATTGAGCAAATCCAGAGTTTACTAAAAAAAAAAATTTTATTCATATTGTCCTTTCCTATTATCACCACTGATATCATTGATAGGGAAGTTAACATCCATTCTTATTTTTCATAAATTTTACTGTTAATTCATGATAGTTCCTAAATCTGTGTTATGTCTGTGCTATAACAAAAGTCTGTAAAGAACTTCGTATATTACTTAATCAATTTTATGTTCACTTCCTTGAGGAAAATTGTTGTAGAATTGAAAGCTTGCATTAAAATATTTATGTGATTTGTATATCTGGATTCTAAGTAGTTCTAATAGAATATAAGCTGATATGTACATAGCTTAATCAATATACTTAAAGCATATTTTGGAGCATATGTTTCATGTATTTAAAATGGGGAAAAAGAAACAAATCTTTGAGGATACTGGTTGAAGTTATAATGTATTATGCAATATGATAAACTACCATATACTCACTATGTTCTATTTTATGTAAGAATATTTTTCACACTAATATTTGCAATATAATGAAAAAATGAAATTATATCAAAATATAGAAGTAATTGATATAATTATAAATATATTATTTGCTTCTTGCTTTTATTATTATATCAGTAAATATAGGTATGTAACAGGGGAATAAAATATGTATAAATGTCAACTCAATAAAGATTATAAATTGATTATATATTTTAAGAAATATTTTTTGTGCTTTTCTTGCATTTTCTAAGTGTTTTAGAAAACAGACACATATGACTTTATTAGTTAGGGAAAATTATATACATATACCTAAATATAATATTACCCAAAGCATTTCTTGAAAAGTAGCTTAAGAATCTCCATTCTGGATTAAGCCAAATGTAATTTTAGATCAATTAAGTCTTCTAAATAATCAGCAAATATTTACATCATCTGTTATCTTTTGACAGAATATAATACTAAAGTTCCTTTCTGCTGAGAGCCTCAGCGAAGTCTGTATGGCCCCTGGCATTTTGCCAACAGTATTGATTGACAGGTGAGGCATTACTATCTGCCTCTGCCGCTACTTTTGAGTTCTCGCACTATTTTGGAGTTCTCGTGGGGATTTCCAGGGATTCCCCGAGAGTTCCCATTGGTTGGGGAAGTGCAGGAGGATATATTTCCAGGGGATATATTTCCGGCTGGGGGTTCCTGCACCAGCCTCATGGCATTCGGGAGAATTCCCCAGGAGCTTGTGTGAGGTTTTTTCTCGCAGTTTAAAAATAAAGTTTGTTCCTATTTCAGTGGCTAGTGATTTGTGCCCAGCCAGACTGCGGCAATTGGCGGCCCGTGCGGGGAACGTCTGAAGCTTCGGGGTAAGTAAAATTGCTTGCCCTTAAGGGAAGGCGAGAGAATGGGTGACCATTTTAAAAAACAATGTGTTCTTGTTTTGATTTGTTTTGTGTTTGTTTCAAGCTGCCTATCCCTAAAATTTTCTCAGGCAGACTGGGATAAATGGTTGGCTCAAGGTTTGAAGTTGTTCGCCCCTGAGGAAGTGATAGAAATAGACCACAAATGCACATGTCAAGAAAATAGGAAAAATTGATACAACGATTTTTTGTTCCATTTTTGCTTCGTTCTGTTTCGGTTTTGTTTTGCGTTATCTTATTGGGTTGCGTTATCTTTATAACATACTAGAAATTAGTAAAAAGCAAACTGAAAGAGTGTTAAGTAAATTGTTAGAGGTTCAGACCATGGAGAAAGACATTTTAGATCAAGCAAAAGAGAAGGTGTCTCGAGCTAGTCAGACAGAGGAAGAAAATTTAAAGGAAGAAAGCTTAGAGGAGAAACAGCTTTTAGGGAAAAAGCTACAACAGGAGGCTGCTACTAACACTGTTCTATCACCAGAGGGCGTAATTCAACCAACAGCTCCACCTATGGAGATAGCTGAGTGGCCCTCAACCCCGGTAGCTGATAGATGGGATCCTGAGACAGGACCTCAAAGATTAGCATGCCCTGTACTTGAATAGGCAGGAGGGCAGCGAATTAACCATGCTTTAGATTTCAAAACAGTGAAGCAGTTAAAGGAGGCTGTAACAACCTATGGTCCTCAAGCACCCTTCACTGTAAGCATGGTCGAATCCATTACAAGTTGGACATGACGCGAGCAGATTGGGCTAGTATGTGTAAATCTGTGCTAAATGGAGGACAATATTTGTTATGGAAGGTTGCCAATGAGGAATTTTGCAGGGAGACAGCTAGGCGAAATGCAGCAGCCGGTTACCCTCAAAGAAATTTAGGTATGTTGTTAGCAAAAGGCCCTTATGAAGGTCAACGGCATCAAATTGAATATGATCCTGGCGTATATGCACAAATTGCTGTAGATGCAGTCAGGGCATGGAAAACTTTACAGGGGCATGGAGATTAACAAGGACAGTTATCTAAGGTAATACAAGGAACTAATGAACCTTACGCTGAATTTGTAGATAGGCTGTTTCAAGCAGCTTCTAGAATTTTGGGGGATACAGAACAAGCAATGCCATTTATAAAACAACTGGCTTATGACCAAGCAAATCGTTGCTGCAGAGAGGTCATTAGACCATGGAGACATGAAGATTTAAACACATATATTAAATTATGTAGAGACATTAATGAACAAGGACAAGTCTTGGCAGCAGTACAACAGGCTTTAGATGCCAGGCCAAAACCATGCTACAATTGTGAACAAACTGGACATTTTAAAAGGAGTTGCCCCATAAGAGGAGGGTTTAACAAAGCTAGGTATCAAAGGAATAGAAAACCGGGTATTTGCCCACGATGCCATAGAGGGAGACATTGGGCTAATGAATGCCATTCTCAAACTACGATAGACGGTACTCCGTTATCAAAAAATGGACAAGGACCAGGTGTTTACCCACAATATCGTGGAGAAAGGCATCGGGCTCCATTGCCAAAAAACGGACAGGGGGGCCCAATGCTCTGGGGCCCATGACCACAAATGTACGGGGCACTGGAGGAACCCAGAAACACCATGGAGGAACCCAGCAACAGCATCAGGGTAGTGCCCAGGACACATTATCCATCAAATCTCTCATCAGACGAACCAGAGGGAGCACAGGGTTGGACATTTGCGCCTCCGCCAAAGCAGTACTAACTCCAGAGATGGGAGTTCAAATCATTCCCACAGGAGTAAAAGGACCTCTTCCCCAAGGAACAGTAGGCTTATTGTTAGGATGCAGTTCTTCTACTCTAAAAGGACTTATGATAAGTCCCGGGGTAATTGATCCCGATTATGAAGGTGAAATAAAAATCATAGCTAGTTCTCCAAAGGGTATATCAGTAATTTCACCAGGAGATAGAATAGCACAGTTATTAATAATACCCAGCCTACATGATAAATTTTCCAGTAGTAGTAAAGAAAGTGGTTCCAGGGGATTAGGCTCCACAGGTGTAGATTGGGCTATGCTGTCTTTAAATTTAGATTCTCGCCCCATGCTAAAACTAAATATTCAAGGACATGAATTTAATGGGCTACTGGATACAGGTGCAGACCTTAGCATCATATCTCGTCAAGAATGGCCAAAACATTGGCCATTACAACAAGCCACTCAAACGCTTCGAGAGCTAGGAGTGGCAACTAATCTCCATAGAAGTGCAATGGTATTAGATTGGAAGGATCCTGAAGGATGTGAAGGAAGTATATAGCCATATGTATTGGATCATCTTCCTATAAATTTATGGGGACGAGATGTCCTAGATCAATTAGGTTTGACATTAACAAATAACATCAATCCAAATGTGCCCACTATTAGTGCTAAACAAGGTTTCAGGAAAGAAAAAAGATTAGGAGAACAAGGTATAGCAGCACCAATTGAAATAGATCAAGGAATAAATAGACATGGACTGGGTTTTCAGAAGGGGTCACTGAGGCAATAAAAATTACTTGAAATCAGAAAGACCAGTATGGGTTCCTCAGTGGCCCCTGACTAAAGAAGATACAAGCAGCCCATGACCTGGTCAAACAACAATTAGCGGAGGAACATATACAACCTTCCGTATCTCCCTATAATACTCCCATTTTTGTCATTAAAAAGAAATCTGGTAAATGGAGATTATTGCAAGATTTAAGAGCCATTAATAATGATATAGTTATTATGGGACCTGCTCAATCAGGGATTCCTCAATTGTCTGCTTTGCCAAAAACCTGGTACGTTTTAGCTATAGATATTAAAGATTGTTTTTTTTTTCAATTCCAATTCATCCTGAGGATAGTCCACGTTTTGCATTTACTATCCCTGCACTGAATCATGAAGGTCCTGATCAGAGATATGAATGGAAAGTACTCCCTCAAGGGATGGCTAACAGCCCAACTATGTGTCAAATTTATGTTATCAAAGCAATCCAGCCACATAGAAATCAAAATCCTGGACTACAAATATTTCACTATATGGATGATGTATTGTTAGCACACAAAGATAAAAACACATTGCTAGAATGTTATGCCACACTTACAAATTTATTAAGAAATTATAATCTAGAGATAGCAATAGATAAAGTACAATTAAATTTTCCAATTAATTATTTAGGAGTTCTATTATCCTCAACCATGGTCCGTCCACCAAAAATTCAAATATGAGTAGATCAACTCAAATCACTTAATGACTTTCAAAAGTTATTAGGAGATATAAATTGGATAAGGCCTTATCTAGGCATACCAACAGGAGAGTTAGGACCTTTATTTGATATCCTAAAAGGCCCATCAGATCCAAATTCACCCCAAATATTAACGCCTGAAGCAAAAAAGGCATTAAAAATTATTGAAACATATATGGAAAATATGCATTTGGATAGAATTGATATAAGTTTGCCTTTATTATTTATTGTAATACCAACAAAAAATATTCCTACAGGAGTATTTTGGCAAGAAGGTCCATTATTATGGATACATTTATCTTATTCTCCTAACACTATTCTTACTAGGTATCCTGAGACTGTAGGACAATTAATACTCAAAGGAATAAAAGCAGCAAAGGGAGTATTTGGAATTTCTCGCAATAAAATTATTACTGCATGTACTATGGATCAAATTGATGAGTTAGCTAATGAGTTAAATACTTGGGCAATAATCATGTGTAAATCTAATGTTTCATTTGATAATCACTTACCATCTAATCCTATGTTGTCTTTTTGGTCTTTGCATCCTGTAGTTTTTCCAAAAATGACAAGAAAAACCCCTATCATGAATGCTCCAAATCTATTCACTGATGGGTCAAGTAATGGTACAGCAGCAGTAGTTACCCGTGATCAAACTTTTACATTTTTAGTACCCAAACAATCAGCTCAAAAGGTAGAGCTTAATGCAGTTTTACAAGCTTTTGTGATGTTTAAAGATTCTGTATTTAATTTATTTTCCGATAGTCAGTATATAGTTAATGCTATAGTATCCCTTGAAGATGCTGGTAGGATTTCCCCTTCCTCTACTGTTTTCTCTTTGTTTTCCACTATACAAAGTCTGATATGGGACAGAAAAGCTCCATTCTTTATAGGACATATCAGAGCACATACAGGATTGCCTGGAGCCCTTAGTTTGGGCAACGATTTACCAGATAAAACTACACATGACATACATATTTTCTCTACACTAGAAGAAGCTACAAATTTTCATAAAAGGTTCCATGTCAATGCTAATACTTTACAAAAGCGTTTTAAAATAACTAAGGAACAAGCTAGACAAATAATAAAACAATGTCAAAATTGTGTGACCTTTTTACCACAAGTTCATCTTGGAGTCAATCCTAGAGGACTGATACCTAACCATATTTGGCAGATGGATTTCACACACTTGCCAGAATTTGGAAAATTAAAATATTTGCATGTTACAGTTGATACTTCTTCCGGATTTTTGATGGGCTCCCTTCATGCCGGAGAAAAAACTAAAGATGTTATAGCTCATTGTTTACAAAATTTTGACACTGTGGGCGTTCCAAAACAGTTAAAAACAGATAATGGTCCTGGTTATACTTCTACCTCTTTTAAACAATTTTGCTCATCATTTGGTATTTCTCATATAACAGGAATCCTATACAATCCTCAGGGACAAGGCATAGTTGAAAGAGCTCATCAAACTATTAAAATGTACTTATTAAAGCAAAAAGAGGGAATTGGAAAGGGGTATATATCCCCCAAAGATAAACTTAAAATAACCCTTTTTACTCTAAACTTTTAAAATTTGGATTCATCAGGACTTAGTGCTGCGGAAAGGCATATGTGTCCAAAAAATGTACATAAGCCTAAGGTGCTTTGGAAGGATATTCTAACAGGACAATGGAAAGGTCCTGACCCAGTGATTGTCTGGAATAGGGGGTCTGTTTGTGTGTTTCCACAGGGAGAACAGCAGCCGATTTGGATTCCAGAGAGATTAACTATGTCCTGACCCAGTGATTGTCTGGAGTCGGGGTTCTGTTTGTGCCTTTCCACAGGGAGAACAACAGCCGATTTGGATTCCAGAGAAACTAACCAAAGCGAGTTCTACGGACAGAAAAAAAAACAAAGGTGATTTGACTCAAATGCATAACAGCTGGTATCCAGAGCTCCAGTTTGGCTATTCTTACATCTGCAACAGTGATTAACCAGGATGTTCTTTTCAATATTTATTTTATTATTGCCTTTTCCCACAGCATAAAGTTCTATTTTATTTTTGAACTCATACAGACCTAGGTTAATGTTTTTCTGATCAGTTTTATTTTTGACTGTGGAGTTTTTAAACATTGCAATGGAGATTTCACCTAGGTAAAGCTACAAGGCCTTTACTATCGTCTTATGTGTTGTATGTTATGTGTGCACACTTCTGTTTTGTGTTGTATGTCTGTATGTGCGTATGTCCATATATCATATATGAGGAGCGCTCATGAATAAATGGATCCGAATTTTTTTATTCACGTGATTTTAATGGTTTAATTTAAATTGGGTAAACAGCTGTTGAAAATTGTTTTAATATGTAAACAAATAAGGAGGTTAACAGATCTGTTTGTTTACTTTCACCTTTCCTTTTCATTATATTTAATAATTCTGTTCAGGATAATGTAAGTTGTTCAAAAAATTGTTTTCTTAGTGCTTGTTGGAATGTTACATAATTTTTTTCTTAGCATCATTGCCAGAATTCCTATCTTCATCCCAGGGCCGGTGAAGACAAAGATAAAACCAAACTACAGCTTCCTCGATAGTTATCACAACAAACTGTATAAACTGATGCATCAATGAATAATAACTCAACAAGTAATGGCTCAATCAAGGAATTGATTTACTTTGGGAGGAAATGGACATATTGACAGATTCCTCTGCTTTGAACTGCTTGCAGAACTTGTCTGGACTATGTATCACTTGTATGCATTGTGAACTATCTATTGGTGCAGTGAATTGTGGTAGTGCTGGAGTATTTTCGCTCATGGTGTCACTGGTGGTACAATTTTTCAAAGGAGCCATCAATTGGTTTAGTGTCATGGCATTTTGCATCCTCCTCCCTTCTACTAGTGATGGTCTAAAATTTGGGGGCCAACAGAGGTGAGGCAAAGAACCTCATTCCCCCACTGGCACCAAGGCCAAATTTGGGGGCCAACAGAGGTGAAGCAAAGAACCTCACCCCCCCCCGCACTGGTGCAAAGGCCTATCCACAAGTATGGCTGTATGATGGACTGGTAGTCAGTGACGGGTATGATCCAATTGCAGTGGTACCAACCTAAGACAGGAGGCTGATGCCTAGAGGTCAGTTCATCCGATGATGGGTAAGGACCATATGTTGAATTGGACTGCCTAACAGGCACAGTCCCTAAGCCACATTGCTTGTTGTTTAATTAAACAGAAGGGGGGAGATGCTGAGAGCCACAGCGGAGTCTATATGGCCCCTGGCATTTTGCCAACAGTATTGATTGACAGGTGAGGCATTACTATCTGCCTCTGACGCTACTTTTGAGTTCTCGCACTATTTTTGAGTTCTCGTGGGGATTTCCAGGGATTCCCCGAGAGTTCCCATTGGTTGGGGAAGAGCAGGAGGATATATTTCCAGGGGATATATTTCCGGCTGGGGGTTCCTGCACCAGCCTCGTGGCATTTGGGAGAATTCCCCAGGAGCTTGTGTGAGGTTTTTTCTTGCAGTTTAAAAATAAAGTTTGTTCCTGCTTCAGTGGCTCATGATTTGTGCCCAGCCAGACTGCGGCACCTTTCTTTATGTGGATCAAAAATTTAGCTTGTTTCAGTTCATTTTCCTTTTTTGTTGACAACCTAATTTTCCCCAATACCACTGAAGAAGAGCTACTTTCACCTTCAGTTTTCTGCATCATCTTCTTTCTTTCCTTCTTTTTTCTCCACCCTTTTTAAATAACCCACAATCATTGTTGGGTTTAAGGTTTAAATTTCTACTCCTCAGCAAACCTTAAGACAGATCTTCCTTTATCAACATAAATCAGAACTCCCTAATTATCATTTCTTAACTTTCTTTGTATCATCTATCCTATTCAATAATTGTGAATCAAAACATCTTATAATTTATTTCTATACATCCAAGTCTAGACATCTCACTGTGTATTTTATTTTTGTTATGTACCAAAACTTATTCATTAATTCAGTCACTCAACAACCAACCACCAAAAAATATCTTTAGAAAATTTCTAGACAGTATTGAAGGAATTACAGATCTGTCAGTGAGTAAGGCTGATAATGTTCCTCATGCAGTATAAAATTTAGGAAAGAAAAAGATTAGGAGAAATTAAGATTTACATAACTTTAGTTGGTAATAAGTGCTCTGAAATACAGTGTAGCAGGGCGAGAGGATGAAGACAGACTGAAAAACAAGAATATTGTTTTCAACAAAGAATTTCTGGTCTTTCTCTGGTCTTTTAGAGAATGACCAGAGAAAGACTGCAATTAGACTGACAAAAGCAGAGCAAAAATTAGAATGCAATGAAGAAGCAAGTCTGCAAGGATATGTGGGGGAAGAGCTGCAGGCAGAGGGGACTGAATTTACAAGGGCATTGACGTGAGTGTATTTGGGAAATGCTAAGAACTGAAAGAGTGTCAGTGCCACTGGAGCAAAATGAGTCAAGAAATGTGGTCTAAGATGAAGTCAGAGCATTTGAAAAGGATCAATTCATGTAAAATCTATGCTGATTTGGTTTTTAGTCTACATATGAGGGGAAATCTGTAGAAGATTTTGCAGATGAAATGACATAATCCCATGTACTTATTAGAAGATAATGAAAATATTCATTTTTGCTGAATGAACACATACAAGAGCAAAATGAACTCATACCTGTATTCTACATCTAGTTAGTTTTTATCTTGATCATTTGCAAGGAAGGATTATGCAGTTTTACCAGCACTTTTAGCTGTTGACCATTTTTGTTCTCCCTGTCACCTAGTAGAGAAATCTATTAGGTGTAGCATGAAGCCATTGGCAGTTCTCATTGACCTTTTCATGCCCTGTGACTCAATATACAGGAATCATTAATAAGTTAAATTGTAAGACTCAGTATGAATGCTGACAAGCTTACAGAACTGTATCTGAAATCTACCAGGATAATCAGAATTGGGTGAAAATATTCAAGAAGTATCAAAGTACACATCAAGATTCCATTCCAAAGGCCTTCACTAAGGATTTACACTTTCCTCGTACCTTACTGAATTTGTTACAGTTTTGCTTGCTTGTTTAACTTAGTTATTTACTATGGTAAAATACCTGTGTGCCTTTTTATATAAGAAAGATATGGTTTATCTCTCCTTAAGTACAAGTAATCTCAGAGATAACTCACTAAATTATAGGATGATTGAGTCAGAGATTAAATGGGCAATGAAATCACTTAGAAATTGTTATCTAATATTTAATTAACAAAATGAAAACACTTTAAAGAAAATCAGCTTCTTTAGTTATACAGGATTAAGGGTTTTCAAAGAATTTCTTTAAATGATTCTCAATGTTGAAAAGGTAGATTTTATTTGGACTGTGAACCTTTGCATACATTACACGGATATTTGAAAACTTTGGTATTTTCAAAGAGTTTGAATTTATTAGAAAAAAAAAAAGACCTAAATTATCAAAATTCAATATCACTATTTATAATGATTTACTGTTCCTCAAAATCACGTATTATGAACATTTTTCCATCTATATAGCCAGGCTTCAGAAAAGAGACCATTGAGCCCTAATTTATTCAATCATTCTCTGGGCAAAAATAGTAGCAAATTTTGGAAAAACTTCTTCATGACATTTTTTTTTTAATACAGAATATAATGCAAAAGTGGAAAGATCTATTCAAATGCTGTCTACTTTAGCATGCAGGACTCTCAATAGAAAATGTTAATCCTCCCCCAGCTCAGCTGATTTAAAACCATGTTCATCTGAATTCAAGAATATATAGGTTGTCTGTAATTCAGTTCTTTCTTGGAGTGATCACCTCAAATTCACTGTCACTAATAACCTTCAATTGAAAAAACTTCAAATGCATGGAGTACATCTGAAAGGAGTCTTTCCTGGAGAAAGACTCCAAATTCCAACTCCAGGTGGTTGAATATTTTCTTTTGAACAAAGTCAGAATGTCAGCAGCCAGTATTTCTATTACTGGATATTCAATACTTTTATTAATGCTTTCTTATTTTATTTTATTTTATTTTATTTTTTATAGCAGGCCCACACTAAGAGACACCATAAAAAATGCAGTGAAGTCCTATTGGCTGTTGGTGCACTTCATGAAGTCTGATGATAAAACTCAACTCTGAATATACATTTAGAAAGAGTTCAATTTCTAAGCAATGTCTGTTTTATCTTATATATCACTCATTTTTGGTATTGGGGATTGAACTCAGAGGCACTTGACCACTGAGCCACATCCCTAGCCCTATTTTGTATTTTATTTAAAGACAGGGTCTCACTGAGTTACTTAGCACCTCACCTTTGCTAAGGCTGGCTTTGAACTTGTGATCCTCCTGCCCCAGCCTCCCAAGACACTGAGATTACAGGAGTGAGCCACAGTGCCTGGCTGTTCTTAAATTACTTTTCTTTTATGAATATAGAAGACATTGTGGTGATAATGTCATACCGCTTGTCATGACCAACAGCATTCATTGCAACACTTATCTTCCTTTTGTTTCATCTTTTCATCTTACTTAGCTAATAGCGAAACTGAAGTTTTGAGATAAAACTCGATTTCCTGGCCTCCTCTGGCAGGTGGGGTCTGTGTAAAGTTGCAGAAGCCTACAACCAGGAAGTGATGCAGCTTTTAATGCCAGCACCAGGCCTTCCAGGGTTGCTGCAGACTCCAGCAGCTCCCTGCCAATTTCTTCTTTCAGGGTCCTTGTCTTGTGAATTCGAAGAATGAAATCCACAGACTGGGATGAGTGAGTGTAAGAGTAAGATTTATTGAAGAGTAGAAACAGGAACAGAACTCATGCAATGCAAGAGAGAACCCATCAACAGGTTTTCTTTGTCCAAGTGTGTAAGTCAAGGGGTTTATTGGTCTAAATTTATGCTAATTAGGGCTTAGAAACATACTAATGCTCTTGGTCAGTTGAGTTCCAACTTTCCTTCTAGTGTGTTCCACTTCCATTTTCTCCTAGCAGGTAAGGAAATGGAAGGTTGAGGTGGTGAGAGGGAGCTGCAGCAGGCATCCCAAAGGTGCCCAGGCCTGGAAATTGAAAGATGACAGGTGACACTTGGCTCACCTGGGCGTTGGCTCATCCAGCCTTTTGCCCACCTTGCTTATGTAGCTGGCTCCATGTGATCATGGGTGGTGTTTGCTGCCAGAGCTCCAATCCACCTGGGCTGCCACTCAGCCACCACTTCTATGTGGGAACCAGTTTCCCAGCAACACTGCTTGGTAGCCGGAGCCTGTTGATAGGAACTATTGAGGTAATTTTATCAGATATCAATAAATTCTGGGAGATAGATTGGCGAGTGGGGGCTGAGGAAAAAATATCTGTTAAGGAAAAATGTATTCTTCCTTCTATAATGTAGTGTTTGCTATACATGTCCTGTGTCTTTGTACCTGCTCAGGTCAAGTGAGTACATTTGAGCCAGTGACTTGTAAGCAGAAGTGAAGAATGTTTTTCTAGGCCTGAACACATGACATTCCCAATTTTCTCTTTTATTAGCACTAACTTTCCTGAAAGGATATGTTGAAACTTTCTTGTTAACACTAACTGTATGTTGAAACTCAAGGTGACTTAAAAAAAAAAAACAACAACACATACACACATTAAAATGACAGATTATCTACCACCATGGGCCCCTGAATAACTGTTTTGAACATAGTACTTTCTTCACATTTTGTACACCACCATGAAATGAAATTCAATGACCAAATGTGACCTATTGTAAAACTACTGAAATTTTAAGGCATATCTGCTTCATCATAGCTGCCTTAAGTAATATAAAAAAAATTGTACCTGGAATTGAGATATAACTATTTTCAAAAACAGTCCATGTTATCAAGTGGAAAATATTTTGCAAAACTGACACATCTAAGGAAGCAAACCATATCCTTTCTTAGTCTCTATTGAAACAGACTGAGAAACAGAAAGTTAATTAAGTTTGCTGATTGTTATTGGTAGCATTTAGCAAAATATTGAAAAAAAAAAGTGATGCACATGAAAGCAATCAGCTGGTTTTCAGACCAAAAATAAATCGAAATAGAAAACTATCCAGAAATGTTTAGTCTTGCAAGATGGGAAATTATAGTATTAAATAATTTTAATCTCCAAAGAATAAGTTATATACTAAATATTTGTGAAGATGTGGAGCAAAAAGGAAATTTTAATTACTGCTGATATGAATGCAAAATGGTACAGCCACTTTGGAAGACAATATGACACTTTGTTACAAAATAAGACAAATACTTATATAATATAAAAATGACATTCCATGATATTTATAGAAAGGAACTGTAGACATATCCACTTACCACCTTCACATGAGTGTATATGTCATATTTATTTATAATTGCTAAAATTTAGACAAATTATTTCAAGCAACAAGGACATCATGAAGTCCTAACAATATAACACAAAATGTTCAGACTAATATAACCAGCACAGAGGACAAGATTCTACAGTCCAAGAAGACCTTTCCTTGCACACTTTAGTCTCCTTGCCTTTTCATTATGTTTTACATCTCTAATTTTTTTTCTGTGTTCTCCTTTTATTCTTTTCATACTTCAAGTTCACAAATTCTTTCTTCTTCTATGTCTCACATACTGTTTATCCAATTATTCAGTTATTTTCAGATTTTATATATCTTAATTATAGAACTTAATTTGTCTCTTTCATAAAGTCTAATTCTCTGGTGAAATTCTTTAACTTTTCAATAATTTTCTCTACTTAAAATTTTTGAGCTCATTAATTATAGATTTTAACATACTATATCAATAACACAAATTATATAGATTAGTTTTTTCTACTCTTTTTATTTTCTTTTTAAATGGTCATGTAAAGCTCTGAAATTATTGACTAAATATTCACCTGTTATTTAGGGAATAATCACAACAAAAAAGTCAACAATATGCTCTGATAGTTTTTTTCTTGAATATTTTAAATCAGCATATTGTTAAATTTATGGATGTAGAACTCACAGATTCAGAGAACTGATTGTAGTCAAGTTAATTATTAAAGCATTTATTGTTTGAAATGGATCACAAGTATTAATAATATAGTATTGTCAAGTAATAAAAATCAAAACTTTTCTCCTTTTAAGATAACTAGTTTACCAATATATAACTAGTTATGTTACAATATGTCTAAGCAGTTTATTTTCCATTATAGGAAATCTAATTAGATTACATTTAGTGAGATAAACAAAACATGTAGAATGTGTTATCATCTGGATGTAGTTTGAACCTAAAGGTTTATGTTGAGAACTTGTAAGAATTTTGAGAAAGGGTAGATCTTTGAGAAGTTAGGCCTAATTAAAAGTGAGTAGGCCCGAGGGGAACCACTCTTAAGTGTGATCAATGCAGTTCCTATGGGACTGGGTTAGCTCACATGAGAGTGAATTGCTATAAAACTGTCCTGGTAACTTCCCAGTCTTTTTTTTTCCCTTTACTTATCTCTTTTTCTAACATAGTTCTTCATGTAGACATATTTTGGAATGCAATAATGAGTATATGTTGGAGGAGAACACAGCCTTTTTGTTGTAAATGGAATGTTTGATTTTGGTGACTAGAGTAATAGCTAGAACATCTTAGAGAGTGGATAAATGACCATGACCTTAATGTTGTTAGAAAGATGGATGGTGAAGACCAAGATGTCGAGATCTCAAATGGAAATATGAACTATCTGTTACAAATTAAAGACCACCCTTTCACATCATTGCAAAGAACATGTCTTTGTTGTCCATTCCTTAGAGCTTAATGGCAGGCCAAATTTAAGTTGACCTATGGCATCTGGCAAAATGCATTGCTAAAAAAAACTACAGATGAAGCTATATGGGTTTTATGGCCCTCTTTCAGTGAAATTTACAGTAAGATTCACAGGTAAGAGGAAACAGAGCTGAAATTTTTGGAAAATGTATAGAGCTGCCAGAAAAAAAAAATGTGATAAGAGTGCATCTCAGAAACTTCCTGCTAAAGATGTTAGCCTGGAAAAGAAGGAGTCAAATTCTGTGCATCAGGACAATTGGAAAAGTGTCCCAGGGTACATCTCAGAAATCCTTAGGCTGCCTCTTCCATCCCAGGCTCAGTGATCTAGGGAGGCAGGATGTTTTTCCAAATGGGATTAGAGCTGCCTTGAAACACTGCTCCAATATTTTCCTGGAAAGGGATCTGTGACCATTCCAGCATGCTCATGTTTTCATTTTGAAGCGATGAAATGGAAAACCCTGTTTATGCCCAGGTGATCCTAATTCTGCAGGTGAACAGAATGCCAAAGTTTAGTTTAGTTAAGGCAGCTTCAACCAAAATTTTACAGGAATGACTGGGCACTTAGGCAGAGGCTTCCACAGAGAACTTACAGTGGGAAAACTTTTACTGAACCCACGGAAAGGGACCCCCAAAAGTTAGAGTCATCAGTAGAATATAATACCTGCATAGGAAAGCTTTAGGAATAGTATGTAAATCCATTCCAAGAAAGCAGCCAGGTAGTCTTCACAAAAGCATGGTTTTAGGCCTGCACAAAGCCATACAAGCCCAATTCAACCTGGAGTTTTGAAATTCATTGTTAAGTCCTGCTGAGTTTGTCTTACTTAGGGTTCTTTCTTTTTTCTTTTGGCTTATTTCTCCCTTTTAGAATAGAAATATTTATTTTACCCTGTCCTGTCATTGTATCGTAGAAGTAAAGAACTTATTTTTTATTTTACACATACAGAAGAAGCTTCACTAGACTCCTGGATGAGACTTGAACTTTTGAGCTGATGCTGGAACAATGTGAGATGTTGAGACTATTGGCAAGAGAGACATAAATGCCTTACACATTGGAAAATGGACATGAACTTCGTGAAAAAGGGGCAACATTATATATTTTGAATGTGGTTTGTCCATCAAATTTTCATGCATTGGAAAGTTGGTTTGGTAGTATTGAAAGATGGTGGTTAGGAGTCGAAAGTCTTTGAGGGTTAGGGTTTAGTGGAATGTTTTTAGGTTACAGAGGCACCACCCTCAGAAGGGATTAATGTAATTCTCAGAGAATTGGTTTAGTTCCTGTGAGAGTGGATTGCTATGAAAGGGCTAGCTTGGCAAAACTCCAGTCTTCTGTTTCCTTTCTCAGCATATGACCTTTTTTTTTTTTTCTCACAAGCGATATCTAATATGATGATAAGCAAAACAAATGTCTTTCCTTAAGAAGTACTCAACTTTATAACTGTTTTTTTCAATAAAAACAAAATCAATGAAAACAGGAAGTTTTACATATTAGTAGATAATTTAAATGTCCTTTATATGGATCACAAACCATTCGAAGAGACAGTGTTCCTTGAAGTCTCTTTCTTTGAGTAGCAAGACCTAGTGTGCTGGTGATCTGGTAGTAAGTCCAAGGGTGCTTACCATATACTACCCTAGAAGAAAATTTAGTATGTGAAGTATAAACTTATATTTAGTTCTTGGAGCTTTTTTATATCATTATTTCCAAGTGTTTCTTTGAGTGAGGAAAACATGCTTTCAAACTCCATTGCTCACATATAAACCTAATTTGAATATGCAGTGTCATGTCATAATTGTTGATTACTTAAATCACTCATATCTTCAGTTACTGACAGAGATTAATTGCATCCTGTAAGCATAAAGGAAATCATAAACACAACAGACAAAGAATTTCCACAAGGAACCAATATTGTTAATAGAAAACAATGAATATGCATAAATTAAGAAATGTGTAAAACATATTATCAAGAAGTGGAGAAATGGAAGCCCAAACCAAACATAAGAGCGCAGGTGTTTATACTATTGAAAAACAGTGACAAATTTTAACTTGAAGTTTTTGGCTAATGTAATTCAATTACAGAATTTCATGATTAACATACAACATTTTTTACTTGACTTTTTTCCACAACAAGCAAAAGGCTAGAAATGCCATTAATTTTTCTACAGTTCCCTGCAATTAGGGATTGCCATGTTAAAAGTTCTAGTCAATAAATCTCCAATGAAAGTGCATATAGAGGATTGGGAAGATGTTTCTTTCCTTATAAATGGGAGAAGACCCGGTTTTCTCTCTTCCTCCTGCTCCAAAAATCAACATGGATCTTCTATTTATGGAAGTCATGTAATGCCAAGTCACAAGACATCTGAGTATAAGGAGCCAATGTATTGAAGATGGAGGAGAAAAACAGAAAGGGTCTCAATCCTGATGGTAACACTGGGCTGTAGAACAAGGAAGTGCCAGAAATCTTGAGTCCCTATTGTCTGGGTTTTTGTTCTTCGAATGATTGCATTTCTAATATGATCATAGTTTCAGGTTTTCAAGATCTGGAAAAATAGGGAGAAAGCAGGAAAGAAGGAAGAAAGAAAGGGAAGAAGGATATTGTCAGTATTATTAATATTAATTGCTGAATGAAAACATAGCTAAAAGATAATGAAAGATCTCCTGCTGCTACTGCCTCATGCAAACTGATTTTTTTTTGAATTCTGTAAATTCTCTGAACCTGCTATTTCATGTTAACTGACAATTAACGAACTGGAAATTCTAAGCCCTGGCAGCAAGTTCTGATATCCTCCTATGATTTCAAAGCTTTATTTTAGTGACTTAATGCTGCAGCTAAGTGAATTCTTCATGAATATTCTTTTGACTAGTGATTACCTCCTAATCTCTCCTTGAAAAGAGGTCACTGTCTCACAGGTCTGAAAGGAAGGGTGCTGAGTTTCTGCTGTGAGAGAAGCAGTGGTAGGAGGCACCATGATGGCCAGAAGCAAAAGCCTGCAGGAATGCTTGCAAATGCATGGACACCAAAGACTAGATGAACACAGAAAATGTAATCTCTTCCAGGAACCCCATGTTCTTTTCCCATCATGTTATTTCAGCCTAAGTAAAACAGAAACATCCATTAATAAAGATTCTTGACCAACTGTGCTCTCCTATTCCCCAACATACTGGTTACTACTTACTGTCTCATTAAAGTTGTTATCTCATTAAAGGCTAGTAATTGGGGAACCAATTTTTATTTTAGGTCACTAACATAACAGTAATTTGTGAATAGGCAATTTGTTTAAATCTTCAAAATGCACTTGTTTTTTGCAATCTGGACTATATCAGTTTTATTTAAAATGTTTTGCTAGTCAAAAAGATTTGCAGTAGATTTATGTACATGTTCCATTTTTGAAGTTGTATAAGGTTTTGAATATTAATGATATTTTCATAATGTCATTTATAATTTATCTATTATAGCACATTTTTATATTTATATGTTTAATTCCCACTTAGAATATATTCATAGGCATATATATTTTAGTGTGTTCCTTATTAACTAATTGATTTATTATAATGATAGCTAGCGGGTACTTTAGTTTTTCTATGTATCATGCACGTGTTTAGCAAAAGTTATAAAATTTTTCTCACTTTTTCCACACTTAATTCTCACAACAGCTTTATGAATTTGCTATCATCAATTAAACCACCAAATATGTGAGGAAACTGAGTCAGAGAGATGGTGAGTAACATTCTCAAAGTATTACGAATGATAGCGATTAAGCCAAAACCAGAATTTGACCCTAAGCTATCTAATTGCATGTTACTCACATTAAGTGATCTATAAATGCAGAATACCACAACATATAATAGGTAAAATTGGCCATAGAATGCCACTAAACATGACATTATTTGCTTTAGATTGCTCTTCTTTTATCCACTTATCCTCACTTAAAAAATATTTCTCTCTAGGTTTACTAACAAATAGGATATTTGTTGCTTAAATTGGACTTGACTAGATAGCTAAGCAAGATCTTTAAATGTCAAATGGTAGTCTATGGAAATAGATTGGAATTCCAATCTCTGTACTAAAGGTTGTCTATGGAGCTGTAAATGAAAAACAGTGTGTGAGAACATTGTTTTAGCACCTGTTTTATTGCCTGCACTTGATGTAATTAGTGTATTTAAAGACAGCCCTATTGGTTACACCATATGGTTTGCAATCATTAGTGTAATAATAGATGTACCATTTAAAATGGAGCTCAACAACGGAGTGCTATTGTTCCATTATGCTAGGATAATAGGAGGCTTTTAGTGAGTTGACTGAATCCCAATTTCAAATCTCTGACACACTTAGGCTTCCTAAAACAAGAAATATTGGGTAATGAAAAAACAAATATTCAACTATATGATTTAGACACTAATAAATATTTCTATGATTTGTTTGATACATTTACTCCAAATAGTAATATTTTAAATAAACTATTAATGTGGACAATGAATCTCCTTAATATTTATTTAGTTTTTTTTCTGGGAATCTTGAAACATATCCATTGCAGATAAGGAAGTTCATCTGTACTTTATTTTATTTTATTTTTTTGATCATTTTTTTATTGGTTGTTCAAAACATTACAAAGCTCATGACATATCATCTTTCATACATTTGATTCAAGTGAGTTATGAACTCCCATTTTTACCCTAAATACAAATTGCAGAATCACATCAGTTTACAACAGTCACTAATATGGCATTATGTAAAAATTGTGAATGTGTAACTGATGTGATCCTTAATATTTAAAATAGTGAAGATGTGTCACTTTTGGTTTGCTAAAACTGGATTTTCATTGGAAAAATTTGAATACCCTCTTTGTCACACTATATTCACTCATTATTAAAGGAAAAAAATAGAAAGTGTTCAATAGGAGGTAAGAAGTGACCCAGATCCTTTAAATTATGGAAAAAATATTTTCTAAAACCTCAAAAATACCTTTGTGTTTACAGTTTGCTCCTAAGTGACAACACCTAGAAGTTAAACAGTGATTCTGTCTTTCAGTACAAGGAATCCTCTTAAAGATAAGATTGTAAGGAAAATAAGAAAACAGCATTCCAGTGACAATAACCAACACTTAAATATGGAAACACATTTATAGATGTTGTAAAGAATACATACTTGTGATTCTAAATTAAATATGTTTGTAAACATGGTTATGAATTTGAATGAAAACGTTTTATTTGCCTACAAAACCAAGACTAAATTTATTCTGAAATTATAAGTTTTAAAAGAATACAAAATATATGCTCAGGAAAGCAGAATATCCCCTAATGTAAAATGTGTGTATGTAAATTTAATATGCGAATTCAATCCTCAAAATTATTCTCTGACTTTTTGTATGAGAAGGTCTTTGAATTAACAAGGGGAACAACAGCACACAATATTCCTTTTTCCCTTAGTGCAAGATGTATATTCAGCTTTTTCTAATTCAATAACACCCCATCAAAATAACCCTTATGACCATGTATTAGATCTCTTGCTTACCACTGTGAAACCTGTACCCCTGATGTAAACTGTTTAGTATTTTCTTCATCGATTCTATATCTGTTGAGTCCAAAGTTGTCACAATTTGACAATTACTACAGCTTGATTACTACCCATGATGTTAATGAACCCAGGTTTGTCTACTCACTGCTCCAAAGCCCAAATCAGGAAAGGAGAGTGGTTTAGTTGCCAGTCCTCAGAAAACATAGGAAGCTATCTTCCTCAAAGTACCATCCTTTAGAACTAAACTATACAAAAGGGCTTTTATAGGAAAGAAATGAAGTACAGGGGACAATAGATGGGATAGTTATTCGCTGCACAAGGTGCACACCATCCAGGACAGTGTTTTCTTTTCTCATCTGCTGGAAGATCCTTGAGATGGAAATTGACCTTCATCTCCTAAGCCAGTCTTTATAATTCATTAGATAAACTCATTATTTCCCCATAAGTTAAGCATTATTCCACTTTTAACTAGAGAATAAGATTAGCAAATCCTTGGCCCACATTTTGGGGTTTTGTTTATTTGCTTGTTTTGTTTTTGATTATTTATTTATTTATTTATTTTGGTACCAGGGATTGAACTCAGGAGCACTCAACCACTGAGCCACATCCCCAGACTTATTTTGTATTTTATTTAGAGGCAGGGTCTCAATGAGTTGCTTAGCACCTCGCCATTGCTGAGGTTGAGGCTGGCTTTGAATTCCAAATCCTCATGTCTCAGCCTCCAGAGCTGGTGAAATTACAGATGTGCACCACCATGCCCTGCTTTTGACTCACATTTTGAAGTAATCTGAAAAATATCAGATATTCTGGGCTCTCAAAAACTAATGGAAGATTACTGATTAGGGATTACAGGGACCAATATTTACCTAGTTCCATTCCCTGCAATAGTTCATTCCAGCTCTCAGTCATCCAAAGGTGGTTTTCATTGGAATTTACAATAGTGGGAAAATGAAAAAAACAAAGAATACTTTACAAATAGCAATTTGTAAAGTAGAACTAACCTAAAATATGGTGGCATAAGACATATTGGTATTGCCATTATCACTGTTACGATGATGCAAGGGTCCCTTCCTCTGACTTTTGTGTTTCCTAAACCATTTATAATTGGCCATTGTTTTGCTCCTGGGTATGCCTTTGTCATTTCTCTTTTGTTATGATTTAGATATGAGGTCCCCCCCAAAGCTCATGTGTGAGAAAATGAAAGAACATTCACAGGTGAAAGGCTTAGATTAAGAGACAAGTTAGCTAATCAGTGGATTTATCCCGTGATATGGACTAACTGTGTAGTAACTATAGGAGGTAGGGTGTGGCTGGAGGAAATCACTGGGGTCCTACCTATGGTGTTTACATTTTGTCTGTGGTGACTAGAACTCTCTTTCTCTGCTTCTTGGACGTCAATTACTGAGCTGCTTTCCTCTGCCTTGCCCTTCCACCATGGTGTTCTGCCTCACTTCTGGACCCAGAGTTACAGAGTCAGCCAACCATGGACTGAACCCCTGAATATGTGAGCCAAAATAAGCTTTTTATCCTTTAAGTTCTTTTTTATCAGGTGTTTTGGTTACAGTGACAAAAAACTGACTAGAACATCTTTACTCAACACCCAACCATTAATCAAATAGTTCATCAGTCTCCCTAAAAACACCCAGGCCACCCAATAATTTCTCTCCTTAGGTGAATACCAGTGCTCCGACTATTCCCTTTTAATTGTCTTATTATTTTTCACTCTGAAAAAGGATTTAATGCTCTGTTTTACCACATTTAGCTCATTAGGCTTAATATAAGAAGAACTTTCTCCCTATAATATTTAGATTCTATAAGCCCTATACAGTCTTGGTGCAGAGAACTAAAATAAGAGTTATCTATTGTAAAACACATTTCTATTGCTTCCTTTTCTTATTGCAGGTCCCACTGAGTTTTCCTGGCTACAATTTTTTATTCTAATTTTGATTCTTTTGTGTCCTAATCCTTACATATTTCCAGTATATCAATCTATATATGCATTCTGAATTTTACCAGAAAACAACCAGCAATTTTTTTGTACATCAGTCAATAAAAACATATTTGTCTTGTAAAAAGTAGACAGGAACTTGCCAGCTTAATAAAGTTAGCTTCTACTGAGAATTAGCAAGGATAGATATTCTGATCTCAGAAAGAGCTGAGATTAAATAAATGTGGAAATTTCAACTAAATGGAATACTATAAAATAATTAAAATTGTAATAATTATAATGAATATGTAAAATAAAAATTTAAGCTGAAATATAAGTTAAATTAAAAACCTAACATATTAACATATTAACATATTTTTAATATTAGGTGAAAATATAGTTAATAAAAACATCATTATCATGCATACAGTTTTTAAAGTTGATTAATTTAGATATAATAAAATGCACAGCTTTTTAAACAGATGAGATATAACGAATGTATATATTTATGTGTATAAGCACATATCAGCTAATATAAAACATTTCTATCAATTCAATAAGTTCTTTTGTACTCTTTTTACAGTAATTACCAACACCTCTATATCAAACCAAATCACTATGCTGTCGTCTAGAAGAGATACTTCAAAATTTCTGTATCTCGAATCATGTAGTCTGTCCCCCTTTCTTTTTTGTTTCGCATGTTTTCAAGAATCATTAATATTATCAATAGTCATTAATATGCTGTTTGAACCTGTTGAGTAATATTGCTTATATGAATTTGCCTTAATTTATTTAGTCACCTGGATGGCCATAGGGGTTGTTTCACTTTGTAGCCACTAAGGATTACCTACTGCAAACATTTGTTTGCAAGTCACTTTGCAGATACCAGTTTTCATTTCTCTTGGGCAAATTTCCAGAAGTGTAGTTGTCCTGTCACATAATCAGTATAAGTTTTAAAGAAACTCTTAAATGTTTCTTAAGTAATTGTGTTGTTGTTGTTGTTTTGCTTTACTCTACTGGAGATCAGAGCACAATATACCAACATATGACTGCCAGAGAACAGATTAGCCATCCTAAAATAGAACTCTTTGGCATATTGATATTTTCAGATTGGTTATTTTGGGAAAATTTACACATAGTTGGAGCTTTGAAAAGCTATCCTTTTAGAAAGGAAATTTTCATTACTAATTTGAATGATAAAGGAAATTATTTAAGAGGCAGATGTATCACCTAAGAGACTTATCTGAATAAAACACAACTCTTATTCATCATATACTTTTTTCTGCTTCACTGTCCATAATTTGTCTCTCTAAACCTACAGAACTTTCAATCCCCTATTCTTTTCTGTGGCTCAGGATACTATACAGATTCAATCATCTGGTCTCATATTTTTATAGGGTTCCCATAAAGTTGTAAGGACATTTGAATTAAAACTTTTCTCTTTTTCTGTCGATTTAATTCATAGTCCAGCCAAGATTCTAGATGACTAGAGAGAAAATGCTTCTTCCCTCCTGTGTATTCTGACCAACAAATATATAAGCTTCTTTGTTGTTCTACATCTTTATCAACACTTGGGGTTGCTACACTTTAAAATGTTATCCATTCTGGTTAGAATGAAGTGGGACTACATGATGGTATTTATGACGTAGAAAGCATTTAGCTGATTTCTTTTGAGGGTAAAGATTTTTTTTTTAATTTTAAACTTTTTTAAACAAATAGATAAAATCTGTAGATTTTGTGTGCACCACATGATATCTTTATACATGCATACATTGTGTACTATTTAAATAATATTCAATATATGTGTTTCCTCAAACATGTATCATTCCTTTATGATGTAAACACTGAAATTCCTTTCTTCTAGCCTTCTGAAATACACATTACATGTCATTATATGTAGTTACCTGACTGTACAATAGCACATCAGAACTTCTTACTACTAACTAACTATACCTGAGTACCCATAACCATCCTGGTACATTTCTTCCTCTACCCTACTCTTGCCGGTCTCTGAAAACCACCATTCTACTCTCAACTTCTATGAGATCAAGTTTTTTAGATATCACATATGGTGACATCATATACTGCTTTTCTTCCTGTGCCTTCTCATCGCATCTATGCCTTTCTGCTGTTCTTGTCTTTTCCTTCCTCATAATCTGTGTAGTCTTTCCCATGCATGAATATTTCAGGGTTTTCTCAAGTATGTGGGAGAAGTCATATGCAGATTTGGTGATTTCATCCTGGATGGTTCCTCCTTTCTTATATTCTCAATTCCCAATTTCTTTGGTGACTCGAAACTGTCCTTTGACTGCTCAAGTAAAGACATCCATACTTTTATGCCTGATACCACATAGTCTGAACTATTCAGACATGTCCCCAGTGGCCCAGTCCTCTTTCCTTGAGTGAAGCTATGTATTTTTCACTTTAAGTTTACATACAGTTTTTGCCTGACTATTCCACTTTCACAAGACTCAAAATCATTTTGTTGCTGTTGTTTTTTGTTTTGTCTAATATTTATAATTATCATAGACAAAAGCTTATTCCCATAGAAGCAATTCTGCTACTTTTGGGAATACAAATATATTACTCTAATTTATTTTGTCTTAAATAAAGATAGATAACATTCATGCAATGCCATTACAAATAGTTCAGATTCTTATCTACTTTTCCATTAACATAATTTTCAATCACACATTTTATCACTAGTATGCATGTGGGGAAATTGCAGCTCTAATACATGAAGTTACTTGCCCATAAATAATACCGTATATTAAGAGCTACATTTGGGATCATATAAATAGTTTACTTAAGTCCAAATACTAAAAAGAAGGCAAACAAAAGCATCATGAGAAAAATGACATACATATTGTGAAGGTAATGTTATACCAAATATATATATATATATATATATATATATATATATATATATATATATATGATACAAAAAGTAGCATTTCATTTTATTTTCATGGTAAAAATCATTGGTGATATATTTGAGACCATGATTACAACCCAAATGTGAAAAGTAGATATCCATAAAATAGAATATGAAATATGAAAGTCACATGATATATTTAGTTATCATGAATATAGGAAAAACTTTATACAGACTAGGAGAAGCTTAATAGTCACATGCTTATGCACACACACACACACACACACATAAAATTATTTGTGAAATGCTGGACTCTGCCACTGATTAGCTGTGAATTCACACAATTTTCTTAACATTCCAGAACTAAAATTTCTCATGTAGAAAGTTGAACAATGAGAAAACAAGACACAGTATTTAAAAGTTAGTGGAAAATAGGCAATTAAATGGTATATGAAGAGAGTAACACATAGTGTTTTAGGATCAGAAAAACCTGCCCAATTTAAATAACATTTAAACTGATGGTGAAAATATGTAGGCATAGGTAAGGGAAAGTGGAAAAAGGGAGGGTGGATTTGATGGGTGCGTGATGTATGCATGTGTGGAAATATCACTTTGAATGCCATTAATATGTACAATTAATATATATTAACCAGAAATAAATAACTATAATGAAATTCTGAATATTCTAATATAAGATGTGGACCTAAGGTAGCATTTAATGGATATATATGTAGCAATAGTTAAAGAAGGATCAATGGAAGACATAATACCTCAGAGGGATAAGAATAGGTAAAAAGAATAAAATATTTTATATGTTCAATTTAATACCAATATATTGATCTTTTCAATGGGCATCAATAATGTAGTTGATTTCAATAGAGGCTGCATTTTGGTTAAGTCTAAGAATTTGTTTTAGTACTAATAAATGGGAACAAGAGGAAATTTTTATATTAAATTGTTTGGTTTCAAATCCTTATTTAAGAAGAGATATCTAGGATAACTCAAAATTATGACAGTTGATAAACTACAGTAATATCTGACATTACCTAGTTAGTATCAGAGAGAAGGCCAAAGATAAACTCTTATATTTAAAACACACACAGACACACACATGCTCACACAGATATGAATAAAATCCTGAAAATAAAAACAATACTCCCATCCCCCCCGCCCCCCACAAAGTCAAACCTATGAAGGAAGGGCTGGTAAAAGAGAAGGAAAGGGACATGAATTGTCATAAAACTAACTCTAAGCAGGAACTTTCATCATTGCCAAATATGAATGTCTCTTATTCTATTGATTGGTATTTAGGTGCTCTTATTTTTAAAAAAGAATAAAAACATAACCTTAGGCTCAACCCAAATAGTCAGCTTTTTAAAATAAAAAGAATATCTCCATAATAGATACAGCAATAGACAACTAGAAGTATTTATATAATTTACTCATTTGCATAGATATAAGTATGGACTGATTCAATAATCAATCAACCAATTACCTGCATCTAGCTCAAATTTTAGAATCCCCAAGTTAAATAATGGTGTTCATGTTCAGTCTCAGTGTGGCTCATTTTGGTAAGTGAACTATTAAATAAATAAATACTAATTAACCTGTACCTCACACACTTAAAGGAGAAGAAAATGAACAGCCACAGTAAAAGTTCCACATGGAGAAAGAAAACTGAAAACATAGAGAGGTTTCTAAGCTTCTGGGTAGGAGTAGATGTGATTCCATGAGCTAGAAAAGGAATAGGAGAATTTCTTGGCCCATTTTTCAACCTCTCCCACTAGTCCTCTGGACTTGTTTTTCTTCTATATTCTGTGCCCCTGTCTGAGATGGGCACTTTACTTGAGGGTTTCACAACTTTAGCAGCAAATGTTTTAGCTAAGGTGAGGAGGCTTTGGTGCTCTTCTAAACATTGAGCAGTATTGCTCTGCTTCAGGCCAGGCTGGCATGCTTCTGACGTTATAATTTCATCAAAAGTCCAGCCAATATCTACTCTATTTGCTTTTTATAAGTTCCACATAAATTTGACAGTCAAACCTTTTTTATAAGATATTGGTTTTGAGCTTTTCATATCTTTATTTATTGATGTTATTCTGAATGCACATACAAGATTTTTGGAGCAAAGGAGATTATTAATAATTACTTTCCACAAATAGTAGCTGTGTTATTCTTGTGTGACCCACTTCTTATATAATGAGTTAATGAATGACAGCTATCACTCTTCTTGCATAGTTTCCTTCTTGTAGGGAAAGAACCCAAATAAAATAAATCTAGGTGTTTATATGGGGAGAGGGGTCATTTATTATATATTGCTATTTAGTCAGTCTGTTTAAAAACAATGGGGAAAGTTCTTGAGTTGCTAGTCTAATCCTGTGGAGTATAAAGAATTTTCCTTTAAAGAAAGATAAGACCAGTATCTGACACTTTATAAACTTCAGTGTTTCATGATCCCAGGTTTTATCTCCCTTGAAATATTCTTGCCAGGATGTAAATCTCCCTGGAGTTCCCATTAGCTAATGAGTTACAAATTAACACCCAAGGATCCCAGATCCTATATTTCAATAATGATTTCCTTCAAAACCCTAATTGTGCAGAAATACAAAATATATAGTCTCGCAGATATTAAACTTGAAGGTTATCATTTTGTAGCCTAGGTATTCATATTCTGCTCATCATAGGACCATGACTTAAAGTGTAAATGCCTTAATACCTTTTAAAACAATAGACAAACATGAAAAGTCATTCACCACTTATTTTCCCAAGGTCACTTCCTGGACTGAGATGGTTTCAATTCTTTTTTTTTTTTTAAGGCACACAGGGTTTTTCAGAGTCCTTGGATCTCTTAGTTGTATGCTGTGTCTTCTTTTCAGATCAGAAATGTGTTCCTACAACAGTTACATTATGAACCTGAAGAAAGTTAAAGTTTCCTAAGAAGACATAAATGAATCTAATAGTTTACAATGAAGTAAACTCCTTAAGAACTTGTGGAATTCTAGAACTGTCTTCTATTTCTTTTCTTAGTACCCAACTCTCTATATAAAAGTGCAAGAGCTGAACAAATTATGACAAATTATTTGTTCTGTATTGGTTAGGAACCTAATTTGCACTAATTTATATTAATTAAAAATTTTAAAACAGATCATATCCCAAGAACTCACTTGTTACTCATTTTGTGGTTGTTTATAGTCAGTTGAGTTTAGGCTAGATGTTTAGACTGAAAGATATCAATGCATTCAGGATATCTTTAAAGTCTTAAAACAGAATGGGATTACCATTACCAAAAAGAGAATAGATAATGAAGAAGTGTGAGAACTAAAGCCTGGGGCACCCCTTCATTCAGAACTCAGAACTGCAAATAGTAGATAGTGAAGTGAAAGGAAAACTGGAGATTGGTTTCTTCTAGCAAAATGAAGAATGTACTTCAAATGACATTCAAGTTTGTTAAGAAGTGGTGTTGAGAAGAGTAAGATAGGTAGTCAGAATTTCTCAGTAGATTTGACAATGTGGTTATCTTGTCAAAAACGGTTTTTGTGTGTGGGATGTTAAAGACAAGATATGTTTCAAGGGCTCAAAAGAAAATGGAAAGAAATGAACAGCAGAGAGTACATGGAGACAAAATTTTATACAAAAGGAACAGAAAGAAAAAACGTTAGCAGCAGGGCAATGTGGAGCCAAGGGCTGGGATAACAGCTTTCATTTTCTTCTCAGGGAGGATATGTTAGAGTTAAAATAGTTGATTTGGTAGGTAGGGAAACTCAGTGAATGGAAGGAGATGATTGCTGAAACTGTTCTTCTAAGATTGGTAGATATTGGGCACAATGCACAATCGGAGGAGAGGATGGAAAGATGTAGGACATCCATAAAATTTGATTCAGACAGCAGAACATCAAAAGCTACCCAACTCAACAGATACCTAAACTTGTACTGTAACCTTCTCTTAGGTTCCTAGGCCCACCATGACAAATTACCACAAACTTGGTGCCTTACAAACACAGAAATCAATTTTCTCATATTTTGAGGCTAGAAATCTGAAAGAAACATATTTCCAGGCCATGTTCCTTCTAAAAGATTTAGGGACGAATCACTCCCAAGATACTTTCTTGACTCTTCCTATTCTAATTGCCCCCAAGCAATCCTTGGAATAGTTTAGTTAGTGGCTGCATCACTTTAACTGTTCTCTCCATTTCACATGCCCTTCTTCTCTGTATGTCAATTTGTACTATTCTGTTAAAAAAATTCTTCTATTAAATTTGGGTCCTGCTCTAATCCAGCATGATTTCATCTTGATATTAACTATATCTGCTAAGACACTATTTCCAAATAAGGTCATCTTCTGATGTTCTGCATAGACATGAATTTGGGAGGTGTTATTGAAATCACTAAAATCACCTATCCTAAATTACTATGTTTGCTTTCATCGGGCAGATAATGTTTTTCCATGTCAAATTTGATAAAAAGAATCCTCTACCCATTGTAAGTATTATTTCCTGATTATCAAAATTGAGGTGTCATGCTTTCTGTCAGATCATTTATACAAAAATCATATTCATTCCTTAGAGCCACTATCTTGTCAGTTGTGTTAATTACAGAAATTGCATGTGAAAGGTCATTTCTTTAATTGCTATGAATTTAGGAGTAAACAGTAATTTACAAGAATGGAAATAGAGCAGTATTTTCTGAAATAGATCAGTCTGATGCAATAGATTAAGCAACTCAGAGCTTGCTTATTCTTAGTTTAGAATTTAATAAAATATTTTTAGTAGTGAAGTACACTGAGATATAATCTTAATTTGACACATTTTTTTTCTAGCCATCACTGTCAAGAATAAGTCATTTGCATCCCTTGTAAAGGATGTTTTAAATAGTACACAAACTGTATTATATAATGTTTGGTGTATAATAAGGTATAAAAATTGATGTGTAATATAAATATATATTTAAATTCACTCATACAAAGATTTGAAAGATCAAATGTTCACTGATTTATATAAGCCCTTAATATCAAAATCTTGAGTGCTCTTTTATAAATACTCAAAACACAATTAGCATTAAATCTGCACTATTCTATTGAAATGAAGATTCATAGCTATTATCTATTAAAAATATTATCCCATATTTAAAAATGATTTAGTTAAGAATGATTCTACTCTTATTTAAAAATGAAAATATATCATATACAATATATAATAATAAATATACATATATTTATTTCTTGAAAACTTCAATTTTTCCAGTATATTTCAGACTATTCAATGGACATAAGTAGTAAGATCTAGAGAATATTGTCCATATTTTACACATTTATCTATTTAGCACTCAAAACACTACAGAAATATCATAAGTACTAAGCAAAACAAACAACAAACTCTTATTGCTAAAAATATAAGGAAAGGAGTAATTGATTAACAATGTGCACCTAATGCCATATTATATACTATATATGTTTTAGTCTTCTTAGAGCTGTAACCAAAAGACCTGATAGAAACAATTTTAGAGAAGGAAAAGTTTATTTTGGGCTCATAGTTTTGAGAGCTCTCAGTCAATAGATGGCCAACTGCATTGTCATCATCCAAGTGAGGCAGAACATAATGACAGCAGACTGTGGAAGAGGAAAGTGGCTCATTACATGGTAAACAAGAAGCTGAGAGAGTGTTCCATTCACCATAGACAAAACATAAATCCGCAAAGGCAAACCCTTAATGACCTACCTCTTCTAGTCATACCCTATCATCCAGTTAATCTGTATCAGGCTATTAATGCACTGATTAGGTTAATACTCTCATAACCTGATCATTTTGCCTCTAAACTTTCTTGCATTGTCTTAAACATGAGCTTTAGTGGGACACCTCATATCTAAACATAACATACTGTGTGTGTGTGTGTGTGTGTGTATTTTTTTTTTTTTTTTTTTGCAATGCTTAGAATCAAACCCAGGGATTCACAAATGGCATGTAAGCACTCTAACACTGAGAAATCTTCCCCAAACCCTTTCATTTTTATTTCCAGACAGAATCTCAGTAAATTGTCCACTCAAACTTAGTATCCTCTTGTAGCTCCCAAGTAGCTGGGATTACAAGTGTGACACCCTTTACATTTAATATAATGTATTTTAACTGAGTTTACAAATTTCCTAACAACTTCTATAATTTCAAGATAATAATAATATATATGGCTTAGTTTGGCATGATACTACTTGTTGAGCTAATTTAAATTTATGAAGCTAAGATACACTTCTAAACTATTATCATATCTGGAATAATTAATTATGGGGAAAAACTGTTTAAAGATGTTAACATGTATTTCCTTTAAGAAATATTAAAGTATAACTAAAAATCTAGGGCTAAATAGAGACTCAAGATAACCAGTGTATGGAAGCATAGAAGTCCTGCTTCATAATATTTTAATTAGGTGACATAGATGTTTCTATACGCAGTTCTAAAAATAAACACATATATTGAAAAACTAAAAGGAAGCATATTGCACTTAGTAAAACCAGGCAACAAGCCTACAAGAGATATAATGTGCTTTTCCTCACCATTTGCTTTGCTCTTATTATGTAGTCAATTTAGTCAGAGATACATAGGGTGTTCATTTGCAGCAGGGCACTTCATATTTTCAACTAAAGAGAATGACTTAGCTACGGAACAGAAGTAGCAAAATAAAGCACTATTATTGACATTTTGAAGAGACACAGAGGACAAAGAGAGATGCAAATCCTATGGGCTAAAGGACACGTACAAGAACTCTGGGAAACATGACACTTTAAAGGACAACTTTTCTTAGATTTCAATCTCTGTCTCCCTTAAGCCAGGGAATTCTATCTCTACCAGCCAATGAATTATCTTGACGGAGACCACTTCTGGCATTTTCTCAGGTACCTGCAGAGCTCATTCTGGCTGTACTATATCCCACAGTGTGGGCAGACGGCTCCAAAAAATTGACTAATGCAGACAGCAGTAGTCTCTTTTGACATGTTGTGAATGGGTGATACTTCAGACCAAAAATAATGTTGTTTTTTTTTCTTTTCCCAGTCTCAAGTGTGAGAAGTTCTTATCAAATGTTCTTTATAGAGGGTAAAATCTTATTCTTCTCAGAAATCCTGCTTTATTTTCAGAGTTAGTGATTATATGCTGAAAAGAAAAAGGAGAAAAAAAAACAACTTTTGAGCACTATGTCCTCAGGACAGAAAGAGACTATGAAGTCAAAGAACTGCGAAGGAATTATATGTTATAAAGATGCATTTGTATTCATATGATGCTGTGGATAATGTAATGACAACTTTTGGTACTTAAAAAGTAAGCTACAAAATATTGCTCCTTGAAGAAAATGGGTTCTGAAAAATCTAAGATGTTGCTGTATGATTCTCCACCTTGAAAGTGTATATCAACAACAGTATAATTGACACAAATTAAGTTTGACAGGTAGCTCCAAGAATGCTTAAAAATGCATTTTTTACTTTCATAGAGTGTACAGTGCTATGCAGACAATCACAGTAGTATAATCTCTAAACTGCATCCCATTTATTTCTTTAATCTACAGACTTAACTGTGGGACAAAAAGATTAAGGAATGTCACATCTATGCAGACATGTTCTGGGATAGGTAGATTCACATCATTAGGTGTATTTATGAGAAAAGGTGGCAACGGCAAATGAGGTTAAGAATTGTTTTATTTCAAAGTAACCTTGCATAAAAGTCCTTAAGAAGTCAGACAAAACAAAAAGCAAAAATCTATTCTTTAAAAACTCTTTACTCATTGACTTTGCGGGGCCAAATTATACATTTTGAGGGAGGATAGAAAATAGTTTCTCTTTTATTTTCACATTTTAAGAAACTCTCTAACATTTTATAAAATAATTTAAAGATTTCTAATTGCAGTGCCAGACCCATGTTGGAATAATATATTTAAAAGAAGGAGTTTTGGGGCTGGGGATGTGGCTCAAGCAGTAGCGCGCTCGCCTGGCATCCATGCGGCCCGGGTTCGATCCTCAGCACCACATACAAACAAAGAAAACTGAAAATAAACATTAAAAATATTCTCTCTCTCTCTCTTCCCCTCTCTCTCTCACTCTCTCTTAAAAAAAAAAGAAGGAGTTTTGTTCAGAGCCTCAGTATTAAATATTATTCAAACAAACCATTAACAGTTACAAAGTAATTATCTTATGTAATGCCCCGGAAACATCTGCCTATTGCAAAGCATAATAGAGGTGACTTTTTAAACATTATTTTTAAGATAAAGAAAGATATAATCAATAAGTATAGTTTTGAATTACTGCATGGGAGGAATTCAAACTTTTCACACATTTTAAGAGTAATATGGTATTTTTGATTTTGAAAGCAAATTATTTGAATGAATAAATTTAAAAAACTAATTTTTCTGATCAGTGAAATAGGAGTAAAAGGACCTCACTGAAGTAAGAATTAAATACTTCTCACTGAATTAACTTTGAAATAAAGAACCATAAGCAATCATGACCCTCTAAAAAGAGGTAAAGAGGAAGAAGAGTGCAGAAACACAGAGGTTTAGACAAAGACAGGAATAGAGCAATTGCAGATGCAACATCTTTTTAGATACTATAGAGATCCACATACATACATTTAGCATTCTTCCCAGCCATCACCATTCAGGTCCCTTAGTCTTGAGAAGACACAATACAAGGGAGTCTACATAGAGGAGGAACAATCACTCATGCATGTAGTCACAGACACTTCTTGGAAGACATGATTGTGATTCTAACAAACATTACAATGCTACTATTATCTCACAAGATTTTCTGCTTGAATCTTATAATTCTGATAATTCATTTATTTGTATTTCCCATTTCTTCAATTTAAGACCAATATCTGATAATCATTGATTACTAATATTATTGTTCTATTGTGTGTGCTTGTACAAACTAGAGGCACAACATTCTGTGGTGTTTTATTGCCTCTGTGGCATCCAGTTCTTATATATTTCTTAAGACACAAACTCAAGAAATATCCATTAATCAAGATATCAGTTTCAAGAAATCTTACACAATTTTTTTAAATTTCATGAAAAAAAATAGAAATCCTAAAATTCTTACTATAACAAGATATACCTCACAAGTATTAAGAGAAATAGCAGAAAAATTGAAATTCATTTAAATCAAGATATTTATCTAATAATAAAATGAAAGGACCACTAATATAATACATTATTGGGAAACCATGGGTCTGATATGGTAATTACATATAAAACATGAAAAAACTTTCAAAATTCCACTAAAATTAATTCTATTATAGAATAGGCAGACCAATAGAGTAGAAATTCCTATAGATTGTATGTATCTTGAAAAATTTAAGCATGTTTTCTTTAAGTATTTTATTAAATTGAAAATATTTGTGTCAGGTCTTTTCTGGTTGATATTTGAATAATGTTTTCTAAGTTTTCACCTTAGAAAATGCATAACAACTGGATGTCATCAGAGCTACCAAGCAGCTAAAAATGTTGTTCTTTCTGGGTTCAGATGTGGAATTTTCTACTCTGATAATTTCCTCAAATAGTTTATAATGTAACTCTTATATTTGGGTCTCTGATCCATTATGAACTGATTTTTATATATGGTGACAGATCCCTGTATATATTTATTTCTCCAAGCCAAATTTGTTAAAAGAAAAAAATTACTATTTTTCCATTTAAAAGTATTGATAACCTAATTGAAAATCCTTTAGCCATATATATATGAATTTATTTCTAGAATCTCCATTTTATTCTATTTGTCAATAGGTTTATCCTTTTGCCAATATCACACTGTATTGATTAGTATAGATGTGCAGTGGGTTTTGAAATGAGGATATGTGAATCCTACATGTTCATTAGAATTTTAAAAAATTTTTCTTTTTTTCAGGGGGGTTACTCTAGGTCCCTTGAATTTCCTTATGGATTTTATAAGCATTTTATCAATATCTGGGGTAAAATGTGATGGATAACTTAAAAGAGATCATGTTGAATCTGTAGTTTAATTGTCAAGTATTACCCTCTTACCAAAATGAAACCTTTTGATCCATGAACAAAGCATATCTTTCTTTTTGTTTAGATCTTCTTTAAGATTTGGACAAAGTTTTGTTGTTTTTAATTATGTTTTTCTTTCTTTTTTATATTTTTTCTATGTAGTATAATTATTTTTTACTATTGTAAATGGAATGGTTTACTTGAGATTTTCTAGATTGTTTAAACTTGTGTATAGAGATATAATTTATGTTTGTGTTGATCTTGCAACCTGAAACTATAATGAATATTTCTTAATTATGCCAGTTTTTCAATGGATTTCTTAGGACTGTCAAATAGCATATAATGCCATCTATGAATAGACAGGATTTTACTTTTTATTTGCAGACTGAAGAATTTTTTCTTGACTAATTATCTTAACTAGAATCTACAGAATAACATTGAATAGAAGTAGTAAGAAAAGGTACACCTATCTCATTTCTAAATTTACAGTGACAAAATTATCTTTCACCATTCAATATAAGGTGGATTTTGAACTTTCTATGCATGGCATTCATCAATTTGAGAGTATTATTTTTATTCCTACTTTGAGATTCTTATGATGACCCACTGGCAAATTCTGTCAAATATTTACTCAGATCTATTGAGATAATTATATAATTTTTGTCCTAAATTACATGAGATAGTTTGTTGTACTAATTAATTTTTGGATGTTAAACCAACCTTTCATTCCTGCAAAAATTACATGTAGTTGTAGTATGTAATCTTTTTATAGGTTTATATGTCAATGAAATCTACATTTATATTCAAAGGGATATCGTCTGTGGTTGTCATTTTCTGCATGTGATTTCAATAGTAGTGTTTAAAGAAATATAAAACTGACCTCAATGAGTGAATGAACACTTTTTCTTCTCTTTTATTTTCTGTAAAGGTTTATTTTTTTTTATTTTTTTTTTTGTTTTAATATTTATTTTTTAGTTTTCGGTGGACACAACATCTTTATTTTATTTTATTTTTTTATTTTTTTATTTATTTTTTTATTTTTTCATCTTCCATACATTTGATTTAAATGAGTTATGCATTTCCATTTTTACCCCAAATACAGATTGCAGAATCACATCAGTTACACATTCACAATGTTTACATAATACCATATTAGTGACTGTTGTATTCTGCTAACTTTCCTATCCCCTACTATCCCCCCTCCCCTCCCCTCTCATCTTCCCTCTCTATCTCATCTGTTGTTGTTCCATTCTCTCCCTTCCCCCCCTTTCCCCTCACAACCTTGTATATGTGATTTCGTATAAAAATGAGGGTGTCCTTCCGTTTCCATGCACTTTCCCTTCTCTCTCCCTTTCCCTCCTATCACTCGTCTCAGTTTAATGTTAATATTTTCCTCATGCTCTTTTCCTCTGTTCAGTTCTTAGTTGCTCTCCTTAAATCAAAGAAGACATTTGGCATTTGTTTTTTAAGGATTGGCTAGCTTCACTTAGTATAATCTGCTCTAATGCCATCCACTTCCCTGAAAATTCAATGATTTTGTCATTTTTTATTGCTGCATAATACTCCATTGTGTATAGATGCCACATTTTTTTTATCCATTCATCTATTGAAGGGCATCTGGGTTGGTTCCACAGTCTGGCTATTGTGAATTGTGCTGCTATGAACTTGGATGTGGCAGTATCCCTATAGCATGCTCTTTTAAGGTCCTCAGGGAATAGTCCGAGGAGGGCGATAGCTGGGTCAAATGGTGGTTCCATTCCCAGCTTTCCCAGGAATCTCCATACTGCTTTCCATATTGGCTGCACCCTTTTGCAGTCCCACCAGCAATGTACAAGTGTACCCTTTTCCCCACATCCTCGCCAGCACTTATTGTTGTTTGACTTCCTAATGGCTGCCAATCTTACTGGAGTGAGATGGTATCTTAGGGTGGTTTTGATTTGCATTTCTCTGACTGCTAGAGAAGGTGAGCATTTTTTCATGTACTTATTAATTGACTGTATGTCTTCTTCTGAGAAGTGTCTGTTCAGGTCCTTGGCCCATTTGTTGATTGGGTTATTTGTTATCTTATTGTTTAATTTTTTGAGTTCTTTGTATATTCTGGAAATTAGGGCTCTATCTGAAGTGTGAGGAGTAAAGATTTGTTCCCAGGATGTAGGCTCCCTATTTACTTCTTTTATTGTTTCTCTTGCTGAGAAAAAACTTTTTAGTTTAAGTAAGTCCCATTTGTTTATTCTTGTTATTAACTCTTGGGCTATGGGCGTCCTATTAAGGAATTTGGATCCTGATCCCACAATATGTAGATCGGAGCCAACTTTTTCTTCTATCAGGTGCAGGGTCTCTGCTTTGATATCAAGCTCCTTGATCCATTTTGAGTTAACTTTTGTGCATGGTGAGAGAAAGGGATTCAGTTTCATTTTGTTGCATATGGATTTCCAATTTTCCCAGCACCATTTGTTGAAGATGCTATCCTTCCTCCATTGCATGTTTTTAGCCCCTTTATCAAATATAAGAAATTTGTAATTTTGTGGATTGGTTTCTGTGTCCTCTATTCTGTACCATTGATCCACCTGCCTGTTTTGGTACCAGTACCACGCTGTTTTTGTTACTATTGCTTTGTAGTACAGTTTGAACTCTGGTATCGCTATACCTCCAGATTCGCACTTCCTGCTTAGTATTGTTTTTGCTATTCTGGGTCTTTTGTTATTCCATATGAATTTCATGATTGCTTTATCTATTTCTACAAGAAATGCCATTGGGATTTTGATTGGCATCGCATTAAACCTGTAGAGAAGTTTGGGTAATATCGCCATTTTGATAATGTTAGTTCTGCCTATCCATGAACAGGGTACATTTTTCCATCTTCTAAGATCTTCTTCTATCTCTCTCTTTAGGGTTCTGTAGTTTTCCTTGTATAAATCTTTCACCTCTTTTGTTAGGTTTATTCCCAAGTATCTTATTTTCTTTGAGGATATTGTGAATGGGGTGGTTTTCCTCATTTCCATTTCAGAAGTTTTGTTGCTGATATACAGGAATGCCTTTGATTTATGCGTATTGATTTTATATCCTGCCACTTTGCTGAATTCATTTATTAACTCTAGCAGTTTCTTTGTAGACCCTTTTGGGTCTGTTAAGTATATTATCATGTCATCCGCAAATAGCGATAATTTAAGTTCTTCTTTTCCTATTTTTATGCCTTTAATTTCTTTTGTCTGTCTAATTGCTCTGGCTAGTATTTCAAGAACTAAGTTGAATAGAAGTGGTGAAAGAGGGCATCCCTGTCTAGTTCCAGATTTTAGAGGGAATGCCTTCAGTTTTTCTCCATTTAGAATGATGTTAGCCTGAGGCTTAGCATAGATAGCTTTTACAATGTTGAGGTAAGTTCCTGTTATCCCTAGTTTTTCTAGTGTTTTGAACATAAAGGGATGCTGTACTTTGTCAAATGCTTTTTCTGCATCTATCGAGATGATCATATGGTTCTTATATTTAAGTCTATTGATGTGGTGAATAACATTTATTGATTTCCGTATATTGAACCAGCCTTGCATCCCAGGGATGAATCCTACTTGATCATGGTGCACAATTTTTTGATATGCTTTTGCATTCGATTCGCCAGGATTTTATTGAGAATTTTTGCATCTAAGTTCATCAGAGATATTGGTCTATAGTTTTCTTTCTTTGAAGTGTCTTTGTCTGGTTTTGGGATCAGGGTTATGTTGGCCTCGTAGAATGAATTTGGAAGAGCTCCTTCTTTTTCTATTTCTTGAAATAGCTTGAAAAGTATTGGTATTAATTCTTCTTTGAAGGTTTTGTAAAATTCTGCTGTATACCCATCCGGTCCTGGGCTTTTCTTAGTTGGTAGTCTTTTGATGGCCTCTTCAATTTCTTCTTTTGTTATTGGTCTGTTTAAATCGTGTGTGTCTTCCTGACTCAATCTGGGCAGATCATATGACTTAAGAAATTTATCTATATCTTCACTATCTTCTATTTTATTGGAATATAGAGTTTCAAAATACTTTTTAATTATCTTCTGTATTTCTGTAGTGTCTGTTGTGATATTGCCTTTTTCATCCCGTATGTTAGTAATTTGCGTTCTCTCTCTTCTTCTCTTCGTTAGCGTGGCTAAGGGTCTGTCGATCTTATTTATTTTTTCAAAGAACCAACTTTTAGTTTTATCAATTTTTTCAATGTTTTTTTTTGTTTCAATTTCGTTGATTTCCGCTCTGATTTTAATTATTTCTTGTCTTCTGCTATATTTGCTGTTGTTTTGCTCTTCCTTTTCTAAGGTTTTAAGATGTAGTGTGAGTTCATTTATTTGTTGGTTTTTTCTTTTTTTGAGGAATGAACTCCAGGAAATGAATTTCCCTCTTAAAACTGCTTTCATTGTGTCCCATAGATTCCAGTATGTTGTGTCTGTATTGTCGTTTATCTCTAGGAATTTTTTGATTTCCTCCTTTATATCTTCTGTAACCTATTGATCATTCAGTACCATATTGTTCATTTTCCAGGTGATGCAGGATTTTTCCTTCCTTCTTTTATCATTAATTTCCAGCTTCATTCCATTATGGTCAGATATGGTGCATGGTATTATCTCCACACCTTTATATTTACTGAGAGTCGCCCTATGGCATAATATATGGTCTATCTTTGAGTAGGATCCATGTGCTGCTGAGAAGAATGTGTATCCACTTGATGATGGTTGATATATTCTATATATGTCTGTTAAGTCTAGGTTATTGATTACGTTATTAAGTTTTATAGTTTCTTTGTTCAGCTTTTGTCTAGAGGATCTGTCCAATGGCGAGAGTGGTGTGTTGAAGTCCCCCATAATTACTGTGTTGTGGTCTATTTGACTCTTGAACTTGAGGAGAGTTTGTTTTATGAATGTTGCAGCACCATTGTTTGGTGCATATAAATTGATAATTGTTATGTCTTGTTGGTGGATGGTTCCTTTTAACAGTATATAGTGTCCTTCTTTATCCCTTTTGATTACCTTAGGTTTGAAGTTGACTTTATTCGATATGAGAATGGCCACTCCTGCTTGTTTCCGATGGCCATATGAGTGGTATGATTTTTCCCAACCTTTCACCTTCAGTCTGTGAATGTCTTTTTCTATCATATGCGTCTCCAGAAGGCAGCATATTGTTGGATTTGTTTTTTTAATCCAGGTTACTAGCCTATGTCTCTTGATTGGTGAATTTAAGCCATTAACATTTAAGGTTACAATTGAAATATGGTTTGTACTTCCAGTCATGTTTATTTATTTATTTATTTTAGATTGGTTAGTTTTCCCTCTTTGGTTATTTTTCTTCCCCTTTACTGAGATACCTCCCACTGTTAGTTTTGGGCGCTATTTTTCAGTTCCTCTTCTTGTAATATTTTGGTCAAAATGTTTTGCAGTGCTGGTTTTCTGGCTGCAAATTCTTTTAGCTTTTGTTTATCGTGAAATATTTTAATTTCATTGTCAAATCTGAAGCTTAGTTTTGCTGGATACAGTATTCTTGGTTTGAATCCATTATTTTTCAGTGTTTGAAATACGTTGTTCCAGGATCTTCTCGCTTTCAAAGTCTGTGATGAAAAATCAGTCATTAACCTAATTAGTTTACCCCTAAATGTAATCTGCTTCTTTTCTCTCGTAGCTTTTAGTATTCTCTCCTTGTCCTGTATGTTAGCTATCTTCATGATTATGTGTCTTGGGGTTGGTCTATTATGGTTTTGGATGTTTGGGGTCCTGTAAGCTTCCAGGATTTGGCAATCCATTCCATCTTTCATCTCTGGGAAGTTTTCTAGTATTATCTCCTTTAGTAAGCCATCCATTCCTTTGGACTGATTCTCTGTGCCTTCTTCTATCCCAATGACTCTCAAATTTGGTTTTTTGATAAGATCCCATATCTCTTGGATAGATTGCTCGTGAGATTTCAGCATCTTTTCTGTGTTAACTATATTCTTTTCAAGTTGATAAACTTTGTCTTCATTATCTGATGTTCTGACTTCTACTTGATCTAGTCTATTTGTAATATTCTCATTAGCGCTTTTAATCTGATTTACGGATTCTTGCATTTCTATGATTACAACTTGATTTTTTTTAACACCTCTATCTCCTGATAAAGCTCATTCTTTACTGATTGAATTTGTGTGGTTAGTTCCTCTTCAAAATATACTTTCAATGCTTGGATTTGCTGTCTCATGTCTTCTCTAATATTCCGTTCCATCTGAATTAGGTATGCCCTGATTTCTTTCCCTGTCCAAGTTTCTGTTTCTGCTATGTCCTCTTGTACATTTAGATTGTCCTGCATTGTTTGTAACCCTTTTTTCCCTTGTTTTTTCATATTGTTCACGTTGCTATCCAGCTCTGTTTGACTGCTTTGTAACTGCTTTCTCCTATACATTTGTTTTGGCTTTGTATATCTCTGTTGTCTCTCTTTTGTGTTGGGAGATTATGCCTAGAAATGTTGGGCTTTGTTGTGCTTTAAAGCAGATTCATTCAATTCATATAAGGCTTCTAGGTTCTGTATGCATATAATGTTTTGCTGTTTGTTCTTAGGTCTATACGTTTAGGTTAGGTGCTCTGGTGGTACGATGGTTAGTATGTCTTGGCTACTTTAGAAGATTGCTCCACTGAAGGTGGATACTACCGGGCAATTGGATCAGGGTGTTGTTAGTAGCTAGGTATTTGGGAGTCTTATAGACAGCCTCGAGATATTCACCTATTTGCATTTAGACAATTACACGCAATGGAAGATGTAATGCTTGGGATGAGAGTTGGGGGGTAAGGGGATGAAGGTGCTGTTAAAAAGATAAAAGGATGGAAGGAGAGATAGATTAGAGGGGAATGAAAAGAACAATAAAACTTGAAATGGGATATAAAGAGAGAAAGAGTAGGGGGGAAAGGATCAGGGAGAGAATAAGGAGAGAGAAAAAAAAATATATCGGCAGCATCAACCACAACAACAACAACAAAAAAAAATTAAAAAAATAAAAATAAAAATAAAAATAAAAAATAAAAAATAAAAAATAAATTAAAGTCTTGGAGATCCTCCTTCTTCTCTTCCAGTAGGTGGAGCTGTGCCCTCCAAGCGGAGCGTCTGCTCTGTACCTGCCGAGACTATCTCTGTAGGGCGTCTCCTGGGAGTCTCTCAGACTTGTCAGTCCCGAGCCATTTCAATTCTCCAGCTCTTAACCCCCTTCCTCCTGTCAGCCTGCCAGCCAGGTCCTGTTCCCCAGAAGTGATTCTCCAGAGGTCTAGTTACACTTGAAGCCCCACCGTGTGTCCCTTTTAAGCCCCAGTGCTGTGGTAAACTGGCGGCTAAGACCCTGGCGGTCACCGCTGGTGATATGGGGGCCTTGGGGTCTGGGATCCCCTCTGCTTCCCTACGGACACGACCCCTGAGAATTCAATGATGTTTCCTGGCTGCCTGTATCAGTATGGGAAGTCACGCACCTGCTAAAGTGGATTCTGCTGGGAAGGAATTCCGCCGGCCGAACTCCGATGACGTCACCTCTCTGCTATGGCGGGCCCCAGGCTCCTTGCTGTAGTGTCCGAGGGGAGGGGTGGAACTGGTCCGGCCCGGTTCGCCTCAGCTCCTGCGTCGTGGGGGCTTGGCTAAAGACTTCTTCCTGCCAAGCTGTGTCTCGGCATCTAGTGGGACCCAGTCACTTTTGCTGCGGGTGGGTGGACTGATCTGCAGCTGTGCCCGCGGTGCGCGGACTGTGGAAGGTGAATCTGGTACTCCGTGTCTAGTGGCAGGGTCCCGCTCGTCCGGGTCACATAGACGTTTTTTTAAAAAATCCTAGTAGCTCCCGGGCGGTCTCTCTTCAATGGAATTTTGCTAGGAGAATCTCCATCACTGGGAGTACAGTGAAAGTGCAGCCTCTCTGCCCGCCGCCATGTTGGATCGAGTTTCCTGTAAAGGTTTATTAAGAATTATTGTTTGAAAGATGATATGTCATGAGCTTTGTAATGTTTTGAACAACCAATAAAAAAAAAGAATTATTGTTACTTCTCCTTTAAAATTTAGTGGAATTTACCAATGAACCTATATAAACTTGTGCTTTTCTTTGGGAAAGTTTTGACATTTTGTTTCTTAATTGTTGATTCAACTTTTTTAATATATATTTTTTAGTTGTAGGTGGACACAATACTTTTATTTTTTATTTATTCATATGTGGTGCTATGGATCGAACCCAGCACCTCACACCCACTAGGCATGCGCTCTACACTGAGCCACAACCCCAGTCCCTCAACTTTTTTTTTTAACTTGTTAATGGTTCATTAAATTTTCTATTCCTTCATGGTTCAGTTATAGTAGTTGGTGATTTCCAGGAAGTTCTCCAATTTAGCAAAGTTACTAAATTATAACTCATTTATATATAAGTGTACAAAATAATTCCTTATAATCTTTTATTTATAAAAGATTTTATTTATAAAATATTTCTTTTATTATAAAAATAAATATTTATATATATTTTATTTATAATCTTTTATTTATAAAATATTTTATATTTTAATAATTAGATCTGACATCCTTTTATTAATGAGCATTTCTAAAGTCTTATCAATTATAAATGGACCTTTCTTTTTTAGTATTTATTATTTCCTTTCTTTTGTTTGATTTGGATCCATTTTTTGTCTCTTTTTTATTTCTTATTTTTTAAAGTGTAAAGTAAGTTTACTGATTGAGATATCCATTTCTCACAGGTGTTTACAACTATAAATTATTACCTCTAAGAAGTGCTTTAGCTGTATCACACAAGTTTGGATATGTAATTTTTCATTCCCTTGATTTCTTCTTTGTCCTGTTTATTATTTGAAACTCTGTTTTTAATTTCCACATATTTTTAATATCTTGAATATTTTTCATTTCAAATTTAATTATACTTTTTTCTAGGGGACATACTTTCTAAACTTTAAATGTTTGTACACATATTTAAGCTCATTTTGTGTCCTAAATATATATTCCATTCTAGGGAACACTATTGAGGTAAATGTGTGTTTTGTTGTTGGTTGAAATGTTATATATTATTTCAAGTTAGTTGACCATGTCAGTAATATCTTCTGTTCCCTTATTGATCTTCTGTTTGGTTATTCTCTCCATTATTGGACTAGATGTGTTGAATTCTTCAACTATTATTGCTTCATTGTTTATTTCTGTTTTCAATTCTGTCAGGTATTGCTTCATGAACTTATTTGAGGTTCTACTGATTGGTGAATATATGTTTATAACTTTTACTATTATAAAACATTTCTCCTTATTGTTAGCAAAAATTGCATGATAGGTCTATTTGTCTGATAGTAAGAGAAGTGACTAAAGTGACTAATGTTCTTTTCTCATGAGCATCTTTGTGGTTACTCTTTTCTCTATCATTTTACTTTCAACCTGTTGGTGTAACTGAATACAAAGTATATCCTTTGTAGCTATCATACAGTTGGAAAATTTATTTTCATTATTATACTAATCTCTACTTTTTAGATTAAGTTTTTGTCTTTTTATATTAAATGTAATTATTTATAAGTTATAGTTGAAGCCTACCATTTGACTCCTTATTTTTTTTAATGTATCTTCTTGATATTGTTATTTCCTTTTCCCTCTGTTACTGCTCTCTTTCCTATTAAATAAATTTACAGGGTATCATTTAGGACCTTTGTGGTTTCTTTTAATATATTCCCTGGATTTTTGTTTCCTTCTTGTGCTTTTCATTATCATGTCTTACAACCATTTAGTTGGATTCATAGTAACTTAATTTTAATAGTACCCAAATATTCTGCTCCAACGTAACTGTTTTCTCCTCTACCTGTGTGCTGTAGTTGGTATATAAATGACATCTATAAATTGCATTTTTAAATTATATTTTTATTATAAACCCATGAAAAGAATTTGAAAATATTCCTTTATGAGTCTCTCTTTTAAATAAGTATGAGAATAAGCATTATAAATTAAAATATATTTGTTTTCTTTTATTTTACTTGGATAGTTACCTTTGCCAGAGCTTATTATTTCTTCAAGTAGCTTTTACTTATTGATTTTTGTATTTTTAAATTCAGTGTGGAGAATTAAATGTGTAATTCATTATATGGCAGAACTACTTATGAGAGATTCTCTGTCTTTTAAAATTATTATTATTTATTTGAAAACAACTTAGCGTGCCTTTATTTTTTGAAAGTGGTTGTAAATTTTGTTGAAAATTGGATACTTGAAACACTATATTATAATAATTCTGAAAATGACATTTTATCATGTGTCAAAGCTTGCTTGCTCTTTGATTTGATGTGTGCACACATACGGTGGGTTGTTTTTCTTGCACTAATTCTGTGAAGAGAATTCTATCTGTCTATCTATCTATCTATTTATTTATTTATTAATGTTTGGACAGAGATACTTTTGAATTCCTCAAATCAATAAGGCTCTCACTGTTGTCAAGGGACTCTGTGAATATGTTTGGTCACATACTCTGGTAGTCAATGAACTCTACCGGAGCGTTTACTTCCTACTTACATAGGTCAAAGATCAGTCAGAAAAGTGATTACAACATTCAGAGGTTTTCCTAAGCATGTGCATGCGTTTTCATACATGAAAATATCCTGGAATTTTATTAGAATTTTGTAGACTCCTTTCTGGAATCTCTGTCCCAAGACTTTTTTTTTTTTTTTGAGCTTTGTTGCTTCTTTTAATGTTGCTTCCACCAATGTGATTGTAAACAATTTCCACTGATTTGGGTTGAAAAATGCCTTGTAGATAGGGTTTTCCTCACACAGTGAACTCTGAGTCAGGTCAAAGAGAGGGACTGAAGAGGACTTTTTAAAAAAACTGCCAAATGTTTTCTTTGATATAAGGAGGCTGATTCATAGTTGGGTAGCGAGAGGGAGCATAGGAGGAATAGATCAATTCTAGATAGGACAGAGTGGTTGGGGGGGAAGGGAAGGGGTATGGGGTAATTATTGATAGTGGAATTTGATGATCATTATTATCCAAAGTACAGGTATGAAGACATGAATTCGTGTGAAAATACTATGTATACTACCAGAGATATGGAAAATTGTGCTCTATATGTGTAATAAGAATTGTAGTGCATTCCACTGTCATATATAAATTTAAAATAAATAAATAAATAAATAAATAAACAAACAAACAAACAAACAAACTTCCATACAGTACAAATAGTTAAAAATTTCACGGGTAGTACTTTTGAGGGAACTTCCAAACATTCTTCCCCTTTTATCAGCTACTAGACAGCTAGTTTTCGTAGGTGTTTCCTAGGCTATTGGTTTTCAAAACCACTACAGAATATGAGCAGAGGACATGAACTAGATGACCAAAAATGATACAAAGCTCACTTTTTTTAACCTAGATTCAACTGCTTTTCTTGAGTAGATATTCCATAAATTATTAAAATTTTCTTGGTAGCTGAGTTCTGAAAAATTTCATTCTGACTTTTCTTGCCAGTCCAGCTCTTGTTTTCTAGAGGTACATTTACAGCTTCTTATTTCATTGTTACTGAACCACTTATTTCCAATATTTTACCTTTTATTATATAAATCAGAATTTAGCTATTTTTCAAAATATCATATCCATACGGGTGCTATTCTTGTAAATTAGGTTAGAGAAACTGAAACATTACATACAGTGACAAAACTAAGATTGCAAGAGAAATCGTTGTAGCATAGGAATAGCATGAGCATTTCAGTTCAAATGTCTTTGGCTCAAATTCTAATACTAACTCAAGACAATAAAATTTTTTTTTTTTTTCATCATTGATGCCCATAGATCTTTTCATGTATAATGGGATTAATGATAGGTTCTAAAATATTCTCAAAAGCCTTCAAAAAATGTTTTAGTAAATCAAAATTTTGCTTAAGCCTTTTAAATATAGGTAAATAATGAATACTAAGAAGAGAGAGAATGGTTTGCTATTAGAATCTTCAAAAACCATTGATATCCTTATCTAGATTCCATGTTTCCTGAAAGTACAAAAGTTTGGCTTATGTCAGAAGGCTTTAGTAGAAATTTTAAAAAAGTATCAAAGGCTTTAGTTATGTAATAATCTAGTTTTCTTTTCAGTCAAATATTTTTATTTATAAAATATTAACCTTAACATCAAGAAGATAATTCAGCTTTTATTAATTAAAATATAAGGGTCCTCAGGATTTTGTAAAGTTTTATAAGCTCAGAAATTGAAAACTGACTTATCCCTGTATTTCCAATCTGAGCTTCTATGAATCTGCTTATAAATTCTTTGATATTGATGTGACTTGTCTAGAAGTTGAACTTCAAAGAGAAAGCAATGTCATTAGGAAAAAAAATAATTTTTCTTCCTTCCTTCTATCTTATGATCAGGTAAACTTTTTAAACTCAGCTCTGAATAGAAAAGGGGAAGAAAAGGTGTGTTTGAACTATTTTTTTTCCTCTTTAAAGAAAGATTGAAGGAAGACTTCAAAGAATCTGTCACAAAAGGCATCACACCTTGGGTTGAAGGTGTGATTTCTACATACCTCAGTTCAGCCCTCAGGGATACGTATAGATCTATCTCCAAATGGATACAGCACTGCCTTAGATCTAGTCATTTCTTAAAAGTAAAAGTAGACTTGCAAAAGCAGGATGTAGAGAGTAGAATTTAAAGCACCTGATGCCACTACATAAACTATCAATATTGATTTAAATTATGGTCTCCCTATGAAACATAACCTCAGTGTCTCCTTTGCATGGCTTTCTTCTCTTTCTATAGAAAACAAAATTGGCTCTAGAAAAGCTAGCAATTTTACTGTAACTTGGAGAGTACCAAGACATATATGTTGTCCATTTTGGTTCTGCATTACCAACCTTATGAAGAAGAGATGAGGAAAGGAGGGATAAGGAGAAGGAAAACACACAACTATCTAAAGAGATTCATCCAGGTATCTAGCTATTTTTTTAAGTCTAAGTAATGCATATATCACATATTAAATTAATTTAGGAATGTCTCACTGTTAACACAAGTGTCTCACTCTCTCCAAGATTAACTTTGTATTTTTATTCACTTCTTTCTTTGTAAGTAGAAATTTGATCTCACCACATACCAGTTCCTCTGGTATATAGATACCCCATCCTATTCTGACCATCTGTTGCCCATCACTAGCAATAGCCAATTATTCAAATGCACTCAAATGTTCCAAATATTTTTTCTTGTTTTTAATTAAAAATGTGCAAAAATTATGTGAAGAAAAATATCTTTCTTGCATTTCTGCCTATATCCTCCTTACCAAAAAAAATTTTCATTTCAGCCAAAAACCATCTGCAGCAAGTCAAAGTTGCAACTTTTCACACCAGTTCCTTCACTAATTCTTTCAGATTCTATGAAGGACAACAAAGGGCTCATTCATCTTAATAAATAAATCCTAATGAAAAAGAGATAAAAATATTCACTGCCTGTTTAAATAATGAGCACCCTAGAATTACAACTCTCTCATATTTCCTCTCTTCATCTTTAAATGTACACCTGTGATATTTCATTTTACTGATAAACACTATCAACAATATTAACAAAATTTTTGCCACAAACAATAGAGTAAGTTTAGGGCATTACCCTAGCGGTATAGTAAATAAGCAAAAGACTCAGAAAGAGATGTGGATGCAGCTCAATGGTAGTAAACATGCTAGAGGACCTGGGTTCAATCACCTGCAGGAAAAAAAAAGAAGAGGAAGTTCAAAATTAGAGATCACATAAATAACATTTATGTGAATTAAAATGGGAAATGCAGCTAGAAAAGGAAGAACAGATCTCAGCAGGCTGAATTTAATGAATACATTCAGACAAAGTGATTCTTAAGCTAAAATTAAAAGAAGGAAAAGGTTAAAGTAGCATTAAACTAATAATAATAGTAACAACAACATATATATTAAGCTTGACAGATTTGGAAACTGCATTGCAGTAGGTAGAATCACCATTTAATTTTGACCAAGGCATGTTTAAATCAAACTAAGGCATGGTTTGCATTACAAACATACCCCAAAACATGATTCAAAATCCTATTCCTTCTCCAAAATTGATTTTCCTTTTTAACCTAGAATGTGTGAATCTCAAAGATGCCTTCCTCCTTGTCTCTTTTTTCAGCTCAATTTCCTAGTGTCATTATTTTTTTAATTTCCTAATTTTTTTCATATCTTCATATATGTATCATTATTAAATGTCTACACAATTTAGAAATTATACTTTTTTTCAGTAAACTTCCTCTTTTGAAGATTTCCAGGACATCAAAACACATCATAATGTAAACATGTAAGAATTCAAACATCAAGAACCTGACCAATTTTTCCTTTTATTTTAAAAGCTCTAAGTGAAATTAACAAATATAAAAACTTAGTATCAGTTCATACTGAATAAAATTTTATTAAAGTAATACACTCAGCATAATTTCATATCTTTTAGTCATTGTTCCAAACAATATTTATACTTATCACAGGTATCTTAAATATTTTAAATACAACTTGAAATAGTCAACTAAAAATGCGACCTTCTGACCAAAGACGGTTTTCTTATTTTTTTTTTTTTCTGTGAGTTCATTTACACTCACCATTTGTTGTTCTACTGTAGTAGATACTGGATTGTACACAGGCACTTGATAACTTGTCTTATCCTTAGTTGGTCTTGTTCCTTTTGGTATATGCATATTTTGGTCAGGAAAAAAAAATACTTTGATATGAACTACAATTTTTCAGCACCAGGGCCAAATCTTATTGCATTTAAGGTTTGATTATTTTAAAAAAATAAGGAAATTCCTTTCCTGCATTAATTCCCATATGTAATCATCACCAAGATTACTGCTACTTTAAACATTTGAATAGTACTTATCTGTGCTTTGGTGACAAAGATACTCAGAATCTCAGATGGTATCAATGAGGATCTTAGGAACAAAATTTTTGTGGTGGTGGTGGGTGTACTGGACATCAAATCAGGAACTGTGATTGATGGTTCGTTTTAACTGTGAACTTGATGGAATTAAGGGATACCTAGATGACTGGTAAACCATTACTTCTGGGTGTGTCATAAGCATGTCTCTGGAAGAGATTGGCATTTAAATCAATGGACTAAAGAAGACCTGCCTTTACCCAGTGGAGGTGGCCATTATCCAAACTGCTGAAGGAATGGCAGAACAGTAAAGCAGAGTAAAGGCTAATTCATTCTCTGTCTTCTGGAGTTGGTAAATCCTCCTTATCTTGTTCCTGAACATCAGGCTTTCAGGCTTTCTGGCTCTTGATCTCTGACTGTGAGTTACATCATCTGCTTCCTTGGTTTTGTCACCTCTGAAATTGGATGACTGGGCCATTTAGTCGAATGACTTCCCTCTCCTCCAGCTTGCAGGCAGTCCGTTGTGGGACTTCTCAGCTTCTACAACCCTGTGAGCCAATTCCCCTAGTGAACTTCCTCCCATATTTCTAATTATAACTATATGTATATCCAACTACTAGTTGTCTCTCCAGGAAACCCTAAATAATATACTACTCAAACTGCATAATTTGGTCATGGTTTAATAGATGGGCCTTTGAAAATCAAGGTGAAAAGAAAGCCACAAAGGAAATTGAAGTTCCCACGAAATAACAACCAACAGGCTGTAACACTCAAAACTTATGGGGGAGTCACTGTTGCAAAGTGCATCAAGTAGGAGTTATGATTAGACACAGGACACAGCTATCCCATATGGTAGGAACCAGACTTTCTTCTTCTTCCCCCAGAAGCATTGCCACTACTTTTCACTGGTCAAATTCATCTAGAAACTGGACATTAAAAAGACCACCAGGGGGGGCTGGGGATGTGGCTCAAGTGGTAGCGCGCTTGACTGGTGTGCGTGCGACCCGGGTTCGATCCTCAGCACCACATACAAACAAAGATGTTGTGTCTGCCGAGAACTAAAAAAAAATAAATATTAAAAAAATTCTCTCTCTCTCTCTCTCTCTCTCTCTCCCACTCTCTCTTAAAAAAAAAAAAAAAAAAAAAAAAAAAAAAAAAAAAGACCACCAGGGGGATCCAAGCAGGCGAGCCTCCTGGGCATACAGCAGACTAGAGTATTGCAAAGTGGATCAGAAATGGCCAGTGGACAAAAACCCAGAACACTTGGTTAGTCTGTTTCTTTACGTTAGATCAACATTTTAAACTTCCTTCCTTATATAGTGGAGCTTTAACAATAACCTGGTGCCAAATATTCTCCAAATTCATTTTAGGAAGAAAGGCCTATATTCCATATGTTACCTTCTACCATTATTGGGGTTATATTGAATAATCTGTACTTTATCATGTTCTGCTCATCCCCTGCACCCCCCAAAAAGTATTCTTCACAATTTTTAAATTACTCTAACCCCTTTTAATCTGGTGCCCTACTTTCTTTTAATTTTCTTTGTATCTGGCTTTTCACTTCTTCCTACAGGTTTGTTGAAATTGTGTTTTCTCAGAGCTGCCATGTCAATCTGGACACAGAAAGACTGTAGTTGTTATGGAAAGGAGGAATCTAATGACTGAAATCATAACTTTTTTTTTTGGTATCAGGGGTTGAACTCAGGGGCACTCAACCACTGAGCCTTATCCCCAGACCTATTTTGTATTTTATTCAGAGACAGGGTCTCACAGAGCTGTTGAGTGACTCACAGTTGCTGAGGCTGGCTTTGAACTCACAATCCTCCTGCCTCAGCCTCCCAAGCCACTGGGATTACAAATGTGCATCAGAGTGCCCAACCTGAAATCATCTTATAGAAATATGTGAGCAGCTAGAGAAGAAATGGGAAGGAGGGTTCATAGGATCAAAGAAGGTGGATCTGAGTGGTCCCAGTGAATCCTTCAGAATAAGTGAACAAATCAGAGCTTTCAAGGAAGACTGAGAAGCCAAGTACATCAACTGTTAACATGGGACTATGAAGAACAATTAATGGTGGATTCTACGGGATTTATGTAGCTACTATCTCACGCTGTCATTCTCCAGGTATCTCTGCAACTATACCCAACTGTGTCTAACCATGACAACATCTGGAGAATAGTGTTTGGTTCCTCCCTATTTTCTGCAGAAGTTTGTTAATTTTCTCAATTGGATAATTCAAATTAGTAAATTAAATGGACACTGTGAATTGCAGGTCCTGGCTGAAGGAGATTGTCTTAGTTTTATCAGTTTGCTAAACAAATTATCATACACTGGATAATTATAAACAGAAAGAATTTATTTTTCATACTCCTGGAGGATTGAAACCCCAAGAACAAGGTGTTGGCAGATTTAGTGTCTTATGAGGGCTCATTCCCTTCTAGCTACAATCCTGCAAGGAATTAGCTTTCTGGTGCCTCTTTTATAAGGGCACTGATTTCCTAGGGTTCTATCGTAACCATCTGATAACCTCCTATTGATGCCATCCCTTTGGGGGTTATATTTTAGCATATCAATTTTGTGGTAACATGAGTATTTAGACTGTAGCATTAATTAATAAAGATCCAACATCTATAACTTACCTTCTTATTTCTATCCCAACATATAATTTCATTGTTTTCCTAACTTTATAGGCTATCTGAAATTATTTATTTATATATATGGAGAGAAACCTATTCTGCATTATCCACTGATATGTCCCATACCTAGTAAAGTACCCAGCCTATTGTAGTTTTCTCTGTGTACACATATGCTTTGAATTAATTAGCAATGAATGAATGAATGTATGGAGAATGAGTCAATGAATTAATCAACCAAATCTAATGTAAATTAATTTATAGTACATTAGTAGGTCAGAGGTTGTTTAGCTTTCAAATATGCCTCGTGTAAAATATTGACTTTGAGAATTAATAACATTTGACAAGTTGCAACATTACAAAGTTATTTATTATTTGCAAATTTTTTAGTTGTCATTGGATCTTTTATTTTGTTTACTTATATGTGCTGCTGAGAATCGAACCCAGTTCCTCACACATGCTAAGCAAGTGCTCTGCCATTGGGCCACAACCCCAGTACCCCAATAAGTTATTTTTTTCTTTTGCCTCTCATGTTGTGATGTATGAACTAATGGTTAATTTACTCCATTTTTTTCCAGTCACATTTTTTATTATCCATTTCAATTTTCATTAGCTTCCTTTATTCCATTATTATCCATAGATTTTTTTGTTCTTTATCTATTCAGAATATAGAAAGTAAAAACATAATCTTGTGAGCTCATTTGTTATAAAAGTCCATATGTTGTTGTCCATATCTTTAGCTTGGGTTTTGCAAAGTATGGTTTAGTTAATGCCAGTTTTTCTAGAAACATATTTTATACCATCCTATTACAGCCAAAAGCTATGTATAGAGGGAAAAAAACACACATTTAAAAAGGGAGAGAGTTAGGAAGAAATATGTTGCAAATATTACAATCCCTTAGTCCTGTATATCATTCACATTTTCTTTTCTTTTATTTACAAATTCCCCTACCATCTCTATATTATCCTCTATATTAACTTACTTCCCCTATTTCTATATTATCAGATTCCCCATCTGGCCTCTTACAGAGAATGCTCAGCAGTGTTACAAAGTTGTGTCTTAGTAGCCTGAAGAATCAATTCACTTCTCAAAGGACCCATTTTGATCTCAGGAAGTAACATGGGTTTCTGGAAGTTGTGTGGCTTAAAAATGAGCAAAATAAAAACTTTCTTTTTTATTAAACCATATTTTCTTAAATACTATAAATGATTATAATTAAAAGTGATAACTTTTGAGCCATGAAAATAATAGCAATCTATGTTTTCCTGTAAACTTTGTTTAACCTTGTATTCAAGAAAACAACTTTTAAACAATGGTAGATCATAAGGTCTGTTATTTCCCTGTAGTTGTAGATTTGTGAACTTGAATATTGTCTCCTCTTATTGGCACCTCTCCCAACATTCATATAGAAAAATTAGTGAAAACTAATTTTTGATCAAGTTTGCAGATATCTACCAATTAAAAACAAGGAACATAAAAATTTATTATCATCTCAAAAGGAAATCATGACATTTTGGACTATGAAAATTATAGAACTTTCTGATCTTTACTTTGAAGGATGTCCTGAAGTGGTTTCTGAATTAGAAGATGTAAAGTTTAACGAAATAACACCTTTCTATAATATCTGTGTTTTTGAGTCCAAAACAATATTTCAGTATTCAAATATTCAACTGCTGAGTCACTAAGTTCAAAATAGATCTAATTCCTCTCTTGTGCAGGAGGATTTTTGGGGGAAGAACATACACAATTTGATAAAATTCATTAGAATATTTGTCAATCTAGTAGCCTAGCTTATTAGGATAAAAACAAAAACATATTTAAAATGTTTGCAGAATATGCAAGAAATAAAAAATTTAGACCTTCATATACATAAGGGGAAAGTTATACATAATTGGTTTACAAACTAATCTAAAGAGTAATGGATGTCCAAGGACCACATTTTCATTACATGTTTTACAGGTAGATTTTATTTTAAAAATAAAATCAAGCACCTGTGTCCTAGGCTCTTTATTACAGAATGTTATGGTGAGACAGTGATGACTTGGATATGAGATGTTCCCCCAGACATAGGTTAAGTGATTGGATTGTGAGCACTGTAACCTAATCAGTCCATCTTAGTTTGGATAGACTGTGTAGCAGGTAAGGCATGGCTGGAGGAGGTGGATCACTGGAGGTGTGACCTGAAAATGTTTATCTTCCCTGCAGCCCCTTCCCCCTGTCTCTCTCTGTTCTTCCCGACTTCCATGAGATGAGTAGAGCTCCTCCACCACAATTTTCTGCCATGATGTTCTGCCTCACCTTGGCCCAAAAGCAATGGACCAGAACAAACATGATTGCCCTTTGGAACCATGAGACAAAATAAACTTCCCCTCCTCTAAGTTGTTCTTATCAGGTATTTTGGTAATAGAGCCCAAGCTATCACAGATATCATAATTATAGCATTAATCACTGTATTCAAGCTTAATGACCAATAAGTACTAATTTTTTTCATTTCTTCAATCAAAATTATTCTAAATTACTATATTATGTGAAAACACTTTTCTATATACACGAATTGTATCAGTAAACAAACTGTATTAAAATAGAGACAAAATATATGGTAGGATGAGACAGATTTACATAAATTATGAGGATATTTGAAAATTTTAAATTGAGCCAAAGGATTATATCAATAAGAATTTTACAATTGAACAAATATCTAAAGGAAATGAATGAATAAGTGAATATTTACACCAAGGACTTCACTGGAGAAGAGGCATTGTTAAATGTTGTCCAATATATTACCAACTAAGATATTTTATTGGGTTTAATATGCAGGTCACTGGAGATCTTCATGTGAACATTTTCCTTAGAATAATGAGGGGAAATGACTTAGTGAACTAGGTTCACAAAAAGTGGGGAAAAAGAAATTGCAGAGTGTTAGCATGCATAACATTTTCAAGGAAAATTTACATAAAAAGGCAGTTAGCCAGAAGACAACACAAGTCCAGAAAAGTATTTTGTAAAAGGTATTTATAGCATTGTTATGTGCTGGTGGGATTGACTGTGGAGAGATACACGATAAAGAGGAAAAATTATTGAAATGATAACTTCATGAAGGTGATGAGGATACGGCGCTCAAATAGAGGAGCTGTTTTCGTCCATGGCAATAGGAGAGAACACAGAGTATATGGTTTATATTCATGCTGAGTAAACTTCGTTTGCGATTGCTTCTTTTCCCAGAAGTAAAATCATCAGCTAGAAATGAGAATGAGCAGAAGGCAGTTGGAGTTTTGAAACTAAAGGATGAGGTGGAAAACAACAGATTAATGAATGTAGAGGGAAATGCAGAAGTTCCACCTGTCAGGATTAAAGGCCCACTGGATACTAATAATCATGATATTTAAAGAAAGCCAGCAGAAAGGACTGTGATTTTCTCCAGCAACAGCTGACCCCAGGAGTAGGTAAGAATTAGAAATGACAGTGAGTAAGTGTAAAGTGTGGCTCTGAAGGGGAATTGGTAACGAAAAAGATTAAAATTATGAACTATGGAATCGAAGCTACTTAAAAAAGTGAAATGAGAACTTGAGAGAGATCAGGAGAATTCAAAAGGAGAAATATTTGAGTTAAGTCAAAAATAGTAGATTGGAAGCCTATAAGGGTAAGCTGGGTAAACAAGTGTAAACAGTTATTCATGATTTTGAATTTGGAGGAGAAAAGAAGTCTAGATATTATAAAGACTGCATTGATTTCCATTAATATTACAAGAAACAAGGAATTTAAATCTATGAAGACTGAAAGAAAATGAAGAGAATTGGAAGCTACTTTGAATTGGGTCAGTAATTAAAACCTCCATTTGATATCATTTCATGCTCACTAGAGTAACTATAACAACAACAAGAAAACAGAGAGTGCTGATGGTGATGTAAGGTAAAGGATCTGCCCTACATTTCTTGTCAGAATGTAAAACAATACAGCCATTTAATGCAAGTGGTTTAGTAGTTTCCTAAAATATCAAACATCAATTAATCATATCATAAAGCAATTTCATTTCCAACTTTATAACTAGAAGGAACAAAATCAAATGTCCATGTAAAGTCTTGAAAACAAATTTAGAGAGTAGAATTAATCAAAATAGTTAATATATTGAAGCAACCCAGATGAATATCAACCAGTGAATGGATAAAATGTGTATATTGGTACAAGGAAATAGTATTCTTCAATGAAAAAAAACATTGATTCATGCTACATGCATAAAACCAAAGAATGTTATATTCATTTTAAAAAGAAAAATCACATATTTTATAATTCTATTTGTAAGACAGGTCCAAAAATTGAATTTGTAGACATAAAACTTGCATAGTGACTCTTTGAGTCTGGAATAGGAAAAGAGACTTTTGTTTCAATTATCATGAAAACCTTAATGTGGTGACTGCAATGTGATGAAACTGTATGATGTGATGGTTGAACAACACAACAAGTTTTCTAAATAGTTATAATAAACTACAGAATTGTACACATAAATTGGATGAATTTTTTAGGATGAAAATTACACCTTAATTACATTTTTTAAAGTGGGCTTTTGAAAGAGGAGTACAGTTGTTGTATTTGGTAACATAGAATTTAAGAGGCTTTTATAAAATCTTTTTCTGGGTTGAGGTGGGCTGGTTGCAGGGTCAGAACAAGGAGACTTGGATGAAAGCAGTAGTGAGCAAGAGGCATCCTTATTTCTAGTTCTGTGCTGTGGGTGGGGAAAAATCAGTTTCCACTTAAAAGGTTTCGCATCCTAAGTTAGAGATAGAGTCAGAGCAAGAAAGAAAAGAGATGATTCAGACAAGAGTGAATTTAGCTCATGATTAAGCATTTTTAAGTGTGAACAAGAAGTGTTTTAAGAACTCAAAATGTATGGGAAATGGTTCAGAAAAAAGGATGCAGGTCTTTAAGAGAGTGAGAACCAGAATAACCTGGTTTAGCTCTATAATTAACACAAACCAAGACAAAGGGTATCATGAACTATGAACGCTCACAGAGTTCACAGATTTTATTGGCCTGCTTGTGGCCTAAATAAGTTAGCTGGCCACTGTTTCATGGATGTTGGCAGAAGACACTAGATTCTGTGTCAAAAACAAAGAACTTTATTACTCACAGCACAGCAAGCAGCATGCCCTTCATGTTCGTTTTGGTTTCTCTTTTTCCGAGTTCCACTGGAGGAATGTAGAATAAACTAGGTGGAAACTGTGCCAGCAGTATGTTTGCATCACAAATACAGAATGTTAATTTTCTTAGAAACCAATTTCATCAAACCTATCTTTTGTATTTTGTTACCAGTTAACCTGAGTAACCATTTTCCTGGAAAAGACATAAAATTGGACATTATACCAGAAAATAGTGAGTCTGCCCTTGATCTAGAAGGTACCATTATGACCTTCCAAGACTGTTTGCCACAGAAGCACACTGATATATAATCTACAACTAATTCAACCAGTCCCTATACTCACACACATTCAAAAGTGCAAGAGATCCATGGAGAATGTCCCAACAAAGGGCAAAATTGAATTAATCTGTGTGTTCTCTTCCTGATTGTGATCACAAGGCAGACAGTTAACTACTACAGAAAGTTAGTATTGCCAACGTACAAGTGGTAAGATTCTTTCTAAAATCACGAAAGAGTTAAAGGCCTCTTTTTTCCTAGAATTAAGAAATCCAGAGCAGAGGTCTTAAGGGAAACCGGAACACTGAATTCCTCTTTGTTGAACACAAATTACAAATTCACTTACTTATAAAATTAATGTAGAGACTCTGAAGAATCATATTGTTACTGAAAAATATTCCCTTTCTTCTCAATTCCATGGAATGTTAAACACCATAACTCTTTCCATAATGATGGATTAAGCCTTATGACTTTCTTGGATGCAAATGGGATATTAATGGACCCAAGGAGATAAAAGTGAATGGATATTGATCTGTGCTTGCACAAGTGGTCTTGATCATTTTTAGATTCCACAGTCTCCACGGAAAGAAAATAGGCAAGCCAGTTGAGGACAGCTTGCAGGAGACAACCCTTGGAGGCAAAAGTCAGTTTGGCTGAGATCAGAGTACCTAGATATGCCAGGCTGGATTAGCCAACTGCCCACCAATTTATAATTTATGTAAGAATAAACTAGGCTTTTGTTAATCCATTGAGTTTTAGGATACTTTTGGCAATAGCTAAGTGACTTATAAATTCATTATATGCAGAAAAAATTTCATTGATGAATTAAAGGCACATACTTTGCAACAATGGATAAAAAAAGGCAGTGAAGTTTTAAGTGAAAATCACAGTAGGGTGAGTTTGTCTTCTCAGGTGACAAGCAATCTGAAAAATAGGAATTCTAGGAATCTGTTTTTGTGACTCACATTTTTTTTGCCAATTTTATTAGCATTCTCCAATGTGTTTCAGTTTGGCAAAAAGCTATATCACATTATTTCAATATTAATTAGTTTAGTAATTAAATATTTAAAATTAATAATTATATGGTAATAATAAGTGAGAGTATAATTAATAGCATGGTAAATAGATTCATGGAGATAATTAAAATTTTTCACTCACCATTTTTTTTTCTCAAATCTCCTTAACAATGATCTGTAAAAGGAAAGGAGTATTTTAACAACATCGGTCTGGATATTTTTGGCTTTGTATTTATTTATTAGTTAAATAATTATTAAATCTTAACATAAAGAATTTGATTAAGTTTTTTTCAGATGTGTAGAATTCCTGATTTATTAACATCCATCTTATTAATCCACAATTATATCACGTAAAAGTGATTCAAATAGGATCCTTGCAAATCAAAAATTCAGAAGGAAATAAGCAAACATTCGACCTTCTGTTTTGAATTAGAATCTTATCTTTCCAAAAAATATCAGCTTTAAACGGTATTTTTTTGTTTAGACAGTGATATTATTATCATTTATTATATGAGTGAAGAAAGTATAATCTGAAATGAAAACATATGGCATTTATTCTGCATTCTACATAAGCAACTATATTCTGAGTTCCAAGTTATCAGATTAAATACTTACCTTGGAAAGGAAAGAAAGAAACACACAAATTTTATGTATGACATATAATCATTGAAACTTCATTGAAGACTGTTTATCATTATTCTACTTTTAATTTGAGAGGTGCAGAGTATCACAACTGTTATAACTGGGCCGTGCTCAAGAATGTACTGTTTTAAAAATTGATCCATGAGGAAAAATAATCTATATTTTTGTTTATATTTTTTCCTGCATTAAACATGCAGACTAAATATGCAACTCTTTTTGAAAAGACTCACTGTATACAAAAAGTGATATTGAGAAAAAGAGAATTAAAAGGTATTAAAGGTAAACATAAAGAGCTTTATTAATGTTATCACTGTTGTTTATTCATTAATACAAGCTAAATTAATCAATTTACATAGGTAAATTTGCTATTATTCATTTTTGTCTACTATGAATTTAAAATTTCATTATTTTATAACAATATTAAAAATCAATTTTAGAAAATTCATTTTCTTGATTTTAATGTTTTGTGATTGAAACCAGAACAACTAAAGAGAAGGAATCAAAGATGATGGTGCTCAGCACAAAATTTGTAGTTGGTAGTGGAGAAAAGTTTTTAAAAAAGTATGTGCATGTGTGTGTATGCATGTTTATGTATGCATGTGTATTTGGGCATGCTTTTGGGATGAAATGTTTTTACTACAGTCAAATGTATTCAGAAATCATATACCTGTAATGTCATCTCTGCCAGAAATGCTCTTGACATTATACAAACAATATTGGCTATTTTTGCCAACATTGTAATTGAGACTAAAGTTGTTTTTGAACTTTTTGCAAATTTAATGATAAAGACAATCCAATTCTTAATGCAGTCTCTAAATTCATCTGTTATATTAAAACACCATTTCTTGTCCAGATGGATGTGAAAGGAACTAAGAGCCTGCAGTGAACATAAGTTTTCCAAGATGGTAAGTAAAAACAGCAACTGAAAATGTGCAGCATTCTGAGTGGACCTATTCCTGTTGGATATAAGTATCTGTGACTCTACAGAAGTTTTCGCCATGGGTAAGCAAGAAGGAAAATGCAATAAAAAATTTTAAATAATGAATGCTAAAAGAGGAATGAAAATGGATACCTGAACAGTGAAAACATAAATGACTTTAAAAGAAGACTTAAACCACTTCTCTAATTAGCCTTCAACCCTCTTAAATTGGGTTCCATGGAATAGTTCTATTCTTATTTATTTGTTTTTTGTTGATAATCTTTTTCTAGCTCTAGTATATTTTAAAGTATCAAGTTAATTTTTATGTACATATAGCTAGACTAGCATCTGCAGTTTGACAATTTATGAATCTGGTTATCTATTGCTATCGTTTGTGTAAATGCCTTCCAAAGACCCATATATAAATTTTTTGTTCCCAGTGTAATGCTGTTGGGAGACTCTGTGGACCTTTAGGAGATACAGCCTTAGGGAACCTTAAGTCATTATGAGCCTGTCCCTGAAGGGGATTGTAGGACTCAAGTCTCTTATTCTTCTTCTCCACTTCCTCTTGTTTCATAATTGAAGTGCTCTGAAAAATGCTATCTCTGTGACTTTCTATACTCACCTGAGACCTAACGTGCTGGAGCCATTTGATCTTGGAATGGAACCTCTGAACTGTGAGCCAATATAAACATTTTTTCATTGTAAGTTAATTGCTTCAGTTTTTTGTTGTACTAATGGAAAGTTGACTAATGTCACTGATTCAATTGCTATTTTTGGTATTGCAACTATTAGTTACTTCATTTAAAAGTACCTTAATCTTATGTATTTGCCTTAGGGTTTAGTGTGACACAATAGTAAAACTTCTTCATTGCTAATAAAGAACTATTGCATGGGAAGTGTTTTGCAGATTTAATCAGGGTCATAAAATCATTTAAAAGAATTAACATAAGCAAAATTCTTAATTCAAGAGTTATTTCTTCAATATTATGATTCCATTTAATAAGTCTTTCTATAGATATGAGCAACCTAATGGACAATCTGAAAGGCAAGAAAATCCCACAAGTTTGAAATCAGATAATGTGTCACTGACTGGTGACTTTGCAGGTGAAAACAGCAAAGGCATGATAATGACCTTTAAGTAATATTTCTATTGGTGCTCTTACTTCAGCAAGCCAACATTGACATAGTCATTATGATGTTACAGAAAAACTGCCTTCAAAAATAGTCCCTCCATCTGATTATTTATTAAATAATTCACTTATAGCATCAAAAAATTCTTCCTGTCTGAAGTTTCCTAAGTTACAAATATCACCCTTGTATGAATTTGGTAATAAACATGATAGTCAGATCATTAAATTAAAGTTGTAGAATAATAGGAAAAGAAGAAAAGAAGTAATAAGTTCATTTGATGTATGTAACTTCTGTAACATTTCTCCAGCCATTTAACATATGTAAAACCATAAAATTTGCAAAGCAAGGAACAATGAAAAATTCTACACTTTTATCAAATTCACAGTACCAGCAATGAATTTCACTAAGAGGGAAAAAAAAAATCCAAAGCGCTCATTAAGATTTGTATCTCCTGCTTTTACTCTTATTAATTTGAAGTGGCTTTCTCCTGTACTCCTGTTCTCTGTCCTTATGTTCCCTCTTCTCCCTTTTCACTGGCTTTTATTGCTGTGTTTCTTAGATTGGACTCTTGATGAAACAAAATTTCTTGCAGTACTGTTTTGTTTTTTTTTTTTTCTGTCCAATATAATTTAAAAATTCTAATTAAATTACTTGAGGTAGGTATTGGTGGTATTTAAAAAGAAAAATATTATGGAATCTTGTGCTGAATATTATATGTCTCTGAATATAATATTTTTCCATGCTGGATTAATGAGAGATAAGTACAAAAAGTGTGAAAAGAATTAATAATTTAGACTAATCTATAATATACATTGTTCTTCCTAGTTCTACTTTTGTCACTTTTAATACCTAAGGAAAGGTGTATTCTTTCAAATCCAGTTATACCTGGGGAGCGAAGCTGTTGCAAGTTTGGAAAAATGATCATTATCATCCTAGGGACCCATGCGTACTTCACTTTTGTTTAAACTAACATTGAAATCCAACATTTATCCTGAAACTACTATGAATCTAGAAAATTACATGTAAAATATCAGCCAGAGAAATTTTTATAATGAACTGTAAAGGGTACCTCAATGTCTATTTCAAAACTGATTTGATGAATACAGAAAAAGTCAAACTAAAAATAACTCAACTGAATTAGTTATAAGTGGTAGTAACATATGCCCTATTTAATAATGAAACTTAAATTGGTAGCACAGTTTAAATAGTGCCATGAATGCTAATCCTGACAGCAAAGGGTTATGAACTACCTGTCGACCTGCACCTAACACAAGGTCAGACAGTTATGAGATAATGCAACCCCCCCCCCCCCGATGTACCAGAAGGTGAATGACTGACATGAGTGGGCTTGTGGGAAGAAACTGCTGTAGCACGGATGGCACATTCAGAATGACACGGTGTCCTGAAACAGAAACAACTGTGATCCCATCTGTTTATAAATTCGAACTGCTGAAGTTAAAACCTCCCTTTGCAGGCAACATATTTCCTAGGAGATATATTTTTTATATTCATAAACACTCAGGTATTACAAGTGCTAAGCATTTTCAGATTCTCCTTACATATGTGGTTAGCTATTTCTAAAAAGGTTTCATTAAAAAAATTTTGACACGTTGAGCAACAATGAAGACTTGCATGTGGGGATTGTAGATTGGATAATCAGTTTTACCCAAGAGCCAATTCAAAATTTTTGAAAGTGATTATGTCCCCAAAGATTTGTTTTAAAAACTTTGTGCCTGCGATAGCGATCAAATGAAAATATAATTTATGCTTGTTAAAATTCAGAAAATCAAAGCAAGCCCTACGCACTAAAACCCTGATAAAAGCTAATGCTGTTAATGTGAATATACTTTTAAACTATCTGTCAATGTGCACTGTATCAAGCCTACACTTTTATCATATTCTCCCACCATTTAAAACCCATGAAAACAAATCAGTTTTCTGTTTTTCTCTCTTTTTAAGAAGCAATCTATAGCCTTAAATTGCTTTTTCCCACTTATGTACTTGGTTTAATTGTATCTTGAAAGTAATAGATGATAACAATAATAAGAAGGAGTTATGACATTGACAAAATTTTTATTTTAGAAAGCAACATTAATACAAGGAGAAATTAGATGAAATAACCAGGCTGACACTACCCAACACACTTGCATACAAACACACACTTGTGTATACAAATACCATTAAACATTTGAGGGTACATACTTAAAATTATTTGATTCTTTTCCTTTAGAAAGTCTTAATATTGATATGGCATAACACTATCAAGGGTTGTTAAAATATATTTCTTCTTAGCCAAGGAATGACTTTTTTGGGTTTCAATAAAACGAAACTGGGATTAGTTAGAATTTGGAAAATTTGAAGGAATACCACAAAATTATCAACCTTCTACATCAGTTTACATATATTTCTTCTAAAGTAACAGCTATAATTATAATAAATCACAAAAATTTCTTCATCTATCAATAAGTGTTTTCAATTTATCAAAAAAACAATATTTTGAGTGGTTGCTAATTGTCACTGGTTTGTGGGGCAAAGTTCAAATCCAATAGCTTGTAACTAAAGCAGACATGAATCAAGCTAATTTTATGCCTCTTTGTTTGGCACCAGGAATAAAATGCTGAGCAAAAACATTTAATTCTCAAGGGAACAAAAACTTAGATATCATTCAAATAATATGAATAAAAGTATAATTTAGACAATTATTTAAAACCATAACATAAATAGATGTTAGTCAAATTGAGTTGGGGTAGAGTACATAAGGATAAGTCAGAAGCAGATCTATATAGAAGGAGAAAGAAATAGTAGCTTTCAATCTAGGAAGCTCCATGATGAACACCCTGACCTTACTCTTCTGCCTGTGTTTCCCTCCTGGCCTAAATTCTTTTTTTGGGTCCTGAGGATTGAATCCAAGGTCACTTAACCACTGAGCCACATCTCCAGTCCTTTTATTTACTTATTTATTTTCTTTTGAGACAGGGTCTCACTAAGTTGCTTAGGGTCTTACTAAATTGCTCAGGCTGGTTTATGAACCCTCAATCCTCTTGCCTTAGCCTCCTAAACTGATGGGATTATAGGCCTATGCCACCTCCCCTAGATCCAGGACTAAGTGATTAATTAATATCTACATGTAATACTAGTTTATATATTTTCTTTAAACCAAGTAAAGCTAAGGGGGGAAATATGAAACTTATGCTATGGTTGTATTTCAAGTGTTACTATTGACTGGATGCCATCAACCTAGAGAACTTGAAGGAACCAGACCATTGTGACCTGCCCAGGGGCTCCATGGTTAAGAAGCTTCTGCTAACCAGGCTGACACCACCCAACACACCTCTAAAGTTCAACATTTACAAAGTTTTCTTAAAAAAGAAGAGCCCAAGACTCAAAATATGCATCTCAATTTCAAATGCCCACACTCCTTCTCCCTTTAATGTGTTCTGCTCCATTGATGCTTTCCTGAAGTAATCTCTTGCTTTCTTGAATAAATATTTGTTTTTCACATTTTCTGTAGCATTCTAAAATTTCTTTTCATGGCATAAGTCAAGAACCTGCCAGGACTGAGTTAGAAAGTTCCTTTCTCCTTTCTGGTGCATTCTTCAAAACTTTTCCAGAGATAAAATAATAACTTATCACATATGAACTAAGCTTTTTCCCTACAAAATTGGGTGGGGGACAACTGCAGAAACACAATTTTTCACTAAGGAGTATAATGTGGAAAGATGACTTAGTTTTCAGGATTAGGAAAGATACTCAAATCAGAATCCAGCTACTATTTAAAGGAAAGTTAAGTGGACATCCAAAATCAAACCTGTTCAAAAAGGAACAAGTGTGTTCCAAAGTGCCATGTTGATGAGGAAAGAATGGATGCCAGGAACAAGTTGGGCCAGTGTGGAACAGGGAACAAGAGCAACTACAAGGTTTTGGAGAAGTTGTTGGGTCTTACAAGTCAGTTTAAGGACCTTGTTCCTTGTATGAAGTCCGGTGAAAAGCTGTGAAAGAATGCTAGAGTGTTAGACAATGTAAATCAAATTTAGATGTAATCATGCATAGGCATTAGAGATTCTTAAGCATATAGCTGAAGTATACAGTGGGGACAAATACTGAGATGAGGCTAAGAGTCCAAATCTGTAAAGCAGTAAATGATCATTAGTGGAAATGTTGAAGAGTTGTGAAACTGGAAGTCATGTTGCAATGGTGAAGGAGAAATAAAGAGAACCGATGCAGAAGAAATATGAGAATGTAGGACATTTAGGAAAAATGTTTACACCAAAAAAGGAAAACAAATGCTCCAAATTCTGACCCCTTTGTTGAAATTATATATAGTTCATAGTTTTTTCCTATCAAATATGCACTACAAAGAACATTTTTGTTCTTGTGTATGTGAAGTATTTCTTTTTCAGAGTTGCTTTAGGAAACCTTCTTCATTACAAAAAGTAAAGCTATAATATTAATTTTTTTTAAAGTTTTAATAACAATTGTCAGATATCCTTGAGAATTATTACAAATTTGGGTAATCAACAACAGTATTTTCAGGTTATACTTTAGATTTCTTGGTTATACTCTTTAGTTGAATTCTGCTATTTATAATTGCTTTTATTTTTATACCTGTGCTATTAAATGGTATTATATTAGTATTACTGGAATTTCATTAATCTAAAAATATATAATATTATTATAATATTCTTTTAAATTACATTGATTTCCCTAGCATTATGGTTGTGACTCATAGGCCATATTTTTTTCATGCCTTTTAATGACAATTGCTACTGACCCACAGAATCCTGCTATGACTTTCTGAGCTCCACAGAACTCACCTCTTGCTGCCCTAGTCCCTGACTGCTCACTGGATGACCCATGATCAGATGCTCCTATTCCTGATACTTGTAGCATTTGAGGTGTTCTTTCTGTTTTGTTTTGTTTGGTGTTGCATCATTTTCTGTCGCAAATAATTAGAAGTAAGTTATTGACTTTGAACAATAAATATTGGGTCAAGTAAAGGCTGACAGATTATCTCTTGGAAAATAGCATGGAAAGTTTTTAGGTTGAGTAATTAGCCATTTGATCCATATAACCTACAAAGTACAAAAACACTAGTTATTTTGGTTTGTCTCGTTTTTCTATAAAATGAAATCTTTTCTTTTGTGTCATTCTTGTTATTCTACTTAATATTATGTTAGTCATCTTTATTTTTCCTGTGAACAAAATATCTGACAAGACTGACATAGAAAAGGAAAGTTTATTTTAGCTTATAATTTTAGAGGTTAGTTAATGGATAGCCAGGTACATCTCCCTGGGTCTGAGGTGAGTGGAGCATAACAGTGGAAGGGCAAAGTAGAGGAAAACTACTTACCTTATGGTGGTTGGGAAGCAGAGAGAACAAGGGGAAGAGGCTTCAGGCAAGAGTAACCCTTCCAGGTCACACCTCCAATGACTCACCTCCTCTAGCCATGCTCCACCTCTACATTTACCATCCAGTTAGTTCATTTAAACTAGTACATTTACAGTTCTCATAATCCATATATTTTACCTCTGAATATTCCTGCATTAACACAGAAGATTCTGGAGGATACCTCATATCCAAACCATAACAGTAGGGATTGGTGCTCATTAAAATGTTCATGATACCAAAGGTCTCTTGTATGACATATAATAGTTTTACAATAATATTGCTGGAATTCACAGGTATGTGCTCTCCACGGGTAGTGTCAATACCACAAGGTTTTTGCTTATTCTCATAAAAACCTGAAGTTAAAAAGTAAGTTGTAAATGCATTAATCAAAGATAATGTAAAAGAAAAAAAATAAGTAAATCCTTAATTACATTATGCATGTCCACATTTTATATTGAATTGTAATTTCATCTAATGAATTGCTACTTTTTTTCTTATCTTTTACTTTAGTTTTTTGGCATTTTTTTTTTTTACTGACACTACTATTTAAAAAAATAAGTGATTTTGAAAATCATATCAAACAGCAGTGAAATGATTTATTTTACTTATTTTAAACATTGAGGAAAATTTCTTCTGGTTGTATGTCATATACCACTTAAGTGCATGCTTAAGTTTAAGCTAGTGAGAAGCACATTTCATTTTCAGATCATCAAACAATAAATACAATATATATTCTTAGAGGAACAAAATCGTAATAAAATTGAATTTTGTATTTGTAGGTTCAGCATCTAGTTATTGATTAGGGGAGTAAATGCCAAGATTAGACAGTTATTAATTATATAAAATTCAGAAAAAAATGGAAGTGGCCAATTGACCAATCAATTATTATAGCAATACTGTTTGAGTTGAGTATGTAAGTCCACAAGCCATCTTTTAGGACTTTACTTGTTCTTTCATCATCCATTCATTTTACAATTATCATTCCCAATGATTCATCTCCAAAAAAACAAACAGTAAAACAAAATGAAAAACTAAATAAGTAAATATTAAATAATATGAAAGCTACTATATGAAAGATACTACATGAAAGCACAGGAAATAAGATGCTTTCTGAACACAGATTGAATACTCAAGTAACTAAGTTACAATCTATAAGAATTCTTGAAACTCTAGCCAGAGCAATCAGACAGACAAAAGAAATTAAAGGGATATAGATAGGAAAAGAAGAACTCAAATTATCACTATTTGCAGACGATATGATTCTATACCTAGAAGACCCAAGCCATTCCACCAGAAATCTCCTACAACTAATAAATAAATTCAGCAAACTAGCTGGATATAAAATCAACACCCATGAATAAAAGGAATTTCTGTACATCAGTAACAAATCCACTGAAAAAGAAGCTAGGAAAACCACCACTTAAACAATAGCCTCAAAAAATAAATAAGTAAAATGCTTGGGAATAAACTTTACAAAAGTGGTGAAAGACCTCTATAATGAAAACTACTACATGCTAAAGAAATAAAATTAAAGAAGACCTTAGAAGATGGAAAGATCTGCCTTGTTCTTGTAGAGGCAGAATTAATATTGTCAAAATGACCATATTACCAAAAGCACTATAAAGATTCAATGCCATCCCAATCAAAATTCCAATGACATTTCTCATAGAAATAGAAAAAGCAATCATGAAATTCATCTGTAAAAATAAGAGACCCAGAATAGCCATAGCAATCCTTAGCAAGAAGAGCAAAGCCGGTGGCATTACTATTCCAGACCTTAAACTACACTACATAGCAATGCTAACAAAAACAATGTGGTATTGGGACCAAAATAGACCTGTAGACCAATGTTACAGAATAAAGGACACAGAGTCTAACCCACATAACTACAGTTATCTTATATCAGACGAAGGTTTCTAAAATGTACATTGGAGAAAAGATAGCCTTTTCAACAAATGGTGCCAGGAAAAGTGGAAAACCACATGTAACAAAACAAAATTAAACCTCTACCTCTCACCATGTACAAATCTCAACACAAAGTGGATCAAGGACCTAGGAATTAAACCAGACACCTTGAGCTTAATGGAATAAAAAGTAGACCCAAATCTCCATCATGTTGGATTAGACCCCAAATTTCTTAATAAGACTCCTGTAGCGCAAGAATTAAAACCAAGAATCAATAAATGGGATGGATTCAAAATAAAAAGCTTCTTCTCAGCAAAAGAAATCATCAGTGAGGTGAATAGAGAGCCTACAGAATGGGAGCAAATCTTTACCACAAGCACATCAGATAGAGCACTAACCTCTAGGATATATAAAGCATTCCAAAACTTTAACACCAAAAACAAAACAAAACAAAACAAAAAAACAAATACCCAATCAATATGGGCCAGGGCCAGGGACTTGAACAGACACTTCTCAAAAGAGGATATGCAATCGATCAACAAACATATGAAAATATGTTCAACAACTCTAGCAATTAGAGAAATGCAAATCAAAACTATTCTAAGATTTCATCTCACTCCAGTCAGAATGGCAGCTATTATGCATATAAACAACAATAAGTGTTGGTGAGGATGTGGGAGGAAAGGGCAAATTCATACATTGCTGATGGTACTGCAAATTGGTGCAACCAATCTGGAAAGCAGTATGGAGATTCCTTGGAAAACTTGGAATCACCATTTGACCCAGCTATCCCACTTCTTGGTTTATACCTAAAGGACTTAAAGACAGCATATTATAGGGGCACAGCTATATCAATATTTATAGCAGCACAATTCACAATAGCTAAGTTGTGGAACCAACCCAGATGCCCTTTAGTAGATGAATGGATAGGGAAACTTTGGTATATGTACACAATGGAACATTACTCAGTATTAAAAGAAAATAAAATCATGGCATGTGCATGTAAACGGATAGAGTTGGAAAATATAATGCTAAGTGAAGTAAGCTAATCCCCCAAAACCAAAGGCTGAATGTTTACTTTGATATAAGGAGGCTGACTCATAATGGTGATGGGGGTGCATGAGAAAAATGGAGGAACTTTAAATAAGGCAAAAGGGAGGGATGGGAAATGAGGGGCCAAGGGGATAGGAATAATGGTGGGATGAATTAGACATCATTACCACTAAGTACATGTATGGAGATATGAACGATGTGAAAATATTTTGTGTAAAATCAGTGTCTTGAAAAATTGTGCTATATATGTGCAATTGAAATTAATTACATTCTGCCATCATGTGTAAAAAATTAGAATAACTAAATAATTTAATAAAAAAAGATGTTCATGTTTTCCTCCTTGATTTCTATAATGCAATACTTTAATTAATTACTTAATAAACTATCGTTGAATTTCAGGAATAAATTCCACTTGTTCATAGTAAAAGGAAAAAAAATAATTAAGATATTTTTGCTTTGAATGATACACTCCATATAAATATAAATGAAATTCTAAATGATGAAATTTGAGAAGGGAATTACGTTACACAAATGAGATTCTACTATCAGGATATAAAAATATAAAATCATTAATTATGATTTAAATAGTTTTTCTTCCCCTCATTAAATGTTAGTTTGGGTTCTTTAAAAGGAACCACCAAAATGGAATTAGATATGCAAGAGACTAACTGGAAGAAATGCTTATGAAGACAAGAGTGGAGAGGAAGAAATGAGTAAATGAAGAGACCACAGACCATGATGCAAGTCTGAAGGGTATGAAAAAAATAAGGAAAGGAAAGGAGGCGAAGGGATTCATATTGCATCTCAACATTAGAAGTGTCTCAACCAGGGCCCTGAGCAAAAAAAATGTCTTATAACTAATTTCCTCATTGGTCATCCTGGTCCTAGAGAAGTTTTGCATAAGCATGAATATTATGAAAGATGTAAAGATGTAGCAGGTAGATGAAGAAGGTCCCCACTTCACCCTCTCTCACAATTATCTTAAAGGCAGAGTAGAGTAGTATACCTCTGAGACCTTTTCACTCTGGAATTTATAGCATAAAGAAAATAAGTTAAGGGATAGACTTTGAAACTTTGGTCCCAGGACCTCTCTATACTTAAAATGATTAAGAAACTCAACGAGTTTTGTGTATGTGTATTAGATAAATCACTTTTTACCATTAAAAATTAAAGCTAACATTTTTAAAATAAGTCTTATTTTTAAATTACAGTAAATTTGTTATATTAAAATAACATTTTTACAAAAAATATAAACAAAATAATCAGAAGATTAGCATTGTTTTGCTTTAAAAGGTTGATAATGTCTGGCTTGATTTTTGTATCAGTTTCTGTATATAATCTACAGTGGATGCTACTTTGGACTTTATAATTGAAGAAAATCTTGGATTACATAGATTTATAAACTAGAAAGGAGATATTTAGCAACCACATAAAAGTTTTGGGGGACCTCCATGCATATGTTAGGGAGGATTGATCATAGAAATAAGTACATTTCACACTTTAAGTATGATAGTATGTTTAATTTATAAAGTTATCTTGCAGATATATAGTATGTTTATCCTCAGGGCAAGACCCAACTAAAAGTTCACTGTTATTATAAATTCTTAATTCTTTTATCTAAAACATTTCCTTATAAATACATCCAAACAGGAGATATTCTCTGGCATTAATTGTCTTTATCTTCCAGAAGTCCTACCTTTACTGTTATTTTTATTGTTTATTTTTTATTACTACAAAGTCTTCCATGTAATGGGATCTTGGTAGTTTTCAATAAGCATTACTGTTGATATGTCTCACATTGTATTTTCTATCAATGCTAATTATCACACTAAACAAATATAATTGCAAGTCATATGCTAACTTCAAAATGTTATGGGGTTTTTTGGAAAATGAAAGATAAATAGGCAGCATTTAATAGTGACCTGTCTAGAAGAAGATATTTTGATCACTAATATATTATGTATATCATTTTCTTTTTTAATCAGCTTCATTGATAAGCTGTGGCTTCTGATCTTATGGCTTCACTGTGTTGTGTAATTTGATTTTTTCTTTACATTAATTATATGACATTGGTTCCTATACATGGCATTATGGGATTTATTTGGTATTTCCATTTTGTTGAGTAATTTACCACATAATAATTCTCTGAATTATCACTCCATAAAGACAATATGTATAGGAAAAAACACAATTTTTTTCCATAAAGTCTATCATAGTTTGTTGAGATAAACAGTACATGTGGAAAGGGTGATTATGACCTATGCCAATACTGTCCAATTGAACTGTAATGTGAACCACATATATTATTTTAAATATTCTAGAAGTCAACTAAGCTAAGTAAAAGAAACAGAGGATATTAATATCAATAATATATTTTAATTAGTCTAATATATCCAAAATATTGTCATTTCAGTATATAATTAAGAGAAAAATTATTAATGAGCTATTAAACTCTTTATATTGTATTTTGTGCATTTTACTTTTAACATACATCTCAATTTGAGCATGAAGTTTTCATTAATTTTTTTACAAGTCAGAAAGTAAATTCATATACTGGAGCTATTCAACAAATAGTTATATGTTTCTAACAACTGAACTGAATAGAGGATTAATTTTAAACTTTAAATTTATTTTAATTACATTAATTTTTAAATTCAGGTATCAAACACATCATCCATTTTTTTTAATGGCTACTGATTGAAACTTTAGTTGCGGCATTGATTGCACAGTTCAATGCCGCAACTAAAGTTATAATTTCAGTGTTTTTAGATTATATTAGTATGTTTAGTGGCATTTGAATTAAATACTATCATTAGCATGGAACAAATAACTCATTCTAATTGTATAATATTTAAATGTTTTAAGAAACACATTGCTATGTTTGTCAACATTGGCTACAATATCCTTGAGTAAAAATATTTCCTACTTTATCTGGGAAAGATTTTCCCATTAAGAAAGCTCATTTTTTTTCTTGTGACAATGAGAGAGGCGAAGAATGGCAACTTTTTCAGGGAGATAATTAATTCTGCCGAACTCATCAATAGGGTGACAGGTAATCAATGACTGGGTAACATATATTCTAAATGCCTATTCAGTGTGGATTTTTGAAAATTCCAGCAATATTTGATGATGTACTAAGAAGTGCTGATATAGTAAGTGGCCTATGTCTTATTTTCTTATATCTTTATGTATTTCTATGTATAGATATCTTTATATCTATATGTCTTATTTTCTTATATTTTAAGAATGTCTTGTTATTTTAATGTTTATTAAAATGTAATTATTTAATTTAGATATGGTATAGATAATACAATTCAAAAAACTAGGATTTTGAATTTAATTGATAACAGTACCTTCTTAAAGCATAGTTTTTTAATGTCATATTTTGTGTTTACAATGTGTAGTAAAGTGGTAGATAGAAAGATGGCTTTTAAAGTACAGATATATATATATAGTAGTGTGCTCCAGAGATACATATCCAGAGATACAGTAGCCACCAGATATATGAGGCTCTAATACTTGAAAAACACAGATTGTCTGAATAGAGATGTTCTATAAGGATAAAATAAACACTGGATTCCAATGAATTAATATGAAGTGAAAGGAATTTATAATATTTTATTAATAATGTTGATACCTTGAACATTGGATTGATAATGTATTGGAAATACGGGTTTTAATAGCAAAACATATCACTACAATTAATTTCAAATGATCGTTTTACTTTTGAAAAATGTAGCTGCCAGAAAGTATTAAATAGTTTGTGGCCCATATTATATTTTAAATAGACCACCCTGTTTGAGAGAGAGAATTCAGGGGACTTTAAAATTCACTGAGTACATCCTGTTTCTAAAATATTAGACTGTACTCATTGCATACACAGATAAGAGCTGATTTCATTCTGTATACAATAAAAATTAAACATTTTCTGAATGTTAATGTGGAATTCCATTTTTTTTTATCCTTTACAGAAAAGCCTACAAGTTAGTATCCATGCCTTTATGTCAAGCGTAATGTGTGTTACTTGAAACAAATGCACTAAATGAGAAGCAAGTGCTTACCCTTTTGGATAATTAGTGTAATTTCCCTCTGCCTGTTTCTGAATACTAGAAGACATTTTGTGTTTTCAGTTGATACCACAAAAAATGATGACATGTATATGAACCTTATCCATGGAATTAGCTTCAAATATCAGCATTGTTAAAGAAATAAAATACATGTTCTTAGATTCTAAGCCATAAAGTTTCTAATTGTTCCCATCAGCCTACATCTTCTAATGCTTTTTCCCCCCTACTTTTCATTTTAATAAGCTGTGTGGCAAGGACACAGACTTTTAGCTGTGATAGTGTTTTTCAAAAGCAAAACTAAAAAATGTCTACATTAATTCAAGGTATTATTAGGATTGTGACTAGTATCTCATTAGAATTTTAAAACCATGGGAACTTAGTATCCACAGAATAATGTAATCTAGAATTAAATGATGAGAAAACCAAGACGTCATTTTGTTTTGGACACAAATATAATTAACCACGTGCTAAGCCTTGCCCTTTGCTGACAAAATATTGTCCTGGACTTCAAGGAGATTATAGCTTATTAGAGCTGAAAATTTCAGTGTACTACAATAAGCACTATTACACAGGAGGACCAGGTTGCTTCAGATATGGGTAATAAACACTTAAAAAGGGGCTGGCACAAGCCAGGAAGGATGGGACAGGCATCTTACACAACCTAAGAGATAAGGAAAGGGAGGAATTAGGGGACAAATCTATTTGGATCAAATCAATGTATTTGAAACTGGAAGTTGTGAGATTCATGAAGAAATTATGTTGAGTTCCACTGACCCATGAGGACTTATGGGGTTCCAAATAGTAGAGTAGAGTAGAGTAGTTTGGGTCTGCTTTTTAGCCCAAAAGTTTTTTCTCATGTTCACTTCAGAGATTTTATCAAGTGTCTTAGGTAGATTTTCACAGAACTAGGAATAATGATTTCTGCAATGCCCCCTTGGCTTTTTAATAGTTTTCTTTCTTCATTCTTGTCACTCACAGTAACTAACTGAAATAGTTATCTGTTTATACTTCAGTGCTGAAAACTAAAATCTAAATATGCTTTTACCATGAATCCTTTCATAGCTAATACAAGCTAATTAGTATAAACACTTTTAGCTCATACTCCTCATAACTGAAATATACCATATATATGTGTAAATATATATGTAATATATATAACACAGTTACCATATTCAAACATATAAAATAGATGCTTCATATTCTATTTTAGTTAGTCGTCCTAATCATCCCATGGCAGATACTGATATAATCCCCATTTGGGAGAAGAGAAAATGTAGGAATAGAATAACTGCTTATGTCCATACAAGCAATGAAGGTGAAAATAAAACTCTGAAATATGACTTTTTACTAATATTTTTCTTTTGACAATGTATTTGTGAGATTATAACAATATATGCTGAGAGAATATGTATTTATTTATGTATGTATGTGTATTTTGCATGGTGCATAAGAAAAGCAAATACATATATTTCAGTGATCTCTCACTATCTAGCTATATATTCTCAAGACATGCAAACAGATCTCAAAGAAAGCCCAGAAAGATCCTAAATAGAAAAGTAAAATAAAATACAAATCCTATTGTACCTTGATAATAATATTAAGTGTAGAAAAAAGTGTTCTAATTAATAGGACACAATCTACTTTCATCCTGGGAAATCAGACTGGAGATGTTGTATACAGCACTTTCTGGAGCAGAACTAAAATGAATAAGCTAAAAAGCAAACAAACAAATATCACTAGAGCATTGGAATTTTATCTGGAAGAATGAAATTTTTTAGTAGATACTAAATCTAACCGCTAAAATCATGACCTAAACTTGTCGCCAATCTCTTGCCCATTGCCTTCAATCTATGGGTGATAAAGACCTATACTTTAAATTATTTGTGTAATGTTTAGTATCTATTGGAACAATGGGTTTTCCATGGTCTTATTTGAGGCAGAGGACAAATATGCAAAAGAAGGTCTAGAATGGTAGTGAGACCTACCTGTTGAGTGAATTGCTGAGGAAAGGACAGGTCTGCGGGTGCCTTTAAGTGAATCAAACAGAGTGTTGTTCCATTGACTCAAGGAAGAAATCAATCAAGATAGTGACATTCTTGTCATTGAGATATAAAAAACCTGCCAATGACTTCTGGTTGCCTATGGCAGTTAACCCATATTATTAGAACTTTGATAGCTCTCCATCATGTAGGATTAAGCCCCAACTTCCTTAATAAGACTCCTGTGGCAAAAGAATTAAAATCAAGAATCAATAAATGAGATTGACTCAAAATTAAAAAGCTTTTCAGCAAAAGAAACAATCTGTGAGGTGAATATAGAGCCTGCATCTTAGGATCAAGTCTTTACCCCTCACACATCAGATAGAGCACTAATCACTAAGGTATATAAAGAACTTAAAAGGCTAAACACCAAAACAAACAAACTGCCCAATCAATAAATGGGCCAAGGACCTGAAGAGAAACTTCTCAGAACATGATGTACAATCAATCAACAAATACATGAAAAAATGTTCATCACCACTAGCAACTAGAGAAATGCAAATCAAAACCACTCTAAGATTACACCTTAATCCAGTCAGAATGGCAGCTATCATGAAGACAAACAATATGTGTTGGTGAGGATGTGGGGACAAAGGTACACTCATATACTGCTGGTGGACTGCAAATTGGTGCAGCCAATTTGGAAAGTGGTATGGAGATTTCTTGGAAAATTGGGAATGGAACCACCATTTGACCCAGCGATTCCTCTCCTCGGTCTATACCCAAAGGACTTAAAAACAGCATACTACAGGACACAGCCACATCAATGTTTACAGCAACACAATTCACAATTGTGGAACCAACCTAGGTGCCCTTCAATAGATGAATGTATTACAAAAATGTGGGATATGTACACAATGGAATATTACTCAGTAATAAAAGAGAATAAAATCATGGCATTTGCAGGTAAATAGATGAAAGAAGATAATGCTAAGTGAAGTTATCCAATCCCCAAAAAACAACCAAATACCAAATGTTTTCTGTGATATGAGGAGGTTAATTGATAGTGGAATAGGGAACAGGAGCATGGGAGGAATAGACAAACTCTAGATAGGGCAGAGGGGTTGGAGGGGAAGGAAGGGGCCATGGGGTAGTTTATGATGATGGAATGTGATGATCATTACTATACAAAGTACATGTATGAAAGCACAAATGGGTGTGAATATACTATGTATACAACCAGAGATAAAAATTATGTCCTATATATGTAATAAGAATTGTAATGCATTCTGTTGTCATATATAAATTAAAAATACATAAAAAGATAATTTAGTTAGATGGAAGTCACACTAAAACAAAATTAATGTTAATGACCATTCCTATTTCAGGCTTAATGAAAATGTGATATTAGTGACTTGGGCATAGCTGATACTCATATAGAGTGACTGGTTCATTTCCATTTCAAATCTCAGGTTGCAAACTGTTCAAGTTCAATGGGATCTCTCACCAGTAAATTCCAGTGGCCAATTATGAAAAAAAAAGTATTCTGTAATGCCTCCTGACCTTTTAGAGTCACTTTAATTTATTTTTCAACATCTTCTTCTCATAAAGTCAAACTATAGTTGACTTATTATACTTGCATCTTTCCATCTGATTGCTTTAATTTGAAGTCTTGAACTATCTTGTTATATAGAAGTCATACCAAGCCTATAAAAACACATTTCTGGAATGAACATCACATTGCAGCTGTGTATACAAGATTTGGCTGTTTGTACTGTGGACACAGAAGCAGAAACTAAATCCTTATCTAAACTCACTGTACCAAAATGTGGCTTAGTTAGGACATGGGCCTTAGTTATGATCTAATGTGACACAACAAACTTGTAGATGAGGAAAGAAATGCCTAGAGATGTTAAATCATTTTAAAGTTAGTTCGTGAAGGAATGACAGAGAAACTACTAGAACATGGTATCCTGCTTTCAGGCACAAAGTTCTTTCCATTGATAATATATTGTTACATTGATCACAGCTACTGACAGTGCACTTATATGTGGCTATAGATCACTGCAGGCTCAGCCTGTGCACAACACTAGCTGGGCATCCAAGGTCTTGTTCCTTTTCATTGACATGCAACACCTGCATCCCAGGCCACATGACATGTACAAAACTTACTGTAGTATTGAATACTGTTTTCTTATCCTCATCTATAGCAAAAACCAGGACTCTAGACATGAATGTAGGCAGCTAGGAAATTCATTGTATTTAAGGCTTATAGAAAATACTTTTATAAGACCAGATTCACTGTCTCCACTCAACCTCTAGATGTTTTGTCCAAAAGATCTTGGAAGTCTCCACACCAACTTGTGTGCCTAGAAAATAGCACTTGACCTAGGAGGACACTTGGTATATCAGGAATTTACTAATTCACCCTTAAAGATGTCTTCCCTATCACTATTCCATTTTTCACTAGGAACCTTTGTTTTCTCTTAGAATATAAAAATGGAAATTCACTCTCCTGACCCCTCCTTTGTGTTCTGAAAATAGTTTTGCTAAGTTCATATTCCTCCCCTCTCGTTATCTAAGACTCCTCTTCTTATCTAAAACTCACTCCTACCCAGTATAATATGGCCTGAGAATAAAATTTTGCATAGTGATCTCTATATATAATTACATTAGTAGAAGCAGCTGAAGTCAATCCAGTAATGCTAATAGTATCAGTGATTGTAATAATCACAGTTAACATGGACACAATAATCAACAGTTAGTTTGACATAAATTTTGTATGTTAAACTAACAAATCATTTATAAAGACCAACCAAGTGACTAGAATCAAATTGGTGCAGTAATGTAGAGTATCAAGGAGACCATTAGGTTCAGCTGAATTCAAGAGTAAACTCAAAGTTAGCGGTGGTCTAAACATACAGGATTTTCAGAGATCAGCTACTACCCAGGCTTTATAGGACTTCCAAGAAATTAAGAAACTTAGTTCATTCTAAACTTAAGTCCCAACATTCTTGCTAAAATCATTTTCCACAAGGTCCAGAATACCTTATGGGACTCTAACCAATACATCCACACAGAGTTTGCACAAAATTTTACACAATATTTCCATTGTACCAAAAATTAGCTTTAGTACCAACAGGTACTAAAATTGCCATAAATTTGAGTAATATTTGGAGATTTGAATGGGATACAAGCAAGAGAAAATGTCCTACTCCCTAAACTTTTTCTATGATAGACATGAACAGGAAAGATTACATGATTAGAATAAGAGAGATTTCAGCAGAAAACAATGAAATCGTTTCTTTGGAGAAAAAAAAAAAAACTATGCTAAAACCAAAAGATCTGCTACCATAACAGTGACTATCCTTTTATTGTAGAGGCCTATCTTTTGAATTATACCAAAAAGGACTGGTTAAACTTGAGTGAATACCTATTGCAAGTTGAAATTAGTTTTTAAAATGTGTTTAATTATTCATAAATTCTCTTTTTCTAATCTTGAATTTATTTTCATGATGCATGTTCAAAATTCGAAGACTATATCATATCTATACATGGAATATTGTCTCTCATTACACCTATATTGTCTCTCTTGCATTTAAAATGTACCCAAAATGAAATGCTCCATTACTATGGACATATATCGACCCACATAGAACAAAGTATGTAATGATGGTGACATAAGTAACAAGGTATGCAGAAATGAGCAATCACTTAATTTGAATTTAAGAAGGACACCAAGAGCCAATTCGGACTTTTTCTGGAGAGTAAGTCTCTATAGGATTTTTGGATGGTCTCACAAACTACTTCTTCATGCAAGTGTTGATTTCCCACTCATCTCCAGCATGGCTGTAGCAGAATTGCCTATAATGCTGGCAAAAATATGTTTTGGATCCCCAAACACACCTAGAAGCATGGAGAGAAGCAGAAAGATGAATCAACTTTTTAAAATTTGAAAATATTGACAAAGAAAATGTTAATCACAGAATAATACTTGATAAATGATAGATATTTATACATAGCTGATAGTTCATAATTATAAGCATGAATAATAATCAGTAATTTTATAGGATTAGTTCAGTGTTTCAGTATTGAGCAGAGAGAGCAGCAAGATGAACCAGGATATATTTGTTGCTGTTTTTATGAGTAAAATGCTCCTTCTCTATTATTTTGTTATAGTAGTGGATATATCATGCCCTTAAAAGTTATTTTTATTTTTATCCGTCAAACACCATATTTCTCCAATTTTCCAATAATCAAATATTTTATGTAATCTATTATGATACAGTATGATACTATATTTATATTTTAATCTAAGATAGCTTTAATAACTCATAAGAATATATTATGCTGGTAGTTCTGTAAACTATGCAAATTTTCTCCATATCAGAAATCCTAAAACATATGGAAATAGAACAAAGCTTCAAAAAAGAAAACCTAAGTGAGAAAGTATTGCTTTTCTAGGCAGTAGGCAAATAAATTTGATTGATATTTGCCAAGTGAATATTTTATCACAAATTGAAAATTAAGGTTTTCTAAAAAAGTTATTTGCCATCATAATTGTGTCTGTCTCATGATTCAGTTGCTCCTTATGCTAAATATCCATACTTCTGATCACAGAGGAGAGAAACAATACATGCGAAGTATTATTTATTTAACAAATTTTACTGGGTTCTTAGCCAGGATTCATACCATATTCTGAATATGCAAGGTAGTAGAACATCATTTAGATGAATTAAAAAATATATAAAACTGCTCTGGGGGCTATGATGAAGTGATAATTAAAGTGTTCCATGAACAAGAACAAAAAAGAAAAAACAAATAACAATGCTTGAGAAGACCTAGAAAAACTAACCAGAGGGGGGAAAAAGAAGTGTAGTTTGAAAATTAAGTTGAAATTGATTAGGTAGGGAAGACATTAAGAACTTATACAAAACTGGAATCTACAAGGGCCATGAATGTATGCCGATCCACATTATATTGTAGAAATGAGTCAGGAGATTCTTTTGACTATATCTTAAGTTATAAAGAAGACCTGTGCTTGAGGGCAAAATGGACTCACAAGAACACAAATTATCCTCTAGTCTCAAAAAACTAAAAATCTTATATATGAAGAAAAATAAGTACTTCAAATATTGGACATGATATAGTGAAGGACACTAATGACTTACAGATGTAATACTAATGTGGGGAGAACTATTATTGCACTAATATATAATGTGCAGATAGTTCACTTTGGCTCCATGAGTAGAGGGGATAAAGCTGAGTATGGTGGGATCAAGAAGGCTAGGGTCCATAGGAGATTGTATAACAGAGGAGGGAATTGCCTATACAGCAAAATATTGAGAATTTTCTAGAGTGTCGTGAGAGTTCGAGCACACAAATGCCCACTACATGACTGTGAAGAAATAGTCTGAGCCTAAGGAGAAAGAACACCTGAGAAATTAGAAGTCACCATCTCTGGCACTCACATTCTAGAACAAGGATCAAAAGTTAACACACACACACACAACTCAAAATATCCAGTGCACATCAAGGTAAATTCAAAATACTAACATCTGAAAATATTTAAGAGACATGCAAAGAAAAACAGAAATAGAAAAAAGAAAGCCTATCAATTGAATATTTCCCAGAATTTATATAGATTAGTGGCAAAAACATCAATGTATTTATTGTAACAATTTCACACGTTCTAGAAACTAGAAGAAAAATTCAATATATTAAGTAAAGAATGAAAGATATAAAAAATTGACACCCAAATTTTGGATCTGAAAACCATAATATCTGAAGTGAAAAATGTATATTCAGAGATAGCTGAATAAACAACATAAGGAAAGTGCAATGAACTTGAAGACATACCACCAGAGCCCATTCAGAATAAGCACTAAGAGCAAAGAGATTTATGTAAGCTGTGGGATGATGTTAAGCAGCACACCTGGTAAGGGTAGAGGAAAACTAAAAATATGTTTGTAGAAAAAAAGACTGAAAAATTCTAAATTTAATAAAAACTATAAAAGCACAAATTCAGGAAGTTCTATCAACCCAATTTATTATAAACAAGAAGTAAACTAGGAAAAAAAATAACTAAAATATGGAAAGTCCCATCACGATCCAATTGCTTGAAGCCATCAACAACAGGAAATTTTAAAAGAGAAAAAAAGACATATTTATTTAAAAAGGAACAAAGCTGAGGACTAGAAAATATATCCAGGACATTGTGATCTAGAAGATAGTGGAGCAATGCTTTTAGGCATTTAAAAGTTAAATACAACTATACTATAGAACTATGGTAATTAAAATGGCATAGTTTTGGCACCAAAACAGACATGTAGACCAATGGTACAAAAATAGAGGACACAGAGACAAACACACATAAGAATGGTTATGTCAAACTTGACAAAGTTGCCAAAAGCATTCACTGGAGAAATTCTATTCAATAAATGATGCTGGCAAAATTGGAAATCCATATGTAGCAAAATGAAATTAAACCTCTATCTCTCCCTGCAAAAAAATCAACTCAAAGTGCATCAAAGACTTAGGCACTAGAACAGAGAACCTGAGCCTAATAGAAGAAAAAAATAGGCCAAAATCTTTACCACATCAGCCTAGGATCAAATAGGCCCAAATCTTTACCACATCACCCTAGGATTCTGACTTTCTTAAAAAGACTCCTAAAGCTCAAGAAGTAAAATGAAGAATTAATGAATGGCATAGATTCAAATTTAAAAGCTTTTTCTCAGCAAAAGAAACAATTAAAAAATTGATGAGAGAGCCTACAGATTGGGAGAAAATCTTCTACCACATCCACCTTCGATAAACCATTAATCTCTAGGATATATAAAGTACTTAAAAAACTTAACACCAAAAAAACAAATAATCCAATCAATAAATGGGCTAAGGAACTGAACAGACACTTCACAGAAGTAGAAATACAATTGATCAACAAATATATGAAAAAGTGTTCAACATCTCTAGCAATTAGAAAAATGCAAATCCAAACTACTCTAAGATTTCATCTCACTCCTGTCAGAATGACAACCATCAAGAATACAGGTAATTGGGCTGGAGTTGTTGTGGCTCAGTGGTAGAGAGTTTGCCTGGCATGTATGAGGCCCTGGGTTCAATCCTCAGCACCATGTAAAAATAAATAAATAAATAAAAATAAAAGATCCATTGACAACTAAAAAATATGTTTTTTTTTAAAGAATACAGGTAATAATATATATCGGTGAGGATGTGGTGAAAAAGGTACACTCATTCATTGCTGGTAGGACTACAAATTGGTGCAACCACCATGGAAAACAGTATGGATATTCCTCAGAAAATTGTGAATGGAAACAACTTTTGACCCAGGTATCCTACTCCTTAGTTGATACCCAAAGGTCTTAAAATCAGCATACTATAGTGTCACAACCACATCTATGTTTATACAGCTCAATTCACAATAGCTAAACTATGGAACCAACCTAGGTATTCCTCAACAGATGAATGGATAAAGAAAATGTGGATATACTCAATGAAATATTACTCAGTTTTAAAGAAGAGTGAAATTATGGAATTTGCCATAAATGGTTGAAGTTAGAGAATATCATGCTAAGTGAAATAAGCCCATCCCACAAACCAAAGGTCAAATGTTTTCTCTAATATGTGGGTACTAATTCACAATAAGGCGGGAGGCACTAGGGAAGAATAGTATCACCTTAGATTAGGTAGAGGGAACTAAAGGGAGGGAAGGTGAGGGGACGTGGGGATAGAAAAGATAGCAGTATGAAACAGACATTATTACTGCATGTATATATGTACTACATGGCCAATATGATTCTGCAACATGTACACTCAGAAAAATGAGAAATTATATCCCATCTACATATTTCAAAGTTCATAAATGCATTCTACTGTCACATATAACTAATTAAAACAAATGTAAAAATTTAAAAAAAAATACAAACTAATTATATATATATATATATATATATATATATATATATATATATATATATATATATATATATAAAAGCCAGGCATAGTGACACATGTCTGTTATTCTAGTGATTTGAGAAGTCAGAGGATCTCAAGCGTGAGGTCAGCCTGGGCACCTTAGTGAGAACTGGTCTCAAAATAAAAAATAAAAGTTTGAGCACCCTGGGTTCAAAATCCAGAACAGAAAAAATAAAAACAAACAAAAAAAACTTCTAAAAATCCTGAGAGTCTTTCTATTTTGCATCATGGAGAGTAGAACTAGCCTTCCCAACTGCTAAAGCCAGAAGAATTTACCACTCAGAAGTCTGCACAGCAAGAAATATAAAAGAATATCCTTCAAGCTGAGGAAAACTTATCACAGAGATAATTCTTAATCTATGTAAAACATGAAATGCGCTGGAAATTATAATACCATTTCTAAATGATTTTATTATTGCTAAAATTCATTTAATTAGTAATTGAGTCAAGCAAACACGAGAAAAGTGTACTATATATATTTTATATATATATATATATATATGTGTGTGTGTGTGTGTGTGTGTGTGTGTGTGTGTGTGTGTGTGTGTGTTTAACAGAAAGAGCACAAAGGCAGATAGGTGAATAATCAAAGTATGATGATATGAAGTTCTTTTGTATATAAGATGGTATAAGATGGGATTAAGGAGTGTGCCACTGGGTCCAGCAAGAATTAAATTTTTATATTGTAACACCATGATGAATTTCAAAACAGTTGTTTGACAAGAAAACTTAGGCAAATTTGACTGTATGCTCTGTGATAGCATTTATATGAAATTTTAGTAAAAGACAATTAATATACTGGGACTGGAAATAGACTAGTGATTATCTGGAGATGGCAAGATAGAAAATGAAGATAGAGGAAAACTTAGGGAACAGTTGATTATGTTTATAATCTGATTTTTAAAAAGTTTAAATAGGTATTATATATAAATATACCCACATATATGTTAAATATGTGTTTACATATACACACATATACATATGCAAACATATGAAGTATTATATCAAATACATAAAATATGCATACTTTATGGCATGTCATTTAATTTTTGATATGGCTGTTTTCAAAAAGCTATGTGGCAGGAGGAGAGAAGTGTAAAGATAAACCTAAATGAATAGACTGCAGAATGATTTGAAAGTACCTTGAGTACTACAGAGTGTTAACTTAATTCTCTGAGACATTTTCCTGAAGCTGGGAAGGCAAGTGGGCATAACTGTACAGGCATTCTGTTGTTTTAGTTAGATCAACACTGCCTTTCATCTAGTGAAAAGATTGTTTTCCGTAAGAAATTCTGCCTTTCAAAAAGCAGATTTGAAAATCACTACATTGGTAGCAGGGAGGAGCATGGCAGTGTGGCCTGAAAGTGAGACTGGTAGTGGTCCATGTTTCTCCATTCCTCTTAATTCTGCATCTAGATTTGAAATGCTTCTGTAAATAGCAAGCATACACGAATTCTGTCTCTGTGGTTCTGTATTACTCTTTATTCTTCTTTCCATGGTATTGATATTTTCAATTTTCTTTTAGTATCCCTAACGTCTCTGAGGTTCCTTGTTCCTGACATTTTGCTTTTGACTTATCTTGGCATCCACTGAAGTGTATGTACAAACTATTGCACCAAAGAAATGATTTAATAAATCAAAGGTGAAATGTTCAGCATTCTAGAAAAAGGATGATTACATTATTTAAAATTTATCCTGTCATATAATTTACTATATATTTCCTTTCTTTAAATAGCAGCATATATATCCTAAAAGGACCAAAGAGAACTTGTAAATTACTTATTCCTCATCAAATTTCTCAAAAGTTATCTCTATTTTTAAGTGATTTTCATTTCATGGACTAAAGAGGAGATAGAGGAAGAGAGACTAATATTTTGGACTGTAACAATATCCACAGCTCATTATATTGACAAATTGAACTCTCAAAGTAGTCTTTTAAGCTATATTTTATTAGACTCCTTTAGAGATAGCTAACTTGAAATTTTAAGCAGTTATGTATAATTGTCAGAGATCACAAAGCCAGAAAAACAAGACTAGATGAGGATATGAACTCATGTATACACAACTTCTTTTTTATTTCAGTTCAGTGTTTGCAAAACATTACTAACTACACAATTACAATGGGTTTCATGCAATAGGGGTTGCAATTTCAAATTAGTTTAGTAAAAGGATAGCTGAATAGTAAATTGGATATTTGCATATTAAAGACTCAGCTCAATACAGAAGAAAAAGGAATCTACTTATAGTTGTTTTACTCAGCATTCCATAAACTTATTTGATAACAGTCCTTTATAGGGCATTATTTAATATAGCAAGGATTATTAGTTTTTCTCACCATGCAGTTGCAGGAACATTGATGTTGTAACATTTCAGAATATGCAATTTGCAAATGGCTATATATATGTATATGTATATATATATATATATATATATATATATATATATATATATATATACAAATATATATGTATATATATAAACAGTTGGATATTAAATATTCCAATTCATGAAGTAATTGTTGTTATTAGTAAAACTCAAAATATTAATGATTAGAGCTTTTCACAATTTTGACAAATATGTCCCACTCATCTCTTCTTAAACTATGAGAATAAAGATGTCACAGAATGTAACATTTCAAGTGAAGAGAAGTAGTATGAAAACCAACTATCATTAAGAAGTAAAATATGACATAGATGAAGGAGTCTAAAGAATTTACACTATTTCAGTAATCAAATGATGATTCAAATTCAGATTTAAGTGCAAGGAAATGATGTGGAGATTTTCAATAAAGATAATACTTTCACCAAGTCTAAAAGGGAAGATCTAGCATCTCCAAGATGGATATCTCAAACAGAATATCCCTTCAAGATGAGGAGATTCAAGGATAAATAGTAACAAAGAGACCAGAAGAAAGGCAAAAATTAAAGATGTAGATGATTTAAAAAAATCTAAACAAAACAATATTTTCTAAGAATCAAGAATGAGTTGAATGTAAAGCATAGTTAAACCTATGCATGGGAAGCTACAACAATTCATGACCTTTGCAGAGGTGTTTAGCAACATAAAGTAAAACTTTACTATTGAATATACCTTTGACTTAGGAAGTTTATCCTAAGTAAATAATCCAAAAGAGAAAGTTTTTGCAAGGATAGCTTTGTCATATTTATTTACAATGATATCCTCATTTTTTATAGGCAAAGGAGTACTAGATACTTTTTTTTATATTTTGCTAATGCATGATGTATTAATTTTAACAATATTAAACAACAGGGTTGGGACTATGGCTCAGAGGCAGAGCGCTTGTCTTGCATGTATGAGGCACTGGGTTTGATGCTGAGCACGATATAAAAATAAATAGATAAAATAAAGGTATTGTGTCCATCTACAACTAAAATTTTTAAAAAATATTAAATAACACTAAAAGTGGATATTTTAGAAAAATTAAATAATCATTTTACAAATACAGGTATAATAATATTCTTTTTAAAACTTATTTTTGCTTTTATGTAGAAATTAGTTTTTAAAGGGGCTATCACCTTGGATTTAAATTAGCTGTTTTAACATATTCACTTTTTTCTAATTATTATTCTAATATTAATTCTTATGTCTTCCCTAGTTTTTCCTAACAATACAAGAAAATTATATTAATTTATCTTCATCTTATAATTCAGTAATCTTAATAGATTTAAAAAGCTGCTATGTCATATAGGTCAAGATTGTAGAACTTTATTTAACAACTTTTCTTTTTCAGGACCTAGGGTATAACAAATGTATTCATTTATACATTTCTTCAGTTAAGTAGATTAGTCATTAGGTCAGTAGTTTTATTTCTTACATAGGATTTTCTGCAAATTTCATTTTTATATTTTGAAATCTGATATTTCATTAATTTTTTTTTTAGATTTACATGGCCAGGGTGGGAGTGTAGCTCTGTGGAAGGGTGCTTGTCTAGCATACACAAAGCCCTGGGTTCCCATCAGTAAAAAGAAAAAAAAGTACTTGGCTAAAAGCACCTAATCTGTGGTTCTGTCATTATGATGTATGGTTCTAGTTTGTTGGTGTAATTGGAAACTTATGTAAGTCTTATCAGTATCTCATTATAATTAGCAAGGTCATCTGGAGGTTTTATGTACATGGAAATGAAGGATACAATCTACCCTGTTAGTAGTTTTCTTTAAGCCATAGGGCTGATTCATCATTGTGGAGCACAGTTAATGAGTGTGAATATAAATGCCTCTTTCTACAAAAAACAAAAATCCTTTAACTGCTCTCCATGATTTGTCTGCTCTCAGAAACATTCAAAAAAATCTGTTGAAGTAATTTCTGTATTAATAGTATCATAGATCATAACCACTTGGTGTTTTATTTATTTTACAAAATAAATTCTATCTGAGGAAATGCTTAAACCCAATGATTCCCTGGAAGAAAATTTTAGGTAAAGGAAAAAAAGTCTTATTGACAGAAAAACAATTATTTTTTTTCCAAAATCGTACCATAATGACAATCACCTGCCTCATTGTTATACAAAATTACATATAAGAGTTTGTGAGGGGAATGGGAAAAAAATAAGGAGAGAAATGAATTACAGAAGATGGGGTAGAGAGAGAAGATGGGAGGGGAGGGGAGGGGGGATAGTAGAGGATAGGAAAGGTAGCAGAATACAACAGTTACTATTATGGTATTATGTAAAAATGTGGAAGTGTAACCAATGTCATTCTGCAATCTTTGTAATGTTTTGAATAACCAATAAAAAATAATAATAAAAATAATGATTATTGATGAAAAAAAGCAGAAAAATATTGTATTCCAACTTTAGACTTATTCATCTTCTTCATTTTGAATATTCTCATGTATTAATGAAAAAATATTGAGATCAGTATTTTTTATTAGTTCATTATAGTTGTACATATTATTGGATGCATTTTGGCATAATCATATAAGCATAGAATATAAATTTTCCACTTTAGTCCCCAGTTCTTTCCCTTTCCCTGTTCTCCTCCCTCCCCATTTCCCCTTCCTCTACTCTACTAGTACTCACTTTTATAAGACTATGACATTGTATTGGTGACAAATGGCATACTTATCCAAATTCTTCATAAGTTTTTTTTTTTTTCAAAAAAAATATGCTTTCCATGTACTAGTCCTTATTTTGCACTGGGAACTATTAAGAGACTAATTAATTTTTCAGTAAATTGAACAAGAAAGTACTATCTCCACATTGTGGATAATGAAAGAAACTGAAGATAAGAGAGGTTTGATAATTCTATAAAGGTCATTCAGCTAATAAAAGCCAAAGCCAATATTTGAAGGTAAGCATTGTTTGAGTACAAGCTGATGTATTCTTCCATTCCATTTTTCTTTCTCTGAGAAAATTAATCCAAAGAGAGATAAGAAGGAAATACCATATATATATATACATATACATATATATATTTGTGTGTGTATTTGCACACGCATATCTTCTTTAAAAGCTAAATTAAAACACGTTTATATATTTGTAGATATAAAATGTTGGATTTTAAAATATTAATAAATCAATTGAACCAACCTTTAAAATATTTATAATTGAATGTAGGTATTTACTTGACTATACATGGTTTTGTGGGCAAAACAAGTTACTGCACAATACCATGAGGGTAACACTTCCTTAGTCTTTAGAAAACTGATTTTTTTAAAGACAGCTTTGCAGAATTTTTTTTACACTTTATGATCATAAATCTGTCTTACATTCAGGAATCTTTTTCAGTTTTCTCACCTTCTTCTTTGGCTTAACAAGATTCTGAGAAAAGCATAAGCTTACAAAGTGTTGATTATATCAAGTTGGGTGAAATGGGTAACACTTTGGATGACAGTACTATATTAGAATTCAAAATAATTTCAAAAATTTGGAAAAGTAGCCATAAACAAACAGGATGAAATGGTGCTTGCTGATGAGGAAATTCAAATAAGTAAATTAAACTGAAACTGGAATATGATAAGTTATTTTTGCCTTTACCACAGGAAAAAAATGCTCTCAGGTTGCCACAAATGCAATGAGATTGCTAGTGTTATGGTTTGGATATGAGGTGTTCCCCAGAAGCTCAAGTGTAAGACAGCGCAAGAATGTTTAGATAAGAAATGGGTTATGAAAGGTTTAACCCAATCAGTGAATTAACCCCTGATGGGAATATCTTGAGTGGTAACTCAAGGTAGGTAGGGTGTAGCTGGAAGAGGTAGATCACTGGGGACATGCCTTTGGAGTATATATTTTGTATTTGAAGAATGAAGTCTCTCTCTCTGCTTTCCGATCATCATGTGACCCTTTCCCTCCACCACATTCTTCCTTCATGTATTCTGGCCTCACCTTGAACCCTAAGGAATGGAGCCATCTGTCTATGGACTGAGACCTTTGAAACTGTGAGCCCCTAAATACACTTTCCTCCTCTAAAGTTGTTCTTGTCAGGTCTTCTAGTCGCAGCAGCAAAAGATGTTGACTAAAACAGTTTGACTATATGTAAACCGACTTTTTACAAGGTCATTTAGAGTAAGAATCAAGCTAGTATCCCAGGAAGTTTCACTGGAAATTCATCCCAGCCCCTAGTGATGATCATAATGGCAACAACAAAGAACATTACTCATCATACAAAATTCCATGGGAGGACAGCTCAGTAGAATGTCATAACTTCTATTTTTGCCATCATAGAATTTTCAATTATACTTCCATAATTCTAATCTTCGTGGCTGATATTAAAGGAAATACATAGAATGCTCTCTTTTGTCATTATTTAAATGATAGTAAAAATATTAGCGAATGCTAATAGTAGCTAACGTTTTTTGAGTGCTCACTATCTTGGTGTCTTTTATGGATTATTTCATTCATATTCCCTAATATTGTCAGCACTACTTTAGTAGACAGCAAGGTTTAGAGAGATTAATAATTGGGAATATTCTGCCTTCCAGTAAAGACTTTCTCTAATTGAAATGCCTATATAAAATTGGGTAACAGCTTTCATTGCTCTGTCAGATAGAGCATTTTTATCCTCCCTCACAGATTGAAAAGAAATGTTGCTTCTACCTTGGAGTTTCCCTCCTCTTTACTTGTTCTCCTTCATTACAAGACTACCTCATCTTATTCACAAAATACTATTTTACCAGTCCCCTAGAAATACAAATATATATATATAAAATTTTTCTTCCTGGAATTTTTTTCTTCCTGGAATGATTTACATTAACTGAAAAACCTTAAAGGCTCCAAGAAGCAATAATTTATTAAAGTTTTAGGAAATGGTTATAATAGATAAAAATAAAAAGATTAAAAAGAAAAATTTTAGAAAACAAATAAAAGGATATATTAAGACACATCTATGATGATGGCTACCTGATTCAATAGGCATTGAGAACATACAAGATATCTCTGGCTAAATTTAATTAACTTCATAAATGCTTACCATATGTCAGGCATTTGGTCAGATATTCTCAATACAAAGAAAAATGCCCTGCCTTTACATAGTCTAGGAATATTCCACATCAATAGAAGAAATCAGAACCAGAGTAAGAAATACTATAAAAATGGCCAGCAGAGAATATGAAAGGAGTCTGTGAGCGAGACTCCATTTTAAGCTCAGGTATTGCAGAGAATTATTTTAGGAAATGCTACTTGAGTTAAAACTTTTGATGAACTACTTCGATATTCAAATATGTGATGCATCTTGTATGCTGATTTCTTAATTATTTGACTTCTTCATCACTAATGATAAAAAATGGTGTTTAAAAGTCTTGATTGTGATATTCAGGAATTAGCATCAGAAATCAATATAGGGATTATCAATAATTTTTTTAGAGATTTTGAAAGCTCCATCTTTAGCTCAGCATTATCTTTCTTCAAAACCCATTAGCAAAATGACTCCAGAGTTCTGTCTTAATCAAACTAAAAAAATCTCATTCTAACTCTGAGGCTGCTTGTCCTTCCATTAACAGAAGAAGCTCTGAGCAAGTGCAAAGAGCTTTCTGCTCCACTGTGTGCTATGCACTACATTTCTGACCTTACACTTGATTTCATTATTATGGAAATGCTGCCTACCTGTGAATAAGCTTAGGGCTTCCAAATTTATATCAGAAACTCAGGTCTTTCAAAAGCTTCAAGTCAGTAGACTCTGTTGTCTCTTCTACATGTCCAGTACATGTCTCCCACAAACGGAAAAATTTCAGAACTGAATGAACTAAAAGTTCAGAAACAAGAAGAATGTCTTACCATTTTATACTTGGTTTGTCCCTCTTATTACTTCCAACACCCAATCAAAGATTGCTATTTTTTTGTTTAAAAAACTCTAAATTTGGGCTGGGGATGTGGCTCAAGTGGTAGCGTGCTTGCCTGGCATGCGTACAGCCCAGGTTCGATTCTCAGCACCACGTACAAAGATGTTGTGTCCGCCGATAACTAAAAAATAAATATTAAAAAAAATTCTCTCTCTCTCTCTCTCTCTCTCTCTCTCTCTCTCTCTCTCTCTCTCCTCTCTCACTCTCTCTTTAAAAAAAAACTCTAAATTTATCTATCTAATTTCTCTTTCACTGGCAACATCATTTTCTACATCACCAGACCAATCTACAACTCTATTTGCTAATATGTCTAGATTTTCCAATAGCCAAACAAAACAAAATCTATTTGAAAAATTCAAACTTGAATAAGTAAATGTTTCCTGTTTACATGCCTTGAAAGACTTTTCATTAATTTTAGGTTAATATGCCTATTTCATGAACCAAAACTTGCATGATCTGATACATTCATTTTTTTTCATAATCCAAAAAGCTTTAATAAAAGTTTAGTTATAGGTGTAAAGGCACATTATTCAGAGTCAAGAAACTTGGGTCATATTGGAAAGAATAGTGACTGCATATGCAGAAAAACATGTTCACATACAAGCTACAAAACTTACCAAACATGCTATAAAAAAAGAAGGCAAGGTAGTCTAGAGGGATGTGGAATGTTTTAACAAGAAATGGAAGAAGTTCATTTGATGGCCTACACTAAAAGGGGAGCCTCAGATTCTACAAGGCAGAGAAACAGTCCCCAATTTACCCTTGCCCCAAAAGATGCATTTGTACATCTTTCCATTAGCTATTGTCACTGTCTCTCCTGCTCGTTTTTTTTTTTTTCTGCACTTGCAGATCTTTGTTTAATTTCTTGACACATAATTGTAATTTTTGTCTAGCCCTTTCAAATATACTTTTAGTGTGAAAATTTTTCATGTCCAATGTTCTCCCTTGATTTAGAAATTCCTATTCAATCCTCATATCTCAATTTAGATGTCACTTCCCCAAGAAAATCTTCACTGATGTCTATAACTCTCATCACAACTGCACCTCGGTTCATTCAGTAGAAATATTTGTCCAGAGTCATCTCTGCTCCAGTTGCTATTTATTTTTTTAAGGACTATTCTAGGATAGCAACTAAAGGTGGGAATTTCACAGAAACTAGAATGTCTTGCCGCAATTAGGACCAAATAAGTACTTGTAGGATGAAAATGTGGGTTACCAATTAGCTAGATTGGCAGGAAGGGACATGAGAGCATTTCAGGCAGAGATGAGAGTCAGAAGAAATTATAAATACATGTGTGATTAAGAATGCATAGCTGAATTTGTGGTTCAATATGACAGTAGTTTGGTACTTGTGGTATATAAAGAAGTGCATCTTGCAAACCTACACCATACTGGTCAAGATGTCAGTTGATACAGGGGAAGAGAATTGGAGATAAGGAAATAAGGGGATGTGATTTATTTTTTTTTTCTGTAAAATTTTTGGAGGGGTTTAATTAGATGGAAAATATCAAGCAGAGAGCAGAAATTTAAACACAAGGAAAAAAAGGTGCGAGGGGTTAATTTATGGAGAAAATCACACCTATGGCTGGAAAAGGTGGAAATTTGAGGCTGGATACAAAGGCCAGAAACAATAGAAGGAAAATCTTCCCCTATGAAACCAGCAGAAAATGAAAATTTTATTGTTTTTATCATTTGTTTGTAAATAAGTAATCTTAGAAAATTTCATTTTGAATAAAATTAATGTTTTATGAAGAAAGCACTGTTGTTTTCCAAAAGTAAGGAGATTGTTGAAGATTTATAATAGTCACAGAAGGAAACATGATAGAGAACTAACAAGAAAACCACACAAAGTAACCACAGTGCCCTACTGAGCCCTCAAATTATACTTGGTTTCAAAAATTAAAATTTAAAGCATAATGGAAGCCTTAGAAAATAGATAATTAAAGCAATTCCTGAATTGCCCTCCCATTATCACTTTTGTTATTGGTGGAATACTTTTCAATACTCTGTAATCTATTTTAGTCACCTTTGTAAAAGGAAGTTGTACAAATACTTTTATAGAGGTGTTGGTAGCTAAATTAAAATTAAATGTATGATCAAAAGGGAGAACAAATGTGAAAAACACAGAGTTTACCTATTTCCATTCTTTTTTTTTAAGAGAGTGTGAGAGAGAGAGAGAATTTTTTGATATTAATTTTTTAGTTTTCGGCGGACACAACATCTTTGTTTGTATGTGGTGCTGAGGATCAAACCCAGGCCGCATGCATGCCAGGTGAGCGTGCTACTGCTTGAGCCACACCCCCAGCCTCATCCTATTTCCATTCTTAAGAAAGCCTAGAAATTACTATATGGTTAAGCATCTGTGGTCACAATTCTATTACTCCATTAAATATGAGTCAGAGTTTTCTTTCAGCACATCTTTATTTGTAATATAAATGTTTTCTGAAAGCAGAGTATGTGTTTTAAAGAAAATGAAGTTTGTCTTATTCACAGTTGGAAGATTATATGTACTGTATGATTGACATAGAAAGAAATATTATGTTGAACAATTTTATGGCAGACATGCCCAAGGCAATTCAGATGAGAGAATTAATAACAATGCAGGCAAGAGGAATTCCTTGTTAAAACTTTGTTAAGTGGAAGTATAATTCATTAAGAATTATATCATTATAAAATTCATCATGCCTATGGGGACTTCCATGGCCTGGCTTAGTAAATTTCACATGACTTTATGCTCTAAAACTGTGTGAAGTTAAACTTATTTGTGCCCTAAATGTTAGATATTTTATGGAGAACCAAAGTAACTAGCACAAAGTCTATAGCCATTTTGAATTCCTTAGGCATTTTAATACTTGAGAGAAAAATAATAAAAATTATATCCAGAGTCCTTCACAAAGGCTCTTTTTGATAGTACAACATATATTTGCATTAGGAATTTTGGAAAATAAATGCAATCTTTTTATTTTAATTGTAGTTTTGCATATATCTTACCATGCAAATGTTTTTCCATAGATGACATCTTACTAAATGTAGCAAATGTGAATTTGACATTCATATCAACTCAAGTGTGAAATAATTGTAGCTTTCTTTCTTTTTCTTTTTTTTTTTGTAACAGACTTTCACTTGTAACTCTAGCTTCTATTCTGCCTTACCACAGAGAAAATGATATACTTATTTCAGTCTTGCCACTTGGTCCCTTTTGGGAAAGCTGAATTGATTTAAGATTCTTTCTATCTCTGTTGGCTGGCCTCTACTAGCCTGCTAAGAAATCTTTTAGCCCTCCAAAAGTGTCCAGGCTTTGGTGGGAATATTGGAGTGTTTCATGATCTCCTTTGGCAATTGATAAGATGTAAGTACCTCTATCTCAGATGTTATTTTATGATAAAGACATTTTTAAGTTTGCAATATCTTTCAGAAACATGCCCTTGTTGTTTTAAACTGAATGAGGCAAAAGTGCACATTGCTTCTCACTTCTAATCTAAGAGACCTTCTGTGAAACAGCCCCAGCTACCTAGAAAATGGTGCTCTAGTAATCCTTACTATGATATTGCCTGGTTGTGGCAATGTGGAAATGGTGCTAATAATTGATGCCCTATTTGTTTCTTAGTATTTTTAGGTTTTTAGTTGTACATGGACACAATAACTTTATTTTACTTATTTAACTTTTTATGTGGTACTGAGTATCAACCCCAGTGTCTCACAGATGCTAGGCAAGCACCATAACACTGAGCCACAACCCCAGCCCTATGCTCTCTTTTAATGGCAGATGCAATATGGCACATGTCATAACATCCTTTATGTTCTACCCCCTACAATTCTGGACTGAAAAGCCAGCAACCATCTACACTATGATAATAAAAACAAAAATTTGACCATTACACTGAGAATGGATGTCTTCCTTGCAGAATTGTGGTGATGATTCTACCTATATATCTTCTTTGCATGTTCTCATTGTTTGACTCCCTTCTGCCATTCCACAGAGACTTCCCCTTAACTCAGAAAAACAAGTAAATCAAGTCTGAGGAGAGGAACTTGAATCATTCCAACACTTACTCCTGACTACATAACATTTATGTAGGATTTTTTTCAGGTTTCAGCTATATTCAGTCAAAATACTTAGTGATATCAATTCAAAATCCCAGTTTCATTTACCTTTATTTGTAAATATTATTTTATATCATCTTTGGAATCACCAAATGCTCCTAATTTAATGAAAGAATAAGGTAAAAAAAGGCATCCGTAATGATGAGACAATGAAGTAATTCTTTTAGAAAGAAAATAATTGTTAATATGTTCATATATATCGAATGTATATAAAATTTCATGTGCATTTTTACTCAGTTGGCATTATAATATGAAACATATCTCAAGTTGTCTCCTTAAATACACATATGAAATATGACATTTGATTTGATAACTGATTCAGGTACATCTTTTGTATACTTTTGGGTCTGTAATAGCTGATGAACATTATACAAGAGCAAGGAATAATGCCTCACATAATTCTTTCACTTTGCGCCTCTCATTCTTTCCCTTGCTTGTTAATAATAATGGGAGATCTCACTCAGTACCTATGATATGGGTGGCTCTAGCAGAAGATTGGAGGAAATTCCCTCTCTGATCTGACAACAATAAAGACTTAATTCCCGGTGATTTGTGATGTTGTAATAAGCCCTAACATGCAGTGGTAGCATATGATTATGCTTTTTGTCTGAGGTTAATTATGATGAGTTGCAGGTGACCGGTGAAGCATTATGATAGGTAACTGTGGTGATTAGATGATATGATATGAATGGTAGTCATAGGACTGTTGATCGTATACCTGCATGGTTCTTATAACTGCATTAATGGGTCATGGAAAAGAATGTGATGGTTAGGAAAGCCAACTGCTAAGGCAAGACATTCTGTGAAAACTGGCATTTCTGAGGGAAACATTCATCTCATGCAGAAAAGGCCAGGTGGCTCAACACTGAACCTAGTATATGCAAAGCTAAAAGAAACTTGAAAAAAAATAAATGTGTAGCCTTGAAAAGATGCCAATGTCTAAGTCATGCCTGTAATAGAATGCAAATTAGATTCCTGAGATCTAGGATAAAAACAGTGGACTCTATGAATCATGTGTTCCCCAAAGCTGAGTCTTTAAGACCAGGAGAAAAAAATTGGCTTCATCTTGCATGAGTAAAATAATCTCTTTTCTACCCAAAGCAAAACATCACAAGATGGTTTTTGTTCTCTTCAGGTTTCTGCCCTTAGGTTTTCTACTTGGTTGCCAAACCAACATCTTTGCAGAACCCAAACTCTCTTAGCTTACATACTGAAGGAATTTGAGGACCTGGCAAGTATGTAACTGTAGGCAAACACAACTAGGAATGGAACATGAAGTTTTCAAGCAAGGGACAAAGAATTTAAGACTTGATAGAAGAAATTTTATAAGTGTGGGAGCATGCAATATGACACAGAATTAAGAGTTCTGGCATCAGGACTTAAATTGGCTCCAAATTTTTGCTGAGATGATTCTTCAAAACTTCAGAGGGATAATGGCCTACAGTGACTGAGAAGACTGGTAAATTATAGGATGTATAAGAAATATAAAAACAAAATAAGAATATTAGATTTATTTTATATGTAAGACCCAAAAATGCACTTGTGAAGGCTAAGGCTATATTTCTTTTTTTTACAATTTCTTTTTTTTTGGTTGTTCAAAACATTACAAAGCTCTTGACATATCATATTTCATACATTAGATTCAAGTGGGTTATGAACTCCCATTTTTACCCCAAATACAGATTGCAGAATCTCAATGGTTACACATCCACAATTTTACATAATGCCCTATTAGTAACTGTTGTATTCTGCTACCTTTCCTATCCTCTACTATCCCCCCTCCCCTTGCCTCCCATCTTCTCTCTCTACTCCATCTATTGTAATTCATTTCTTTCCTTGTTTATTTTACCATTTCCCTCACAACCTCTTATATGTAATTTTGTATAGCAATGAGGGTCTCCCTCCATTTTCATGCAATTTCCCTTTTCTCTCCCTTTCCCTCCCACCTCATGTCTCTGTTTAATGTTAATCTTTTCTTCGTGCTCTTCCTCCCTGCTCTGTTCTTAGTTGCTCTCATTATATCAAAGAAGACATTTGGCATTTGTTTTTTAGGTATTGGCTAGCTTCACTAAGCATAATCTGCTCTAGTGCCATCCATTTTCCTGCAAATTCCATGATTTTGTCATTTTTTAGTGCTGCATAATACTCCATGGTGTATAAATGCCACATTTTTTTATCCATTCATCTATTGAAGGGCATCTGGGTTGGTTCCACAGTCTAGTTATTTGATTTTTTATACTTTTTAATTTCTTATTGAGATTATTTACTTTGTGAATCATTTTTATTATATTTATACCTTAATTCATTATAAATTGGTTAATTTTTAAAGAAATATTTACAATAGGTGACATAAACCTATCGATTGCTAAGTCAAATATTTGGGCCTACCTAGAATCAGTTGCTATTGTCTGCTTTTTTTTTCTTTTCCTGAATATGGATAACACATTAATATTTCCGTTTATGACTTTGGATATTTTGTCAATTGTATTATTTCAATATCTTATGGCAATTCTGATTTCTTATTTTACAACTGGAACCTTCTAAGTTGTACTTATTTCATGTTTTGCTATTGTGCCTAAATTTACCATTGGACCCAGCTATCCCTCTCCTCGGTCTATACCCAGAGGACCTAAAAACAGCATACTACAGGGACACAGCCACATCAATGTTTATAGCAGCACAATTCACAATAGCTAAACTGTGAAACCAACCTAGATGCCCTTCAGCAGATGAATGGATAAAAAAAAAACATGTGGCATATATACACAATGGAATATTACTCAGGAATAAAAGAGAATAAAATCATTGCATTTTCAGGTAAATGAATGGAGTTAGAAAAGATAATGCTAAGTGAAGTTAGTCAATCCCCCCAAAAAGCTAATGCAAATGTTTTTTCTGATATAAGGAGGCTGATTCATAGTAGGGTAGGGAGTAGGAGCATAGAGGAGTAGAGGAACTCTAGATAGAGCAGAGGGGTGGGAGGGGAAGGGAGGGGGCATGGGGTAATTATTGATAATGGAATGTGATGATCATTACTATACAAAGTACATGTATAAAGACACAAATTGTTGTGAATATACTCTGTATACAGAGATATAAAAATTTGTGCTCTGTATGTGTAATATGAATTGTAATGCATTCTGCTGTCATATATAAATAAAAAAATAATTAAAAAATATATAAACTTTCCCCAAAGGTGTTTAGCTATTTCTCATTCTGTTCAAATTATTGTTATCCTCCTTATTATCTTCTTCATCATGATGTCCTCCTTAAAATATTTTTGAATTATATTTTACTTTAAATTTTGCTTCTAAGGGTAATTATAATTTCCTCATGACTTAGTTGTGAGTCAATGATTTGGACAGAAGATATAATCACATACATCAGGCCAGTAAAACTTACAACTCCTGTTCATGTTTTGTGTGTAGTTTTGGGAAAATATTCAAAGTTCAGCCATTTCTCAGCTTTGATTTTCCTCTGGGTTTTCTCAGTCCCCTGTGTCTATACACAATCTTCCAGCTTGGCAGAAATATGTGGAGAGCTTCTCCTGTCCTTGTGCAGTTCTCTCATATTTACAGTCTGTTCATTTATTTCATTTATGCTCTTCTCTATTGATTGCCCTAATTGAGACAGAAATATCAGGTTTTCTGAGCTAAGTGAGGGTTTTCATTGCTCTTTTGCTATCATGTTCACTGCTTCTAATTACCATGGTAACTAGCAGGTTTTCTCCCTCCATCCAAAATCCAGCCTGTCTCTTTGTCTGCAAAGTTGCTGAATCTCTCAGTCTACCTTAAACGTGAACTCTAAAAAATTGTTGTTCTCACCAGTACACCTGGAAGAATTGAGGGTGGGGTTCAATAACTTTAGACAAGAAGACTACAAACCCCAGCTAATTTTACATGATTATTCTTCAGAAATAATTGTTTTACAAATTGTTTACATTTGGTAACAATTAACAATTGCCTTGAACAATTTTTTTCTGGTTTGACTCTTGATATTTTAGAAGAAAATTTACTGACCTCTGGAAACTGCCATGTCAAAATGTTAAATATCCTCATTAACTTCTACATTTCATAGTATGAAGAAACAAGCCATCTCAATTGTTGAATGGGAAAAAAAATAATTTGTGCCCAAATTAGAACAGAAGTTTTGAGACTCTTAAAAGTAATAAGAGGGGCTGGGGATGTGGCTCAAGTGGTAGCGCGCTCACCTGGCATGCGTGCGGCCCGGGTTCCATCCTCAGCACCACATATAAACAAAGATGTTGTGTCTGCTGACAACTAAAAATAAATATTAAAAATTCTCTCTCTCTCTCTAAAAAA